>NC_087473.1:4127297-4773797 GCF_036321535.1 Camelus dromedarius | reverse complement strand
ACAGCAGAAAAATGGCAGTCTGTTCAACAAGTAGTTCTGGGAAAAGTGTACAGTACATGTAAAAAGAAGATGTAAGAGCACTTCCTTCCATAGTATATAAACTAAGATAAAAATGGATTAATTTCCTAAATGTAAAACCTGAAACTACAGAATTTCTGACCAAGAACATGAGCAGAACTGACTTTGAGGTAAATGATAGCAATATTTATTTTTGATGTGTCTCCTAAATAAAAAAGAAAAAAATGAAAAAACAGGAAAACTAAGAAAAACAGTTTTTAGTTTACTGAGGAAGAAATAGATGTACTATGTGATACAGGGATTCTGCTTCTTCTATAAATGTGAAGTGCAAAATCTTTTACAGAGGAAAGTAAACCTTCTTCAAGACAAATGACAACACACAGAATAGAAGGAAAAATTTGAGACAAGACCAACCAAGTGTTAATAACCATAATATATATTAGCATATTAGACTCAAGATTTAAAAAAAAAAGACCCCAAGTTAAAAATAGAGGAAGGATCTTCATGGAAACTTTTCAAAATCAGAATGTGGGTGATTTTCAAGCACATGAAAAGATACATAAAGTTGCTACTCATTAGGAAATCATAAATCAAAACCAGAATGAAATATAATCTCACAGCAAAGAAATTGGCTATTAACAAAATTTCTACAAATGGGAAACATTAATAGGAATGTCGAGAAAAGAGAACCCAGGTACACTGTTGGTGGAAATATAAATTGATGCATCCACTATTATAAAAGTGTGGACAGTGCTCAGAAAACTAGAAAGAAGCATTATATGTTGCAGCAATTCCAGTTTTTGGTATAAATCTGAAAAAAATGAAAACAGTAATTTTAAAAGATATATTACTCCCAAAGTTCTTAACATCATCATTTATAATAGCCAAGGATAGAAGTGCAACTCAACTGCCCATCAACAGATGATTGGATGAAGAAGATGTGAGATATATATAATACAATAAATACTTATTCATAACAAAAAATAAAATTCTGCCATTTGGAACAATGTGACTGGAGCCAGAGTGTATTGCAAACAGGAAAATAAGACAGACACAAAAAAACACTCTACCTTATCACTTACATGAGGAAACTAAAGATATAAGAGAAATAATCATAAAAAATAGAAACAGACTCACATATATATGTGTAGTGTACCAAGTAGTGGATTCCAATGGGATAGGGAAGAAGGATGGAGAAAACAGAAATATGCAAGCTACTAGTTATAAATTAGAGAAGCAACAGGGCTACATTTACAGAACAGAGAATTATTTTAATAATTTAAATGATTTTAAAGTGATTATAGGCATATAATATTGGAAAATATGCATGTATGTTGGAAAAACATTGAAGAAATGAACCCAGGAAAAACTGAAAATATTTTGTAGTAGTATGATATTAAGGGAGGTGATTTGTTCACTTTCTTTACTGTTCTTAGAAATTCCGTAGTAGAATTTAAGCTTTTAAAAGAATAAGTATATACTATTAAAAAGTGACATAAGTTTATTTTTGTCTCTCCCCTTAAATCTACAGTCAGTAAAACATTCACATCTCAACAAAAATAACTACAACACAAAACAATACTCCAGAACACATGTGTACAGCTGAAGTGTGGTGGACTAAAACATATAAAGGCGGCTGAATTGAGGGAAGAGCAGAGATGGTGCCTGCAACCAAGGCCCACTGACTAGAGTATCTGAGCCAACAGTTTCAGAGAACCCAGTAGAAACAGGGTCTCAGTGGTTCACACAGCTTCGGCCTCCAACTGCACCAGTACTCATGGTCACAGGTAAATAGGAGGGAGCCACAATGGAGACAGAAATTCCATCCTTCAGACACAGATATTCATGACACTGTCCATACTCCCCATTCACGGTGGTGGAGACAATGTATCTTGCAACACTGGACATGGCAAAGGCACTTGCCTGATTCCAACTACCCACCTGTCTTTACACCTTTCCTCAATGTGTACACTGAGTCTCAAGGGATATCAGATAAATGGAAGAGTTCACCATTCCAGTGACAACAGTAGCATTAACTACCAGAGAAGTCTAAGAAGTGACAATGAAAGCACATCTTTTATCCAGACAGTAGCGACTGGAAAGTGCCATTTTGAAATATTATCAGAGGTAGCTCCGGTAAGTAAAACCAAAAATTGTGCAATATTGCAAACTACCAGAAAACAAAAGCAAGGACTCCAACCCCCAATCTGTTATTTAGTGTCATCAGAGCAATAATTTAAAAGACCATGACCAATCACAGTAACATTATACGTCATGAACACACACAGATACACAGACAGACACACACACACACACACAATGACAACCCTGAAGCAAACAAACTTAAAGTCATGGAATATTTCCATATGACAAATAGATAATTCAAAATAGGTGTCATACAGAAACTCAATACATAAAACAAAACTCAGAAAAGAGTGTTGAACTCAGGAATAAATTAAATGATGATAAGCAATACATTACCAAAGAGACTGAAACTATAAAGTAACCAAACATTATTGGAGGACCAGAAGAACTTAATAAATGTGATGAAGAATTCAATAGAAAGCATTGGAATTAGATTGTCTTTGTGGACGAGAGATTAGCAAACTCACCAATACAAAACTTGAAATGATAGTAGAGGGCAGAGATACAAAACATTAAAAAGTAAGGAAATTCTACAATAGCCATCAGACTTCTTCAGGAAGTTCACATTAGAGTGAAGTCCTAGAGGGAGAAGAAAGGTATAAGGCAGCTGATGGTTTATTTAAAGAATAGTCGATAACTTCCCTAACCTGGGTAAGGAACTGATACACAAGTCCGTGAGCCAACAAAACACAAAAAACTTTAAGGCAAAGAGACCTCCTTCTAGATACATCATATGCAATTTGGCAAGTCAATGACAGAGTAAAATTTTAAAGGCAGCCAAAAAGAGGTAAGATAATCTACAAAGGAACCCCCATTAGGCTATCTGCAGATTTCTCAGCAGAAAATATAGGCCAAGGGTAAATAAAATGACATTATCAAACTACTGACCTATGTAGTCTCTCACCCTAGAATACTCTACCTTGCACAGTTATCGCTTACATACAAAGTGAAAATAAAACTTTACCAGAGAAACAAAGCCTGAATGAGATGAAAAACAAGACTGAGACACCTTAGAAGAGATGTAGAAAAGAGCTCTTCTAAGAAAAATAAAATGGCAAAAATATGCAAAACATTGACATAAAGCTAAGTAGAGACCACAAGAAAGCTGCAACTGTTTATTTGTGTATGTTTTAAAATGCTACTATACTATATGGATTAAAGAGAGAAAAATAGGAAATCAGGGGCAATAAATATACATATATCAAACTGGAAACTTTCTTACAACAGTAAAAGTAATAATTTGAGACAGTAATCGAAAAGGTAAAGAGTAAAAATAAAACAGCATTAAAGGAACATCCTATCAGAGGATAAAGGACTAAATTATACATGAGATGTTTTATTTTATATGAAGTACAGTAGAGTGTACTGTATTGTGTAGTTTCAGATGTACAGCATGGTGATTCCAACCACTTTGTAGATTACATTGCATTATGAATTATTACAAGTTATTACAATAATTGTAACATACAATTATTATGTTATTATGTATAATTCCCTGATCTCTACAGATTATCCTTGTTGCTTATCTCATTTCTGTGTACTGCTTTGTATCATTCAATGTCCTACCATTAAAATGTCTTACCCTTCCCCTTTGGCAAACATAAATATTTTCCCATATCTTTGAGTCTGCTTCAGTCTTGTCTATCTAATCTCTCAATCTCACTATCTTTCTCTCTGTTTCTCTATCTATCTGTCTATCTATCTATCTATCTATCTATCTATCTATCTATCTATCTATCTATCTTTCTATTTATCTATCTATCATCTATCTCTCATCTATCGATAGATATAGACAGATGTACACCAATATTTGTTATTCTTTAGATTCCACATATAAATTATATTGTATACTTTTGTCTTCGTCTAAGTTACTTCACTAAGCATAATATTTACTAGGCCCTTTCATGATGCTGAAATAGCAATGTTTTATGCTTTTTCATGTCTGAGTATTATTACATTGCATATTTATAGAAACATCATTCTTCTTAAGGCTATAGTCTGTTGTGTAATATTGGATTGCTTCCCTCTCTTGCATATTATAAACCGTGCTTTTGTGAACATTGGTTCTTTTCAGTTTAGGGATTTTCCCCAGATTTTTCCTAGGAGAGTTATTACTGTGTCTTATAGTAGTTCCCTTTTTAGTTTTTAAAAATTCTGAATACTATTCTCCATAGAAGTTGTACCAATTTACATTCCTACCAGGAGTATACAAGAGCTTTGTTTCCTCCACATCCTCTCCAACACTTACTATTTGTAGACTTTTTGATAATCGCCATTTGACCAGTGTGAAGTGATACCTATTATGATTTTGATTTGCAATTACCTAATAAGTAGTAATATTGAGCATTTTTATCACTTGTCTGTTACTCATCTGTATGTGTTCTTTGGAAAAATATTAATTCAGTTACACTGCTCTTTTTTGATTGGGTTTTTGTTTTTCACATTGAGTTGTGTAACCTAAATCCATGTTAAATCTATTAACCTACATATATTAACCCTTGATCACTTGCATTGTTTGCAAATATGTTCTCCAATTACACAGGTAATATTTTCATTTCATTGATAGTATCCTTAGCTGTGCAGAAGTTTTGAAGTTTGTTTAGTTCCCACTTCCTTATTTTGCTTTTATTTCTTTTGCCTTAGGAGACTGATAAAAGAAAATATTCCTATGATATATATACAATAGTGTATCACCTATATTCCCTTCTAGCAGTTTTATAGGATCAGGTCTTTCATTTATTTCCTTAATACACTTGGAGTTTATTTTTGTATATGATGTCAGGGAACGTTCTAATTTCACTGTTTTACATGTAGATGTCCAGCTTTGCCAACACCATCCATTGAAGAGACTGTCTTTTCTCCACTGTGTACTCTTGCCTCTTTTATCATAGATTCATTGATCATAGGTTCCTGAAAATTATTTCTTGGCTCTCTATCTGTTTGTATTGACTATACCTCTGTGCCATTGTCATGCTGTTTTTATTACTGTAGGTTTGTTTTATAGTAAGGTATGTGGGAGGGTTATACCTCCAGATTTTTTGTTTTGTCTCAAGATAATTTTGGCAATTTTTAGTGGTTTCATGTAAAACTTAGAATTAGTTTTTTCTAGTTGTGTAGAAAATACTACAGCTTTGTAACAGGAATTGCACTAAATCTGTAGGTTTCTTTGTGTAATACGGCCATGTTAAAAATATTAACTCTTTCAATCCAAGAGTACAAGACATCTTTCCATTTCTTTGAATCATTTTTAAATTCTTTTTCAGTGTTTTTTTTATTTTCAGTGTGTAGACGTTTCACATATGTGGATACATTTATTCCAAGATATTTGGGGGATTTGATTTTAAATAGTATTTCTTTCAACATCCATTTTATGGTATCTCATGTTTAATGTGTAGAAATGCAAGAGACTTCTTTACATTTATCTTGTACCCTGCTCCCTTGCTGAAATTATTTACTGTTCATAATAATCTGGGTGGAGCCCTTAGGACACTATATGTAGATTTTTATGTCATCAATATTGGTGACAATTTTGCCTCTTTCTTTTTTTTTTTTTGCATTTCTTTGTCTTCTTTTTCTTTTCCTTTCCTCTATTAGTATTAAACAGAAGTAGTGAGAGTAGGAATGCTTGTCTTGCTCCCGAATTTACCCAGAAGGCTTTCCGCTTTTCCCACTGAATATTATAAGTTGTTATAAATGGCCTTTAGTATGTTGAGAGATGTTCCCATTGTACTCACTTTCATGAGAGTTCTGATCATGAATGGATGTTGAATTTTGTCAAATGTTTTTTCTGTGTGTATTGACATGTTCCTTGAATTTTGTCCTTCCTTTATTAGATATGTATCATGCTGATTGATTTGTGTATGTTGAACCATCCTTGTGACTCTGGAAGGAATCCAACTGTTCATCATGTATAATCCTTTCTATGTATTGCTGGATTAATTTGATGTTTTTTGAATATTTTTGAATGTATATTTATCAAGGATATTGGCTTTTCATTTTCATTTTATTTATTTTTTTTTTTTTGTAGTGCCTTTGACTGGATTTGTTATCAGGGTAACATTGGCCTCATAGAATAAATTTGGGAATTTTCATTTCTCCTTCTTTTTTTTAAATAGTTGGGGGGGGGAGAGGTTTTAGTGAAGTCATCCAGGTATTTTGTTGAAGGGTTTTTTTAAAATTATAGATTTTATGTAACTTATACTGATTGCTGTTTTCAAGTTTTCAGTTTTCTCTTTTTTCAGGTTTGGCAGGCTGTATGTTTCTAGAAATTTTTCCATTACTTTTAGGTCATCAAGTTGGTTCTCATGTAACTGCTCATATTGCTTTCATAATCTTCTTTTGTATTTCAGTAATATCAAATGATATTTCTACTGTTTCATTGCTTATTTTGTTTGGGTCCACTCTCTGTATTTCTTGATAAGACTGGGTAAGTGCTTATCAATTTCTTAATATTTTTAAGAAGATAAAAGCTCTTGTTTTTATGATTTCTTATTTATTTTTTAAATTTTTTTAATTTATTTTAAACCTAATCATTAAAGATTTCTCGTTCTACTGCCTTTGGGTTTTGTTTTTCCTTATTTCTAGTTATTATGGGAGGGAAGCTTCATCCCTTGTATGAGGTATTTCTTGTTTTTTGTAGAAGGCATGAATTGTTCAAAACTTCCCTGTTAGTTTTGTCTTTCCTGCATCCCATATATTTTTTGAAGGTGTGTATTCATTGTAGTTTGTCCCCAGGTATGATTTCATTACCTCTTTGATTTCATCATTGACAGTTTTTATTTTTTTAAAGGATGTGGTTTAATATCTTGTTTGTGATTTTGCTGGTATTCTTTCTAGGGTTGATGCATAGTTTCTTATTTTTGTGTATGGAAAAATGCTTGCTGAAATCTGTATTTGCTTAAAGTTTCTGAGGCTCTTTTCATGACATAATATGTGGTTAATTCCTTAGATAATATCCTGTGCACACTTGAAAACTTTATGTGTTCTGCTTTTCTGATACAGTGTCCAATAGCTCAGTTAGGATGAAAAGATATAATATGCTGTTAAGACCTCTGCTTCCTTACAGATATTCTTTCTGGATGATCTGTCCATCAGAATAGTGAGGTGTTAAACTCATCTGCTATTATTGTTTTATAATGAATTAATTCCCTCAAGTCTACTAATATTTCTTTTTATATTTAGGGTCTATGGTGTTGGGTCCATATATAAGTTAAAGAGTAATACCCTATATTTATATTGATCTCTTTTTCTTTATATCATCTCATTTTAAACTTTCATTGTGGCCCTTGTTTTAAAACATATTTTGTATGATTTGAACATTGCAATCTGTACTTTCTTGTCATTTCCATGAAATATCTTCTCCAACTATTTCCAGGCTGTGTATATCTTCCTCCATAAAGTGAGTCTTTTTGGGGGGAGGCCAAGATGGTGGAGTAGAAGCATACTCGTAGCTCACCCTTTTCCACAAATGCAACAGGAATCACACCCACAGACACACTCAGCTAACCAGAGACCCTGCAGAACTCTGAAAGAACATTGTCTTCTTCAAAAGATAAAGATGCCAATAATCTGGTAGAAGAAAAGTAATAAAGAAGGAAGAAAAGGCAAAACAGAGTTGGATAGGACCCATGGTTAGGGAGCAGCAAAGTAGGAATGAGACTCATTCACTGAGTCTCCCCACTCCAACTGAGAGGCCAGTAGTTGAAGGGGGAGCCTCCAAGGCTAGGATGTGTACAGAGTATAAGTTGACTGTCAGAAATAATTTAAACAGGCACAAAGGGTCCCTGTGACACCCAGGGCAAGATTCCACCAAGCATCTGGGGTCAGGTTCTTGCTGCCCTAGCTGGGTGGAAGATGGGGATGGTTGCACTGAGGCCACCCAGGGGAATGCAGGGGGATGTGTCCCATGGCTGTGGGAGCACAGGGCAGAACAAAGTGAGCCCTCCATAAAACAACAGGGCAGATGTGCCCTGGTGGGAAACGGTGCATAAACCTTCTCAGAAAATGCACAAAAGTTTCTTGTTGAAGAGAGGTGGGGCTCATGCACAGCCACTGTACCCTCTGGCACTTTGCACCCCAGGGGCTCGGGGGCAAAATCTGCATCCACACCTATGGACAAAGCAGCCTCAACGGCCAGACTGAGACTTGTCTACAGCCCGAGGCAGATAGGATAATTCTGTCCTGGTTCCTCAGAGAACTTGCTCCACCAAGGCAAACAAGGAGCTGTGTTTTGTCCCAGTACAGGTACAGGGCTGTTCCTTAGTCTTCTCTGAGCCCTCCTCCTGGGTGCAAACACAAGGCAGAGCACATAGTGGCACAGAGCAGTGAAGTGACCTGCACCCTGAGGGGGAGGGTGGCCCCCAACATTTTGGGCAGGAATGCCACCCCTGACCATAGTGCTGGGATATGTCATGTTGCCCACTGCAGCCTTATTAGTCCGCACCTTCTGACTGCAGCATCGGGCAGGGCAGTGACAAGCCAGCCCACATTAAAGGAGAGCTGCATCTGAAACACTGTTGGGAGTAGCTGCGATCTACCTCCTTACATGCACTGGGAACAGCACAGATGAGGGCTCCAATGGAGGGCCTCTGGAAACAGCATGCTGAGCTTCCAAAACAGGATGAATCCCGAAAGACTTCACATTAAAACACACAGTCTCCAGGAGGACACCGACAAACCCCATTTTTTAAATCTGTTTTCACCTGTTCCATTTTCTATTACCCTCTTAATTTTTACTTCTTAGACAATTATATATACCTCAATTTAATCCCATTGAAATTTTTAAAAAATATTTTTATTATTACTATTTTTCAAAATTCTGCTTCCACTTGCTTTTCTATTATTCATTATACAATGTTTTCAAACTTTTATTTCTCCCTTCTTTAAAATTCTTTATCTCCCTCTCTTTTTTTCTCTTTCCTAAGTTGCATTACTACATAGGCATTAGGTAGATAAACTCCTTTAGGATGACAGTACATAACTGATAATCCATAAAACACAGTGCCAGAGAGGTAGGAGCAAGATGAATAAGCAGAGAAAGCATTCTCAATTAAAAGAACAAGAGAAATCCCCTGAAAGTATCATCAGTGAAATAGACAATGATAGCCTACTAGATTGAGATTTCAAAAAATGGCTGATCAAACTACAGAAGGAAATAAAAGAGATAGTGTTTAGAGATATAAAATATGTCAAAAATGGAATGGAATCTATAAAAAAGACCTAAGTAGATTAGCTAAATTCATTGACTGAGATGAGTAATGATCTAAAGGTGGTGCAATGCTGACTAGATAACGCAGAGCAACGAATTAGTGACTTAGGAGACAGGACTATAGAAAGCACCCAATCAGAAGAGCTGCAAGATAAAAAACCAGAAACAAATGAAAAAAGCATAAAGGACCTATGGGATAGTATAAAGCATGCCAGTCTTTGCATGATAGAGGTCCCAGAAGGGGAAGAAAGATAAAAGGGGATTGCAAAGGTGTTTGAAGAATTCATGACTGAGAACTTCCCAAACTTAAAGAAGGAATGAGATATACCAGTACAGGAAGCTCAGAGGGTCCCAAATAGGAAGACCTAAATACCCCCACACCAAGGCATATTATCAAGATGGCCAGAGTCAAGGATAAAGAAGTGATCCTAAAGGCAGCAAGAGAAAATCAAAGAGTGAGTTACAAGGGAACCCCCATAAGGATCTCAGCTGATCTCTCTACACAAACACTGTAGCCCAGAAGGGAGTGGGAAGATATATTCAAAATCGTGAGTGAAAAAAAAAGATATAGTCAAGGATACTTTTACCAGCAAGGCTATCCTTTATGATAGAAGGAGACATAAAGAATTTCACAGACAAGAAAAAGCTACAAGAGTTTAGCAACACTAAACCCATGCTAAAAGAAATGTTGAAAGTTCTACTCTAAGTAGAAAAGCAGCAGGATGCTACAGAAATTAGAAACTCACAGCTGGAAAGGTGATAACTCATGAATTACAAATAAAATAAACACCAATTTATAAAAAAAGACACACAAATCATTGAGATTGGGAGAGGGAGGCAGGAAAATACAGAATTGTTTTTTCTGTTTCCTTTTAAAATTTTTTGTTCTCGGTAGGATGGGTTTGAGATCATGTTACTGTCAGTTTAATAAAAGCAGTTATACTAATGGGCTAATAGGCTTAAAAAAAGGATAACAACAAGACAAAAACTTATCAGGGAGTCACTAAACCTAAATAAAATTCATGATAATACAAAGGAAAATTATCAAAGCATAAAAGGAAGATGAAAGGAACAAAGAGGAAATACCAAATCAACTGCAAAGATAAGGTCAAACTGGGAATAAACACCAACCTATCATCAATTACTGTAAATGTGAATGGACTAAATGTTCCAGTCAAAGACATAGACTGGCAGGCTGGATAATAAGGCAAGAAACGTAATTATGCTGTATACAAGAGATCCAATTCAGGGAAAAGAACACATATAGATTGAGAGTGAAAGGATGGAAAAGGGTATTCCATACAAATGGAAAAGACAGAAAAGCAGGTGTTGCAGTACTGATCTCAGACAAAATAGGGTTTAAAACAAAGCTCATAAAGAAAGATAAAGGAAATTTTATAATGATTAAAGGAGTGATACAAGATGAGGATACTACACTCATTAACACATATGCACCAAATAGAGGAGTAACTAAATACATAATATAATTACTAACAGATATAAATGGGGATAGTGATGGGAATAGAATCATAGTTGGAGATTTCAACACTGCATTAACATCACTGGACAGATCACTGATAGAGAAAGTAAATAAGGCAACAGAGAAATTAATTAATAGAATAGAAATATTAGACTTGGTGTATACTTTCAGAACATTGCCCTCCCCGTCAAAATAAGATATACATTCTTTTCAAGTGCACATGGAGAATTTTCTAGGTTTGATTCTGTACTTGAACACAAAAGAAACCACAGCAATTTAAGAAGATAGAAATTACCTCGAGTACCTTTACTGACCACAATGGCATGAACCTACAAATCAACAACAGAGAAACAAAGAAGAACAAAAGGAAAATATGGAGATTAAACAATATATTATTAAAAACCAATGGGTCAATGAAGATCTCAATGTTGAAAAGAAAAAAAAAACCTTGAGAGAAAAGAAAATGAAAGCAAAACCACACAAAATTTATCGGACACAGCAAAAGCAGTGCTAAGAGGCGGGTTTATAGTGATACCGTACTTCCTCAATAAAGAACAATCACAAATGAACAATTTAAACCACCAGCTGAAAGAACTTGTAAAGGAATAACAAAAAATCCCAAAAGGCAGCAGCAGGAAGGAAATCATAAAGATTGTGGAGGAAATAAATAAAATGGAGTTTACAAAGAATATAGGAAAAATATCAACCAATCCAAAAGCTGGTTTTTTGAAAAAGTGAGAAAAATAGAAAACCTTCTGGCCAAACTCAAAAACAAAAAATGAGAGAGAGCACAAAGTAGCAAAATAAGAAAGGAGAATGAAGAAATTACAACATGTAAAATAGATATACAGAATATCATTCAAGAATATTATGAAAAAATCCATGGAACCAAACTGGATAACCTAGCGAAAATGGACAAGTTTCTGGAAACATACAGTCCACCAAGAGTGAATCAAGAAGAAACTGACCCCTTGAACAAACAGATCACTAGAAATGAAATCATAATACCAATATAAAACCTCCCTACAAATAACAGTCCAGGACCGGATGGCTTCAATGTGGAATTCTAACAAACATACAAAGAAGAACACATACCAGTCATTCTCAAATGCTTCCAGAAGTATGAAAAGGAGGGAATACTCCCAAAGTCATTCTATGAAGCCAGATTCACCCTGATACCACAAACAGGCAAAGACACTACCAGAAAAGAGAATTATAGTCCAATATCACTGATGAGCTTGATGCCAAAATCCTCAACAAAATAGTAGCAAATAGAATCCAACAACACATATAAAAGATTATACATCATAACCAAATGGGGTTCATCCAAGGGACTCATGGGTGGTTCAACATATGCAAATCAATTATTGCAATACATCACATCAACAAGAGAATGGGCCAAAACCGCATGATCATCTGAATAGATGCCTGAAAAGAATTTGATAAAATTCAGCACCCATGTATGATAAAAATGCTCACAAAAGTGGGCATACAGGGAACATATCTCAACTTCATAAAAGCTATATATAACAAATCTACAGCCAGCATAGCACTCAACGGTGAGAAAGTCAAAATCTTCCCACTAAACTCTGAGACAAGACAAGGTTGCACACTATCACCACTCCTACTGAACAAAGTCTTGGAAGTCCTAGCCACAGCAATCAAACAAGATAGAGTAGGAAAAGTGATCCAAATTGGAAAGGAAGAGGTAAAAGTCTCACTATACGCAGATTATATGTTACTATATATAGAAAACCCCACCAGATCCACACAAAAACTACTACAGCTGATCCAAAGAATTCAGCAAGGTAGCAAGTTACAAGATTCTGGTTCGGAAATCAGTGGCAATTGTTCATGCTACCGATTCAGATAATACTATAGAGCTACAGTCAACAAGACAGCACTGTATTGGTACAAAAACAGATATATAGGCCAATGGAACAGAGTAGAGAGCCCAGAAATGAACCCACAAACTTTTGGTCAGTTAATCTTCAACAAAGGAGGTAAGAATATACAATGGAATAGAGACAGTCTCTTCAGCACATGGTGTTGTGAAAGCTGGACAGCAGCATGTAAATGAATGAAGCTAGAACACTCCCTTACAACAGACACAAAAATAAACTCAGAATGGATCAAAGGCTTAAACATAAGACAAGGTAAAATAAACCTCCAATAGGAAAATAAAGGCAAAACATTATCTGACATCCATCTTGAAACTTCTCTCATAGAAGAAATGAAAGCAGTAAGAAACATATGTGACCTAAAGAAACTTGCAAGCCTCTACAAAGTAAGCAAACCACAAGTAAAACAAAAAGACAACATAAGGAATGGGGAAAAAATTTTGCAAATGAAGCTGACAAAGGCTTGATCTCCAGAATATATTAGCAGCTCATCCAACTGAATAAGAAAAAACAAAGAGCCCAATCCAAAAATGGTCAGAAGACCTAAACAAGCAATTTTCCAAGGAAGACATACAGATGATCAACAGGCACATTAAAAAATGCTCAATATCACTGATTATCAGAGAAATGCAAATCAAAACTACGGTGAGGTATCAACTCACACAAGTCAGAATGGCCATCATTCAAAAATCGACAAATGATAAATGCTGGAGAGGCTGTGGAGAATAGGGAACCCTCCTACACAGCTGATTGGAATGCAGTTTGGTGCAGCCACTCTGGAAAACAGGATGGAGATCCCTCAAAAGCCTAGGAATAGACTTATCATATGACCCATGAGTCCCACTCCTGGTCATAAATCCAGAAGGAACCCTACTTCAGGATGACACCTGCACCCCAATGTTCATAGCCAGCAATATTTACAATAGCCAAGACATGGAAACAGCCTAAATGTTCATGGACAGATGACTGGATAAAAAACAGGCAGTATATTTATATAATGGAATACTACACAGCCATATAAACCAACAGCATAACATTATTTTCAGCGACAAGGATGCACCTGGGGAATGTCATTCTAATTGAAGTAAGCCAGAAAGGAATGAAAAATACCATATGAGATCGCTCATGTGTGAAATGTAAGAACAAAATTAAATGAAACAAAATAAGCATAAATACAAAACAGAAATAGACTCACAGACATAGAATACAAAGTTTAGTTTGACAAGGTTGCGGGGGTTGGGAAGAGATAGACTGGGGTGCCAAAATTGTAGAATAGATAAGCAAGAATGTACTGTATAGCACAGGGAAATATGTAAAAAATCTTATGGCAGTTCACAGAGAAAAAATGTGACAACAAATTTATATATGTTCATTGTATGTTAAAAATTTTGCTCTACATTGGAATCTGAGGAAACTTTGTAAAATGATTGTAAATCAATAAAAAAGTTAAAAAAAGGAAAAACATGATTCTAAATATTACAGGCATAAATATAAGTTAGAGAGAAAAACAGTATGCAAAACAGTAGTTAAACCAAAGGTTTTTGTTTGTTTGTTTACTTTTTTAAGATAAGCAAAATCAAAAATTCTCTTGCCAGGTGCATCATGAAGAAAAGAGAGATGCTCCAAAGCAATAAAGTATGAAATGAAAGAAGAGAAACAACAATTGTTACCTCAGATATATATAAAAAGGGATCATTTTGTCAACAGTTTCATGTCAAAAAATGGACAACTTAGAAGAATTAGACACATGTTTAGAAAGAGACAGAGATAAGGAGAAACAAATAACTTGAACAAACTGATTAGTAGAAGAAAGATAGAATCTGCATTTAAATAAAATCGTCAAATACAAGTGCAGGTTTAAAAGCTCGTGTGGAGAACTGCACAAAAATACAAAGCAGAACTTATACTCTTCAAACTATTCAAAAATAGTGAAGATGAGGGAAGCCCCCAAATTAATTCTATGAAGCTTTCATCAGCCTGATAACAAAGCCAACAAAGTATCGGCAAAGAGAAATTCCAGCCAATATCTTTGATTGATATTGATGCAGAAATTCTACAAAATATTATTAGCAAACTAAATCCAGCAAGACATAAAATGAATCATAAACCATGACAAAATCGGTTTCATTGCAGTGTCACAAGGGAGGTTCAACATATACAAATCAATCAGTTTGAGAAAACACATTAACAAAAGAAAAAGGAAAAACAAATTAGTCATCCCAATAAACCCATAAAAACCGTTTCACAAAATTCAACATTCATTAATTAAAACAACAACAACAACAACAACAACAACAACAGCAACAATAAAAACCTCTTACCAAAGTAGGATACAGGAAATATATATCAACATAACTAAAGTCATTTATAACAAACCAACAGGCAACATAGTATGCAAAGGTGAAAAACTGAAAGCCAAATTAAGGAATAAGACAAGAATGCCCACTCTCACCATTTCTATTAAACACACTATGGGTAATCCTACCAACAGCAATCGGAAAAGAAAAAAGTTATTCAAGTTTAACTGAAAGAAGTAAAAGTGTTATTATTTCAGATGACATGATAAAGTATATAGAGAACCCTAAAATTTCTCCACACATAAACAAATAAAACTAATAAATACATTTAGCAAAGTAGGATGATGCATGATTAGTATACAAAAACTGTCACATTTATTTACACTAACAATGAAATATTCCATAATTTAAAAAATCCATATGATATCACATCAAGAAATGAAAAACATATGAATAAACCAATATAATAAATTCTATAAGAGAGTGATAAAAAATTTGAAGATGATGCAAAGAAATGGAAAGAAATTTAATGGTCTTAGTTTAGAGGAATTAATATTGTTAAATATACATACTACAAAAGATGTCTAAAATTTAAAGTGATTCAGATAGAACTGCGTGATATTTTCCACAAAATTAAAAACAGTTGTAAGATTTGTATGGAACTGCAAAAGAACCAGAACTGCAAAAGAAGCATTGAGGAAAAAGAGCAAATTTGGAGGCATAACCATCCCTGATCTCAGACAATATAAAAAAATACAGTAATCAAAACAGCACAATACTGGAAAACAAACAAACATCTATATCACTTGAACAGAACACAGAGGCAGAAATAAGACAGCACACCTATGGTCAATTAAACTATGACAAAGGAAACAAAAATATACAATGCCTAAAAGACAGTCTTCAGCAACTGATGTTGAGAAATCTAGACAGCTACATGGAAATCAATGAAATTAGAACACTCCCTCACACTGTACAAAAATAAACTGAAAATGTTTTAAAGATCTGAATCTAATACATGACACAATAAAACTCCTAGAAGCTAACATAGGCAAAACAAGACATAAATTGTAGCAAAATTTTCTTATGTCACTCTCCCAAGCTGAAAACTATAAAATCAAAATAAACAAATAGGTCCTAATTAAACTTAAAAGCTTCTACATAGCAAAATAAACAAAATGAAAAAAATTTCCAATTGGGAGAAAATATTTGGAAACAATGCAATCAACAAGAGGCTAATTTCTAAAATACACAAATCGTTCATACAACTCCATCTTAAAAGTTTACAAAAACTCAGCCAGAAAATTAGCAGAAGACAATTCTCTACAGAAGACACACAGATGACAAACAGGAATATAAAAACATGCTCACATTGCTAATCATTATACAAGGGCAAGACAAAGATAAAATAATGTTTTACCTCACACTCACGAGAAGGGCTGTCATCAAAATGTCTACAAATAATGAAGGCTGGGGAGGTTGTGGGAAAAAAGGTGCTCACCTACACTGTTGGTGGGAATGAAAATTGGTGCAACCACTTTGGAAACTGTATGGAAGTTCATTTAAAAAATAAATATAGACCTATCATAAGACCCAGCAGTCCCACTCCTGGGCATATAAAATATATAAAACCAGAAGACAAAGAATCCTAGTTTAAAACATAATAATTACACTCTGACGTTGGGCTTAATTTGATTTTACATATGTCTCCTCTGACAAGAGAAGCAGAAGCAAAAGTAAAGAATTATGATTGTGTCACTCTAAGCAGATTTACACTGAAGAAGAAATGATCAATGAAATGAAGTCAACCAACACAATGGGAGAATATATTTGCAATTGATATTTTCCAATCAATTGTTAATATCCAAAATATATGGCAAACTCATAGCCCACAACAACAACAAAAAAGTCCAAACAATCCAATTTAAAAAAGTCCATAGGAACTGAATAGATAGATCTGACTCAATTTTCCATAGAAAACATACAGTTGGCTAAATGATGCATTAAAATATGTTCAGAGTTATAAATTATTAGGAAAGCAATAAACCAAAAATAAGACAAGACCTCACACTTGTCAGAAGGCTCTTATCAAAAAGAAAACAAATACATGTTGGTGGAGTAAAAGGAACACCATGGACACTGTTGATAGGAATGCAAATTATTGATTCCATTGTATATATACATCAAATTTTCTTCATCCACTTTTCTGTCAAGGGATGTTGGGTTTGTAGGCCATGTCTGAAGGCTCTAGAGAGTAAGCCCATGGGCTAAACTGATAAATAAGCTGTAAGGAATGTCACATATCTAGGCAGGATAAGAAATGGCCTACCCAATGTATCCAGTATGGATGGCTGGATAGCCAATGATGGGTAAGATCCTCAGAGGAGGACAACCTAAGATAGGCACAGCTGGCCGGATAAGAGATGGCCTATTTAATGAAGTTTCGTGATGAAATTTAAAACAATCCATCATTAAACATCCTGTGCTTATTGCAGGAGCATGGGGACACAAGTAGCTTAAGATTATTAAGATTGTTATAAGTTAGATGATATGTGAGACATTGTGTATGTCCTACATAATATCTTTCTCTAATAATCAATAAACAGAGAACTTCTTCACTTCTCTCCACCCAGTGTTTGTGTGTATATGATATCGTGCCACTGACAGGGTTAATTTAACTTGTTGGGAGTATCATAAAATGATGTTGCATTATATACAAGGCTCTTTCTGCACCTATTGAGATGATTATGTAATTTTTATTTCTCATTGTATTAGTGTGGCATGTCACATTTATTGATTTGATAATTTTGAATTATTCTTAAACCCAGGGAGAAATCGCTTTACACATGGTTTATGATACTTCAAATGTGTGTTGAATTCATTTTGCTTGTGTTTTGTTGAGAATGTTGGCACATACGTTCATCAGGGATATTATTCTATAATTTGCATATAATGTCCTTTCTAGATTTGTTTTGCAAATAAAGCTGGCATCATAAAACCAGTTTGGAATCTTTCACCCATTGAAATTCCTGGGAGATTTGGGGAAGAATTGGTGTAAAATTTTCTTCAAATGTAGGACAGAATTCACCAAAAAAGTTATCTTGTAAATATTTTCTGTTTTGGGAGATGTGATTTACTGATTTACTCATACAAACTTTTGCTCGATATCTTTCTAATTTCTTCTTGATTCAGTATTGGAAGACATATGTTTCTGGGAAATTGTCTTTTGTCCTAGGTCATTCAACTTTTTGGCTAGTGGTAATTTCTTATGATCCTATGTATCTCTGTAATATCAGTGGTAATATCTTCTCATTTATTTCTAATTTTATTTGAGTCTTTATTTTCTTAGCCAAATAAAATTTCGTCCACTTTATGTTTAAAAGAAACAAACTTAGGTATTTTTTTTTTTATCATTTCCATTGTTTCTTTTGTTATTTGCCTTAATCTGATTAATTCAATTTTATTCCTTATTCTCTCTTGTTTCTCCTAGACTCTTGTGGTGTAAAGGTAAGTTGTGTGAATATTTATATTTCTTTTATTATTAAATATTTATTTATTTATTTATTTATTTATTTATTTATTTATTTATTTAATTTACTTATTAACTAATTTACTTATTTGTTCATTTATTTACCATAGAATTACTGTCATTTAGTGTTTCAATCTGTGTTGTATAGCACAGTGTCCCAGGTCATGCATATATTTGTGTTCCTATTAAAGTTACTTCACGATATTTAACATACTGCCCTGTGTCATGCTAAAGAAATTATGAAACAATCTAGTTTTATATATAGTGGATAACATTTATAAACCTACAGCTCCCAAATATATCCTCTCCCAGACCCTTTCTGCAGGAACCATTAGAATATTTAATAGATCTGTGAGTGTGTTTCAGTTTTGTACATGAAATCATAGTGAACTCACCCAACATTTTTTTTAAGGTTCCTTATATGTCATGTCATGTGTTATTTTTCTTTCTCTTTCTGGCTTACATCAATTAGAATGACACTTATTGGGGACACCCATTTTGCTGCACATGGCATTGTTTTATCTTTTTTTATGGCAGAGTATTATTCCATTGTGTAAATATGCCACGACTCCTGTATCCTGTTATCTGTTGATGGACAATTAGGTTGCTTCCATGTCATGGGTGTTGTATATAGCACTACTATGAACATTGGGGTGCAGGTGTCTTTTTGAATTAGGGTTCTCTTTGATATATACCCAGAAGTGGGATTGCTGGATTGTACATTAAGTCTATTTTCAGTCTTTTGAGGAAACCCCATCCTATTTTCCACAATGACTGCATGAAAATATATTCTTACGAACAGTTTAGGATGGTTCCCTTTCTCCAAAGCTTCCCCAGCATTTATTGTTTGTGGACTTTTGAATGATGGCCTTTCTGACTATTGTGAGTTGATACTTCATTACAGTTTTGATTTGCATTTCTCTGATAATTAATGATAGTGAGCATTTTTTTTTCATATATCTATTTGGCATTTGTATGTCTTTATTGGAGAATTGCTTATTAAAGTTTTCTGCCCATTTTCAGATTGGGTTTCTTCTTCTTTTATTTTTTTATTATGTTGTATGAACTCTTTATATTTTGGAAATAAAGCCTTTGCCAGTTGCATCACTTCTAAATATTTTCTTACATCCTTTAGTTTGTCATATTTCTTCGTTTATGGCTCCCTCTGCTGTGCAAAAGCTGCTAAGTTTAATTAGGTCCAATTTATTAATTTTGCTCTTATATCCATTACCTGGGTAGGCTGTTCTAGGAGATCATTGCTGAGATTTATCTCAGAGTGTTTTGCCTATGTTTTCTTCTAGGAGATATACTGTGTCTTGCCTTTCATTTAAGTGTTCAAAACATTTTGAGTTTATTCTTGTGTATGGAGTGAAGGAGTGTTCTAATTTCATTGTTCTGCATGCTGCTATCCCGCTTTCCCAACAACAGTTGGTGAAGAGACGGTCTTTTCTGTGTCACATACTTGGCTACTTTGTCAAATATTATATGAACATAGGTCTGTAGATTTATTCCTCTGCTCTCCATTCTGTTCCATTTGTCCATATGCCTGTTTCTAATCCAATATCATGTCATTTTTGTTGTTGTAACTCTGCAATTGTGTATGGAGACCAGGCTGGTGATTCCTCCAGCCTCTTTCTTTTTCTTCAATATTGCTTTGGATATTATGAATTTTTTTCTGTTTCTATATAAATCTTAAGATCATTTGTTCCAGTCTTAAAAGAAATGTTTTGTGTAATTTGATAGGAACTCACATTAGTTCTGTGGATTGCCTTGGGCAGTATGGCAATTTTAACAATATTATCTCTTCATTTATAAGACCATTGGGTATCTTTTCAATTCTTCAAATCTTCTTTAATTTCCTCAATCAATGTTTTCTAGTTCTCCATGTATAAGTCATTCACCTCCTTGGTCAGATTTATTCCTAAGCATTTTATACTTTTGTGTGCAGTTGTAAAAGCAGTTGTTTCTATACTTTGTTTTCTTGTTGATTCACTGGTAGTGTAAAGAAATGTAATTGATTTTTGTACATTATTCTGGCTACCTTGCCCAGTTCCTTTATTAGCCTAAGTATTACTTTGTGACGCTTTTACTGTTTCCTATGTATAGTGTCATGTCTGCATACCGTGACAATTTTACATCTTCTTTTCCAGTCTGAATCCTTGTATTTCTTTTTCTTGCCTGATCGCTGTGGCTATGACTTCCAAGACTATATTGAATACAAATTGTGAGAATGGGCAACCTTGTCTTGTCTCAGATTTTTTGGGAAGTGTTTCAGTTTTCCACCCCTGAGTTTTTTGCTGGCTATATGTTTGTCATAAGTAACTTTCATTATGTTGAGATATGATCCCTCTATGCCCACTGGGATAAGAATTTTTATTGCAAATAGGTGTTAAGTTTTATCAAATGCTTTTTCTGCATCTACTGAGATGATCATGTGGTTTTTGTCCTCTGTTTTGTTTATATGGTGTACCACAATTGATTGATTCATTTGCGTATGTTAAACCATCCTTGTGTTCCTGGGATGAACCTAACTTGATCATGGTGTATGATCTTTTTTCACATGCTGTTGGATTCTATTTGTTAATAATTTCTTAAGGGCTTTTACATCTAAGTTTATCAATGATATTGGCCTATAATTTTCCTTTTGGATAGTGTCATTTTCTGGTTTTGGTATCAGGTTGATATTGGCCTTCTGGTGTGAGTTTGGGAGTACTCTGTCCATATCAATCTTTTGGAAGAGTTTGAGGAAGTCTGGTATGGATTTTTCTTTGTATGTTTGGTCAGATTCCCCAGTGAAGCCATTCGGTTCTGAAATTTTGTTTGCAGAGATTTTTTAATTTTATTGATAATTGTATTCCATTTCTGGTGATCTGTCTGTTCAAATGGTCAATGTCTTCTTGATGCAATATTGGTGGGCTGAATGTTTCCAGAAAGTTCTCCATTTCTTCTAGGTTATCCAGTTTGTTTCCATACAGTTGTTCATGGTAGTCCCTTATGAAATTTTGCCAATTAGTTGTACTCTTTGTAGTTTCTCCACTTTCATTTCATATATTTCTTGTGTTCTCTGTCTTTTTTTGTTGGTGAGCCTGTCCAGATTTTTGTCAATTGTGTGTACTATTTCAAAAAAATGTTTGATTTTTTTTTCAAATTTTTAATCTCTATATGAATTCTTTTATGCTTGATCATTATTATTTCCCTCTTTCTGCTGACTTTTGTTTTTGTTTGCTCTTCTTTTCAAGATTATTTTGCATACAACGTTAGATTATACATTTGAAATTACTATTCTACTTTGAGGAGGGCCTTGTCACTGTGAACTTCCCTCATAAGCCTGCTTTAAGTCTATTCCATAGACTTTGTGTAGTGTTTTTGTCATTTTTCTCATGATATTTTTTAATTTCTTATTTAACTTCATCACCTCCCTACTTGTTTTAGTATTATTTTGTTTTTTTCTACATGGTGTCAGTTTTTTTCTCCCTGGTTTTTCTGTGATTGATTTCTAGTTTCATGGTATTATATTCAGAAAATGTGCTTGAAATAATTTTTATCTTCTTAAATTTGTTGAGGGTTCTTCTGTGCATGAGTACATAATCTTTCCTTGAAATTGTTACATGTGCACTGGGTAAAGAATGTATATTCTGTTTTGGAGAGATGTACTGTTTTGAAAATATCAACCAAGTCCAATTGTTTTATTGTATCTTTTAGTATCTTTGTTCCCTTATTAATTTTCTGTCTGAAAGACAAGTCCAGTGATGGTAATTTGGTGTTATAATCTCCTGCTATGATTGTGTTCCCATCAATTTCTCCCTTTTTATCTATTATTATTTGCTTTATGTATTTAGGTGCTCCAATATTGAGTGCATATGTCTTAATGTGTATAATGCCCTCATTTTGTATTGCTCCTTTATTCAATATGTAATGTCCTTGTTAATCTGTCTCTATGGCCTTTGTTTTAAAATCTATTTTGTGTGAAATCTGTACTGCTATTCCTGTCTTCTTGTCATGTCCATTTGCATGGAATACATTTTTCCTTCCTCTGAGTTTCAATTGATGTGTGTTCCTCTTCCTAGATTGGGTCTCTTCTATGGTTCATTATGTAGGGTCTCGTTATATTATCCCATCTGACAATATATATCTTTTTATTGAAGCACTTATTCTATTAACATTTGTGATAATTATTGTTAGATGAGTGTTTATTTCAATTTTGAACTTCATTTTCCAGTTGATTTGGTATTTCCTTTTTGTTCATTTCTTTTTCTTTTTGGAGCTTGATAATTTTCTTTTATTATCTTTGTTTCTTTTTGGTTTTGTGAGTTCATTGTAAGCTTTTGACTTATGGTTGCCATTTTTGTATATATATGGACCCATTAATATATCTGTTTATATTAACTGATAGTAATACAAACTCTAACCCATTCTACAGAGAATAGAAATAAGAAGAAAATACTCTGTATTGTCCTGTTTCCCTCTCTGACCCTTAAAAATTTTGATGTCCTGTTTTACAACATCATGTTTATTCGGTTGTAAGTCATTGTAGCTATTGCCTTTCTAATTTTGACTTTCTCCTTTATATAGCATCCTGCTTCTTTTGTATTTAGAGTAGATCTTTCATTATTTTCTTTCTGTTGCTATGTTCTTTTAGTATTTGTTTCTGTGGAAGTTATTTATCTCTCCTTCTATTCCAAGGGATAGCCTTGCTTGATAATCTATCTTAAATTACAGATTCCTTTCATTCAAGACTTTGAATATGTCTTGACACAGCGTTCTGACTGCTGTATTTGTGTAGGCAACGTGTTTAAAATTTTATATATATAATTATATATATATGTAAAGAATACCTTGAAATGAAGTTAACACATAAGTTGAAAACTTATAGAATAAAAAATAGAAAAGTTTGATGAAGGAAATTAAAACTTATCCAAAGAAGTGAAAAGATCTCTTATGTTAATGTTGTGAAACAATAAGTTTAAAACAGCCATACTACCCAAAGCAATGTAAATTTATCGTGATTCATATCAAAATTCCCATGAGAATTTTCAATTAAAGAGAAAAAATATTTTCAAAATTTATATATAACCACAATGATCATGAGATGCCAATGTAATTTTGAAAAAATTATTAAGTCTAATAGTGTAAGGTTCTCTGATCTTAAACATTACTAGAAAGCTTTAGTAATTAAAACAACATGATACTGGCTCAAAAACAGACACCAATGAATAGAAGAGAATAGAATAGCAGATTTAATCTCTAACAAATATGATCAATTAACACATGAAAAAGGAAGAAAGAGTATAAAATGATGAAAAGGCATTCTCCTCAATAAACAGTGCTGGGAAGATTGATAATGTAAAAGATAGATTAGGATATCTCCTTACATTGCATACAATCCATGAGCACAGAATATCTTTCTATTTATTTTGTTTACTTTTATTTCTTGCACCTGTTACTAATAGATTTATGTTTAGCTCTTCTATTTCACTTATTATATTTATTCCTATTTTATTCTTTTTGATATAATTGTACACACAATTGTTTTCCTAATTTCTCTTTCTGATAATGTGTTGTTAGTATATAAAAGTGCAACTGATTTTTGTATATTGATTTTGTATTCTGCAAGTTTAATACATTTGTTCATTATATCTGACAGTCACTTGAGAAGACTATGGAGTTTTCTATCTATGTGAAATTATGTCATCTGTAAAAGTTTTACTACTCTTTTACAAGTTGGATGTCTTTTATGTTATTTTCTTGACTAGTTGTTCCGTCTAGGACTTCTAGTAGTGTAATTTAGGACTTGTGAGAATGAGCTACTTTCTCTTATTACTGGTCCAGAGGAAAACATTCCTGCATGTTAACATTGAGCTTGATGTTAGTCATGGATTTTTTCATATATGGCTTTTATTATGTTTAGTTACATTCTACCTAGAGCGAATTTGTTAATAATTATTTTTAAAAAAATTTAAGTTCTGTCAATAAATTTCCTACATCTACTGAGATTATAATTTTTGTATTCTTTGTTTTTTAAGTTATGGTATCACATTTATTGATTTGCATATGTTAAATAATATTTATGAATCAGGACTAAATCCCAGTTAACTATAGTTTATAATACTTATAATATGCCATGAATTCAGGTGCTAATATTTATTTAGAATAGAATATACGTATACTGAAGGAAAAAATTACATTGTAGCTTGAGTGTGCATCTATTTATTTAAAACTTTTATGTCTCATTTTGAATTTGGCTTATGTTTAATGGAATTAATTTCTAAATAAAGAATATATATTTAGGTAGAACTGGACTTACTACAGTTTACTGATAGAGAACATTGCTATTATTTAAAATTAGAGCACAATATACTTGCTTTAAAATGCCATATTATACTTACAAGCCAACTGTTTCAGGACTGAGAAACAAATTGCTTCCTTAAAGGTATTTAACTGGTCTTTTCCACACCAAAACACATTTACTGTAATTTGTTTGTTTGTTTGTTTGTTTGCTGCTTAATGGAGGCACTGGTTAAGGAACCGAGGATCTTGTGCATAAGTTTATTTATCATTTTGGAACACTTAACAGGAGCCACAAGAGTGTGGATTATAAAGATTACTAGAAAATTTATTCCTTGTAGGGACTGAAAAACCTCTGAATGAAAGAATGGCAAAAATAAACATTTGTAAGTATACAATAAGATTTTCTCTTTTGTAATTTTAAACAAGAATATTAAATTACATTTGTTTTACTTATAATGCTGAATTAAAATTTAAAAAATGTTAACCCCTTTGGGATTTCTTAAATTTGATTGATTATTTTAATCTAATTTTATTTCACAAATGTTACCATTTATTTACAAACATACAAAATAAACTGATATTTATTCCGATCATTTTTTGAATATAGAGCTACTTAATATAAAGCAAACATATAAATAACTACTTCCATATCGAAATCAAATTATGTTTCATTTTATTTACAAATGATAATGAAATAGTTATAACATTTTTGTACAGGTTCTACACAAATTTCAATTTAAATTTCAAAATTTTAAAATTGGTTTATTTATTTAGTGCATTATTTAAACTCTGCTCACCAATCTGGTATAAATTTGTCTACAAAAGGAAGGAGAATTGTTTTATTTCATAAACCCGAACTTTAATTTATTTAAAAAGATGTTGTGGGAATAATATTTGCAGATCACACTGAAAAAATAAACATCCTAAAGGTTTCAATTTAACTGGATGAATGAGAAGTAAAAACTGGCTGAATGTTACACTTTGGTTGCTAGGAGACCAGTCATTTTCTGATGTCACAGGTACTCAGGTTGAGAACCACTGTGATGGCCTAGCAGTTTATGTGTGCAGGCCTGCCATAGCAGAATTTGAAGCTGCAGTGCTCAAAATCATGCAGATTAGAAAAGGAGCTGTAGAAAAAGTTATTTGAGATGGCACATGTTTCTTCAGAAATTCAAGATGTGTCTCCTAAAGATGGACCAACTGGTTCAGGAAAGTCCAGTAGATATATATTGTGTGATGAAACATTCTCTGGGGACTTGGACTTGAGGTCTATGATTGAAGAAAATACATTTCAGACTTTTTGTGAAGAATCCTTGATAAAAAGACCAGGTTACACACATTGTGTCTCTGACCCAGATGAAGATAATTATTTTCGTTCTCTGACATTCCCAAGAAAACTCTGGAAAACGGTTGGGGGTGACCAATTTCAATCCGTCTGGTGGGATGATAATGGAACTTCAATAGTGATCGATGAAGTTGTTTGTAAGAAGGAAGTTTTGGAAAGAAAGTCCCCTTTCAGAATATTTGAAACTGGAAGTATGAAAAGCTTAGTTAGACAGCTTAACCTGTACGGGTTTGTAAAGTGTGGCAGAATTTTCAAAGATCTGCTTGTCTAGCTGAATTTCTGACAGAAGAAAAAGAAGTCTCTGTTTTAAGCAAGGCATTCAGAAATTTTAGTCACCACTTCGTAACTTATATATAAAATTTTATTTTGTACTTTAATGTATGGTAATATAAATATAAAGCTAGATTTTGTAAATTGTATAAAACTACTAACGCTAAAATACTTCATTTTTTCTAAAATGAGTACAGTGCATTAAGAATTCAAGATTATGAGGAACTTTGCTAGCAAATATGAATCTTATCAGAAATCTAAATAAAGTTATTAAAGCTGCTTGTAATAAGGGGAGTTCACCGTTACTGCAAATGCTAACGTTTTAAATTTGATGATGATACTATTTAAATGTGTATTTTCCAAATTAGGAATTTCAAAAAATAGTCAGCAATGTTCATATTTTGATGATATTATATTAGTATAGTAAGTGTGACATCTGAGGTTTTATAGATTAGGGTTATTGTAGTCTTGTATTTTGGCTTAAAGTAATACTAGTATATTTCTCCTTTGTTTGTAGCTGCAGTTCTATCATAATCCAAATTTTAATCGAGGCTGTCCCCAGCTTTTAGTGAGAATAAAAAGAAGAGTTGGAATTAAAAATGCTTCTCTGGTATCTTCATTGGCTCAAGATTTCCACAAGAAGCACTTTAAAGCAGGAGGTAATTTGGATAATCATAATTCTGGTTTTGTGTATGGCACTAGAGGAGAAAGTGCATTTTTACCTTCTGCAAATTTAAACATGCCTCTAAAAAGAAAGCCCTCTACTAGCCAAATAATTGGTGATACAAGTACCCCGATGAGAGATGATATCTCTCCTGCATAATCAATGTCAGTTAGACCACCAAAACAAATTGCAGTGCATCAATGTGCTATTTGAAATCAGTTGACCACTTTCCACGTGCACTCACAAAGCAGCTACACTGAAGCAAATGGCCGTGTTGTGAATTTCATTACAACTACAACCTCTTCATCTCAGAAGAGAAATTATCTCCCATACAGAGCAATTATCTTGGACTGATGGTGGAGCCTTCTACTTTTCCAAATAGATATCACGATATATCAGCCAATGAAGGTCCTTTTTCTAAACTTCAACCAGATAGCAACCCACGGTTTTCAGTGCCAGTGAAAGCTGATACAACAGCTAACTCTCTTTCACAGCCAACTCATCAGCCAACTGCAGTATATGAACGTCATCCTAATTACAACTGATCTACCAGAGGACTACCAGATTATGCAGGATAACAAAGATTAAAATTGATTTTGGTAAATGTTGACAAATATCTGGAATTTTCTTATTTCAACAGTAAACATACAAGTGTACCTGTATTTTCTTATTTTTTAAATAAATTTAAGAATAAAATGGGAGACAAAGTTAACATTTAAAAAAAGAGATATTTGATTGATATAATCAGTTGATGGAAAAATATGGGAGTAAATTTGAATAATTTCCTGTAAGGGAGAATAGAAAATGGAAGAATTTTGGAAAAGACTTAAACATGTAGAGAGGGAAAAGTACTAAGTGGCTTCTGGTTCATCCTGGAAAGTATTAAAAGTGTTAAGTTAGGATAGGTTGGAACAGGAGATAAATGCAGGAACCAGCCCAGGGATCATGGTCTCTATTATGTCATCCCTGGAATCATAAAGGTCACATGATGTAGTCTCAGATGGCACATTCAGCATGTGATAGAATTTAAGAAGTAATTTTATCTATGGTCTTCTTTGTGCTGTTCTCAAAGCATTCCAATTGTTGCTTTCATTTCCTCCCCTCAAGTGTCTACACTATATTGTCTGGTGAATAATTTATGTTGCTTTCATGCTGCAGCCGAAGACAAGCTTAAGTCCTCAGGGTGGCACTTAATGCCTTTCCAAATCTAAGCCCACAAATTCAACATAGTTTAGTCATTTCTTTATAGATCTGACATCTGACAACCTTGGCATATCTTTATGTTTCACTGTATGATACATCCAGGCAAATGCTTGTCAACCATGTTAAATCCAAACTCACAACTTTTGCTCCAACTCATCCTTGGACTTAGGATGTCCTCCTTTTACCTACTTAGACTTTCCCAGTCTCAGCACAGAAACCACCTCCTCCAGATGTTTTCTATCTATACCCCTTTCCCCAACACAGTAAGCACAGCACATGCCACAGGATGCATTTTAGTATTTAGTGAATGAAAAATACATGTTGAATTTAAGCAAAATCTACTTTCTGAGACAACAAAGCTCTCATGGTTTTCAAACTATTTCATTATGGTCTTTACTCTTCACCACAAACTAGCTCTTTTCATAGCCCAAGGACTAGTCACCCAAGACAGTAAGTGGAGGTAGATACAGGAGACAAAGTATTATTTTCTTCTTAATTCATGCCTCCAGAGGCCTAAAGCTTTCCATTCCCATTTGTTGGATATTTTGCTGTCTCTTCCTCACCCACCCAACCCAATATAACTTATTCTTATCCCCATACCTATAACTATATTATATTCTAATTAATTTACTTCTTAGAATCAGAGTTTTGTCCAGTATGGACATTGCCATTGCAACATTTAAAGTAGGTTTATACACCCCACATAACTTGTGCCTCTTCTAACCTTCACACATGAAGTATCTAAGAGTTGCTAGTAGCTTACTTGGGGTGGTCGTATTCAGTAACCAAATTGCAATCTAAAATGTGTGGACTAGAATGAGTTGACGGTGGTAGATTTAAAAATTTGTCCAAATGCAAGAATACCAAATTTATGAAGATATTAGGAAATATAAAATATTCATGAAAGATTTTGACTATTTCCAATTAAGTTAAAATAAATGGTGAAGAATTTCCTGAATGTGAAATGCCCTGAAATGCTGGAAAAATTGTAGACAAGGTCAGTGAGCCTAAGGCTTCTTCTCACAATCATGCAGCCAGTTTCAGCTAATAAGACTGGAATGGCAATATTGAGTCCTGAAAATATGTCACCAGTTGTGAAGAAAGCCTTTGATAATCTGGAGAATGGGCAAATAGACCAAGGTAAGCTCTAGTCACATCCCACCAATATGACCTTTACCAAGAGAAGAAAAGAGTCCACTTGCAGCAGGAGAACTTTGTCTGGACAGCAGTGGTTGCTCCTACTACAGAAACATGAAGATTTTAAGTTTGCCAGCTCAACTGTGATGGTGGCTATGTTGTTTACATTAGCAGTCTGGGGTTCAGATGGGTTGGTTCAGCAGATATTTTCCAGCTTCCTTCTCAGACAGTGTGTCTTACTGTGATCATCTTAACAAGGTTCTATAGTGATAAGTCAAAAGCTACAGTTTACTTTCAAAATTAGAAATCCTAAAGAAGAATATTATTTGTCCATCTGTAGTTTTCTACCTGGGAAAATCTAGGCTATTGGCAAAAGTACAAAAGTTGGCTGGTGCTTTGAAAAATATTCCCTGTGCTCTGCCCACTGAATTCTTCCTACTAATTACTATGAATCTCTCACCACTGTGTGTGTGTGTGTGAAGATGTATTGTTAAGCAGTATGTAAGATTGCATTAGCTGAGTCATCAGTGAATTATTCTTTTGCATCTGGTAGGTTCTCTGTGAATTAAGATTTTCACTGAGCCACCAGATTTTCTTCAGATCAGGGAGAGGTAGATTATATTTCTCCTAGTATACTAATTGTTACCCGTTCACTGAATCCCTAGTTGATACTAGGGCCAAGCCTCTGATTCTTTGAATTGGACTGATGCATATACATTCTCCAGTCCCCAAAGCCCAGCACAGTACTCTGTCTCCTTTATAACTTAAGCTTATGAATAAGCTATTTTTCTTTTAATTCTCATTTTTGACACAACTTATTTTGGCTTTGAACACCCCTTGTATAACTTATAGAGTCTAAACCGCGGACTTATTCCCGTTCACCTAGAGGTTATTGCAATAACCTTACTTTCCTTGGACTACTTGGAATAGAGTGATCATAATCATTTTGAAAGCAGTCCTGAGTCCTAATAATGCAGAATCTTTACACTTCTTTGCACAGCACTTGAGCAAGAATGTTTGTTGTGGATCTCAGGGATTATCCTCTCATCCCCTAATGCAAACATGAGAAAACACCACATTGTTAACCAAAATCAAGTCTTTGTCTGTGTTGCATTCCCATTGCCAAACAGTTAAGAAGTTTAGGAGTTCTGAGATTTTACCATGCTGAGATTTTTAGCAACTGAGCACGTTCCTTACTTGTAGGTGTTGTCAGGGAGATGAGACCCTCTGTCAGAGGGAGTGAACTTTATCACTCACAGCAAAAGCAGCCAGGGTTAAATTTTGTATCCATTTCCTAATCTCAGATGAATACACAGAGTAAAATTTTGATGCCTACAGAAGCAGTGGGCTGTTATAGTTTAAGACATGGGAAAACACTTGTTTTATTAGTATCTTTATGTATTATTTATTAGAATCACTTATTTATTAGTATCTTTACCTAGGATAAATACATCATGACTCAAGGTTACATGCTGCAATAACAATCATGAGAAATGACATGGAAAAAATGATCATTGCTTTTCCATTTTTCCTTCCACTTTTATTGAGGTATAATTGGCATATAACATTGCGTAAGTTCAGGTGCACTGGAAAGTGATTTGATTTACATGTATCATGAAATAAATATCGTAGCAACTTTAGGGAGAATTCATTATCTCATTTAGATACAATATTATAGATATATGTCTACTCCCTTAACAACATTCATATATAATATAAAGCAGTAGTAATTGTATTTATCATGTTACTATGTGGCCTCCCTAGTACACGTTTATTTTATGGCTGTAGGCTTCTACATTTTGAATGCATTAATCTAATTCTCCTTTCCCAAACCCTGCCTCTGTTAACTACATATCTAATTTTTTTTTCTATAATTATGTTTGCTTGTTTTTGGTGTACTTTAATCTATAACACTATGTTAGTTTCTATTACACAACATACTCTTTGCTATCTTAATACATTGCAAACTGATCAGCAAAATAAATCTAGTTATGATATGTTGCTATATAAAGATATTTCATACTTATTGACTATTCCTCATACAGTACATTTCTTGTCCCTGGCTCATTTAATTTGCAAATGGAAAATTATCTCTCTTAAGTTTTCTCAACTATTTCTTTTTCCTCATCCCATTTCCCTCATTCTTTTGAACAACAATTTCCCTTCAATATCTATAAATCCTTTTCTGTTTTGTTATGATCTTTTTTTAATTCCAAATGAGATTAAAATCATTAACATTTGTCTTTCTCTGTCTGACTTTTTTAACTTAGTATATTACACTCTTGTTCTACCCATTTATTGCAAATGACAAGAACCATTTCTTTTTACAGCTGAGTAATAACCCATTGTATTTTTATGTATGTGTGTGCATATATCTATCTATCTATCTATCTATCTATCTATCTATCTATCTATCTATCTATCTATCCGTATATATATCTATAAATATAGATAAATCTGTAGTTAATAGATGGGTAGATATATATACTATAAAAGCATATCTTTTTATCGATCATCTACAGATGAGCAATTAATTTACTTCTGTTTCCTGGCTATTGTAAATAATGCTGCATTGAATGTAGGTTTGAATTTATCTTTTCTGATTAGTGTTTTTATCTCTTGGAATAAGTATCCAGATATGAAATTGTTGGATCACATTTCATTTTTAATTTTTAGATAAAACTCCATACTGTTTTCCACAGTGGCAACTGAAATTTACATTCACTCTAGCAATGCATCAGGGTTCTTTTTCTTACATCCTCACCAAGACTTCTATTTGTTATCTTTTTGATAATAGTCATTTTGATAATAGTCATTCATTCGTCATTTTGACAGCACTGACATAAAATCACATTGTGTTTTGGACTTGCATTTTTCTGATGGTTAGTGATGATGCACGGTTTCATGTGCCTGTTGGTCATCTTTACCCCACAGTATATTCATTTTTTTGTAATGGGCTACATAACCATATTGTGTGATTTCATTTTTAAGCACTCTGTTTTGTTCCATTATTCTGTTGGTTCTGTGTCAGTACCATTTTTTTTATTACCATAGCTTTGTATTATAGTTTTAAATCAGGGACAGTGATACATCCCCTTTGTTCTTTCTCAAAGTATTTTTTATGTTTGTTTGTTTTCATTATTTTCTTTTTTCATTTTTTAGTGATTTCAACTGTTTTGTGATTACATGTAAATTTTAGAATTATTTATTTTTAGTTTCTGAAAATGCCCTTGGTATTTTGATAGGCACTGAGTTTAATTTGTGTATTTTCTTGGTTAGTACTGTCATTTAAACATTTAATTTTTCTTAATCTAAGAACACAGTATATCCTTTCATCTATTTGCATCATCTTCAATTTCTTTTATAAATATTTTATAGTTTTCTGAGTACAGGTCTTTAACCTCCTTGGTTGGATACAATTCTAGATATTTTATTTTTTTGTAATGCAACTGTAAATGAGACAGTTCCCTCACTTACTCTATCTTTTAGCTTGTTAGTGTGTAGAAATGCAAGATTTCTGTATATTAATTTTCCATTGTAAAATTTTACCAAATACTTTGATAAGCCCTAGTAGTTTTCTCATGTCTACTTTAGGATTTCTGCTTAAAGTATGTCTTCTGCAAACAGATACTTTTACTCATTTTCTTAATTAGCTATATTTTATTTACTTATATTTTTGATAGGTATGGCTGGAATTTCCAATACTGTATTGAATAAAAGTGGTAAGAGAGAGCATTCTTGTCTTCTTCCTGCTCTTACAGGAGATGCTTTCAGCTTTTATCAGTGAGTGTCATATTAGCTGAGTTCTTGTCACATATGACCTTAACTGTGTTAATTTATGTTTCCTCATGCCCATTTTGAGGGGAAATATAATCATAAATAGATTCTGATTTTTCAAAATATTTTATGAGTCTATTCAGGTGACCATATAATTTTTATTCTTTAGTTTGTTAGTGCGGTGTATCATATAGATTAATTTGTAGGTATGGAATCACTTTGGCATCCCTGGAATAAAATGGACTTACTCATATTGTATAATCCATTTAATGTATTGTTTGGCTTGCTAAAATTTTAGTGATGATTTTTGCATCTATGCTTATCAGTAATATATAACCTGTAATTTATTGAGATATTGTTCCAATTTTAGTAGTTGTGTGATATGGAAAAGTGGCATAAGAAGCATTCATTCGTCTGCAAATTTTTGCAATACACTGAGAAGTATAGGTGATAGCTGTTCTCTAAATGTCTGGCAGAAGTCACCTGTGAAGCTGTCTAGGCCTGGAATTTTGTTTCTGGGAGATTTTGTTTAATTACTTATTCAATTTCATTAGTGATAATCAGTTCATATTTTTTGTCTCTCATTCCATCCTGGAGATTATGTCTTTCTAAGAATTTGTCCATTTCTTCTAGGGTTTCCATTTTATTTGCATATAATTTGTTGTATCCTCTTATGATGTTTTGTATTTCTGTGATATAAGCTGTAACTTCTCATTTATTTCTGAGCTTATTAATCTGTATTCTATTTTTTGCTCATGAGTTCGTTTTCAGTTTATTTTATTTATATTTCAAAACCATTATTTAGATTGATTAAATGTTTCTATTTTTAATCTTTATTTATTTATGTTCTGAACTTTCAGCTGTCTTTACTTCTACTAACTATGTTTTTTATTGTTTTTTTAAAATCTTTTTGTTGTAAGATTATGTTATAAGAGAGAAATGTTTCTTATTTGTATAAGTAGTATTATTTTGCTATAAACATCTGTTCTTTGATTTATACAGCAATCCATTGGTTGTTTAATATTGTATGATTTATCCTCCACATTTTAATATTTTTCTGTTTTTTTCTTTTAGTAAATTTGTAGTCTCACAGAATCCATGTTTCTTCAAAAAACATGGAGACAAATAATAAAATTTATACAAAAATATGTAAGAACATAATTTTCTAAAATAATCTTTGAAAAATGAACAAAGCTGTGGGTATTATCTTCCCTGACTTTAGAACATACTAGAAAGCTACAATAATCAAAACATCAAAATATGGCACTAATAGAGACACATAGATCAATGGAACAAAATAGAGAGTCCTAAAATAAACCCACACACATATGGTCAATTAGTCTACAATGAAGGAGGCAAAGTATACAATGGAAAAAAGGCAGTCTCTTCAACAAGTAGTTCTGGGAAAACTGGACAGTACATGTAAAAGGAAGATGTAAGAGCAATTTCTTCCATGGTATACAGACTAAGATACAAATGGATTAATTTCTTAAATGTAAAACCTGAAACTACAGAATTTCAGACCAAGAACATGAGCAGAACTGACTTTGAGGTAAATCTTAGCAATATTTATTTTTCATGTGTATCCTAATTAAAAAAGAATAATAAACTAAGAGTAAGTGTTTATACTTTAGTGAGGAAAAAATAGATGTACTATGTGATACAAGGATTCTACTTCATGTATAAATGTGAAGTGCAGAGGAAAGAAAACCTTCAACAAGACATATGACAACACACATAATAGAAGGAAAAGTTTCAGACAATGAGACCAACAAGGTGTTAATATCCATAATATATATATAGCATATTAGACTCAATATTAAATAATCAAAGACCCCAACTTAAAAATAGTTGAAGGATCTTCATGGAAACTTTTCAAAAAAAGAAAAGTGGATGATTTTCATGCACATAAAAACATACATAACGTTGCTATTAATTAGGAAAACATAAATCAAAACCAGAATGAAATATAATCTCACAGCAACCAAATTTGCTATTAACATAAAGTCTACAAATGACAAACATTAATAAGAATGTTGAGAAAAGAGAACCAAGGTACACTGTTGGTGGAATTATAAATTGATGCATCCACAATTATTAAAGTGTTGACAGTGCTCAGAAAACAAGGAAAAGAAGCATTATATGTTGCAGCAATTCCAATTTTTGTTATAAATCTTAAAAAAATAAAACAATAACTTTAAAGGATATATTACCCTCAATGTTCTTAACATCATCATTTATATTAGCCAAGGATAGAAGCGCAACTCAACTGCCCATCAACAGATGATTGGCTGAAGAAGATGTGAGATATACATAATATAATAAATACTTAGTTATAACAAAAAATAAAATTCTGCCATTTGGAACAATGGGATTGGTCCCAGACCATGTTGCACATAGGAAAATAATTAATACAGAGAAAAAGATTCTGCATTATCACTTACATGAGGAAACAAGATATAAGAGAAATAATCATAAAAAAAAAAAGAAAAAGAGAAAAAGACTCACGTATATAGGTGTAGTTTGCCAAGTAGTGGTTTACTGTGGGGACAGGGAAGAAGGATGGAGAAGACAGAAATATGCAAGCTACTAGTTCTAAATTAGAGAAGCAACAGGGCTATATTTACAGCACAGAGAAATATTTTAATAATTTAAATGATTTTAAAGAGATTATAGGCATATATTATAGGAAAATGTGCATGTATCTTGGAAAAACTTTGAAGAAAAGAACCCAGGAAAAACTGAAAATATTTTGTAGTTCTATGATATTAAGGGAGGTGATTTGTTCACTTTGTTTACCTTTCTTATAATGTCCTTAATAGAATTTAAGCTTTTAAATAAAAAAGTAATACCTTTCAAAAAGTGACATAAGTTTAAACTATTTTTGTCTCTCCCCTTGAATCTACAGTCAGTAAAACATTCACATCTCAACAAAAATAACTACAAAACAAAACAGTACTCCAGAATGCATGTGTACAGCTGAAGTGTGGTGGACTAAAACACATAAAGGAGGCTGAATTGAGGGAAGAACAGAGTTGGTGCCTGAAACCAAGGCCCACTGACTAGAGTATATGAGCCCACAGATTCAGAGAACCCAGTAGAAACAGGGTCTTAGTGGATCACACAGCTTCAGCCTCCAACTGCAAAAGTGCTCATAGTCACGGGTAAATAGGAGGGAGCCACAATGGAGACAGAAATTCCATCCTTCAGACACTCAGACATTCATGACACTGTCCCTACTCCCCATTCACAGTGGTGAAGACAATGTACCTTGCAACACTGGACATGGCAAAGGCACTTGCCTGATTGCAACTACCCACCAGCCTTTACACCTTTCCTCAATGTGTACACTGAGACTCAAGGGATATCAGATAAAAGGAAGGATTCCCCATCCCAGTGACAACAGTAGCATTAACTACCAGAGAAGCCTAAGAAGTGATAATGAAAGCACATCTTTTATCCAGACAGTAGTGACTGGAAAGTGCCATTTTGGAATATTATCAAAGGTAGCTCAGGGAAGTAAAACCAAAAATTGTGCAATATTGCAAACTACCAGAAAACAAAAGCAAGGACTCCAACACCCAATCTGTTATTTAGTGTCATCAGAGCAATAGTTTAAAAGATCATGACCAATCACATTAACATTATATGGCACACACACACACAGATACACAGACACACACACACACACACATACACCACACAGAGACACACACACAATGTCAACCCTGAAGCAAACTTAAAGTCATGGAATATTACCATATGACTAATAGAGAATTCAAAATAGGTGTCATACAGAAACTCAATACATAAAACAAAACTCAAAAAAGAGTTTAGTGAACTCAGGAATAAATTAAATGACGATAAGGAATACATTACCAAAGAGACTGAAAGTATAAAATAACCAAACATTATTGGAGGACCAGAAGAATTTAATAAATGAGATGAAGAATGCAATATAAAGCATTGGAAGTAGACTGTCTTTGTGGACGAGAGATTAGCATACTCACGAATACAAAACGATAAATGATAGAAGAGGGCAGAGGTACATGATATTAAAAAGTGAGGAATTTGTACAATAGTCATCAGACTTCTTCAGGAAGTGCACATTAGAGTGAAATCCTGGAGTAAGAAGAAAGGTAGAAGGTAGCTGATGGTTTATTTAAAGAAGTAATAGACCATAACTTCCCTAACCTATGTAAGGATCTGATACATAACTCCGTGAGCTAACAAAACACCAATAACTTTAAGGCAAAGAGACCTCCTTCAAGATACATCATATGAAATTTGGCAAGTCAATGACAGACTAAAATTTTAAAGGCAGCCTAAAAAATTATGATAATCTACAAAGAAACCGCCATTAGGCTATCTGCATATTTCTCAGCAGAAAACATAGGCCAAGGGTAAATAAAATGACATTTTCAAACTAGTGACATATGAAATCTCTCCCCCAAGAATACTCTACCTTGCACAGTTATCACTTAGATACAAGTGAAAATAAAGACTTTACCCAACAAACAAAACCTGAATGAGATGAAAAACAAATTGAGACACCTTACAAGAGATGTAGATAAGAGCTCTTTTAAAAAAAATAAAATGGCAAAAATATGCAAAACATTGACCAAAATGCTAATTAGAGACTACGAGAAAGATGCAACTGTTTATTTGGGTATGTTTTAAAATGCTACAATACTATATGGATTAAAGAGAAAAAAATAGGAAATCAGGGGGAATAAATATAGATATATCAATCTGGTAACATCCTCACAACAGTAAAAGAAATAATTTGAGACAGTAATCAGAAAAGGTAAAGAGTAAAAATAAAACAACATTAAAGGCAGATGCTATCAGAGGAAAATTACAAATTATACATGAGATATTTTATAATAAATGAACTACAGTAGGTGTACTATATTGTGAAGTTTCAAATGTACAGAATGGTGATTCCAACCACTTTGTAGTTTATATTGCAGTATAAATTATTACAAGTTATTACAATAATTGTAACATACAATTATTAAAAATTATTTTGTTTAATTCCCTGATCTCTACAGATTATCCTTGTTGCTTATCTCCTTTATTTGTACTACTTTGTATGAATCAATTTACTATCATTAAATTGTCTTCTCCTTCACATTTGGTAAACATACACTTTTTCCCATATCTTTGAGTGTGCTTCAGTCTTGGCTATCTAATCTCTTAATCTCTTAAACTCTCTATCTTTCTATCTTTCTATTTCTCCTTCTATTTGTCTATCTATCTATCAATCTCTCTATGTATCTACCTATGTATCTATCTTTCTATCTATTTTTTGGTCATCTGTCAATTGATAGCTATTGATAAATATACACAGATATTTGGTTTTTTTAGATTCCACTTATAAATTATATTACATACCTATGTCTTTGTCTAAGTTACTTCACTAAGCATAATATTTACTAGGCCCATTCGTGATTTTGAAACAGCAATGTTTTATACTTTTTCATGGCTGAGTAATATTCCATTCCGTATTTATAGAAACATCATATCTTCTTAAGTCCATAGTCTGTTGTGGGCCTTGGATTGCTTCCCTCTCTTGCATATTATAAACAGTGCTGTTGTGAATATTGTTTCTTCTCAATTTAGGGATTTTCCCCAGATTTTCCCTAGGAGAGGTATTACTGGGTCGTACAATAGTACCCCTTTTAGTTTTTAAATTAATCTGAATACTGTTTTCCATAGAAGTTGTACCAATTTACATTCCTGCCAGGATAATACAAGAGCTTTGTTTCCTCCACATCCTCTCAACCCTTACTAATTGTAGACTTTTGATTATCACCATTTGACCAGTGTGAAGTGATAACTCACTGTGGTTTGACTTGCAATTACCTAATAATTAGTAATGTTGAGTATTTTACTCACTTGCCTGTTACTCATCTAAATGTTTTCTTTGGAAAAATATTAATTCAGGTACTCTGCTCTATTTTTGATTGGGTTTTTTTTTTTTCACATTGACTTGTGTAACTTAAATCCATGTAACATCTATTAACCTAAATCTATTAACCCCTGGACACTTGCATTGTTTGCAAATATGTTCTCCAGTTTCACAGGCAATGTTTTTATTTCATTGATAGTGTCCTTAGCTGTGCAGAAGTTTTGAAGTTTTTTTAGTTCCAAATTGCTTATTTTTGCTTTTATTTCTTTTGCCATGGGAGGCTGATATAAGAAAATATTCCTATGATATGTAAACAATAGTTTATCACCTATATTCCCTTCTAGCAGTTTTATAGGATCAGGTCTTCCATTTATGTCCTTAATACACTTGGAGTTTATTTTTGTATATGATTTCAGGGAACACTGTAATTTCACAGTTTTACATGTAGATGTCCAGCTTTCCCAACACCATCCATTGAAGAGACTCTTTCTCCACTGTGTACTCTTGCCTCTTTTATCATATATTCATTAATTATAGGTTTGTGAAATTATTTCTAGGCTTTCTATCTGTTTGTATTGATTATACCAGTGTGCCAATGCCATGCTGTTTTTATTACTGTAGGTTTTTTAGTATAGTAATGTATCTGGGAGGGTTATACCTCCAGATTTTTTGTTTTATCCCAAGATCATTTTGGCAATTTTTAATGGTTTCATGTAAAATTTAGAATGATATTTTTTTAGTTGTGTGGAAAATACTAAAGCATTGTAACAGGAATTGCACTAAATCTGTAGGTTTCTTTGTGTAGTACAGCCATGTTAACTATATTAACTCTTTCAATCCAAGAACACAAGACTTCTTTAAATTTCAGTGAATCATTTTTAAATTCTTTGTCAATGTTTTATAATTTTCAGTGTGTAGACCTTTCACAAATGTGGTTACATTTATTCCAAGATATTTGGGGGGATGGGATTTTAAATAGTATTTCTTTCAACATCCAATTTATGGTATCTGATGATTAATGTGTAGAAATTCAAGAGACTTCTTTACATTTATCTTGTCCCCTGCTCCCTTGCTGAAATTTTTTATTGTGATAATAGTCTGTATGAAGCAGTTAAGACTCTCTATGTAGATTGTTATGTCATCAGTACTGGTGAGGATTTTGCCTCTTTCTTTCCATTTTGCCTTTCTTTTACTTCCGTTTCTTTTCCTTTCTTCTATTACTGTTAATCAGAAGTGGTAAGAGTAGGAATCCTTGTCATGTTCCTGAATTTACCCAGAAGGCTTTCAGCTTTTCCCACTAAGTATTATAAGTTGTTATAAATGGCCTTTAGTATGTTGAGAGATATTCCCATTGTACTCACTTTCATGAGATATCTGATCATAAATGGATGTTGAATTTTGTCAAATGCTTTTTCTGTGTGTATTGACATGGTCCTGTGAATTTTGTCCTTCCTTTATGAGATATCTATCATGCTGATTGATTTGTGTATGTTGAACCATCCTTGTGACATTGGAATGTATCCAATGGATCATCATGTATAATGCTTTCTATGTATTACTGGATTAATTTGTTGATGTTTTATTGAGGAGTTTTGAATGTATATTCATCAAGAATATTGGCTTTTCATTTTTCATTTTTTTTTGTAGTGTCTTTGACTGGATTTGTTATCAGGGTAATGGTGGTCTCATAGAATATCTCTGGGAATTTTTCTTCCTTCTTCATTTTTTGAAATAGTTGGGGGTAAAGAGGTTTTAATGAAGGCATCCAGATATTTTCTTCAAGGGGTCTTTTTAAAATTATAGATTTTATTTTACTTATACTGATTGCTGTTTTCAAGTTTTCAGATTTCTCTTTATTCAGTGTTGGCAGGCTGTATGTTTCTAGAAACTTGTCCATTTCTTTTAGGTCATACAGTTGGTTGTCATGTAACTCCTCATATGGCTTTCATAATCTTTTTTTGTATTTCTGTAATGTCAGATGTTATTTCTACTCTTTTGATTCTTATTGTGTTTGAGCACACTCTCTGTATATCTTGATAAGCCTGGCTAAATGCTTATCAATATTTTAATATTTTTAAGAAAAAAAAGTTATTGATTTTATTGTTTTTATTTTTTAATTTTTATTTTATTTATTTTCAACCTAATCATTAAAGATTACTCATTCTACTTCCTTTGGATATTGTTTGTTATTATTAGTAGTTATTTTAGGTGGTAAGTTTGGTTCTTTGTGTGAGGTTTATCTTATTTCTTATAGAAGGCATGATTTGTTCTAAACTTCCCTCATAGATTTGTCTTTGCTACATCCCGTACATTTTATGAAGCTGTGTTTTCATTGTAGTTTGTCCACAGGTATGTTTATTGCCTCTTTGATTTCATCATTGACCATTTTTTATTTTTTTAAAGGATGTGGTTTAATCTCTTGTTTGTGCTTTTCCTGTTCTTCTTTCTAGAGTTGATGTATAGTTTCATACTTTTGTGTATGGAATAATGCTTGCTGTCATCTATATTTGCTTAATGTTTCTGAGGCTCTTTTCATGACATAATATGCGGTTAATTCCTTAGATAACATCCTGTGCACACTTGAATAGTTTATGTGTTCTGCCTTTCTGATGCAGTGTCCAATACCTCAGTTAGGTTGAAATGATCTAATATGGTATTAAGACCTCTGTTTCCTTACAGATATTCTTTCTAGATGATCTGTCCATCAGAATAGTGAGGTGTAAACTCGTCTACTTTTATTGCTTTACAATGAATTAATTCCCTAATGTCTACTAATATTTCTTTTTATATGTAGGATCTATGGTGTTGGGTCCATATATAATTTAATGAGTGTAATACCCTATTTTTATATTGATCTCTTTTTCTTTATATAATCTCACATTAAACTTTTATTGTGGCCCTTGTTTTAAAACATATTTTGTATGATTTGAGCATTGCAATCTGCACTTTCTTGTCATTTCCATGAAATATATTCTCCATCTATTTCCAGGCTGTGTATATCTTCCTCCATAAAGTGAGTCTTTTTTTGGGGGAGACCAAGATGTTGGAGTAGAAGGATGCTTGTAACTCAGCCATTCCCACTAATGCACGAAGACTCCCATCCACAGACTCACTCAGCTAACCAGAGAACCTGCAGATCACTGAAAGAAGATATTCCTCTTCAAAAGATAAAGATGCCAAAAATCTTGTAGGAGAAAAGGAATAAAGAAGTAAGAAAAGGCAAAACAGAGTGGGACAAGTCCCATGGGGAGGGAGCAGCAAAGAAGGACTGGCACTCATTCACCGAGTGTCCCCTCTCCAACTGAGTGGCCAGTAGGATGGAGGGGGAGACTCCAAGGTTTGGATATGTGCAGAGTATCAGTTGACTGACAGAACAACATTAAACAGGCACAGAGTGTCCACGTGACACCCAGCTGTAGATGCAGCACAACGTCTGGGGGCAGGGGCATGCTGCCTGTGCTGGGTTGAAATTGTGGATGGCTGCACTGAGGCTGCCCAGGGGAAATTCAGGGGGCTGTGTGCCATGGCTTTGCATTCATGGGGCAGAACAAACTGGGACCTCCATAAAACAACAGGCAGTTATGCCCTGGGGGGAAGGTTCCATACCCCCATCTCTGAAAATCCACAAAGTTTTCTAGGTGAAGAGAGGTGGGGCTCATGCACAGCCACTGTACCCTCTGGCACTTTGCACCCCAGGGGCTCGGGGGCAAAATCTGCATCCACACCTATGGACAAAGCAGCCTCAACGGCCAGACTGAGACTTGTCTACAGCCCGAGGCAGATAGGATAATTCTGTCCTGGTTCCTCAGAGAACTTGCCCCACCAAGACAAACAAAAAGCTGTGTTTTGTCCCAGGCCAGGGACAGGGCTGTTCCTCAGACTTCTCTGAGCCCACCTCCAGGGTGCAAAACCCAAGGCGGTGCTCACAGTGGCACAGAGCATTGTAGTGACCAGCACACTGAGGGGGAGGTTGTCCCCCAACCTTTTGGGCAGGAACACAGCCCCTGACCATGGTGCTGTGAGAGGGCGTGATGCACAATCATGCCTGGTCAGTCTGCAACATATGACTGAAGCATCGGGCAGGGCAGTGACAAGCCAGCCCACAGTAAATGAGAGCTGCACTTGACCCAGTGTTGGGAGTAGGTGCGATCTGCTTGCTGACAGACACTGGGAGCAGCACAGATGAGGGCACCAATGGAGGGCCTCAGGAAACAGCAAGCTGAACTTCCAAAACAGGATGAAGGCAGAAAGATATCACATTAAAAGCACACAGCCTCAAGGAGGACACCAAAAACCCCCCTTTTTTAATCTGTTTTTACCTCTTCCATTTCCTATTACCCTCTTAATTTTTGCACCTTAGATATTAATATATACCCCCATATTCATCCCTTTGAAATTTTATAAAAATATTTTTATTATTATAATTATTTTTCAAAATTCTGCTTCAACTTCCTTTTCTATTATTCATTGTAAAATGTTTTTAAATCTTTATTTCTCACTTTTTTAATATTCTTTATTTCTCTGTCTCTTTTCTCTTTCCTAAGTTGTATTACTACATAGGTATTAGGTAGATAAGCTCTTTTAGGACCACATTAGATAACTGATGCTCCATAAAACACAGTGCCAGAGAGGTAGGAGCAAGATGAAGAAGCAGAGAAACCATTCCCAATTAAAAGAACAAGAGATATCCCCTGAATGAATGATCAGTGAAATAGACATCGATAGCCTAGTACATCGAGATTTCAAAAAAGGACTCATCAAAACACAGAAAGAAATAAAAGAGATAGTCTTTAGACATATAAATTATGTCATAAATGAAATGGCAGCTATAAAGAAGAGCCGAGTAGAATAGGTAAACACATTGACTGAGACCAGGAATGATCTAAAGGCAGTGCAAAGCTGACTAGAAAATGCAGAGGAACAAATTAGTGACTTATGAGACAGGACAATAGAAAGGACCCAATCAGAAGAGGTACAAGAGAAACAACCAGAAACAAATAAAAAAAGGGTGAGGGACCTATGGAATAATATAAAGCATACCAATCTTTGCATGATAGAGGTCCCAGAAGGGGAAGAAAAATCAAAGTGGGTTGCAAAGGAGTTTGAAGACATCATGACTGAGAACTTCCCAAACTTAAAGAAGGAATGAGATATCCAAGCACAGGAGGCTCAGAGAGTCCCAAACATGAAGACCCCAAATACACCCACGACAAGACATATAATTAAGATGGCCAGAGTCAAAGATAAATAAGTGATCCTAAAGGCACCAAGAGAAAAGCAAAGAGTGAGTTACAAGGGATAAGGATCTCAGCTGGTTTCTCTGCACAAACATTACAGGCCTTAAGGGAGTGGCAAAATATATTCAAAGTCCTGAATAAAAAAAAAGATATACTCTAGGATACTTTATACAGCAAAGATATCCTTTATGATAGAAGGAGACATAAAGAATTTCACAGAGAAGAAAAAGCTAGAAGAGTTTTGCAACACTAAACCCATGCTTAAAGAAATATTGACAGGTGTACTCTAAATAGAAAAGAAGCAGGATGATACAGAAATGAGAAACTCACTGCTGGAAAAGTGATAACTCTTGAATTACAAATAAAATTAACACAAAATTATAAAACAAGACATACAAATTATTAAGAGTGGGAGAGGGAGGCAGGAAAATACAGAAGTATATTCTTTGTCTTTCCTTTTAAAATATTTTGTTCTTGGTAGGATGGGTTTGAGACCATGTTACTGTCAGTTTAATAAAAGCAGTTATAGTAATGGGCTAATAGACAAAAAAAGTGTAACAACAAGAAAAAATCTTATCAGGGAGTCACTAAAACTAAATAAAATTCATGATAATACAAAGAAAAATTACCAAACCATAAAAGGAAGATGAAAGTAACAAAGAGGAAATACCAAATCAACTGCAAACATAAGGTCAAAGTGGCAATAAACACAAACCTATCATGAAACACTGTAAATGTGAATGGACTAAATGCTCCAGTTGAAAGACATAGAGTGGTAGGCTGGATAATAAAGCAAGAAACTTAAATATGCTGCATACAAGAGAACTACATGAGGGGGAAGGGCACATACAGGTTGAGAGTGAAACGATGGAAATTGGTATTCCATACAAACGGAAAAGCCCGAAAGCAGTTGTTGCAGTACTGATTTCAGACAAAATAGACTTTAAAACAAAGGTCATACAGAAAGATAAAGAAGGACATTTTATAATGATTAAAGGAGCGATACAAAATGAGGATACTACACTCATTAACACATATGCACCAAATAGAGGAGCACCTAAATTCATAAAATAATTACTGACAGATATAAATTGGGATAGTGATGGGAATACATTCATAGTTGGAGGTTTCAACACTGCATTAAAATCAATGGACAGATCACCAAGATAGAAAATAAATAAGGCAACAAAGAAATTAAAGAAACAAAAGGAATATTAGACTTGGTGGATATTTTCAGAATATTGCACCACCACAAAATAGGATACACATTCTTTTCAAGGGCACATGGAGCATTTTCCAGGATTGATCATGTACTTGGGCAGAAAAGAAACCTCAGCAATTTTAAGAAGATAGAAATTTCCTCGAGCATATTTACTGAACACCATGCCATGAAGCTAGAACTCAACAACAGAGAAACAAAGGAGAACAGAAGGAAAACATGGAGATTAAACAATATGTTATTAAAAACCAATGGGTCAATGGAGAAATCAAAGCTGAAATAGAAATAATACATTGAGACAAAAGTAAATGAAAGCAAAACCACACAAAATTTATGGGACACAGCAAAAGCAGTGCTAAGAGGGGAGTTTATAGCGATACAGGCCTTCCTCATAAAAGAAAAACAATCGCAAATAAACAATTGAATCCACCAGCTGAATGAAGTAGAAGAGGAAGAACAAAAACCCCAAAAGGCAGCAGCAGGAAGGAAATCATAAAGATTGTGGAGGAAATAAATAAAATGTAGGTTCCAAAGACCATAGGAAAAAAATCAACCCATACAAAAGATGGTTTTATGAAAAAGTAGGAAAAATCAACAAACCTCTGGACAAACTCAAAAAAAAAGAAAAGAGAAGGAGCACAAATTAGCAAAACAAGAAAGGAGAATGAAGAAATTACAACAAATAAAATAGAAATACAGAATATCATATGACAATTTTATGAAAAACTCCATGGAACCAAACTGAATAACCTAGAGAATTGGACAAGTTTCTGAAAACATAAAGTCCACCGAGACTGAATGAAGAAGAAACTGACCCCTTGAAAAAACAGATCACTAGAAATGAAATCAAAATAGCAATATAAAACCTCCCTACAAATAACAGTTCAGGACCGGATGGCTTCACTGAGGAATTCTACAAAACATACAAAGAAGAACTCATACCAGTCCTTCTCAAATGCTTCCAGAAGATTGGAAAGGAAGGAATACTCCCAAAGTTATTCTATGAAGCCACAATCACCCTGATACCACAAACATGCAAAGACACTACCAAAAAAGAGAATTATAAGCCAATATCACTGATGAGCTTTGATGACAAAATCCTCTCCAAAATAGTAGCAAAAAAAATCCAACAACATATATAAAAGATTATACAACATAACCAAATGGGCTTCATCACAGGGACACAGGGGTGGTTCAACATATGAAAATCAATGTAATACATCACATCATCAAATGAAAGGGCCAAAATCACATGATCATCTCAAAAGATGCTGGAAAAGCATTTGATATAATTCAGCACCCATTTATTATAAAAAATCTCACCAAAGTGGGCATAGAGGGAACATATATCAACATCATAAAAGATATATATAACAAATCTACAGCCAGCATAACACTCAACGTTGAGAAAGTCAAAATTTTCCCACTAAAATATGGGACAAGACAAGGTTGCACGCTATCACCACTCCTACTCAAGATAGTCTTGGAAGTCCTATCCACAGCAATCAAACAAGTGAGAGAAGGAAAAGGGATCCAAGCTGGAAAGGAAGAGGTAAAAGTCTCATTGTACGCAGATGACATGTTACTATATATAGAAAACCCTACAAGATCCACACAAAAACTACTAGAGCTGATCAAAGAATTCAGCAAGGTAGCAGGTTACAAGATTCAGGTCCAAAAATCAGTGGCATTTTTTTACGCTACTGATTCAGATAATAGCACAGAGCTACAGTCAACATGACAGCACTGTATTGGTACAAATACAGACATATAGGCCAATGGAAAAGAATAGAGAGTCCAGAAATTAAACCAGAATCTTCTGGTGAATTAATCTTCGACAATGAGGGCAACAATACACAATGGAATAGAGACAGTCTCTTCAACAAATGGTGTTGTGAAAGCTGGACAGCAGCATGTAAATCAATGAATCTAGAACACTCCCTTACATCAGACACAAATATAAACTCAGAATTGATCAAACACTTGAACATAACACAAGATACAATAAACCTCCTAGAGGAAAATAATTCAAAACATTATCTGACATCCATCTCGAAACTTTTCTTGTAGAAGGAATGAAAGCAGTAAGAAACAAAAGTGACCTAAAGAAATTTGCAAGCCTCTACACAGTAAGCAAACCACAAGTAAAACAAAAAGACAACATAAGGAATGGGAAAAAAATTTTGCAAATGAAACTGACAAAGGCTTGATCTCCAGAATATATTAGCAGCTCATCCAACTGAATAAGAAAAAACAAACAACCCAATCCAAAAATGGGCAGAAGATATAAACAAGCAATTCTCCAAGGAAGACATACAGATGTTCAACAGGCACATCAAAAAATGCTCAATATCACTGATTATCAGAGAAATGCAAATCAAAACTATGATGAGGTATCACCTCACACCAGTCAGAATGGCCATCATTCAAAAATCCACAAATGTCAAATGCTGGATAGGCTGTGGAGAATAGGGACCCGTCCTACACTGCTGGTTGGAATGCAGTTTGGTGCAGCCACTCTGGAATAAAGGGTGGAGATCCCAGAAAAGCCTAAGAATAGACATCATATGACCCACGAATCCCACTCCTGGTCATAAATCCAGAAAGAACCCTCCTTTAGGATGACACCTGCACCCCAATGTTCATAGCCAGCACTATTTACAGTAGCCAAGACATGGAAACAGCCTAAATGTTCATTGACAGATGACTGGATAAATTAGAGGCAGTATATTTATACAATGGAATACTACTCAGCCATATAAACAAACAACATAACATCATTTTCAGCGGCAAGCATTCTCCTGGAGAATGTCATTCTAAGTGAAGTAAGCCAGAAAGAGAAAGAAAAATACCATATGAGATTGCTCTTATGTAAAATCTAAGAACAAAATGAAATGAAACAAACAAGCATAAATAAAGAAGAGAAATAGACTTGCAGACATAGAATACAAAGTTTTGGGTGCCAAGGGTGAGGGCGTTGGGAAGAGATAGACTGGGATGCCAAAATTGTAGAATAGATAAGCAAGATTGTACTGTATAGAGCAGGGAAATATATAAAACATCTTATGGCAGCTCACAGAGAAAAAGATGTGACAACAAATATATATATGTTCATTGTATGTGAAAAATTGTGCTGTAAATTTGAATCTGAGGCAACTTTGTAAAATGGTTGTAAATCAATAAAAAAAAGTTTAAAAAAGGAAAAACATGATCCTAAATATTACAGGCTTAAATATAAATTAGAGAGAAAAACAGTATGCAAAACAGTAGTTATACAAATGTTTCTTTTGTTTGTCTTCTTTTTAATATAAGCAAAATCAGAAAACCTCTTGCCAGGTGCATCATGAAGAAAAGAGAGATGCTCCAAAGCAACAAATTATGAAATAAAAGAGAAGAAACAACAATTGTTATCACAGATATATAAAAAGGGATCATTTTGTCAACAGGTTCATGGCAATAAAATGGACAACTTAGAAGTATTAGACACATGTCTAGAAAGAAACAGGGATAATGAGAAACAAATAATTTGAACAAAATGACTAGTAGAAGAAAGATAGAAACTGCATTTTAAAAAAATCGTTAAATACAAGTGCAGATTTAAACAGCTCGCCTGGAAAACTGTATAAAAATACAAAGCAGAACTTAAGATTCTCTTCAAACTATTCAAAAATAGTGAGGATGACGGAAACTTCCAAATTAATACTATGAAGCGTTCATCACCCTGATAACAAAGCCAACAAACAAAGTACGGGCAAAGAGAAATTCAAGCCAATATCGTTGATTGATATAGATGCAAAAATTCTACAAAATATTATAAGCAAACTAAATCCAGCAATACATAAAATGAATCATACACCATGATCAAATTGGATTCATTGCAGTGTCACACGGGAGGTTGAAAATACACAAATCAGTCAGTTTGATACAACACATTAAAAAAAGAAAAAGGAAAAACCAATTGGTCATCCCAATAAAACCATAAAAAGCATTTCACAAAATTCAACATTTATTCATTAAAACAACAACAACAACAACAACAACAAGAGCAATAATAATAGAAACCTCTTACCAAATTAGGACGCAGGAAATATATGTCAACATGTCTAAAGTCATTTATTACAGAGAACTGCTTCGCTTCTCTCCACTGAGTGCTTGTGTGTATATGGTATCTTGCCACTGACAGGATTAATTTAATATGTTGGGAGAATCTTAAAAGGATGTTGCTTTATATACAAGGCTCTTTCTGCACCTATTGAGATGATTATGTGATTTTTATTTCTCATTCTATTAGTGTGGCATGTCACATTTATTGATTTGAATATTTTGAAGTATCATTAAACCCAGGGATAAATCCGTTTACTCATAATATATGATACATTAAATGTGTTGTTGAACTCATTTGGTTGTGTTTTGTTGAGAATTTTGGCACATACGTTCATCATGGATATTATTCTATACTTTGCATATAATGTCCTTTCTAGCTTTGTTTTGCAAATAAAGCTGGCATCATAACAACAGTTTGGAATCTTTCACCCGTTCAAATTCTTGGAAGGTTTGGGGAAGAATTGTTAAAAAATTGTCTTCAAATGTATGACAGAATTCACTAGTAAAGTCATCTTGTAAATAATTTCTGTTTTGGGAGGTTTGGATTACTGATTTACTCATACACACTTTTGCTCTATTTAACTTTCTAATTACTTCTTGATTCAGTATTGGAAGACACATGTTTCTGGGAATTTGTCTTTTGTTCTAGGTCATTCAAGCTTTTGGCTAGTGGTAATTTCTTATGATCCTATGTATCTCTGTAACATCAGTGGTAATAGCTTCTCTTTTATTTCTAATTTTATTTGCATCTTTATTTTCTTAGCCAAACTAAACTTATCTCCTATTTATGTTTAAAAGAATCAGACTTAGGGTTTTTTTTTTTTTTATCATTTCCATTGTTTCTTTTGTTATTTGCCTTACTCTGATTCTCTCAATTTCCTTCCTTATTCTTTCTTTTTTCTCCTAGATTCTTGAGGTGTAAAGTTAAGTAGTGGGAATCTTTGTATTTCCTTTATTATTAAATATTATTTATTTATTTATCTATTATTTATTTATATATTTATTATTTATTGATTTAATTTGCTTATTTTCTTATTTATTCATTAATTTATCATTGAAGTACTGCCATTTACATGTGTCAATCTGTAGTGTATAGCAGTGTCCAGTTAATGCATATATTTGTGTTCCTATTAAAGTTACTTCATGATATTTAACATATAGCACTGTGTCATAAAAAGAACTTTTGAAAATATCTATTTTTATATATAGTGGATAACATGTATAAACCTACATCTCCCATATGTATCCTCTCCCTGACCCTTTCCACAGGAACTATAAAATATTTAGTAGATCTGCGAGTGTGTTTCAGTTTTGTAGATGAAATCATGGTACTCACCCAACTTTTTTTTAAGGATTCATATTTGTCATGTCATGTGTTATTTTTCTTTCTCTTTCTGGCTTACTTCAGTTAGAATGACACTTTTTGGGACACCCATTTTGCTGCAAATGTCATTGTTTTATCATTTTTTATGGCAGATTATTATTCCATTGTGTAAATATGCCAAAACTCCTGTATCTTGTCATCTGTTGATGGACATTTAGGTTGCTTCCATTTCGTGGGTGTTGTAAATAGCACAGCTATTAACATTGGATGCAGGTGTCTCTTTGAATTAGGGTTCTCTTTGATATATACCCAGAAGTGGGATTGCTGGATTGTATGTTAAGTCTATTTTCAGTCTTTTGAGGAAACCCCATCCAGTTTTCCACAATGACTGCACCAATCTACATTCTTACCAACAGTTTAGGAGGGATCCATTTCTCCACAGCTTCCCCAGCATTTATTGTTTGTGGACTTTTGAATGATGGCCTTTCTGATTATTGTGAGTTGGTACTTCTTTACAGTTTTGATTTGCATTTCTCTGATATTTAATGATAGCATTTTTTTCATATATATATTTGGCATTTGTATGTCTTTTTTGAAGAAATGCTTATTTAAGGTTTCTGCCTTTTTCAGAATGTTTTCTTGTTTTTAATTATCATTCACTTGTATGAAGTCTTTTTATTTTGAAAATTAAGCCTTTACCAGTTGCATCACTTCTAAATACTTTCATTCATCCTGTAGGTTGTCATTTTGCTTTGTTTTAAGCCTCCCTTTGCTGTACAAAAGCTGATAAGTTTAATTAGGTCCCATTTATTAATTTTGCTCTTATATCCATTACCTTGGTAGGCTGTTCTAAGAGATCATTGCTGAGATTTATCTCAGAGTGTTTTGCCTATGTTTTCTTTAGGGGAGATTTACTGTGTCTTGCCTTACATTTAAGTCTTCAAGCGGTTTTGGGTTTATTCTTGTGTATGGAGTGAAGGAGTGTTCTAATTTCATTGCCCTGCATGCTGCTATCCAGATTTCCAACCATTTGGTGAAGAGATGTCTTTTCTGTGTCATATTCTTGGCTACTTTGTCAAAGATTATTTGAGCATAAGCCTGTAGATTTATTCCTAGGCTCTCAATTCTGTTCCATTGGTCCACATGCCTGTTTCTGTTCCAATATCATGTCATTTTCATTATCTTCCAGCTCTGCAATAGTGTATGGAGACCAGGCTGGTTATTCCTCCAGCCTCTTACTTTTTCTTCAATAATGCTTTCGAAATTATGAATCTTTTCTGATTGTATATAAATTTTAGGATCATTTGTTCCAGTCCTAAAAAGAAATGTTTTGCATAATTTGATAGGAACTCGCATTAATTCTGTGGATTCCCTTGGGCAGTATGGCCATTTTAACAATATTGTCTCTTCCTTTATAAGATCATTGGATATCTTTTCAATTCTTCAAATCTTTTTTAATTTCCTCAATCAATGTTTTCTAGTTCTCCATGTATAAGTCATTCTCCTCCTTGGTCAGATTTATTCCTAAGCCTTTTATAATATTGGGTCCAGTTATTAAAGCGGTTGTTTCTATACTTTGTTTTCCTGTTGATTCACTGGTAATGTAAAGAAATGCAATTGATTTTGTACATTATTCTGACTACCTTGCCCAATTCCTTTCTCAGCCTACGTATTATTTTGTGAGGCTTTTACAGTTTCCTATGTATAGTGTCATGTCTGCATACCGTGACAATTTTACCTTTCCTTTTCCAGTCTGAATCCTTTTATTTCTTTTTCTTGCCTGATCATTGTGGCTAGGACTTCCAAGACTATATTGAATAGAAATTGTGAGAATGGGTAATCTTGTCTTGTCTCAGAATTTTGTGGGAAGTGTTTCAGTTTTCAGCACTGAGTAGTTTGCTGGCTATATGTTTGCCATAAATAGCTTTCATTATGTTGTAGTATGGTCCCTCTGTGCCCACTGGGATAAGAATTTTTATTGCAAATAGGTGTTAAATTTTATCAAATGCTTTTTCTGCATCAACTGAGATGATCCTGTGGTTTTGTCCTCTCTTTTGTTGATATGGTGTATCACAATTGATTGACTGATTTGCATATGTTATACAATCCTTGTGTTTCTGGGATGAACCTAACTTGATCATGGTGTATGATTTTTTTTACATGCTGTTGGATTCTGTTTGTTAATAATTTCTTAAGGACTTTTACATCTATGATTATCAATGATATTGGCCTGTAAATTTCTTTTAAGGTAGTGTCTTTTCTGGTTTTGTAATCAGGTTGATGTTGGCCTTATGGTGTGAGTTTGGGAGTACTCTCTCCATTTCAATCATTTGGAAGCATTTGAGGAGGACTGGTATGGATTTTTCTTTGTATGTTTGGTCAGATTCCCAAGTGAAGCCATTTGCTTCTGAATTTTGTAAGCAGAAATTTTTTATTGTATTGATAATTCTATTACATTTCTGGTGATCTGTCTGTTCAAATGGTCAATGTCTTCTTGATGCAATATTGGTGGGCTGAATGTTTCCAGAAACTTCACCATTTCTTCTAGGTAATCCAGTTTGTTTCCATACAGTTTTTCATGATAGTCCATTATGATATTTTGCAAATTTGTTGTACTCTTTGTAGTTTCTCCATTTTCATTTCATATATTCCTTGTGTTTTCTCTCTTTTCTTGTTGGTGATGCTGTGCAGAGTTTTGTCAATTTTGTTTACTATTTCAAAAATGAGTTTGATTGTTTTATTCTATTTTTTAATCTCTATGTGAATTCTTTCATCCTTGATCATTATTATTTCCCTCTTCTGCTGACTTTTGGTTTTGTTTGCTATTCTTTCCATGATTATTTTACATACAACGTTAGATTATTTATTTGAAATTACTCTTCTACTTTGAGGAGAGCCTTGTCACTATGAACTTCCCCCTTAAGCCTGCTTTAAATGTATTCCATAGACTTTGTGTAGTGTTTTTGTCATTTTTCTCAAGGTACTTTTTAATTTCTTCTTTAACTTTATCACCCCCCCTACTTCTTTTAGAATCATGTTGTTTAATCTACATGGTGTCATTTTTTTCTCCCTGGTTTTTCTGTGATTGATTTCTAGTTTCATGCTATTATATTCAAAAAAAATGCTTGAAATAATTTTTATCCTCTTAAATTTTTAAGGCTTCTTCTGTGCCTGAGTACATAATCTTTCCTAGAAAATATTCCATGTGCACTGGAAAAGAATGTGTATTCTGTTTTGGGGAGATGTACTGTTTTGAATGTATCAACCAAGTCCTAATATTTTATTTTACCTTTTAGTGTCTTTGTTCCCTTATTAATTTTCTGTCTGAAAGACAACTCCAACGATGGTAATGTGGTGTTATAGTCTCCTACTATGCTTGTTTTCCCATCAATTCCTTCCTGTTTATCTATTACTGTTTGCTTTATGTATTTAGGTGCTCCAATATTGTGTGCATATATTTTAAGTGTTTAATACTCTAAATTTGTATCGAGAACTTAATCATTATAGCATGTCCTTGTTTATCTTTCTCTATGGCCTTTGTTCTAAAGTCTATTTTGAGTGAAATCTGTGCTGCTATTCCTGCTTTCTTGTCATGTCAATTTGCATGGAATATTTTTCCATCCACTTACTTTCAATTGATGTGTGTTCCTCTCCCTAAATTGGGTCTAGTGTATGCTTCATAGTGTAGGGTCTCGTTATATTATCCCATCTGACAATATATTTCTTTTGATTGAAGCACTTATTCTATTAACATTTGTGATAATTATTGATAGACGGGTGTTTATTTCCATTTTGAACTTCATTTTCCAGTTGATTTGGTATTTCCTTTTTGTTCATTTCTGTTTCTTTTTCTGGCTTGATAATTTTCTTTTATTATCTTGGTTTGTTTTTGGTTTTGTGAGTTCATTGTAAGCTTTTGACTTATGGTTACCATTTTTGTATGTATATGTACCCATTACTATAACTGTTAATTTTAACTGATAGTATTACAAACTCTAACCCATTCTACAGAGAACAGAAACAAGAAGAATATACTCTGTATTGTCCTGTTTCGCTCTCTGACCCATAAATTTTTGATGTCCTGTTTTACAACGTCATGTTTATTCTGTTGTAGGACATTGTAGCTATTGTCTTTTTAATTATGCTTTTCTCCTTTATATAGCATCCTGCTTCTTTTGTATTTAGAGTAGATGTTTCATTATTTTCTTTCTGTTGTTATGTTCTTTTAGTATTTGCTTGTGTGGAAGTTATTTATCTCTCCTTCTATTTCAAGGGATATCCTTGCTTGATAAAGTATCTTAAATTACAGCCTCCTTTTATTCAGGACTTTGAATATGTCTTGCCACTACCTTCTGACAGCTGTATTTGTGTAGGAAACGTGTTTATAATTTTATGTATATAATTATATATATATGTAAAGAATACCTAGAAATGAAGTTAACAAATAAGATGAAAACTTATACATTAATAATAGAAAACTTTGATGAAGGCAATTAAAAATGATCTAAGGAAGAGAAAAGAGCTCTTATGTTAATGATGTGAAACAATAAGTTTAAAACAACCATACTACCCAAAGTAATGTAAATTTATTTTGATTCATATCAAAATACCCATGAGAATCTTCAATTAAATAGAACAATTAATTTCAAAATATATATGTAACCTCAAAGATCATGAGTTGACAATATAATTTTGAAAAAATTATTTAGTCTAATAGTGTAAGGTTGTCTGATCTTAAACAGTACTACAAAGCTTTAGTAATTAAAACAACATGATACTGGCTCAAAAACAGACACCAATGAATAGAAGAGAGTAGATTAAGCAGATATAATCCCTAACACCTATGATCAATTAACCCATGAAAAAGGAAGCAAGAGTATAATATGATGAAAAGGCATTCTCCTCAATAAGCAGGGCTGGGACGATTGATAATGTAAAAGAAAGATAAGGATATTTCCTCAACTTGCATACAATCCATGAGCACAGAATATCTTTCTATTTATTTTGTTTACTTATATTTCTTGCACCTGTTACTAATGGATTTATGTTTAGCTCTTTAATTTCACTTATTAAATTTATTCCTGTTTTATTCTTTTTTATATAATTGTACACACAATTGTGTTCCTAATTTCTCTTTCTGATAATATGTTGTTGATATATAAATGTGCAACTGATTTTTGTATATTGATTTTGTATTCTGCAAGTTTAATACGTTTGTTCATTATTTCTAAGAGTCACTTGAGTAGTCTACGGAGTTTTCTGTCTATCCGAAACTATGTATTCTGTAAAAGTTTTAGTGCTTTTTTACAAGTTGGATGCCTTTTATGTTAGTTCCTTGACTAGATGTTCTGTTTTGGACTTAAATAGTGTAATTTAGGACTTGTGAGAATGAGCTACTTTTTCTTATTAATGGTCCTGAGGAAAACTTTCCTGTATGTTAACATTGAGCTTGATGTTAGTCATGGTTTTTTTCATACATGGCTTTTATTATGTTTAGTTACATTCTACCTAGAGTGAATTTGTGTCGAATTTTTTAATAAAAAATTTAAGTTAAGTTCTGTCAATAATTTTCCTACATCTATTGAGATTATTAATTTTGTATTCTTCGTTTTTTAAGGGATGGAATCACATTTATTGATTTGCATATGTTAAATTATATTAAGGAATCAGGAATAAATCCCACTTAACTATTGCTTATAATACATATCATATGCCACGAATTCAGGTTTCTAATATTTATTTGGAATGGAATATGCATATACTGAAGGAAAAAAGTATATTGTAACTTGAGTATACATTTATTTATTTAAAAATTTTATGTCTCATTTTGAATTTGGCTTATGTTTAATGGAATTTATTTCTAAATAAACAATATAACTTTTGGTAGAACGATTTACTACAGTTTACTGATAGAGAACATAGCTATTATTTACAATTAGAGCACAAAGTGCTTGCCTTAAAATGCCATAATTTACTAACAGTGCCAACTCTTTCAGGACTGAGAAACAAATTGCTTACTAAAAGGTATTTAGCTGGTCTTTTCCACACCAAACCACATTTACTGTTATTTGTTTGTTTGTTTGTTTGTTTGCCCCCTAATGGAGGCACTGGATATGGATCCCTGAATCTTGTGCATAAGTTTATTTATCAACATCATTTTGGAACACTTAACAGGAGCCACAAGAGTGTGGATTATAAAGATGAATAGAAAATTTATCCTTTGTAGGGACTAAAAAACCTCTGAATGAAAGAATGGCAAAGATAAATATTTGTAAGTATACAATAAGATTTTCTCTTTTGTAATGTTAAACTAGAATATTAAATTACCTTTGTTTTACTTATAATGCTGAATTACAATTTAAAAAAAAATTACCCGCTTTGGGATTTCTTAAATTTGATTGATTATTTTAATCTAATTTTATTTCATAAATATTTACCTTTTATTTATAAGTATACCAAATAAACTGATAATTATTCTGCTCATTTTTGAATATAGAGCTGTTTAATATAAAGCACACAGATAAATAACTACTTCCATATCCAAATCAAATTATGTTTCATTTTATTTACAAATGATAATGAAATATTTATAATTTTTTGTACAGGTTTTACACAAATTTCAATTTAAATTCCAAAAGTTTAAAATTAGTTTATTTATTTAGTGCATTATTTACACTCTGTTCACCATTCTGGTATAAATTTGTGTACAAAAGGAAGGAGATTGGTATTATTTCATAGACCCCAAATTTAATTTATTTAAAAAGATGTTTTGGGAATAATATTTGCAGATCATACCATAAAAATAAAAATCATATATGTTTCATTTTAACTGGATGAATGAGAAGTACACACTGGCTGAATGTTACACTGGGTTGCTGGGAGACCAGTCATTTATTGATGTCACAGCTACTCAGGTTAAGGACCACTGTGATGGCCTAGCAGTTTATGTGTGCAGGCCTGCCAAAGCAGAATTTGAAGCTGCAGTGCTCAAAATCATGCAGATTAGAAAAGGAGCTGTAGAAAATGTTATTTGAGATGGCACATGTTTCTTCAGAAATTCAAGATGTGTCTCCTAAAGATGGACCAACTGGTTCAGGAAAGTCCAGTAGATGTATTGTGTGATGAAACATTCTCTGGGGACTTGGACTTGAGGTCTATGATTGAAGAAAATACATTTCAGACTTTTTGTGAAGAATCCTTGATAAAAAGACCAGGTTACACACATTGTGTCTCTGAACCAGATGAAGATAATGACTCTTGTTCTCTGAAATTTCCAAGAAAATTCTGGAAAATATTTGGGAGTGACCAATTTCAATCCATCTGGTGGGAAGATAATGGAACTTCATTAGTGATCGATGAAGATGTCTTTAAGAAGGAAATTTTGGAAAGAAAGGACCATTTCAGAATATTTGAAACTGGAAGTATGAAAAGTTTATTTAGATAGCTAAACCTTTATGGGTTTATTAAAGTGCAGCAGAATTTTCCAATATCTGCTTGTCTACCTGACTTTCTGGCAAAAGAAAAAGAAGTCTGTGTTTCAAGCAGGGTATTCAGAAATTTTAGTCACCACTTCATAACTTATATATAAATTTTTTTTATACATCAATCTATGGTAATATAAATGTAAAGCTAGATTTTGAAAATTGTATAAAACTACTAAGGCTAACATTCTTTATTTTTTCTAAAAAATGAGGACAATGCGTTAAGTATTCAGGAGTATGAGAAACTTTGCTTGCAATTATGAATCTTATCAGAAATCTAAATAAAGGTATTAAAGCTGCTTTTAAAAAAGAGGCATTCACCGTTAGTGCAAATGCTAATGTTTTTAATTTGATGACTATACTGTTTCAATGTGTATTTTCCAAAAAAGGAATTTCAAAAAATAGTCAGCAATGTTCATATTTTGATGATATTATCTTAATATTGAAAGCGTGAAATCTGAGGTTTTATAGATTAGGCTTATTGTAGTCTTCTATTTTGGTTTAAAGTAATACTAAAATATTTCTTCTTTGTTTGTAGCTGCAATTCTATCATAATCCAAATCTTAAACGAGGCTGTCCCCAGCTTTTAGTGAGAATAAAAAGAATAGTTGGGATTAAAAATGCTTCACTGGTATCTTCATTGGCTCAAGATTTCAACAAGAAGCACTTTAAAGCATGGGGTAATGTGGATAATCATAATTCTTGTTTTGTGGCTGACACTAGAGGAGAAAGTGCATTTTTACCTTCTGCAAATTTAAACATGCCTCTAAAAAAAGCCCTCTACTAGCCACATAATTGGTGATACAAGTACCACGATGAGAGGTGATTTTCCTCCTGCGTCATCAATGTCATTTAGACCACCAAAATAAATTGCAGTGGATCAACGTGCTATTTTAAATCAGTTGACCACTTTCCACGTGCACTCACAAAGCACCTACACTGAAGCAAATGGCCGTGTTGTGAAATTCATTACAACTAAAACCTCTAATTCTCAGTACAGCACCTTATCTCCCACACAGAGCTATTATATTGGACTGATGGTAGAGTCTTCTACTTTTCCAAATAGATATCACAACATATCAGCCAATGAAGTTTCTTTTTCTAAAGTTCAAACATAGAGAAACACACGGTTTCTGGTGCCATTCATAGCTGATACATCAGGTACCTCCCTTTCATGGCCAACTCATCAGCCAACTGCAGTTTATGAACCTCATTCTAATTACAACTGATCTGCCAGAGGACTACCAGAATATGTAGGATAACAAAGATTATAATTGATGTTGGCAAATGACGAAAAATATCTGCAATATATTTATTTCAACAATAAACATACATGTGTACTTTTATTTTCTTTATATTTTTTTAAAATACAGTTAAGAGTAAAATGGGACACTAAGTTACCATTTTCAAAAAAAGAGATATTTGAATGATATGATCATTTGAATGAATAATATGGGAGTAAATTAGAATAATTACTTGTAAGGAAGAAGAGAAAATGGTAGAATTTGGGAAAAGACTAAAACATGTAGAGATGGAAAAGTACCTAGTTGCTTCTGGTTCATCCTTGAAACTATTAAAAGTGTTCTTACAATAGGTTGGAACAGGAGATAAATGCAGGAACCGGCACAGGGATCATGGTCTCTATTATGTTGTCCCTGGAATCATAAAGGTCACATGATGTATTCTCAGATGGCACAAATAGAATGTGATAGAATTTAAAAAGTAATTTTATCTATGGTCTTCTTTGAGCTGTTCTCAAAGCATTCCAATTGGTGCTTTCATTTCCTCCCCAGAAGATTCTGCACTATATTTTCTGGTGAATATTTTATGTTGCTTTTACATTGCAGCCAAAGACAAGCTTACATCCTCACGGTGGCACTTAATGCCTTTCCAACTCTAAGCCCACAAACTCCCCATAGTTTAGTCATTTCTTTATAGATCTGACATCTGATAACCTTGGCATATCTTTATGTTTCACTGTATCTGGAGATACATCCAGGCAAATGCTTGTCAACCATCTTAACTCCAAACTCACAACTTTTGCTCCAGCTCATCCTTGGACTTAGGATGTCCTCCTTTTACCTACTTAGACTTTCCCAGTCTCAGCACAGAAACCACCTCCTCCAGATGTTTTCTGTCTATCCCCCTTTCCTTGTCTAACTTGGGAACCAGCAAAGAAAGCGCAGCATAGGCCACAGGATGCATTTTAGTATTTACTGAACGAAAAATACATGTTGACTTTAAGCAAAATCTACTTTCTGAAACAACAAAACTCTCACGGTTTTCAAAGTATTTCATTATGGTGTTTACTCTTCACCAAAAACTATCTCTTTTCATAGACCAAGGACTAGACACTCAAGACAGTATTTGGAGGTAGGTACAGAAGACAAAGTATAATTTTCTTCTTAATTCATGCCTCCAGAGTTCTAAAGCATTCCATTCACATTTGCTGGATGTTTTCCTGTCTCTTCCTCATCCACCCACCCCGAAATAACTGATTCTAATCCCCATACCAATAATTATATTGCCTTCTAATTAATTTACTTCTTGGAATCAGAGTTTTTTCCAGAAGGGACAGTGCCAACGTGAATATTAAAAGTAGGTTTATACATCCCACAGAAATTGTGCCCCTTCTGACCTTCACAAAGGAAGTATCTAAGAGGTACTAGCCCCTTACTTGGGGTGGTCATATTCAGTAGCCAAATTACAATCTAAAATGTGTGGACTAGAAGGAGTTGAGGGTGGTAGAATTAAAAATTTGTCCAAATGCAAGAATACCAAATTTCTGCAGATATTAGGAAATATAAAACATTCATGGAAGACTTTGACTATTTCCCATTAATTGAAAATAAAATGTGGAGCATTTTCAGAATGTGAAATGCGCTGAAATGCTGGAAAAATTGTAGGCAACGTCAGGGAGCCTAAGGCTTCTGCTCAAAGTCATGCGACTGTGTCATCTAATAAGCCTGGAATGGCAATATTGAGTCCTGAAAATGTGTCACCAGTTGTGAAGGAAGATTTTGATAATGTGGAGAATGGGCAAAGGGACCAAGGTAAGCTCTAGTCACATCCCACCTATATGACCTTTACCAAGAGAAGAAAAGAGCCCACTTGCAGCAGGAGAACTGTGTCTGGACAGCTTTTGTCCTACAAAAAAAATGAAGCTTTTAAGTTTGCCAGGTCAACTCTGATGGTGGCTATGTTGTTGTTTACATTAGCAGTCTGGGGTTCAGATGGACTGGTTCAGCAGATAATTTCCAGCTCTCTTATCACAAAATGTGTCATACTGTGATCATCTTAACAAGGTTCTATACTAATAAGTCAAAGGCTACAGTTTACTTTCAAAATTAGAAATCCTAAAAAGAGTATTGTTTGTTTGTCCATCTGTAGTTTTCTACCTGGGGAAATCTAGACTATTGGCAAAAGTACAAAAGTGAGCATCGTCATCATTTTGAAAGCAGTTGGCTGGTGCTTTGAAAACTATACTGTGAGCTCTGTCTACTGAATTATCCCCACTAAATACTACAAATCTGTCTACCACTGTGTGTGTGTGTGAAGATGGATTGTTAAGCAGTAACTAAGTTTGTCTTAGTTGAGTCATCAGTGAATTATTCTTCTACATCTGGCAGGATCTCTGTGAATTAAGAGTTTCAAAGAGCCATCAGATTTTCTTCAGATCAGGGAGAGGTAGATTATATTTCTCCCAGTATACTAGTTGTTAACTCTCCACTGAATCCCGAGTTGATGCAAGGGCCAAACCACTGAATCCTTGAATTAGACTGATGCATATATATTCTCCACTCCCCAGAGCCCAGCACAGGACTGTGTCTCTTTTTAACTTAATCTTATGTCTAAGATTCTTTGTCTTTTAATTCTCATTGTTGACACAACTTATTTTGGCTTTAAACACCCCTTTAATAATTTATAGAGACTGAATCACTGACTTATTCCTGTTCTCCTTGCAATTTCAATCACCTTTCTTTCCTTGGACTACCTGGAGTAGAGTGAGCATCGTCATCATTTTGAAAGCAGTCCTCAGTCCTAATAATGCAGAACCTTTACAGTTCTTTGCCCAGCACTTGAGCAAGAATATTTTTTGTGGATCTCAGGGATTCTCCTCATATACCCTAATGTAACCATGAGAAAACACCACATTGTTATCCAAAATCAAGTCTTTGTCAGTATTGCATTCCCATTGCCAAACAGTTAAGAAGTTTAGGAGTTCTGAGGTTTTACAATGATGAGATTTTTAGCAACCGAGCACGTTCCTTTCTTGTAGATGCTGTCGGGGAGATGAGACACTCAGTCAGAGACTGTGAACTTTATCACTCACAGCAAGAGCAGCCAGGGTTAACTTTTGTATCCATTCCCTAATCTCAGTAAAATACACAGAGTGAAATTTTGATGAGTACAGAAGCAGTGGGCTGTTATCATGAAGAATGTTTAAGGCATGGGAAAACACTAATTTTATTAGTAACTTTATGTATTATTTATTAGAATCACTTATTTATTAGTATCTTTACCTAGGATAAATAAATCATGACTCAAGGTTACTTGCTGCAAAAACAATCATGAGAAATGACATAGAAAAAATGATCATTGCCTTTCCAATTTTCCTTCCAGTTTTATTGAGATACAATTGGCATAAAACATCATGTATGTTTAGGTGCATAGGAAAGTGATTTGATTTACATGTATTGTGAAATATATATTATAGCAACTTTTGGGAGAATTCATTTTCTCATTTAGATACATTATTTAAGATATACAATTTGGTTTTTGGTTGTGATGAGAAAACTTAGGGACTACTACTTAACAACATTCATATATAACATAAAGCAGTACTAATTTTATTTACCATGTTACTATGTGGCCTTCCTAGAACACGTTTATGGTTGAAGGCTTGTATCTTTTGAATGCATTAATCTTATCCTCTTTTCTCAACCCCTGCCTCTGTTAACTACAAATCTGTTTTTTTCTATAATTATGTTTGTTGTTTTTGAAGTGTAATTTATTCTATAATACTATGTTACTTTCTCTTACACAGCATACTATTTGCTATCTTTAATACACTTCAAAATGATCAGCAGAATAAATCTAGTTATGATATGTTGCTATTTAAAAATATTTCATAGTTATTGACTATTCCCCAAACAGTACATTTCTTGTCCCTGACTCATTTAATTTCCAACTGGAAAATTTTGTCTCTTAAGTTTCCTCAACTATTTCTTTTTCCTCAACCCATTTCCCTCCTTCTTGTGAACAACCTGTTTCTTTCTATATCTATAACACCTTTTCTGTTTTATTATGTTCATTTGTTTTAAATTCCAAATGTGCATAAAATCATTATCATTTGTCTTTCTCTGTCTGACTTATTTCACTTAGCATATTACCCTCTTGGTCTACCCTTTTGTTGCAAATGACCAGAAATTATTCTTTTTATAGCTGAGAAATAACCCATAGTATTTTTATGTGTGTGTGTGCTTATATCTATCTATCTATCTGTATATATATCTATAAATATAGATAAATCTGTAGTTCATAGATGGGTAGATATTATATCCTATAAATGCACATCTTCTTTATCCATCATCTACTGATAAGCAATTAATTTGCTTCAAATTCCTGGTTATTGTAAATAATGCTGCAGTGAATATAGGTTTGAATTTATCTTTTATGATTAGTGTTTTTATCTCTTGGAATAAATATCCAGATTTGAAATTGTTGGATCACATTTCATTTTTAATTTTTAGATAAAACTCCATACTGTTTTCCACAGTGTCAGCAGAAATTTGCATTCAGTCCAGTAGTGCATCAGGGTTCTTTGTCTTACATCCTCACCAACACTTATATTTATTATCTTTTTGATAATATTCATTTTGACATCACTGACATAAAATCACATTGTGTTTTGGACTTGCATTTTTCTGATGGTTAGTAATGTTGAACGTTTTCATGTGCCTGTTGTTTATATTTCCCCCACTGTATATTCATTTTTTGTAATGGGCTACATAATAATATTGTCTGATTTCATTTCTAGGAACTCTGTTGAGTTCCATTTTTCTGTTTGTTCTGTGCTAGTGCCATATTTTTTTTATTACCATAGCTTTGTGTTATAGTTTAAAATCAAGGACTGTGATACATCCTCTTTGTTCTTTCTCAAAGTAGTTTGTGTTTTTTGTTTGTTTGTTTTCATTTTTTTCTTTTTCTCTTTTTTAGTGATATCAACTCTTTTGTGATTACATGTAAATTTGAAAATTATTTATTTTTAGTTTCTGAAATTCCTTTGGTATTTTGATAGGTACTGAGTTTAATTTGTGTATTTTCTTGGAGTTACTACTGTCATTTAAACAATAATGTTTTCCTAATCTATGAACACAGTATATCCTTTCATCTATTTGCATCATCTTCAATTTCTTTTCTTAATATTTTTTAGTTTTCTGAGTACAGGACTTTTACCTCCTTGGTTGGACACATTTCTAGATAATTTATTTTTTTGTAATGTAACTGTAAGTAAGACAGTTCCCTCACTTACTCTATCTGTTAGCTTGTTTGGATGTAGAAATGCAAGATTTCTGTATATTAATTATCCATTCTGAAATTTTACCAAATGCATTTATAAGCCCTCGTTGTTTTCTCATGCCATCTTTAGGATTTCTGTTTAAAGTATGTCCTCTGCAAACAGATACTTTTACTCATCTTCTTAATTAGCTCTCTTTTATTTACTTTTATTTTAGATATCTATGGCTGGAATTTCCAATACTATATTGAATAAAAGTGGTAAGAGAGAGCATTCTTGTCTTCTTCCTGCTCTTACAGGAGATGCTTTCAGCTTTTAATCAGTGAGTGTCATGTTATCTGTGTTCTTGTTACATATGATATTAACTGTGTTAAGGTATGTTTCATCATGCCCACTTTGAGGGGAAATATAATCATAAATAGATACTGAATTTTCGAAACATTTTATGATTCTATTGAGGTGACCATATAATTTTTATTTTTCAGTTTGTTAGTGTGGTGTATCATATAGATTAATTTGTAGGTATTGAATCACTTTGGCATTCCTGGGATAAAATGGACTTAATCATACTGTATAATTTTTTAATGTATTGTTTGGCTTGCTAAAATTTTAGTGATGATTTTTGCATCTATTCTTATCAGTAATATTTAACCTGCAATTTTTTGAGGTATTTGTTCCAGTTTTAGTAGTAGTGTGATATGGTTATTTGGGGTAAGAAGCCTTCATTCTTCTGCAAATTTTTGGAATACTCTGAGAAGTATACGTGATAGCTCTTCTATAAATGTTTGCCAGAAGTCACCAGTGAAGCTGTCTAGGACTGGAATTTTGTTTCTTGGGAGATTTTGTTTAATTACTTATTCAATTTCATTAGTCATAATCGGTTCATATTTTTTGTCTCTCATTTCATCCTGGAGATTATGTCTTTCTAAGTATTTGTCCATTTCTTCTAGGATTTCCATTTTATTGGCATATAATTTGTTTTATCCTCTTATGATGCTTTGTATTTCTGCGACATAAGCTGTAACTTCTCATTTATTTCTGAGCTTATTAATCTGTATTCTCTTTTTTGCTCATGAGTCTGTTTACAGTTTATGAATTTTATTTATCTTTCAAAAACCATTATTTAAATTGATTAATTTTTTTTAGTTTTAATCTTTATTTATGTTCTGAAATTTCAGGTGTCTTTTCTTCTACTAACTAGTTTCTTTATTCTTTTGTTACATCATTTTGTTGTAAGATTATGTTATAAGAGAGAGTTGTTTCTTATTTGTATAAGTGGGATTATTTTGCTATAAACATCCCTATTAATACTGCTTTTGCTATACCTCATGAACTTTGTTTTTGTTGTCATTTTCCTTTATACATTTTTTGTTTGATTTATACAGCAATCCATTGGTTGTTTAATATTATATGATTTATCCTCCACATTTTAATATTTTTCTCAGTTTTTTTCTTTTAGTAAATTTGTAGTCCCACAGAAGCCATAAGTTTCTTCACCAAAAAAGGAGGCAAATAATAAAATTTATACAAAATCATGTATGACCCAAATTTTCTGAAATATTCTTTGAAAAATGAACAAAGCTGTGGGCATTATCCTCCCTGACTTTAGAACATACTACAAAGCTACAGTAATCAAAACATCAAATATGGCACTAAAAGAGAAACATAGATCAATGGAACAAATTAGAGAGTCCTAAAATAAACCCACACACATATGGTCAATTAGTCTACAATGAAGTAGCAAGAGCATACAATGGAAAAAAGGTAGTCTCTTCAACAAGTAGTTCTGGGAAAACTGGACAGTACATGTAAAAGTAAGATGTAAGAGCACTTCATTCTATAGTATACAAACTAAGTTACAAATGGAATAATTTCTTAAATGTAAAACCTGAAACTACAGAATTTCAGACCAAGAACATGAGCAGAACTGACTTTGAGGTAAATCTTAGCAATATTTATTTTTCATGTGTCTCCTATTTAAAAAGTGTAATAAACTAAGTGTAAGAGTTTATAGTTTAGTGAGGAAGAATTAGATTTACTATGTGATAAAAGGATTCTACTTCATGTATAAATGTGAAGTGCAAAATTTTTGCAGAGGAAAGGAAACCTTCAACAAGACATATGACAACAAACAGAATAGAAGGAAAAATTTCAGACAATGAGACCAACAAGGTGTTAATATTCATAATATATATATAGAATATTAGACTCAATATTAAAAAACAAACACCCCAACTTAAAAATAGTTGAAGGATCTTCATGAAAACTTTTCAAAAACGACATGTGGATGATTTTCATGCAGATAAAAACATACATAAAGTTGCTATCCATTAGGAAAATATAAATCAAAACCAGAATCTAATATAATCTCATAGCAACGAAAATGGCTATTAACAAAAAGTCTACAAATGAGAAAAGTTAATAAGAATGTCGAGAAAAGAGAACCCAGGTACACTGTTGGTGGAAATATAAATTGATGCATCCACTATTATAAAACTGTGGACAGTGTTCAGAAAACTAGAAATAGAAGCATTATATGTTACAGCAATTCCAGTTTTTGGTATAAATCTGATAAAAATGAAAACAATAACTTTAAAGGATATATTACCCCCAACGTTCTTAACATCATTGTTTATAATAGCCAAGGATAGACGTGCAACTCAACTGCCCATCAACAGATGATTGGCTGAAGTAGATGTGAGATATATATAATATTATACATACATAATTTTAACAAAAAGTAAAATTCTGCCATTCAGAACAATGTGAATGGACTCAGAAGAGGTTGCACATAGGAAAATAAGTAATACAGAGAAAAACACTCTACGTTATCACTTACATGAGGAAACTAAAGATATAAGAGAAATAATCATAAAATAAAAACAGAAACAGACTCATGTATATATGTTTAGTGTACCAAGTAGTGGTTTCCTGTGGGGACAGGGAAGATGAATGGAGAAGGCAGAAATATGCAAGCTACTAGTTATAAATTAGAGAAGCATCATTGCTATATTTAGAGCACAGAGAAATATTTTAATAATTTAAATGATTTGAAAGAGATTATAGGCATTTATTATAGGAAAATGTGCATGCATGTGGGAAAAACATTGAAGAAAGAACCCAGGAAAAACTGAAAATATTTTGTAGTTCTATGATATTAAGGGAGGTGATTTTTTCACTTTCTTTACCTTTCTTAGAATGCCCTTAGTAGAATTTAAGCTTTCAAATGCAAAAGTATATACTTTTAAAAAAGTGAAATTTGTTTAATCGATTTTTGTCTCTCCCCTTAAAACTACAGTCAGTAAAACATTCACATCTCAACAAAAATAACTACAACACAAAACAATACTCCAGAACACATGTGTACAGGTGAAGTGTGGTGGACCAAAACATATAAAGGAGGCTGAATTGATGGAAGAGCAGAGTTGGTGACTGAAACCAAGGCTCACTGACTAGGATATCTGAGCCCACAGGTTCAGAGAACCCAGTAGAAACTGGGTCTCAGTGGTTCACAAAGCTTCGGCCTTCAAATGTATCAGTACTCATGGTCACAGGTAACTAGGAGGGAGCCACAATGGAGACAGAAATTCCATCCTTCAGACACTCAGACATTCATGACACTGTCCCTACTCCCCATTCACAGTGGTGGAGACACGGTACCTTGCAACAATGGACATGGTAAAGGCACTTGCCTAATTCCAACTACCAACCTACCTTTACACCTTTCCTCAATGTGTACACTGAGTCTCAAGGGATATCAGATCAAAGGAGGAGTTCGCCATCCCAGTGACAACAGTGGCATTAACTACCAGAGAAGTGTAAGAAGTGACAATGAAAGCACATCTTTTATCCAGACAGTAGTGACTGGAAAGTGCCATTTTGAAATATTATCAGAGGTAGCTCAGGTAAGTAAAACCAAAAATTGTGCAATATTGCATACTACCAGAAAACAAAACCATGGACTCCAACACACAATGTGTTATTTAGTGTCATCAGAGCAATAATTTAAAAGATCATGACCAATCACAGTAACAGTATAGGGCATGCACCCACAGCGATACACAGACACACACAGACACACACACACACACAAACACACACACACACACAATGACAACTCTGCAGCACACAAATTTAGCTCATGGATTATTTCAATATGACTAATAGAGAATTCAAAATAGATGTCATACAGAATCTCAATCCATAAAACTAAACTCAGAAGGCCGTTTAGTGAACTGAGGAATAAATTAAATGATGATAAGGAATACATTACCAAAGAGACTGAAACTATAAAATAACCAAACATTATTGGAGGACCAGATGAACTTAATAAATGAGATGAAGAATGCAACAGAAAGCATTGGAAGTAGACTGTCTTTGTGGACAAGAGATTAGCAAACTCACCAATATGAAACTAGAAATGATAGGAAAGGGCTGAGATACAAGATATTAAAAAGTGAGGAAATTCTACAATATCCATCAGACTTCTTCAGGAAGTGCACATTAGAGTGAAATCCTGGAGGGAGAAGAAAGGTAGAAGGCAGCTTATGGTTTATTTAAAGAAGTAATAGTCAATATCTTCCCTAACCTGTCTAAGGAACTGATACACAAGTCTGTGAGCCAACAAAACACCAATAACTTTAAGACAAAGAGACCTCCTTCAAGATAAGTCATATGCAAATTAGCAAGTGAATCACAGAGTAAAATTTTAAAGGCAGCCAAGAAAAATATGATAATCTACAAAGGAACCCCCATTACGCTATCTGCAGATTTCTCAGCAGAAAATATAGGCCAAGGGTAAATAAAATGACATTTTAAACTACTGACATATGAAATCTCTCCCCCAAGAATACTCTACCTTGCACAGTTATCACTTAGAATCAAAGTGAAAATAAAGACTTTACCCAACAAACAAAACCTAAATGAGATGAAAAACAAAACTGAGACAACTTAGAAGAGATATAGAAAAGAGCTCTTCTGAGAAAAATACAATGGCAAAAATATGCAAAACATTGACCAAGATGCTAAGTAGAGACTACGAGAAAGCTGCAACTGTTTATTTGGGTATGTTTTAAAATGCTACAATACTATATGGATTAAAGAGAGAAAAATAGGAAATCAGGGGCAATAAATATAGATATATCAACCTGGTATCTTGCTCACAATAGTAAAAGAAATAATTTGAGACAGTAATCATTAAAGGTAAAGAGTAAAAATAAAACAACATTAAAGGAAGATGTTATCAGAGGAAAAAAGACTAAATTATACATTAGATATTTTGTTTTAGATGAAGTACAGTAGATGTACTCTATTGTATAGTTTCAGATGTACAGCATGGTGATTACAACCACTTTGTAGAGTATATGGCATTATAAATTATTAGAAGTTATTACAATAATTGTAACATACAATTATTATAAGTTATTGTGTATAATTCCCTAATCTCTTCAGATTATCCTGTTACTTATCTCCTTTATATGTACTACTTTGTATGTGTCAATGTCCTACCATTAAATTGTCTTTCCCTTCCACTTTGGTAAACATAAATTTTTTCCCTTCTCTTTGAGTCTGCTTCAGTCTTGTCTTTCGAATCTCTCAATCTTTCTATCTCTCTATCTTTCTATCTCTCTATTTCTCCTTCTATTTATCTATCTACCTATTTTTCTATGTATCTTTCTATCAATCTTTCTATTTTTCTGTCATCTATCAACTGATAGCTATTGATAGATATACACAGATATTTGTTATTCTTTATATTCCACTTATAAATTATATTATATTCTTTTGTCTTTGTCTGTTACTTCACTAAGTATAATATTTGCTAGGCCCATTTGTGATTTTGAAATAGCAATGTTTTATACTTTTTCATTTCTGAGTAATATTACATTCCATATTTATAGAAACATCATGTCTTCTTAAGTCCATAGCCTATTGTGGACACTTGGATTGCTTCTCTCTCTTGCATATTATAAACAGTGCTGTTGTGAACATTGGTTCTTCTCAATTTAGGGATTTTTGACAGATTTTCCTAGGAGAGTTATTACTGGGTCATATGGTAGTCCCCTTTTAATTTTTTAAAATAATCTTAATACTGTTTTCCATAGAAGTTGTACCAATTTACATTCCTTCCAATAGTATACAAGAGTTTTGTTTCCTCCACATCCTCTCCAACACTTAGTATTGGTTGACCTTTTGATAATTGCCATTTGACCAGTGTGAAGTGATACCTGATTGTGGTTTTGATTTGCAATTACCTAATAATTAGTAATGTTGAGCATTTTTATGACTTGCCTGTTACTCATCTGTATGTTTTCTTTGGAAAAATATTAATTCAGCTACTCTGCTCTTTTTTGGATTGGGTTTTTGTTTTTCACATTGAGTTGTGTAACTTAAATCCATGTTACATCTATTAACCTAAATCTTTTAACCCCTGGCCACTTCCATTGTTTGCAAATATTTTCTCAACTTTCACAGGCAATGTTTTCATTTCATTGATAGTGTCCTTAGCTGTGCAGAAGTTTTGAAATTTGTTTAGTTCCCACTTGCTTATTTTTGCTTTTATTTCTTTTGCCTTAGGAGGCTGATATAAGAAAATATTCCTATGATATATAATCAATAGTGTATCCCCTATATTCCCTACTAGCAGTTTTACAGGATCAGGTCTTCCATTTATGTCCTTAATACACTTGGAGTTTATTTTTGTATATGATGCCAGGGAATGCTCTAATTTCACTGTTTTACATGTAGATGTCCAGCTTTCCCAACACCATCCATTGAAGAGACTGTCTTTTCTCCACTGTGTACTCTTGCCTCTTTTATCATAGATTCATTGATCTTAGGTTTGTGGAATTATTTCTAGGCTCTCTATCTGTTTGTATTGATTATACCTGTGTGCCAATGCCATGCTGATTTTATTACTATAGGTTTGTAGTATAGTAAGGTATGTTGGAGGGTTACACCTCCAGATATTTTGTTTTATCTCAAGATCATTTTGGCAATTTTTAATGGTTTCAAGTAAAACTTAGAATTATATTTTTGTAGTTGTGTGGAAAATACTAAAGCATTGTAACAGGAATTGCACTAAATCTGTAGGTTTCTTGGTGTAGTACGGCCATGTTAACTATATTAACTCTTTCAATCCAAGAACACAAGATATCTTTCCATTTCTGTTAATCATTTTTAAATTCTTTGTCAATGTTTTATAATTTTCAGTGTGTAGACCTTTCACAAATGTGGTTACATTTATTCCAAGATATTTGGGGGGATGGGATTTTAAATAGTATTACTTTCAACATCCATTTTATGGTATCTGATGATTAATGTGTAGAAATTCAAGAGACTTCTTTACATTTATCTTGTACCCTGCTTCCTTTCTGAAATTATTTATTATTCATAATTGTCTGTGTGGATCCCTTAGGACTCTCTATGTAGATTTTTATATCATCAGTACTGGTGAAAATTTTGCTTCTTTCTTTCCATTTTGCCTTTCTTTTACTTCTTTTTCTTTTCCTTTCTTCTATTAGTATTAAACAGAAGTGGTGAGTGTAGGAATCCTTGTCATTTTCCTGAATTTACCCAGAAGGCTTTCTGCTTTTCCCCTGAGTATTATGTTGTTATAAACGGCCTTTAGTATGTTGAGAGATGTTCCCATTGTACTCACTTTCATGAGAGTTCTGATCATGAATGTATGTTGAATTTTGTCAAATGCTTCTTCTGTGTTTATTGACATGGTCCTGTGAATTTTGTCCTTCCTTTATGAGATACATATCATACTGATTGATTTGTGTTTGTTGAACCATCCTTGTGACTTTAGATGGTATCCAATGGATCATCATGTATAATCCTTTCTATGTATTGCTGGCTTAATTTGTTGATGTTTTATTGAGGAGTTTTTAATGTATATTCATCAAGAATATTGGCTTTTCATTTTCATTTTTTTTTGTAGTGTATTTGACTGGATTTGTTTTCAGGGTAATGGTGCTCTCATAGCATATCTTTTGGAATTTTCCTTCCTCCTTCATTTTTTGAAATAGTTGGGGGGAAAGAGGTTTTAATGAAGGCATCCAGACATTTTTTCAAGGGGTCTTTTTAAAATTATTGATTTTATTTAACTTATACTGATTGCTGTTTTCAAGTTTTCAGTTATCTCTTCATTCAGTGTTGGCAGGCTGTATGTTTCTAGAAATTTGCCCATTTCTTTTAGGTCATCCAGTTGGTTGTCATGTAACTGCTCATATGGCTTTCATAATCTTTTTTGTATTTCTGTTTGTCAGATGTTATTTCTACTCTTTTGATTCTTATTTTGTTTGGGTCCACTCTCTGTATATCTTGATAAGCCTGGCGAAATGCTTATCAAAATGTTAATATTTTTAATAAACAATGCTCTTGATTTTATGATTTTTAATTTATTTTTAATTTTTATTTTATTTATTTTCAACCTAATCATTAAAGATTTCTCATTCTACTGCCTTTGGGATTTGTTTTTTATTATTAGTAGTTATTATGGTTGGTAATCATCCTTTGTGTGAGGTTTTTCTTTTTTCTTATAGAAGGCCTGATTTTTTCTAAATTTCTCTCATAGGTTTGCCTTTGCTACATACCATATATTTTATGAAGCTGTGTTTTCATTGTAGTTTGTCCCCAGGTATGATTTTATTACCTCTTTGATTTCATCATTGACCATTATTCATTATTTTAAAAGATGTGGTTTAATCTCGTATTTGTGCTTTTCCTGTTCTTCTTTCTAGAGTTGATGCATATTTTCACACTTTTGTGTATGGAATAATGCTTGCTGTCAACTATATTTGGTTAAAGTTTCTGAGGCTCTTTTGATGACATAATATGTGATTAATTCCTTAGAGAACATCCTGTGCACACTTGAAATGTTTATGTGTTCTGCTTTTCTGATGCAGTGTCCAATAGCTTAGTTAGGCTGAAATGATCTAATATGCTATTAAGACCTCTGTTTCCTTACAGATATTCTTTCTGGATGATCTGTCCATCAGAATAGTGAGATGTTAAACACATCTACTATTATTGCTTTACAATGAATTAATTCCCTAATGTCTACTAATATATCTTTTTATATTTAGGATCAATGATGTTGTGTCCATATATAAGTTAATGAGTGTAATACCCTATTTTTATACTGATCTCTTTTTCTTTATATAATCTCATATTAAACTTTTATTGTGGCCCTTGTTTTAAAACATATTTTGTATGATTTGAGCATAGCAATATGCACTTACTTGTCATTTCCATGAAATATCTTCTCCATTTATTTCCAGTCCGTGTATATCTTCCTCCAAAAAGCGAGTCATTTTTGGGAGGAGGCTAAGATAGTGGAGTAGAAGGATGCTCATAGCTCACCCTTTCCCATAAATGCACCAAGACTCACATCCACAATCTCACTCAGCTAACCAGAGAACCTGCAAAACTGTGAAAGATTTTCCTCTTCAAATGATAAAGATGCCAAAAATCTTGTAGGAGAAAAGGAATAAAGAAGGAAGAAAAGGCAAAACAGACTGGAACAGGTCCCATGGGGAGGGAACAGCAAAGAAGGACTGTCACTCATTCACTGAGTCTCTCCTCTCCAACTGAGAGTCCAGTAGGATGTAGGGGGAGACTCCAAGGCTTGGATCTGTACAGAGTATGATTTGACTGACAGAACTAAGTTAAACAGGCACAGATGTTCCCTGTGAAACCCAGCCGAAGATGCAGCAAAGCAGCTGGGGGTAGGGCCACGCTGCCTGAGCTGGGTGGAAGTTGGGGATGGCTGCACTGAGGCACCACAGGGGAAATGCAGGGGGCTGTGTGCCATGGCTGTGCATTCATGGGACAGAACAAACTGGGCCCTCCTTAAAACAACATGGCAGATGTGCCCTGGGGGAAGGGTACATACCCCAATCTCTGAAAATCTACAAAATTTTCTAAGTTAAGTGAGGTGGGACTCATGCACAGCCACAATACCCTCTGGCATATTGCACCCCAGTGGCAGTGGGGGCAAAGCCTGTATCCATACCTAACGACTTAGCAGCCTCAAGGGCCAGAGACTTGTCTACAGCCCAAGGCAGATAGGATAATTCTGTCCAGGTTCCTCAGAGAACTTGCTTCACTCCAAGAGAGACAAGGAGCTGTGTTTTGTCCTAGGCCTGGGACAGGGTTTTTCCTCAGTCTTCTCTGAGCCCACCTCCGGGGTGCAAACCCAAGGTGGAGCACATAGTGGCACAGAGCAGTGTAGTGACTGGCACCATGAGGGGGAGAGGGGCCCCCAAAATTTTTGGCAGGAATGCAGCACCTGACCATGTTGCTGGGAGAGGGCCTGATGCCCTCTCTTTCCTCGTCAGTCTGCAACATCTGACAACAGAATTGGGCAGGGCATTGACAAGCCAGCACACAGTAAAGAGAGCTGCACCTGACCCAGAGTTGGGAGTAGGTGCGATTCGCTTGCCAACAGGCACTGGGAGCAACACAGATGTGGGCTCCAATGGAGGGCCTCTGGAAACAGCAAGCTGAACTTCCAAAACAGTATGAAGGCAGAAAGACTTCACATTAAAAGCACACAGTCCCTAGGAGGACATCAACTCCCCCCCCTTTTTAAATCTGTTTTTACCTCTTTCATTTTCTATTACCCTCTTAATTTTTACTCCTTAGACAATTATATATAACCCCATATTCATCCCTTTGAAATTTTTAAAAAACAATTTTATTATTAATATTTTTCAAAATTCTGCTTCAACTTGCTTTTGTATTATTCATTATACAATTTTTTCAAACCTTTATTTCTCCATTCTTTAAAATTCTTTATCTCTCTGTCTCTTTTTTCTGTTTCCTAAGTTGTATTACTACACAGGCATTAGTTAGATAAACTCTTTTAGGACCACAATAGATAAATGATACTCCATATAACACAGTGCCTGAGAGGAAGGAGAAAGATGAGGAAGCAGAAAAACCATTCCCAATTAAAAGAATAAGAGAAAACCCTGAAAGAATGATCAGTGAAATAGATATCGATAGCCAACTAGATCGAGATTTCAAAAAAGGACTGATCAAAGTACTGAAGGAAATAAAAGAGATAGTGTTTAGAGATATAAAATATGTCATAAATGAAATGGCAGCTATAAAGAAGAGCTGAGTAGAATAGGTAAACCCATTGACTGAGATGAGTAATGATCTAAAGGCAGTGCAAAGCTGACTAGATAATGCAGAGGAACGAATTAGTGACTTAGGACACAGGACAATAGAAAGCACCAAATTGGAAGAGCTACAAGAGAAACAACCAGAAACAAATGAAAAAAGCTTAAGGGACCAATTGGATAATATAAAACATGCCAATCTTTGCATGATAGAGGTCCCAGAATGGGAAGAAAGATCAAAGGGGATTGCAAAGGTGTTTGAAGAATTCATGACTGAGAACTTCCCAAACTTAAAGGAGGAATCAGATATCCAAGTACAGGAAGTTCAGAGGGTCCCAAACAGGAAGACCCGAAATACACCCACACCAAGACATATAATTAAGATGGCCAGAGTCAAGGATAAAGAAAAGCAAACAGTGAGCTACAAGGGAACCCCCATAAGGATCTCAGCTGATTTCTCTACACAAACACTATAGGCCAGAAGGGAGTGGCAAGATATATTCAAAGTCCTGAATGAAAAAAACATATACTCTAAGATACTTTATCCAGCAAGGTTATCCTATAGGATAGAAAGAGACATAAAGAATTTCACAGACAAGGAAAATTTACAAGAGTTTAGCAACAATAAATCCTAGCTTAAAGAAATATTGGCAGGTCTACTCTAAATAGAGAAGCAGCAGGATGCTACAGAAATGGGAAACTCACAGCTGGAAAGGTGATAACTCATGAATTACAAATAAAATAAACATGAAATTATAAAACAAGACATACAAATCATTGAGATTGGGAGAGGGAGGCAGGAAAATACAGAATTGTTTTCTTTGTCTTTCCTTTTAAAAATTTTTGTTCTTGGTAGGATGGATTTGAGATCAAGTTACTGTCAGTTTAATAAAAGCAGTTATAGTAATGGGCTAATAGACATAAAAAGGGGTAACAACAAGACAAAAACTTATAAGGGAGTCACTAAAACTAAATAAAATTCATGATGATACAAAGGAAAATTACCAAACCATAAAAGGAAGATGAAAGTAACTAAGAGGAAATAACAAATAAACTGCAAAGATAAGGTCAAAGTGGCAATAAACACAAACCTATCTTCAATTACTGTAAATGTGAATGGACTAAATGCTCCAGTCGAAAGACATAGAGTGGCAGGCTGGATAATAAAGCAAGAAAGTTAAATATGCTGCATACAAGAAACCCACTTGAGGGAGAAGGACACATATATGTTGAGAGTTAAAGGATGGAAAAGGGTATTCCATACAAATGGAAAATCCAGGAAAGCAGGTGTTGCAGTACTGATCTCAGACAAAATAGACTTTAAAACAAAGGTCATAAAGAAAGATATGGACATTTTATAATGATTAAAGGAGTGATACAAAATGAGAATAGTGCACTCATTAACACATATGCACCAAATAGAGGAGCACCTACACACATACAATAATTACTAACAGATATTAAGTGGGATAATGATGGGAATACAATCATAGTTGGAGATTTCAACACTGCATTAACATCATAGGACAGATCACTGAGACAGAAAATAAATAAGACAACAGAGAAATTAATAATACAATGGGAATATTGGACTTGGTGGATATTTTCAGAGCATTGCACCCCCCCAAAGTAGGATATACTTTCTTTTCAAGGGCACATGGGGCATTTTCCAAGATTAATCATGTTCTTTGTCACAAAAGAAACCTCAGCAATTTTTAGAAGATAGAAATTACCTCCAGCATCTTTACTGACCACAATGCCATGAATCTAGAACTCAACAACAGAGAAATAAAGGAGAACAGAAGGAAAACATGGAGATTAAACATATGTTATTAAAAACCAGTGGTTCAATGGAGAAATCAAAGCTGAAATAGAAGGAATACCTTGAGACAAAAGAAAATGAAAGCAAAACCACACAAAATTTTTGGGACACAGCAAAAGCAGTGCTAAGAGGGGAGTTTATACTGATACAGGCCTACTTCAAAAAAGGAGAACAATCAGAAATAAACAATTATCCCAGCAGCTGAATGAACTAGAAGAGGAAGACCAAAAAACCATAAAAGGCAGCAGAAGGAAGGAAATCATAAATATTGTGGATGAAATAAATAAAATGGAGGTTCCAAAGAAAATAGGAAAAAAATTAACCCTACAAAAGCTGGTTTTATGAAAAAGTAAGAAAAATCGACAAACCTCTGGCCATACTCATAAAGAAGAAAAGAGAGAGAGCACAAATTAGCAAAATAAGAAAGGAGAATGTAGAAATTACAACAAATAAAATAGAAATACAGAATATCATGTGAGAATATTATGAAAAACTCCATGGAACCATAGTGGATAACCTAGGGAAGATGGACAAGTTTTTGGAAACATACAGTCCACCAAGACTGATTTAAGAAGAAAGTGACCCCTTAAACAAACAGATCACTAGAAATGAAATCAAAATAGCAATATAAAACCTCCCTACAAATTTCAGTCCAAGATCGGACGGCTTCACTGCGGACTACTACCAGACATACAAAGATGAAACCATACAAGTCTTCTCAAAAGCTTCCAGAAGATTGAAATGCAAGGAATACTCCCAAAGCCATTCTATGAAGCCACAATCACCCTGATACCACAACCAGGCAAAGACAATACAAAATAGAGAATTATAGGCCAATATCACTGATGAGCTTTGATGCCAAAATCCTCACCAAAATAGTAGCAAATAGAATCGAACGACACATATAAAAGATTATACAACATAACCAAATGGGGTTCATCCCAGGGACACAGGGGTGGTTCAACATATGAAAATCAATGTAATACATCACATCATCAAATGAAAGGGCCAAAATGACATGATCATCTCAATAGATGCAGGAAAAGCATTTGATAAAATTCAGCACCCATGTATAATAAAAACGCTCACCAAAGTGGGAATAGAGGGAACATATCTCAACATCATAAAATGTATATATAAAAAATCTACAGCCAGGAGAGCACTCAACGGTGAGAAAGTCAAAATCTTCCCACTAAAATCTGGGACAAGATAAGGTTGCACACTATCACCACACCTACTCAACAATTCTTGGAAATCCTATCCACAGCAATCAAACAAGAGAGAGAAGGAAAAGGGATCCAAATTGGAAAGCAAGAGGTAAAAGTCTCACTATATGCAGATTACATGTTACTATATATAGAAAACCCTACAAGATCCACACAAAAACTACTACAGCTTATCAAAGAATTCAGAAATTAGCAGGTTACAAGATTCAGGTTCAAAAATCAGTGACATTTCTTTACGCTACTGATTCAGATAATACTATATAGCTACAGTCAACATGACAGCACTGTATTGGTACAAAAACAGACATATAGGCCAATGGAACAGAATAGAGAGCCCAGAAATGAACTCACAATTTTTTGGTCAATTAAAATTCGACAAAGGAAGCAAAAATGCACAAGGGAATAGAGACAGTCTCTTCAGCATGTGGTGTTGTGAATGCTGGACAGCAGCATGTAAATCAATGAAGCTAGAACACTCCCTTACACCAGACAAAAGTAAACTCGGAATGGATCAAAGATTAAACAAAAGACAAGTTACAATAAACCTCTAGAGGAAATTAAAGGCAAAATATTATCTGACATACATCTCTAAACTTTTCACATAGAAGAAATGAAAGCAGTAAGAAACAAATGTTACCTAAAGAAACTTGCAATCCTCTACACAAAAAGAAAGCCAGAAGTAAAACAAAAAGACAACCTAAGGAATGGGAAAAAAAAATTTTGCAAATGAATCTGACAAAGGCTTGATCTCCAGAATATATTAGCAGCTCATCCAACTGAATAAGAAAAAAGAAACAAGCCAATCCAAAAATGGGCAGAAGACCTAAACAAGCAATTCTCCAAGGAAGACATACAGATGATCAACAGGCACATCAAAAATTGCTCAATATCACTGATTATCAGAGAAATGCAAATCAAAACTACAATGAGGTATCAACTCACACCAGTCAGAATGGCCATCATTCAAAAATCCAGAAATGACAAATGCTGGAGAAGCTGTGGAGAATAGGGAACCATCCTAAACTGCTGGTTGGAGTGCAGTTTGGTGCAACCATTCTGGAAAACAGGATGGAGATCCCTCAAAAGCCTAGGAATAGACTTATCATATGACCCAGGAATCCCACTCCTGGTCATAAATCCAGAAGGAACCCTACTTCAGGATGAAACCGGCACCCCAAAGTTCAAAGCCAGCACTATTTACAATAGCCAAGATGTGGAAACAGCCTAAATATTCATCGGCAGATGACTGGATAAAAAAGAGGCAGTATATTTATACAATGGAATACTACTCAGCTATATAAACCAACAACATAACATCATTTTCAGCGGCAAGGATGCTCCTGGAGAATGTCATTCTAAGTCAAGTAAGCCAGAAAGAGAAAGAAAAATACCATATGAGATCGCTGATATGTGAAATCTAAGAACAAAATGAAACGAAACAAAACAAGCATAAATACAAAACAGAAATAGACTCACAGACATAGAATACAAAGTTTTGGGTGACAAAGATGCGGGGGTTGGAAAGAGATAGACTGGGATGCCAAAATTGCAGAATAGTTAAGCAAGATTGTACTGTATAGCTAAGGGAAATATATAAAAGATCTTATGGCAGCTCACAGAGAAAAAAATGTGGCAACAAATATATATAAGTTCATCGCATGTAAAAATTTTACTCTATGTTGGAATTTGAGGCAACTTTGTAAAATGATTGTAAATCAATAAAAAAGTTAAAAAAAGGAAAAACATGATCTTTAATATTACAGGCATAAATATAAATTACAGAGAAAATCATTATGCAAAACATTATTTGTACCGAAATTTTTTTGGTTGTTTTCTTTTTAACATAAGCAAAATCAAAAAGCCTCTTGCCAGGTGCATCATGAAGAAAAGAAAGATGCTGCAAAGCAACAAATTATTAAATAAAATAAGAGAAATAAGAATTGTTACCTCAGATATATAAAAAAGGGATCATTTTATCAAAATTTTAATGCCAAAACTGGACAAATTAGAAGAAATAGACACATGTGTAGAAAGAGACAGTGATAAGGAGAAACAAATAATTTGAACAAACTGATTAGTAGAAGGATAGAATCTGCATTTAAAGAAATCGTTAAATACAAGTGCAGATTTAAACAGCTTGCATCGAGAACTGTACAAAAATACAAAGCAGAACTTATACTCTTCAAACTATTCAAAAACAGTAAAGATGAGGGAAACTCCCAAATTAATTCTATGAAGCTTTCATCACCCTGATAGCAAAGCCAACAAACAAAGTACAGGCAAAGAGAAATTCAAGCCAATTTCTTTGATTGATATAGATGCAAAAATTTTACAAAATATTATAAGCAAACTAAATCCAGCAATACATAAAATGAATCATGCACCATGATCAAATTGGATTCATTGCAGTGTCACAAGGGAGGTTGAACATACACAAATCAATCAGTTTGATACAAAGCATTAAAAAAAAGAAAAAGGAAAAACAAATTGTTCATCCCAATAAACCCATAAAAAGTATTTCACAAAATTCAATATTTATTCATTAAAACAACAACAACAAATACAGAAACAATAGAAACCTCTTACAAATGTAGGATACAGGATATATATCTCAACATATCTAAAGTCATTTATTACATACCAACAGACAACATAATATGCAAAGTTGAAAAACTGAAAGCCAACTTAAGGAATAAGACAAGGATGCCCACTCTCACCATTTCTATTAAACAGAGTATGGGAAGTCCTAGCAATAGCAATCAGACAGGAAAAATAGTTATTCAATTTGGATTGAAAGAAATAAAACTGTTATTATTTCAGATGGCATGATAATCTATATAGAGAACCCTAAAATTTCTTGACACAAAAAGAAACAAAACTATTAAATATACTTGGCAAAGCCACATGAATCATGATTAATATACAAAAACTGTCATATTTCTTTACACTAACAATGAAATATTCCATAATTTAAAAAAACCATATGAAAATATATCAAAAAATAAAAAACCTATGAATAATCCAATTTAATAAATTCTATAAGACAGATATAAATAAATTTGAAGATGATGTAAAGAAATGGAAAGAAATCTCATGGTCTCAGTTTAGAGGAATTATTATTGTTAAAATATACGTACAACAAAAGATGTCTACAGATATAAAATGATTCAGATAGAAATACATGATAATTTCCACTAAACTAAAACAGTCCTAAGATTGGTATGGAACTGCAAAAGAACCAGTACTGCAAAAGAAATATTGAGGAAAAAGAACAAAGTTGGAGACATAACCGTCCCAGATCTCAGAGTATATAAAAAATATACAGTAATCAAAATAGCACAATACTGGAAAACAAACAAACATCAGTATCACTGGAACAGAACACAGAGGCAGAAATAAAACAGCACACATATGGTCAATTAACCTATGACAAAGGAAACAAGAATATACAATGCCTAAAAGACAGTTTTCAGCAAGTGATGTTGTGAAAGACAGCTACTTGGAAATCAATGAAATTAGAAAATTCCCTCACACTGTAGAAAAATAAACTCAAAATGTTTTAAAGATCTGAATCTAATACATGACACAATAAAACTCCTAGAATCTAACATAGACAAAACAAGACATAAATTGTAGCAAAATTTTCTTATGTCACTATCCCAAGCTGAAAACTATAAAATCAAAATAAACAAATAGTTCCTAATTAACTTAAAGACTTCTACACAGCAAAATAAACAAAGAGAAAAGATAAATTTCCAAATGGGAGAAAATATTTGGAAAGCATGCAATCAACAAGAGGCTAATTTCTAAAATACACAAATCATTCATACAACTCCATTTCAAAAATTTACAAACAACTCAGCCAGAAAATTAGCACAAGACAGTTCTCTAAAAAAGACACACAGATGACAAACAGGAACATAAAAACATGCTCACATTACTAATCATTATACAAGGGCAAGACAAAAATAAAATAATGTTTTACCTCACACTAATAAGAAGGGCTGTCATCAAAATGTCTACAAGTAATGAAGGCTGGGGAGGTTGTGGAGAAAAAGGACTCTCCTACGCTGTTGGAGGCAATGAAAATTGGTGCAACCATTTTGAATACAGTATGGAAGTTTCTTTAAAAAATAAAAAATAGACCTATCATAAGACACAGCAATCCCACTCCTGGGCATATAAAACATAAAACCGGAAGAGAAAGAATCCTAGGTTAAAACATACGAAGTACACTCTGACATTGGACTTAATTTGATTCTACATATGTCTCCTCTGACAAGGGAAGCAGAAGCAAAACTAAAGAAATATGATTGTATCACTCTAAATATATTTACACTGCAGAGGATATGATCAATAAAATGAAGTCAACCAACACAATGGGAGGATATATTTGCAAGTGATATTTTCCAATCAAGTGTTAATATCCAAACTATATGGCAAACTCATACCCCACAACTACAACAAAAAAGACTAAATATTCCAGTTAAATAAAAGTCCATAGGAACTGAATAGATAGATCTGACTCAATTTTCCATAGAAAACATACAGTTGGCTAAATGACACATGAAAATATGTTCAGAGTTATAAATTATTAGGAAAGTAATAAACCAAAAATGAGGCAAGACCTCACACTTGTCAGAAGACTCTCATCAAAAAGAAAAGAAATAGATACTGGTGGAGAAAAAGGAACACCATGGACACTGTTGATAGGAATGTAAATTATTGATTCCATTGTATATATACATCAAATTTTCTTCATCCACTTTACTCTCAAGGGATTTTAGGTTTGTAGGTTGTTGTCTGAAGGCTCTAGAGAATAAGTCCATAGGCTGAACTGATAAACAAGCTGTTAGGAATGTCACATATCTAGGCTGGATAAGATGACCAGCTCAATGTATCCAGTATGGATGGCTGGATAGCCAATGATGGGTTAGATCCTCAGAGGAGGGCAGCCTAAGACAGGCACAGCTGGCTGGATAAGGGATGGCCTATTTAATGAAGTTTCATGATGAACTTTAAAACAATCCTTATCATTTAACATCCTGTGCTTACTGCAGGAGCATGGGGACATAAATAGCTTCAGATCATTAACATTGTTATAACTTAGATGATATGTGAGTCATTGTTCATGTGATATATAAACCTTTTTTCTAAGAATCAATAAACAGAGAACTGCTTCACTTCTCTCCGCACAGTGTTTGTGCGTATATGGTATCGTGCGACATACAGGGTTAATTTAATTTGTTGGGAGAATCATAAAAGAATGTTGTATTATATACAAGGGTCTTTCTGCACCTATTGAGATGATTATGTGATTTTTAATTCTCATTCTATTAGTGTGGCATGTCACATTTATTGATTTGAATATTTTGAAGTATCCTTAAACCCAGGGATAAATCCCTTTACTCATAGTGTATGATACATTAAATGTGTTGTTGAACTCATTTTGCTTGTGTTTTGTTGAGAATTTTGGCATATAAGTTCATCAGGGATATTATTCTATACTTTGCATATAATGTCCTTTCTAGCTTTGTTTTGCAAATAAAGCTGGCATCATAAAATCAGTTTGGAATCTTTCACCCCTCCAAATTCTTGGAAGGTTTGGGGAAGAATTGGTAAAAAATTGTCTTCAAATGTATGACAGAATTCACTAGTAAAGTCATCTTATAAATAATTTCTGTTTTGGGAGGTATGGTTTACTGATTTGCTCGTACACACTTTTGCTCTATTTAACTTTCTAATTTCTTCTTGATTCAGTATTGGAAGACACATGTTTCTGTGAATATGTCTATTGTTCTAGGACATTCAAAATTTTGGCTAGTGGTAATTCCTTATGATCCTATGTATCTCTGTAAAATCAGTGGTAGTATCTGGTCTTTTAATTCTGATTTTATTTGTGTCTTTATTTCCTTACCCACACTAAACATTTGTCAAATTTATGTTTAAAAGAAACAGACTTAGTTTTTATTTTTTATCATTTCCAATGTTTCTGCTGTTTTTTAACTTACTCTAATTCATTCAATTTCATTCCTTATTCTTTCTTTTTTCTCCTAGATTCTTGAGATGTAAAGTTAAGTAGTGTAAATCTTTGTATTTATTTTATTATTAAATATCATTAATTTATTAATTAATTTTGCTCATTTATTTAATTATTTATTCATGTATTTATCACTGAAGCTTTTTAACTTACTCTAATTCATTCAATTTCATTCCTTATTCTTTCTTTTTTCTCCTAGATTCTTGAGATTTAAAGTTAAGTAGTGTAAATTTTTGTATTTATTTTATTATTAAATATCATAAATTAATTAATTAATTTTGCTCATTTATTTAATTATTTATTCATGTATTTATCACTGAAGTACTGCCATTTACAATGTGTGAATCTGTGGTGTATAACACAGTGTCCCAGTTCATGCATATATTTATGTTCCTATTAAAGGTTACTTCACAATACTAAACACACAGCCCTGTGTCATACAAAAGAACTTTTGAAAATATCTTCTTTTATATATAGAGGATAACATGTATAAATCTACAGCTCCCAAATATATCCTCTCCCAGGCCCTTTCCGCAGGAACCATAAAATATTTAGGAGATCTGCGAGTGTGTTTCAGTTTTGTAGATGAAATCATTGTGCCCTCATCCAACTATTTTTTAAGGTTCCATATATGTCATGTCATGTGTTATTTTTCTTGCACTTTCTGGCTTACTTCAATTAGAATGACACTTTTTGGGGACACCAATTTTGCTGCAAATCTCATTGTTTATCATTATTTATGGTAGAGTATTATTCCGTTGTGTAAATATGCCACAACTCCTGTATCTTGTCATCTGTTGATGGACAATTTGGTTGCTTCCATGTCGTGGGTGTTGTATATAGAACTACTATGAAAATTGGGGTGCAGGTGTCTTTTTGAATTAGGGTTCTCCTTGATATATACCCAGAAGTGGGATTGCTGGATTGTATGTTAAGTCTATTTTCGGTCTTTTGAGGAATCCCCATCAAGTTTTCCACAATGGGTGCACCAAACTACATTCTTACCAACAGTTTAGGAGGGTTCCCTTTCTCCACATCTTCCTCAGCATTTATTGTTTGTGGACTTTTGAATGATGGCCTTTCTGACTATTGTGAGATGATACTTCATTACAGTTTTGATTTGCATTTCTCTGATAATTAATGATAGTGAGCATTTTTTCTTCATATACGTATTTGGCATTTGTATGTCTTTATTGGAGAATTGCTTATTTAAGGTTTCTGCCCATTTTCAGATTTTTTTTTCTTTTTTTTAATTATCATTATTGTATGGACTCTTTATATTTTGGAAATTAAGCCTTTGCCAGTTGCATCACTTCTAAATATTTTCTTTCATGCTGTAGATTGTCATTATGCTTTGCTTTATAGCTCCCTTTGCTGTGCAAAAGCTGCTAAGTATAATTAGGTCCCATTTATTAATTTTGCTTTTATATCCATTACCTGGGTAGGCTGTTATCATAGATAATTGCTCAGATTTATCTCAAAGTGTTTTCCCTATGTTTTCTTCTAGGAGATTTACTGTGTCTTGACTTACGTTTAAGTCTTCAAACCATTTTGATTTTATTTTTGTGTATGGAGTGAAGAAGTGTTCTAATTTCATTGCTCTGCAGGCTGCTATTGGGTTTTCCCAACACCAGTTGGTGAAGAGATGGTCTTTTCTGTGTCAAATTCTTGGCTACTTTTCAAAGATTATTTGAGCATAGGCTTGCAGATTTATTCCTAGGCTCTGTATTCTGTTCCATTGGTCCACATGCCTGTTTCTGTTCCAATATCATGTCATTTTGTTTATTGTATCTCTGCAATAGTGTATTGGGACCGGGATGATTATACCTCCAGCCTCTTTCTTTTTCTTCAATATTGCTTTGGAAATTATGAATCTTTTCTGATTCTATATAAATCTTAGGATCATTTGTTCCAGTCTTAAAAAGAAATGTTTTGCATAATTTGATAGGAACTTGAATTCATTCTGTGGATTGCCTTGGGCAGTATGGCCATTTTAACAATATTTTCTCTTCCTTTACAAGACCATTGGGTATCTTTTCAATTCTTCAAATCTTTTTTAATTTCCTCAATGAATATTTTCTAGTTCTCCATTTATAAATCATTCACCTCCATGGTCAGATTTATTCCTAAGCATTTTATAATTTTGGGTGTAGTTATAAAAGCAGTTGTTTGTATACTTTGTTTTCCTGTTGATTCTCTGGTAGTGTAAAGAAATGCAATTGATTTTTTACATTATTCTGGCTATCTTGCCCAGTTCCTTTATTAGCCTAAGTATTACTTTGTGAGGCTTTTACAGTTTCCTATTTATAGTGTCATGTCTCATACTGTGACAATTTTACCCCTTCTTTTCCAGTCTGAATCCTTTTATTACTTTTTCTTGCCTGATCATTGTGGCTAGGAATTCCAAGGCTATATTGAATAGAAATTGTGAGAATGGGCAACCTTGTCTTGTCTCAGATTTTTGTGGGAAGGGTTTCAGTTTTTCACCGCTGAGTATTTTGCTGGCTATGTATTTGTCATAAATAGCTTTCATTATGTTGAGATATGGTCCGTCTATGCCCACTGGGATAAGAATTTTTATAGCAAATAGGTGTTAATTTTTATCAAATGCTTTTTATGCATCTACTGAGATCACCATTTGGTTTTTGTCCTCTCTATTGTTGATATGGTGCATCACAATTGATTGACTGAATTACATATGTTATACCATCCTTGTGTTCCTGGGATGAAACTGAAATTTATCATGGTGTATGATCTTTTTTACATGCTGTTGGATTCTGTTTCTTAATAATTTCTAAAGGACATTTACATCTATAATTATCAATGACATTGGCCTATAGTTTTCTTTTAGGGAAGTGTCTTTGTCTGGTTTTGGTATCAGGTTGATGTTGGCCTTATGGTGTGAATTTGGGAGTACTCTCTCCATATCAATCTTTTGGAAGAGATTGAGGAGGACTGGTATGGATTTTTCTTTGTATGTTTGGTCAGATTCCCCAGTGAAGCCATTTGGTTCTGAATTTTTGTTTGCAGATTTTTTTTATTTTATTGAAAATTCATTCCATTTCTGGTGATCTGTCTGTTCAAATGGTCATTTTCTTCTTGATGCAATATTGGTGGGCTGAATGTTTCGAGAAACTTCACCATTTCTTCTAGGTTATCCAGTTTGTTTCCATACAGTTGTTCATGGCAGTCCCTAACGAAATTTTGCAAATTTGTTTTAAACTTTGTAGATTCTCCAGTTTCATTTCATATATTTCTTGTGTTTGCTGTCTTTTCTTGTTGGTGATCCTGTCCAGAGTTTTGTCAATTTGTTTACAATTTAAAAAGTGTTTGATTGTTTTTTTCAATTTTTTAATCTCTATGTGAATTCTTTCATCCTTGATCATTATTATTTCCCTCTTCTGCTGACTTTTGGTTTTGTTTGCTCTTCTTTTCATAATTATTTTACATTCAACGTTAGATTATTTATTTGAAATTGCTCTTCTACTTTGAGGAGGGCCTTGTCACTATGAACTTCCCTCTTAAGCCTGCTTTAAGTGTATACCATAGGCTTTGTGTTGTGTTTTTGTCATTTTTCTCAAGATAATTTTTAATTTCTTCTTTAACTTCATCATCCCCTACTTGTTTTGTATCATGTTGTTTAATCTACATGGTGTAATTTTTTTCTCCCTGGTTTTTCTGTGATTGATTTCTAGTTTCATGCTATTATATTCAGAAAAGTTGCTTGAAATAAGTTTTATCCTCTTAAATTTTTGAGGCTTCTTCTGTGCCTGAGTACATAATCTTTCCTAGAAAATGTTCCATGTGCACTGGAAAAGAATGTATATTCTGTTTTGGGGAGATGTACTGTTTTGAATGTATCAACCAAGTCCTTATATTTTATTTTATCTTTTAGTGTCTTTGTTCCCTTATTAATTTTCTGTCTGAAAGACAACTCCAATGACGGTAATGGGGTTTTATAGTCTCCTACTATGATTGTGTTCCCATCAATTTCTCCCTTTTTATCTATTAGTATTTGCTTTATGTATGTAGGTGCTCCAATATTTAGTGCATATATCTTAAAGTATATAATACCATAATTTTGTATTGATCACTTAATCATTATAGCATGTCCCTGTTTATCTTTCTCTATGGCCTTTGTTTTAAAGTCTATTTTGTGTGAAATCAGTACTGCTAGTCCTGCTTTCTTGTCATGTCCATTTGAATGGTATATAATTTTCCATCCTCTTACTTTCAATTGATGTGTGTTCATCTCCCTTAAGTGGGTCTATTGTATGCTTCATATTGTAGGGTCTTGTTATATTATCCCATCTGTCAAAATATATCTTTTGTTTGAAGCACTTATTCTAATAACATTTGTGATAATGATTGATAGACGGGTGTTTATTTCAATTTTGAATTTCATTTTCCAGTTGATTTGGTATTTCCTTTTTGTTCATTTCTTTTTCTTTTCATGGCTTGATAATTTTCTTTTATTATCTTGGTTTCTTTTTGGTTTTGTGAGTTCATTGTTAGCTTTTGACTTATGGTTACTATTTTTGTATGTTTATGGACCCATTACTATATCTGTTAATTTTATCTGATAGTAATACAAACTCTAACCCATTCTACAGAGAACAGAAACAAGAAGAAAATACTCTGTATTGTCCTGTCTCCCTCTCTGACCCTTAAAATTTTTGATGTCGTGTTTTACAATGTCATGTTTATTTTGTTGTAAGTCATTGTAGCTATTGCCTTTCTAATTATGCCTTTCTCCTTTATATAGCATCCTGCTTCTCTTGTATTTAGAGTAGATCTTTCATTATTTTGTTTCTGTTGCTATGTTCTTTTAGTGTTTGCTTGTTTGGAAGTTATTTATCTCTCCTTCTATTCCATGGGATAGTCTTGCTTGATAAAATATCTTAAATTACAGCTTTCTTTCATTCAGAACTTTGAATATGTCTTGCCACTGCCTTCTGACTGGTCTATTTGTTTAGGAAATGTGTTTAAAATTTTATGTATATAATTTTATATATATATGTAAAGAATACCTAGAAATGAAGTTAACAAATAAGGTGAAATGTTATACAATAAAAAATAGAAAAATTTGATGAAGGAAATTAAAACTGATCCAAAGAAGTGAAAATATATGTTATGTTAATGATGTGAAAAAATAAGTTTTATATAACCATACTACCCAAAGCAATGTAAATTTATTGTGATTCATATCAAAATAACCATGAGAATTTTCAATTAAATAGAACAAATAATTTCAAAATTTATATGTAATCATAAAGATCATGAGTTGCCAATATAAGTTTGAAAAAATTATTAAGTCTAATAGTGTACGGTTCTATGATCTTAAACAGTACTACAAAGCTTTAGTAATTAAGACAACATGATACTGTCTCAAAAAAAGACACCAATGAATAAAAGAGTAGAGTAAGCAGATATAATTCCTAACTCCTATGATCAATTAACCCATGAAAAAGGAAGCAAGAGTATAAAATGATGAAAAGGCATTCTCCTCAGTAAGCAGTGCTGGGAAGATTGATAATGTAAAAGAAAGATAAGGATATTTCCTCAACTTGCATACAATCAATGAGCACAGAATATCTTTCTATTTATTTTGTTTACTTATATTTCTATCACCTGTTACTAATATATTTATGTTTAGCTCTTTTATTTCACTTATTATATTTATTACTATTTTATTCTTTTGATATAATTGTACACACAATTGTTTTCCTAATTTCTCTTTCTGATAACATGTTGTTAGTATATAAATGTGCAACTGATTTTTGTATATTGATTTTGTATTCTGCAACTTTAATACGTTTGTTCATTATTTCTAACAGTCACTTGAGGAGTATTTTGAGTTTTCTATCTATGTGAAATTATGTCATCTGTAAAAGTTTTACTGCTTTTTTACAAGTTGGAAGCCTTTTAGTTTATTTTCTTGACTAGTACTGTCTAGGACTTCTAGTAGTGTAATTTAGGACTTGTGAGAATGAGCTACTTTTTCTTATTATTAGTCCAGAGGAAAACCATCCTGTATGTTAACATTGAGCTTGATGTTAGTCATGGTTTTTTTCATATATGGCTTTTATTATGTTTAGTTACATCCTACCTAGAGTGAATTTGTTACGAATTTTTTCATGGAAAAGTTAATTTATGTTCTGTCAATAATTATTCTACATCTATTGAGATTATTATTTTTTATTCTTTGTTTTTTAAGGGATAGGGATGGTATCATATTTATTGATTTGCATATGTTAAATAATATTTATGAATCAGGACTAAATCCCACTTAACTATAGTTTATAATACTTATAATATGCCATGGATCAAGGTTGCTAATATTTAGTTAGAATGGAATATACATATACTGAAGGAAAAAATTACATTGTAGCTTGAGTGTACATTTATGTATTTAAAAATTTTATGTCTCATTTTGAATTTGGCTTATGTTTAATAGAATTTATTTCTAAATAAAGAATATAAATTTTGGTAGAACTGGATTTACTACAGATTACTGATAAAGAACATAGCTATTATTTACAATTAGAGCACAAAATACTTACCTTAAAATGCCATATTACACTAACAATGCCAACTGTTTCAGGACTGAGAAACAAACTGCTTCCTAAAATGTATTTAGCTGGTCTTTTCCACACCAAAACATATTTACTGTTATTTGTTTCTTTGTTTGTTTGTTTGCCCCTTAATGGAGACACTGGTTATGGAACCCAGGATCTTGTGCATAAGTTTATTTATCAACATCATTTTGGAAAACTTAACAGGAACCACAAAAGTGTGGATTATGAAGATGACTAGAAAATTTATTCCTTGTAGGGACTGAAAAACTTCTGAATGAAAGAATGGCAAAAATAAACATTTGTAAGTATTAAATAAGATTTTCTCTTTTGTAATTTTAGATTATAATATTAAATTGCATTTGTTCTACTTATAATGCTGATTTACAATTTAAAAAAAGTTTCCCTTAGGGATTTCCTAAATTTGATTGATTATTTTAATCTAATTATATTTCATATATATTTAATCTTTATTTATAAACATAAAAAATAAACTGATATTTATTTTGATAATTTTTTGAATATAGAGCTACTTAATGTAAAGCACACAGATAAATAACTACTTCCATATCGAAATGAAATTATGTTTCATTTTATTTACAAATGATAATGAAATAGTTATACATTTTGTACAGGTTTTACACAAATTTCAATTTAAATCCCAAAACTGTAAAATTACTTTATTTATTTAGTGCATTATATACACTCTGTTCACCAATCTGGTATAAATTTGTGTACAAAATGGAGGAGATTGGTTTTATTTCATAGACACCAAATTTAATTTATTTAAAAAGATTTTGTGGGAATAAAATTTGCAGTTCACTCTGTAAAAATAAACATCCTATAGGTTTCATTTTAACTGGATGAATGAGAAGTAAACACTGGCTGAATGTTACACTTGGGTTGCTAGGAGACCAGTCATTTTATGATGTCACAGCTACTCAGGTTGAGATCCACTATGATGGCCTAGCAGTTTATGTGTGCAGGCCTGCCAAAGCAGTATTTGAAGCTGCAGTGCTCAAAATCATGCAGATTAGAAAAGGAGCTGTAGAAAAAGTTATTTGAAATGGCACATGTTTCTTCAGAAATTCAAAATGTATCTCCTAAAGATGGACCAAGTGGTTCAGGAAAGTCCAGTAGATCTCTATTATGTGATCAAACATTCTCTGGGGACTTGGACTTGAGGTCTATGATTGAAGAAAATGCTTTTCAGACTTTGTGTGAAGAATCCTTGATAAAAAGACCATGTTACAAACATTGTGTCTCTGAACCAGATGAAGATAATGATTTTCGTTCTCTGACATTTCCAAGAAAACTCTGGAAAATGGTTGGGAGTGACCAATTTCATTCCATCTGGTGGGATGATAATGGAACTTCCATAGTGATCGATGAAGATGTCTTTAAGAAGGAAGTTTTGGAAAGAAAGTCCCCTTTCAGAATATTTGAAACTGGAAGTATGAAAAGTTTAGTTAGACAGCTTAACGTTTACGGGTTTAGAAAATTGCGGCAGAATTTTCAAAGATCTGCTTGTCTAGCTGACTTTCTGGCAGAAGAAAAAGAAGTCTCTGTTTTAAGCAAGGTATTCAGAAATTTTAGTCACCTCTTGATAACTTATATATAATTTTTTTTGTACATAAATCGATGGTAATATAAATACAAAGCTAGATTTTGAAAATTGTATAAAACTACTAAGGCTAAAATTCTTTATTTTTTCTAAAAAATGAGGACAGAGCGTTAAGTATTCAAGATTATGAGAAACTTTGCTGGCAACTATGAATCTTATCCAAAATCTAAATAAAGGTATTAAAGCTGCTTTTAGAAAGGGGCATTCACCGTTACTGCAAATGCTAAAGTTTTAAATTTGATGACTATACTATTTTAATATGTATTTTCCAAAAAAGGAATTTCAAAAAATTTTCAGCAATGTTAATATTTTGATGATATTATCTTAGTATAGTAAGCATGAAATCTGAGGTTTTATACATTAGGCTTATTGTAGTCTTGTATTTTAGTTTTAATAATACTAAAATATTTCTCCTTTGTTTATAGCTGCAGTTCTATCATAATCCAAATTTTAAACGAGGCTGTCCCCAGCTTTTAGTGAGAATAAAAAGAAGAGTTGGGGTTAAAAATGCTTCTCTGGTATCTTCATTGGCTCAAGATTTCAAGAAGAAGCAATTTAAAGCAGGGGGTAATTTGGATAATCATAATTCTGGATTTGTGGCTGACACTAGAGGAGAAAGTGCATTTTTACCTTCTGCAAATTTAAAAATGCCTCTAAAAAGAAAGCCCTGTACTAGCCACATAATTGGTGATGCAAGTACCCCGATGAGAGGTGATTTTCATCCTGCATCATCAATGTCAGTTAGACCACCAGAACAAATTGCAGTGGATCAACGCACTATTTTAAATCAGTTGACCACTTTCCAGATGCACTCACAAAGCAGCTACACTGAAGAAAATGGCCGTGTTGTGAATTTCATTACAACTACAACTTCAAATTCTCAGTATAGCAACTTATCTCCCATACAGAGCAATTATCTTGGACTGATGGTAGAGTCTTCTACTTTTCCAAATATATATCACAACATATCGGCCAATGAAGGTCCTTTTTCTAAACTTCAAGCTGAGAGCAACCCACGGTTTCCAGTGCCAGTGTTAGCTGATACATCAGCTACCTGTCTTTCATGGCCAACTCATCAGCCAACTGCAGTTTATGAACGTCATCCTAATTATAACTGATCTGCCAGAGGACTACCAGAGTGTGCAGGATAACTAAGATTATAATTGCTGTTGGCAAATGTCGACATATATCTGCAATTTTTTTTTAATTGAATAATAAACATACATGTGTACCTGTATTTTCCTCATATTTTTTTAAATACAGTTAAAAGTAAAATGGGAGACTAAGTTAACATTAAAAAAAAGAGATATTTGATTGATATAATCATTTGATGGAAAAATATGGGAGTAAATTTGAATAATTTCTTGTAAGGAAGAAGAGAAAATGGTAGAATTTTGGAAAAGATAAAAACATGTAGAGAGAGAAAATTACTAATTGGCTTCTGGTTCATCCTGAAAAGTATTAAAAGTGTTATTAGGATAGGTTGGAACAGGAGATAAATGCAGGAACTGGCCCAGGGATCATGGTCTCTATTGTGTCATCCCTGGTATCATAAAGGTCACATGATGTAGTCTAGAATGGCAATTCAACATGTGTTAGAATTTAAGAAGTAATTTTATCTATGGTCTTCATTGTGCTATTCCCAAAGCATTCCATTTGGTGCCTTCATTTCCTCCTCTCAAGATTCTACACTATATTTTCTGGTGAATACTTTATGTTGCTTTTATGTTGCAGCCAAAGGCAAGCTTACGTCCTCAGGGTGGCACTTAATGCTTTTCCAAATCTAAGCCCACAAACTGAACATAGTTTAGTCATTTTTTATAGATCTGGCATCTGACTACCTTGGCATATCTTTATGTTTCACTGTATTTGTAGATACATCCAGGCAAATGCTTGTCAACCATGTTAACTCCAACCTCACAACTTTTGTTCCAGCTCATCCTTGGGCTTAGGATATCCTCCTTCTACCTACTTAGACTTTCCCAGTCTCAGCACAGAAACCACCTCCTCCAGATATTTTCTGTCTATCCCCCTTTCATTGTCTAACCTGGGTACCAGCACAGTAAACACAGAACATGCCACAGGATGCATTTTAGTATTTACTGAATGAAAAATACATGTTGACTTTAAGCAATATCTACTTTCTGTAACAACAAAACTCTCATGGATTTCAAACTATTCAGTTATGATCTTTACTCTTCACCACAAACTAGCTCTTTTCATAGCCCAAGGACTAGTCACTCAAGACAGTAATTGGAAGTTGGTACAGGAGACAAAGCATTATTTTCTTCTTATATAATGCTTCCAGAGGCCTAAAACATTCCATTCTCATTTGCTGGATATTTTCCTGTCTCTTCCTCACCCACCCACCCCCAAATAACTGATTCTCTTCCACATACAAATAACTCTATTGTCTTGTAATTAATTTACTTCTTAGAATCAGAGCTTTGTCCAGAAGGAATAGTGACATCACAAATGTTTAAAGTAGGTTTATACACACCACATAACTTGTGCCCATTCTAACTTTCACACAGGATGTATCTAAGAGGTAAAAGCCCCTTACTTGGTGTGGTCATATTCAGTAACCAAATTGCAATCTAAAATGTGTGGACTAGAAAGAGTTGAGGGTGGTAGAATTAAAATTTCATCCAAATGCAAGAATACCAAATTTCTGAAGATATTAGGATTTATAAAATATTCATGAAAGAGTTTGACTATTTCCCATTAATTTAAAATAGAAGGTGAAGCATTTTCAGAATGTGAAATGCCCTGAACTACTGCAAAAATTGTAGGCAAGGTCATGGAGCCTAAGGCTTCTGCTCACTATCATGCAACTAGTGTCAGCTAATAAGACTGGAATGGCAATATTGAGTCCGGAAAATGTGTAACCAGTTTTGAAGAAAGCTTTTGATAATCTGGAGAATGGGCAAATGGACCAAGGTAAGCTCTAGCCACATCCCACCAATATGACCTTTACCAAGAGAAGAAAAGAGCCCACTTGCAGCAGGGGAACTGTGTCTGGACAGCAGTGGTTGTTCCTACAACAGAAAAATGAAGCTTTTAAGTTTGCCAGCTCAACTGTGATGGTGGCTATGTTGTTGTTTACATTAGCAGTCTCGGGTTCAGATTGGTTGGTTCAGCAGCTAGTTTCCAGCTGTCTTATCAAACAGTGTGTCTTACCGTGATCATCTTAACAAGGTTCTATACTGAAAAGTCAAAAGCTACAGCTTACTTTCAAAGTTAGAAATCCTAAAGAAGAATATTGTTTGTTTGTCCATCTGTAGTTTTCTACCTGGGAAAATCTATACTATTGGCAAAAGTACAAATTTTGGCTGGTGCTTTGAAATGTATTCTCTGTGCTCTGCCCACTGAATTCTTCCCACTAAACACTACAAATCTATCTACCACTGTGTGTGTGTGAAGATGGATTGTAAAGCAGTAACTAAGTGTGTCTTTGTTGATTCATCAGTGAATTATTCTTCTGCATCTGGCAGGATCTCTGTGAATTAAGAGTTCCAATTAGCCACCAGATTTTCTTCAGATCAGGGTTAGATAGATTATATTTCTCCCAGTTTATTAATTGTTACCTGTTCACTGAATCCTGAGTTGATGCTAGGGCCAAGCCACTGAATCCTTGAATTGGGCGGATGCATATACATTCTCCAGTCCCCAGAGCCCAGCACAGGACTGTGTCTCATTTTTAACTTAAGTTTATGTCTAAGATTATTTTCTCTTTTAATTCTCATTGTTGACACAACTTATTTTGGCTTTGAACACCCCTTGACTAATTTATAGGGACTGCACCACTGACTTATTCCCATTCACCTTGAAATAGCAATAACCTTTCTTTCCTTGGACTACCTGGAGTAGAGTGAGCATAGTCATCATTTTGAAAGCAGTTCTCAGTCCTAATAATGCAGAACTTTTACACTTCTTTGGCCAGCACTTGAGCAAGAATGTTTGTTGTGGATCTCAGTGATTATCTTCACATCCCCTAATGCAACCATGAGAGAACACCACATTGTTTTCCAAAATCAAGTCTTTGTCAGTATTGCATTCCCATTGCCAAACATTTAAGAAGTGTAGGAGTCCTGAGATTTTACCATGCTGAGATATTTCACAACCGAGCACATTCCTTTTTTTAGATGCTCTCTGGGAATTGAGACCCTAGGTCAGAGACAGTGAACTTTATCACTCAAAGCAAAAGTAGACAGGTTTAAATTTGTATCCATTCCCTAATCTCAGATGAATACACTGAGTGAAATTTTGATGCCTACAGAAATAGTTGGCTTTTATCTTGTATAAAGTTTAAGGCATGGGAAAACACTAATTTTATTAGTATCTTTATGTATTATTTATTAGAATAACTTATTTATTATCTTTTCTTAGGATAAATACATCATGACTCAAGGTTACTTGCTGCAAAAACAATCATGAGAAATGACATGGAAAAAATGATCATTGCTTTTCCATTTTTCCTTCCACTTTTATTGAGATATAATTGGCAGAAAAAATTGTGTAAGTTTAGGTGCACAGGAAAGTGATTTGATTTACATGCATCATGAAATAAATATCATAGCAAATTTAGGGAGAATTCATTATCTCATTTAGATACAATATTAAAGATATACAATTCGGTTTTTGGTTGTGATGAGAAAACTTAGTGTCTACTCTCTTAACAACATTCATATATAACATAAAGCAGTATTAATTGTGTTTATCATGTTACTATGTTGCCTCCATAAAACACGTTTGTTTTATGGCTGGAGGCTTGTACCTTTTGAGTGCATTAATCTAATTATCCTTTCCCCAACCCTGCCTCTGTTAACTACAAATCTGATTTTGTTTCTATAATTATGTTTGTTTGTTTTTGACGTGTACTTCTGTCTATAACACTATGTTAGTTTCTCTTACACAACATACTTTTTGCATTCTTTAATAAATTTCAAACTGATCAGGAGAATAAATTTAGTTATGATATGTTGCTATTTAAATATATTTCATAGTTATTGACTATTCCCCATACAGTTCATTTCTTGTCCCTGACTCATGAAATTTGCAACTGGAAAATTTTGCCTCTTAATTTTCCTCAAATATTTCTTTTTCCTCACCCTATTTCCCTCCTTCTTGTGAACAACCTGTTTCTTTCTATATGTATAACTCCTTTTCTGTTTTGTTATGTTCATTTGTTTTAAATTCCAAATGTGAGTAAAATCATTAACATTTGTCTTATCTGTCTGACTTATTTCACTTAGCATATTAACTTCTTGTTCTACACATTTGTTGCAAATGACAAGAACCTATTCTTTTTATAGCTGAGTAATAACCCATAGTATTTTTATGTGTGTGTGCTTATATCTATCTATCTTTCTGTATATATATTTATAAATATAGATAAATCTGTAGTTCATAGATGGGTAGATATATATCCTATAAATGCACAACATTTTTATCCATCATCTACTGATGAGCAATAAAATTTCTTCTATTTCTATGGAAAATATTGCTGCAGTGAATATAGGTTTGAATTTATCTTTTCTGATTAGTGATTTTATCTCTTGCAATAAGTATCCAGATATGAAATTGTTGGATCACATTTCATTTTTCATTTTAGATAAAACTCCATACTGTTTTCCAACAGTGGCAGCAGAAATTTGCATTCACTATAGCAGTGCATCAGGGTTGTTTTTCTTACATCCTCACCAACACTTATATTTGTTATCTTTTTGATAATAGTCATTTTGACAGCACTGACATAAAATCTCATTGTGTTTTGGACTTGCATTTTTCTGATGTTTAGTGATGTTGCACATTTTCATGTGCCTGTTGTTTATCTTTCCCCCACTGTATATTCAATTTTTTGTAATGGGCTACATAACCATATTGTCTGATTTCATTTTTAGGCACTCTGTTGTGTTCCATAATTCTGTTGGTTTTGTGCCAGTACCATATTTTTTTTATTACCGTAGCTTTGTATTATAGTTTAAAATCAGGGACAGTGATACATCCTCTGTGTTCTTTCTGAAAGTAGTTTTGTTTTTTTTTGTTTTCTTTTTTCTTTTTTTCCTTTTTAGTGATTTCAACACTTTTGTGATTACATGTAAATTTTAGAATTATTTATTTTTAGTTTCTGAAAATGCCCTTGGTATTTTGATAGGCACTGAGATTAATTTGTGTATTTTCTTGGTTAATACTGTCATTTAAACAATAATTTTGTCTTAATCAATGAACACAGTATATCCTTTCATCTATTTGCATCATCTTCAATTTCTTTTATACATATTTTATAGTTTTCTGAGTACAGGTCTTTTACCTCCTTGGATTGATACATTTCTAGATATTTTATGTTTTTGTAATGAAACTGTAAATGAGACAGTTCCCTCACTTACTCTATCTGTTAGCTTGTTAGTGTGTAGAAATGCAAGATTTCTGTATATTAATTTTCCTTTCTGAAATTTTATCAAATGCATTAATAACCCCTAGTAGTTTTGTCATGCCATCTTTAGGATTTCTTTTTAGAGTATGTCCTCTGCAAACAGATACATTTACTGATTTTCTTAATTAGCTCTATTTTATTTACTTTTATTTTCGATAGTTATGGCTGGAATTTCCAATACTATATTGAATAAAAGTTGTAAGAGAGAGCCTTCTTGTCTTCTTGCTGCTCTAACAGGAGATGCTTTCAGCTTTTAATCAGTGAGTGTCATGTTAGCTGAGTTCTTGTCACATATGACCTTAACTGTGTTATGGTATGTTTCCTCATGCCCACTTTGAGGGGAAATATAATCATAAGTAGATAGTGATTTTGGTGAAAAATTTTATGACTCTATTGAGGTGACCATATAATTTTTATTCTTCAGTTTGTTAGTGTGGTGTATCATATTGATTAATTTGTAGGTATTGAATCACTTTGGCATCCCTGGAATAAAATGGAATTAATCAAATTGTATAATCCTTTTAAGGTATTGTTTGGCTTGCTAGCATTTTAGTAATGATTATTGTTTTTTGCATCTATGCTTATCAGTAATATTTAGCCTGTAATTTTTTGAGGTGTTTGTTCCAGTTTTAGTAGTAGTGTGATATGGAAAGTTGGGGTACAAAGCCTTCCTTCGTCTGCAAATTTTTGGAATACTCTGAGAAGTATAGGTGATAGTTCTTCTCTAATTGTTTGGCAGAAGTCACCTGTGAAGCTGTCTTGGCCTGGAATTTTGTTTCTTGGGAGATTTTGATTAATTACTTATTCAATTTCATTAGTCATAATCGGTTCATATTTTTTGTCTCTCATTCCATCATGGAGATTATGTCTTTCTATGAATTTGTCCATTTCTTCTAGGGTTTCCATTTTATTGACATATAATTTGTTGTATCCTCTTATGATGCTTTGAATTTCTGTGATATAAGCTGTAACTTCTCTTTTATTTCTGAGTATTCTCATTTTTGCTCATGAGTCTGTTTACAGTTTATGAATTTTATTTTTCTCTCAAAAATCATTATTTAGATTGATTAAATGTTTCTATTTTTAATCTTTATTTATTTATGTTTTAAACTTTCAGGTGTTTTTTCTTCTTCTAACTAGTTTTTCTATTGTTTTGCTACATCATTTGGTTGTAAGAATATGTTATATGAGAGAGATATTTCTTAATTGTATAAGTGGGATTATTTTGCTATAAACATCCCTATTAATACTGCTTTTGCTATACCTCATGAACTTTGTTTTTATTGTCATTTTCCTTTTTATATTTTTTCTTTGATTTATACAGCAATGCATTGTTTGTTTAATATTGTATGATTTATCCTCCACATTTTAAAATTTTTCTCATTTTTTTCTTTTAGTAAATTTGTAGTTTCACAGAATCCATAAATTTCTTCACAAACCAAGGAGACAAATAATAAAATTTATACAAAAACATGTAAGACCCAAATTTTCTGAAATATTCTTTGAAAAATGAACAAAGTTGTGGGCATTATCTTCATTGACTTTAGAACATACTACAAAGCTACAGTAATCAAAACATCAAAATATGGCACTAAAAGAGACACATAGATCAATGGAACAAAATAGAGAGTCCTAAAATATATCCACACACATATGGTCAATTAGTCTACAATGAAGGAGGCAAAGTATACAATGGAAAAAAGGCAGTCTCTTCAACAAGTAGTTCTGGGAAAACTGGACAGTACATGTTAAAGTAAGATTTAAGAGCACTTCATTCCATAGTATACAAACTAAGATACAAATGGATTAATTTCTTAAATGTAAAACCTGAAACTAAATAATTTCTGACCAAGAACATGAGCAGAACTGACTTTGAGGTAAATCTTAGCAATATTTATTTTTCATGTGTCTCCTAATTAAAAAATAATAATAAACTAAGAGTAACTGTTTATCGTTTAGTGAGGAAGAAATAGATGTACTATGCGATACAGGGATTCTACTTCATGTATAAGCCTGAAGAGCAAAACCTTTTGCAGAGGAAAGAAAACCTTCAACAAGACATATGACAACACACAGAATAGAAGGAAAAATTTCATACAATCAGACCAAAAAGGTGTTAATACCCAGAATATATATATAGCATATTAAAATAATAATTAAAAAACAAAGACCCCAACTTAAAAATAGTTGAAGGATCTTCATGGAAACTTTTCAAAAACAGAAAAGTGGATGATTTTCATGCACATAAAAACATGCATAACTTTGCTATTCATTAGGAAAACATAAATCAAAACCAGAATGAAATATAATTTCACATCAACCAAAATGGCTATTAACATAATGTCTAAAAATGACAAACATTAATAAGAATGTCAAGAAAAAAGAACCGAGGGACACTGTAGGTGGAAATATAAATTGATGAATCCACTATCATAAAAGTGCAGACAGTGCTCAGAAAACTAGAAATAGAAGCATTATATGTTGCAGCAATTCCAGTTTTTGTTGTAAATCTGAAAAAAATGGAAACAATAATTTTAAAGGATATATTACCCCCAATTTTCTTAACATCATCTTTTATAATAGCCAAGAATAGAAGTACAACTCAACTGCCCATCAACAGATTATTGGCTGAAGAATATGTGAGATATATATAATATTATACATACTTATTTATAACAAGATAAAATTTCTGCCATTTGGAACAATGTGACAGAACCCAGAGGATGATGCACATAGGAAAATAAGTAATACAGAGAAAAACAATCTACATTATCACTTACATGAGGAAACTAAAGATATAAGAGAAATAATCATAAAAAAATTAGAAACAGACTCACATATATATGTGTAGTGTTCCAAGTTGTGGTTTCCTGTGGGGACAGGGAAGAAGGATGGAGAAGACATAAATATGCAAGCTACTAGTTATAAATTAGAGAAACAACAGGGCTATATTTACAGCACAGAGAAATATTTTAATAATTTAAATGATTTTAAAGAGATTATAGGCATATATTATAGGAAAATGTGCATGTATTTGGGAAAAAGATTGAAGAAAGAACCCAGGAAAACTGAAAATATTTTGTAGTTCTATGATAATAAGGGAGGTGATTTGTTCACCTTCTTTACTGTTCTTAGAATGTCCTTAGTAGAATTTATGCTTTTAAATTAAAAAGTATAAACTTTTAAAAAAGTGACATAAGTTTAAACTATTTTTGTCCCTCCCCTTAAATCTACAGTCAGTAAACCATTCACACCTCAACAAAAATAACTACAACACAAAACAACACTCCAGAATGCATGTGTACAGCTGAAGTGTGGTGGACTAAAACACATAAAGGAGGCTGAATTGAGGGAAGAGCAGAGTTGGTGCCTGCAACCAAGGCCCACTGACTAGGGTATCTTTGCCCACAGGTTCAGAGAAACCAGTAGAAACAGGGCCTCAGTGGTTCACACAGCTGCGGCCTCCAACTACACGAGTACTCATGGTCACAGGTAACTAGGAGGGAGCCACAATGGAGACACTATTTCCAGTCTTCAGACACTCAGACATTCATGACATTGTCCGTACTCCCCATTCACAGTAGTGGAGACAAGGTACCTTGCAACAGTGGACATGGTAAAGGCACTTGCCTGATTCCAACTACCCACCTGCCTTTACACCTTTCCTCAATGTGTACACTGAGTCTCAAGGGATATCAGATAAAAGGAAGGATTCCCCATCCCAGTGACAACAGTGGCATTAACTACCAGAGAAGTCTAAGATGTGACAATGAAACACATCTTTTTTCAGACAGTAGTTACTGGAAAGTGCCATTTTGAAATATTATGAGAGGTAACTCAGGTAAGTAAAACCAAAAAGTCTGCAATACTGCTAACTACCGGAAAACAAAAGCATGGACTCCAACACACAATGTGTTATTTAGTGTCATTAGAGCAATAATTTAAAAGATCATGAACAATCACAGTAACATTATAGGGCACACACACACACAGATACACACTCTCACACACACACACACACACAATGTCAACCTTGAAGTAAACAAATTTAAAGTCATGGAATATTGCCATATGACTAATACAGAATTAAAAATAGGTGTCATGCAGAAACTCAATACATAAAACAAAACTCAGAAAGCAGTTTAGTTAACTGAGGAATAAATTAAATGATGATAAGGAATACATTACCAAAGAGACTGAAAGTATAATATAACCAAACATTATTGGAGGACCAGTAGAACTTAATAAATGAGATGATGAATGCAATAGAAATCATTGGAAGTAGACTATCTTTGTGGAAGAGAGATTAGCAAACTCACTAATACAAAACTAGAAATGATAGAAGAGGGCAGAGATACAAGATATTAAAAAGTGAAGAAATTCTACAATAGCCATCAGATTTCTTCAGGAAATTCACATTAGTGTGAAATCCTGGAGGGAGAAGAAAGGTAGAAGGCAGCTAATGGTTTATTTAAATAAATAATAGTCGATAAATTCCCTACCCTGGGTAAGGAACTGATACACAAGTCCATGAGCCAACAAAACACCAATAACTTTAAGGCAAATAGACCTCCTTCAAGATACATCATATGCAATTTGGCAAGTCAATGACAGAGTAAATTTTAAAGGCAGCCAAAAAAATTATGATAATCTACAAAGGAACCCCCATTAGGCTATCTGCAGATTTCTCAGTAGTGAAAATAGGGCAAGGGTAAATAAAATGAAATTTTCAATCTACTGACATATGAAATCTCTCCCCCAAAAATACTCTACCTTACACAGTTATCGCTTAGATACAAAGTGAAAGTAAAGACTTTACCAGAAAAACAAAACCTGAATGAGATGAAAAACAAAACCGAGACACCTTACAAGAGATGTAGAAAAGAGCTCTTCTAAGAAAAATAAAATGGCAAAAATACGCAAAACTTTAACGAAAATACTAAGTAGAGACCACGAGAAAGCTGCAAGTGTTTACTAGGGTATGTTTTAAAATGCTACAGTACTATATGGATTAAAGTGAGAAAAATAGTAAATCAGGGGCAATAAATATAGATATATCAATCTGGTAACATCCTCACGACAGTAAAAGAAATAATTTGAGACAGTAATCAGAAAAGGTAAAGTGTAAAAATAAAACAACATTTAAAGATGATGCTTTCAGAGGGAATAGACTAAATTATACATGAGATATTTTATTTTAAATGAAGTACAGTAGATGTATTATATTGTGTAATTTCAGATGTACAGCATGGTGAATCCAACCAGTTTGTAGATTATATTGCATTATAAATTATTACAATTTATTACAATAACTGTAACATACAATTATTATAAGTTATTGTTTATAATTCCCTGATCACTACAGATTATACTTGTTGCTAATCTCCTTTATGTGTATTACTTTGTATCTGTAAATGTCCTACCATTAAAATGACTTTCCCTTCCCCTTTGGTAAACATAAATTTTTTCCCATATATTTGAGTCTGTTTCAGTCTTGACTATCGAATCTCTCAATCTGTCAAACTCTCTATCTTTGTATCTCACTATTTCTCCTCCTATTTCTGTACCTATTTATCTACCTTTCTATGTATATATCTATCTATCTTTCTATTTTTCTGTCATGTATCAATTGATAGCTATTGATAGATATACACAGATATTTGTTATTCTTTAGATTCCACTTATAAATTATATTATGTACATTTGTCTTTGTCTAAGTTATTTCACTAAGCATAATATTTACTAGACCCATTCTTGATTTTGAAATAGCAATGTTTTATAATTTTTCATGGCTGAGTAATAATCCAGTCCATATATTTAGTAACATCATAATTTTTTAAGTCCATAGTCTATTGTTGACCTTTGGATTGCTCCCCTCTCTTGCATATTATAAACAGTACTGTTGTGAACATTGGTTCTTCTCAATTTAGGGATTTTCCCCAGATTTTCCTAGGAGAGGTATTACTAGGTCATATGATAATTCCCTTTTAAGTTTTTAAAGTAATCTGTATAATGTTTTCCATAGAAGTTGTACCAATTTACATTCCTACCAAGAGTATAGAAGAGCTTTGTTTCCTCCACATTCTCTCCCACACAGTATTTGTAGACCATTTGATAATCTCCATTTGACAACTGTGAAGTGATACCTCATTGTGCTTTTGATTTGCAATTAACTAATAATTAGTAATGTTTAGCAATTTTATCACTTACCTGTTACTCATCTGAAAGTCTTCTTTGGAAAAATATTAATTCAGGTACTCTGCTCTTTTTTGGATTGGGTTTTTGTTTTTCACATTGAGTTGTGTAATTAAATCCATGTTGTACATATTAATCTAAATCTATTAACCTCTGCCACTTGCATTGTTTGCAAATATGTTCTCCAGTTTCACAGGCAATGTTTTCATTTCATTGATATTGTCCTTAGCTGTGCAGAAGTTTTGAAGTTTGTTTAGTTCCCACATGCTTATTTTGCTTTTATTTCTTTTGCCTTAGGAGGCTGATATAAGAAAATATTCCTATGATATGTGACCAATAGTGTATCACCTATATTCCCTACTGGCAGTTTTATAGGATCAGGTCTTCCATTTATGTCCTTAATACACTTGGAGTTTATTTTTGTATATGTCAGGGAACGCTCTAATTTCACTGTTTTACATGTAGATGTCCAGCTTTCCCAATACCATCCATTGAAGAGACTGTCTTTTCTCTACTGTGTACTCTTGCCTCTTTTATCATAGATTCATTGATCATAGGTTTGTGGAATTATTTGTAGGCTCTCTATCTGTTTGTATTGATTATACCAGTGTGCCAATGTCATGCTGCTTTTATTACTGTAGGTTTGTAGTATAGTAAGGTATGTTGGAGGGTTACACCTCCAGATATTTTGTTTTATCTCAAGATCATTTTGGCAATTTTTAATGGTTTCAAGTAAAACTTAGAATTATATTTTTGTAGTTGTGTGGAAAATACTAAAGCATTGTAACAGGAATTGCACTAAATCTGTAGGTTTCTTGGTGTAGTACGGCCATGTTAACTATATTAACTCTTTCAATCCAAGAACACAAGACATCTTTCAATTTCTGTTTATCATTTTTAAATTCTTTGTGAATGTTTTATAATTATCATTGTGTAGACCTTTTACAAATGTGGTTACATTTATTCCAAGATATTTGGGGGGATGGGATTTTAAACAGTATTGCTTTCAACATCCATTTTATGGTATCTCATGATTAATGCGTAGAAATGCAAGATACTTCTATAGATTTATCTTGTCCCCTGCTCCCTTGCTGATATTATTTATTGTTCATAATAGTCTGTGTAGAGCCCTTAGGACTCTCTATGTAGATTGTTATGTCATCAGTAGTGGTGAAAATTTTGCCTCTTTCTTTCCATTTTGCCTTTCTTTTACTTCATTTTCTTTTCCTTTCTACTATTACTATTAAACAGAAGTGGTGAGAGTAGGAATCCTTGTCATGTTCCTGAATTTACCCAGAAGGCTTTCAGCTTTTCCCACTGAGTATTAAAAGTTGATATTAATGGCCATTAGTATGTTAAGAGATGTTCCCATTGTACTCACTTTAGTGAGATTTCTGATCATGAATGGATGTTGAATTTTGTCAAATGCTTTTTCTGTGTGTATCGACATGGTGCTGTGAATTTTGTCTTTCCTTTATTAGATATGAATCATGATGATTGATTTGTGAATGTTGAACCATCCTTGTGACTTTGGAAGTTATCCAACAGATCATCATGTATAATACTTTCTTTGTATTGCTGGATTAATTTGTTGATGTATTATTGAGGAATTTTGAATGTATATTCATCAAGAATATTGGCTTTTTATTTTCATTTTGTTTTTTAGTGTTTTTGACTGGATTTGTTATCAGGGTATTGGTGGGCTCAAAGAATATCCCTGGGAATTTTCCTTCCTCCTTAATTTTTGGAAATACTTTGGGGGAAATAAATTTTAATGAAGGCATCCAGACATTTTGTTCAAGGGGTCTTTTTAAAATTATAGATTTTATTTAACTTGTACTGATTGATGTTTTCAAGTTTTCAGTTTTCTCTTTATTCAGTGTTGGCAGGCTGTATGTTTCTAGAAATTTGTCCCTTTCTTTTAGGTCATCCAGTTTGTTCTCATGTAACTGCTCATATGGTTTCATAATCTTTTTTTGTATTTCTGTAATATCTTATGTTATTTCTACTTTTTAGATTCTCATTTTGTTTCAGTCCACTCTCTGTATATCTTGATAAGCCTGGCTAAATACTTATCAATTTGTTAAAATTTTTAAGAAAAAAATGCTCTTGATTTTATGATTTTTAATTTATTTTTAATTTTTATTTTATTTATTTTCAACCTAATCATTAAAGATTTCTCATTCTTCTGCCTTTGGGTTTTGTTTGTTATTATTAGTTGTTATTATTGGTGGTAAGCTGTTCCTTTGTTTGAGGTTTTTCTTATTTCTTATAGAAGGCCTGATTTTTTCTAAATTTCCCTCATAGATTTGTCTCTGCTACATACCAAACATTTTATGAAGCTGTGTTTTCATTGTAGTTTGTCCCCATGTATGATTTTATTACCTCTTAGACTTCATCATTTAGCATTATTTATTGTTTTAAAAGATGTGGTTTAATCTCATGTTTGTGCTTTTCCTGTTCTTCTTTTTAGAGTTGATGTATAGTTTCATACTTTTGTATATGGAATAATGATTGCTGTCATCTATATTTGCTTAAAGTTCCTGAGGCTCTTTTCATGACATAATATGTGGTTAATTTCTTATATAACATCCTGTGCACACTTGAATAGTTTATGTGTTCTGCTTTTCTGATGCAGTGTCCAATAGCTCAGTTAGGTTGAAATGATTTAATATGCTATTAAGACCTCTGTTTCCTTACAAATATTCTTTCTGGATGAACTGTCCATCAGAATAGTGAGGTGTTAAACTCATCTACTTTCATTGTTTTATAATGAATTAATTCTCTAATGTCTACTAATATTTCTTTTTATATTTAGGATCTACATTGTTGGGTCCATATATAAGTTAATGAGTGTAATACCCTATTTTTATATTGATCTCTTTTTCTTTATATAATCTCATATTAAACTTTCATTGTGGCCCTTGTTTTAAAACATATTTCATATGATTTGAACATTGCAATCTGCACTTTCTTGTCGTTTCGATGAAATATCTTCTCCATCTATTTTCAGGCTGTGTATATCTTCCTGCATAAAGTGCATCTTTTTTGGGGGGAGGCCAAGATGGTGGAATAGAAGGATGCTCATAGCTCACCCTTTCCCATAAATGCACCAAGACTCACATCCACAATCTCACTCAGCTAACCAGAGAACCTGCAAAACTGTGAAAGATTTTCCTCTTCAAATGATAAAGATGCCAAAAATCTTGTAGGAGAAAAGGAATAAAGAAGGAAGAAAAGGCAAAACAGACTGGAACAGGTCCCATGGGGAGGGAACAGCAAAGAAGGACTGTCACTCATTCACTGAGTCTCGCCTCTCCAACTGAGAGGCCAGTAGGATGATAGGGGAGACTCCAATGCTTGGATCTGTGCAGAGTAACAGTTGACTGACAGAACGAAGTTAAACAGGCACAGAGTGTCCCTGTGACACCCAGCCAAAATGCAGCACAACAGCTTGGGGCAGGGCCATGTTGCCAGAGCTGGGTGGAAGATGGGAAAGGGGGCACTGAAGCAACCCAGGGGAAATGCATGAGGCTGTGTGCCATGGCTCTGCATTCACAGGGCAGAAGAAACTGGGCCCTCCATAAAACAACAGGGCAGATGTGCCCTGGGCGGAGTGGTGCATACCCCCATCTCTGAAAATCCACAAAATTTTCTAGGTGAAGGCAGTGGGGCTCATGCACAGCCACCATACCCTCTGGCCCTTTGCACCCCAGCAGCAGTGGGGCAAATCCTGCATCCACACCTAAGGAATTAGCAGCCTCAAGGTCCATACAGAGACTTGTCTACAGCCCGAGGCAGATAGGATACTTCTGTCCTAGTTCCTCAGAGAACTTGCTCCACACCAAGAGAACCAAGGAGCTGTGTTTTGTCCCAGGCCAGGGACAGGGATGTTCCTCAGTCTTCCCTGAGCCCACCTCCAGGTTGTAAACCCAAGGCGGAGCTTAAGGTGGCACAGAGCAGTGGAGTGGCTGTCAACCTTAGAGGGAGGGTGGCCCCCAAACTTTTGGGCAGGAATGCAGTCCCTCACCATGGTGCTGGGAGAGGGTGTGATGCCCATTCCTGCCTGGTCAGTCTGCAACATCTTACTGCAGCATAGGGCAGGGCAGTGAGAAGCCAGCCCACAGTAAATGAGAGCTGCACCTGACCCAGTGTTGGGAGTTGGTGTGATATGCTTGCTGGCAGGCACTTGGAGCAGCACAGATAAGGGCTCCAATGGAGGTCCTCTGGAAACAGCAAGCTGAGATTCCAAAACAGGATGAAGGCAGAATGGCTTCCCATTAAAAGCACACAGTCACCAGTAGGACACTGAAAACACCCCATTTTTTTAATCTGTTTTTACCTCTTCCATTTTCTATTACCCTCTTAATTTTTACTCCTTAGACAATTATATATATCCCCATATTCATCCCTTTGAAATTTTATAAAAATATTTTTATTCTTTTATTGTTCAAAATTCTACTTCCACTTGCTTTTCTATTATTAATTATAAAATGTTTTCATGCCTTTATTTCTCCCTTCTTTAAAATTTTTTATCTTTCTCTCTCTTTTTTCTCTTTCTTACGTTGTATTACTACATAGGCATTAGGTAGGTAAACTCATTTAGGACCACAGTAGATAAATGATACTCCATAAAGCACGGTGCCAGAGAGGTAGGAGCAAAATGAAGAAGCAGAGAAATAATTCCCAATTAAAAGAACAAGAGAAATCCCTGAAAGAATGATCAGTTAAATAGACATCGATAGCCTACTAGATCAAGATTTAAAAAAAGGACTGATCAAAGTACTGAAGGAAATAAAAGAGATAATGTTTAGAGATATGGAATATATCATAAATGAAATGGCAGCTATAAAGAATTGCCGAGTAAAAAAGGTAAACACATTGACTGAGATGAAGAATGATCTAAAGGCAGTGCAAAGCTGAATAGATAATGCAGAGGAACGAATTAGTGACTTAGGTGTCGGGACAATAGAAAGCACCAAATCAGAAGAGGTACAAGAGAAACAACCAGAAACACATGAAAAAAACATAAGGGACCTATGGTATAATATAAAGCATGCCAATTTTTGAATTATGGAGGTCCCAGAAGGGGAAGAAGGATCAAAGGGGATTGCAAAGTTTTTTGAAGAAGTCATGACTGAGAACTTCCTAAACTTAAAGAAGGAATGATATATCCAAGTACAGGAGGCTCAGAGGGCCCCAAACAGGAAGACCATAAATACACCCACACCAAGACAATTAAGATGGCCAGAGTCAAGGATAAGTAAGTGATCCAAAAGGCAGCAAGAGAAAAGCAAACAGTGAGTTACAAGGGAACCCCCATAAGGAACTCAGCTGATTTCCCTACACAAGCACTACAGGACAGAAGGGAGTGGTAAGATATATATAAAGTCCTGAATGAAATAAAAGATATACTCTAGGATACGTAATCCACCAAGGCTATCCTTTATGATAGAAAGAGACACAAAATATTTCACAGACAAGAAAAAGCTACAAGAGTTTAGCAACAATAAAACCATGCTTAAAGAAATATTGACAGGTCTACTCTAAATAGAAAAGCAGCAGAATGATACAGAAATGAGAAACTCACAGCTGGAAAGGTGATAACTCATGAATTACAAATAAAATAGCACAAAATTATGGAAAAAGACATACAAATCATTGAGATTGGGAGAGGGAGGCAGGAAAATACAGAATTGTTTTCTTTGTCTTTCCTTTTAAAATATTTTGTTCTTGGTAGGACGGGTTTGAGGTCAATTTACTGTCAGTTTAATAAAAGCAGTTATAGTAATTAGCATATAGATTTATTAAAAAAGGGTAACAACAAGACAAAGACTTATCAGGGAGTCACAAAAACTAAATAAAATTCATGATAATACAAAAGAACATTACCAAACCATAAAAGGAAGATGAAAGGAACAAAGAGGAAATGCCAAATCAACTGCAAACATAAGGTCAAAGTGGCAATAAACACAAATCTATCATCAATTACTGTAAACTTGAATGGACTAAATGCTCCAGTCAAAAGAAATAGAGTGGCAGTCTAGATAATAAAGCAAGAAACTTAAATATGCTGCATACAAGAGACCAACTTGAGGGAGAAGGACAAATATAGGTTGAGAGTGAAAGGATGGAAAAGGGTATTCCATACAAATGGAAAAGCCAGAAAAGCAGGTGTTGCAGTACTGATCTCAGACAAATTAGACTTTAAAACAAAGATCATAAAGAAAGATAAAAAAGGACATTTTATAATGATTAAAGCAGTGGTACAAGATGAGGATAGTACACTCATTAACACAAATGCAGCAAATAGAGAAGCACCTAAATTCATAAAATAATTTCTAACAGATATAAAGGGTGATAGTGATGGAATAGAATTATAGCTGGATGTTTCAACCCTGCATTAACATCATAGGACAGATCACTGAGACAGAAAATAAATAAGGCAACAGAGAAACTGAATAATACAATAGGAATATTAGACTTGGTGGATATTTTCAGAGTATTGCACCACAACAAAATACGATATAGATTCTTTTCAAGGGCACATGGATCATTTTCCAGGATTGACTATGTACTTGGGCACAAAATAAATCTCAGCAATTTTAGGAAGATAGAAATTACCTCGAGCTTTTTACTGACCACAATCCTATGAAGCTAGAACTCAACAACAGAGAAACAAAGGAGAACAGGAGGAAAACATGGAGATTAAAATATATGTTATTAAAAACCAATGGGTCAATGAAGAAATCAAAGCTAAAATAGACAAATTACCTTGGGACAAAAGAAAATGAAACAAAGCCACACAAAATTTATGGGAAACAAGAATAGCAGTGCTAAGAGGGGAGTTTATAGCCATACAGGCCTTCCTCAAAAAAGAAGATCAATTGCAAATAAACAATTGAACACACCAGCTGCATGAACAAGGAGAGGAAGAACAAAAATCCCCAAAAGGCAGCAGCAGGAAGGAAATCATAAAGATTCTGGAGGAAATTTAAAAAATGGAGGTTCCAAAAACATAGGAAAAAAATCAACCCAACAAAAGCTGGTTTTATGAAAAAGTAAGAAAAATCGACAACTTCTGGTCAAACTCAAAAACAAAAAAAGAGAGAGCATAAATAAAAAAATAAGAAAGAAGAATGAAGAAATTACAACAAATAAAATAGAAATACACAATATCATATGAGAATACTATGAAAAACTCCATGGAACCAAACTAAATAACCTAGAGAAATGGACAAGTTTCTGGAAACATACAGTACACGAAGACTGAATCAAGAAGAAACTGACCCTTTGAACAAACAGATCACAAGAAATGAAATCAAAATACCAATATAAAACATCCCTAAAAATAATGACCATGGCCGGACGGCTTCAATGAGGAATTCTGCCAAACATACAAAGAAGAACTCATACTAGATTTTCTCAAAAGCTTCCAGAAGATTGAAAAGGAAGGAAAACTCCCAAAGTAATTCTTTGAATCCACAATCACCCTGATACGACAAACAGGCAAAGACGCTACAAAAAAGACAATTATAGGCCAATACCATTGATGAGTTTTGATGCCAAAATCCTCACCAAAGTAGTAGCAAAAAGAATCCAACAAAACATATAAAAGATTATACAACATAACCAAATGGGGTTCATTCCAGTTACACAGGGGTGGTTCAACATATGCAAATCAATCAATGTAATACATCACATCAACAAGAGAAAGAGCCAAAACAACATGATCATCTCAATAGATGCAGGAAAAGCATTTGATAAAATTCAATACCCATGTATGATAAAAACACTCACCAAAGTGGGCATAGAGGGAACATATCTCAACATCATAAAAGCTATATATAACAAATCTACAGCCAGCATAGCACTCAACGGTGAGAAAGTCAAAATCTTCCCACTAAAATCTGGTTGCACAGATTTTAGTGGGACAAGAAAAGGTTGCACAATAACACCACTCCTACTCAACATAGTCTTGGAAGTCCTAGACACAGCAATCAAACAAGAGAGAGAAGGAAAAGGGATCCAAATTGTAAAGGAAGAGGTAAAAGTCTCACTATACACAGATGACTTGTTACTATATATAGAAAAGCCTACAAGATCCACAAAAAAAACTACTAAAGCTGATCAAAAATTCAGCAAGGTAGCAGGTTACAAGATTCAGGTTTAAAAATCAGTGGCATTTCTTTATGCTACCAATTAAGATAGTATAATAGAGCTACAGTCAACATGACAGCACTGTATTGGTACAAAAACTGACATATAGGCCAGTGGAACAGAATAGAGAGCCCAGAAATGGACCCACAAATTTTGGTCAATTAAACTTCGACAATGGAGGCAACAATACACAATGGAATAGAGACAGTCTCTTCAGCAAATGGTGTTGTGAAAGCTGGACAGCAGCATGTAAGTCAATGAAGCTAGAACACTCCCTTACAAGAGACACAAAAATAAACTCAGAATGAATCAAAGGCTTAAATATAAGACAAGGTAAAATAAACCTCCAATAGGAAAATAAAGGCAAAACATTATCTGACATCCATCTTGAAACGTCTCTCGTAGAAGAAATGAAAGCAGTAAGAAACATATGTGACCTAAAGAAACTTGCAAGCCTCTACAAAGTAAGCAAACCACAAGTAAATCAAAAAGACAACATAAGGAATGGGGAAAAAATTTTGCAAATGAAACTGACAAAGGCTTGATCTCCAGAATATATTAGCAGCTCATCCAACTGAATAAGAAAAAACAAAGAGCCCAATCCAAAAATGGTCAGAAGACCTAAACAAGTAATTCTCCAAAGAAGACATACAGATGATCAACAGGCACATCAAAAAATGCTAAATATCACTGATTATCAGAGAAATGCAAATCAAAACTACAATGTGGTATCAACTCACACCAGCCAGAATGACCATCATTCAAAAATCCACAAATGATAAATGCTGGAGAAGCTGTGGAGAATAGGGAACCCTCCTACACTGCTGGTGGGAATACAGTTTGGTGCAGCCACTCTGGAAAACAGGATGGAAATCCCTCAAATGCCTAGGAATAGACTTATCATATGACCCACGAATCACATTCCTGGTCATAAATCCAGAAGGAACCCTACTTCAGGATGACACCTGAACTCCAATTTTCATAGCCAGCACTATTTACAATAGCCAAGACATGGAAACAGCCTAAATGTTCATCGACAGATGACTGGATAAAAAAGAGGCAGTATATTTATACAATAGAATACTACTCAGCCATATAAACCAAGAACATAACATCATTTTCAGCGGCAAGGATGCTCCTGGAGAAAGTCATTCTAAGTGAAGTAAGCCAGAAAGAGAAAGAAAAATACCATATGAGATCGCTCATATGTGAAATCTAAGAACAAAATGAAACGAAATTAAACAAGCATAAATACAAAATAGAAATAGACTCACAGACATAGAATACAAAGTTTTGGGTGACAAGGGTGCGGGGTTTGGGAAGAGATAGACTGGGATGCCAAAATTGTAGAATAGATAAGCAAGATTGTACTGTATAGTGCAGTGAAATATACAAAAGATCTTATGGCAGCTCACTGAGGAAAAGATGTGACAACAAATATATATATGTTTATTGTAATTGAAAAATTTTGCTCTACACTGGAATTTGAGGCAACTTTGTAAAAAGATGTAAACCAATAACAAAAAAGTTAAAAAAAGTAAAAACATGATCCTAAATATTACAGGCATAAATATAAATTAGAGAGAAAAACAGTATGCAAAGCAGTAGTTAACCCAAAGTTTTTTTGGCTTTGTTTTCTTTTTAAGATAAGCAAAATCAAAAAACCTCTTGCCAGGTGCATCATGAAGAAAAGACAGATGATCCAAAGCAATAAAGTAAGAAATAAGAAAAACAACAATTCTTACCTCAGATATATAAAAAAGAGATCATTTAGTCAACAGTTTCATGCCAATAATCTGGACAATTTAGTAGAAATGGACACATGTCTAGTAAGAGGCAGAGATAAGGAGAAACATATAATTGGAAGAAACTGATTAGTAGAAGAAAGATGGAATCTGCATTTAAAAAAAATCGTTAAATACAAGTGCAGACTTAAACAGCTCGTGTGGAGAACTGTAAAAAAATACAAAGCAGAACTTATACTTTTCAAACTATTCAAAAATAGTGAAGATGAGGGAAACTCCCAAATTAATTCTATGAAGATTTCATTACCCTAATAGTAAAGCCAACAAACAAAGTACAGGGAAAGAGAAATTCAAACCAATATCTTTGATTGATATAGAAGCAAAAATTTTACAAAATATTATTAGCAAACTAAATCCAGTAATACATAAAATGAATCATACACCATGATCAAATTGGATTCATTGCTGTGTCACAAGGGAGGTTCAACATACACAAATCAATCAGTTTGATACAACACATTAACAAAGAAAAAGGAAAAACAAATTGGTCATCCCAATAAACCCATAAAAATCATTTCTCAAAATTCAACATTTATTTGTTAAAACAACAAAAACAACAACAACAACAACAACAACAACAACAACAACAACAACAACAACAATAGAAACCTCTTACAAAGTAGGATACAGGAAATATACCTCAACATAACTAAAGTCATTTATTACAGACCCAAAGACAACATAATATGCAAAGGTGAAAAACTGAAAGCCAAATTAAGGAATAAGACAAGGATGCCCACTCTCACCATTTCTATTAAACACAGTATGGGAAGTCCTAGCAACAGCAATAGGACAAGAAAAAAAGTTATTCATGTTGGATTTAAAGAAGTAAAACTATTATTATTTTAGATGACACGGTAATCTATATAGAGAACCCTAATATTTCACCACACATAAACAATTAAAACTAATAAATACATTTAGCAAAATAGCCTGATTCATGATTAATATATAAAAACTGTCACATTTCTTTACACTAACAATGAAATATTCCATAATTTAAAAAAATCCATAGAAATCACATCAAAAAAATGACAAACCTATGAATAAAACTATATAAAAAAAATCTACAAGACATTGATAAAGAAATTTGAAGATGATGCATAGAAATGGAAGGAAATCTCATGGTCTTAGATTAGAGGATTTAATATTGTTAAAATATACATACTACAAAAGATGTCTAAAGGTTTAAAGTGATTCAGATAGAGATACATGATATTTTCCACAAAACTAAAACAGTCCTAAGATTTGTATGGAACTGCAAGAGAACCACAACTGCAAAAGAAACATTGAGGAAAAAGAACAAAGTTGAAGGCATAACCCTCCCAGATCTCAGATTATATAACAAAAACACAGTAATCAAAACAGCACAATACTGGAAAACAAACAAACATCTATATCACTGGAACAGAACACAGAGGCAGAAATAAAACAGCACACCTATGGTCAAATAACTTATGACAAAGGAAACAAAAATATACAATGCCTAAAAGACAGTCTTCAGCAAGTGATGTTGAGAAAGCTAGACAGCTACATGGAAATCAATGAAATTAGAACACTACCTCACACTGCACAAAAATAAATTCTAAATGTTTTAAAAATCTGAATCTAATACATGACACATTAAAACTCCTAGAAGCTAACATAGGCAAAACAAGACATAAATTGTAGCAAATTTTCTTATGTCACTCTCCCAAGCTGACAACTATAAAATAAATATAAACAAATAGGTCCTAATTAAACTAAAAACTTCTACACAGCAAAATAAACAAAATGAAAATATAAACTTCCAAATGGGAGAAATATTTGGAAAGAATGCAATCAACAAGAGGGTAATTTCTAAAATACACAAATCGTTTATACAACTCCATTTACAAAATTTACAAACAACTCAGCCAGAAAATGAGCACAAGACAATTCTCTAAAGAAGACACACAGATGACAAACAGGAACATAAAAATATGCTCACATTACTAATCATTATACAAATGCAAAACCAAAATAAAATAGTGATTTACCCCACACAAATGAGAAGGGCTGTCATCAAAATGTCTACAAATAATGAAGGCTGGGTAGGTTGTGGTGAAAAAAAGAACTCTCATATACAGTTTGTGGGAATTAAAATTGGTACAACCACTTTGGGGACAGTATGGAAGTTCCTTTAAAAAATAAAAATAGACCTATCATATGACCCAGCAATCCCACTCCTGGGCATATGAAACATATAAAACCCGAAGACAAAGTATCCTATGTTAAAATATAAGAAGTACACTCTGACATTGGACTTAATTTGATTCTACATATGTCTTCTATGAAAAGGGAAGCAGAAGCAAAACTAAAGAAATATGATTGTATCACTCTAAACAGATTTACACTGCAGAGGAAATGATCAATAAAATGAAGTCAACCAACACAATGGGAGGATATATTTGCAAGTGATATTTTCCAATCAAGTGTTAATATCCAAAATATATGGTAAACTCATACCCCACAACAACAACCAAAAAGACTAAATATTCCAGTTAAATAAAAGTCCATAGGAACTGAATAGATAGATCTGACTAAATTTTCCATAGAAAACATACAGTTGGCTAAATGACACTTGAAAATATGTTCAGAGTTATTAATTATTAGGAAAGTAATAAACCAAAAATGAGACAAGACCTCACACTTGTCAGAAGGCTCTCATCAAATGATAAGAAATAGATGTTGGTGGAGAAAAAGGAACACCATGGACACTGTTGATAGCAATACAAATTATTGATTCCATTGTATATATACATCAAATTTTCTTCATCCACTTTTCTGTCAAGGGATTTTGGGTTTTTAGGCCCCTGTCTGAAGGCTCTAGAGAATAAGCCCGTAGGGTGAACTGATAAACAAGCTGTTAGGAAAGTCACATATCCAGGCTGGATAAGAAATGTCCTATTCAATGTATCCAGTATGGATGGCTGGATAGCCAATTATGGGTAAGATCCTCAGAGGAGGACAACCGACAGGCACAGCTGGCTGGATAAGAGATGGCCTATTTAATGAAGTTTCCTGATGAAATTTAAAACAATCCTTATCATTTAACATCCTGTGCTTACTGCAGGAACATGGGTACACAATTAGCTTAAGATTATTAAGATTGTTATAACTTAGATGATATGTGAGACATTGTGGATGTCCTACATAAACTCTTTCTTTAGGAATCAATAAACAGAGAACTGCTTCTCTTCTCTGCACTGTTTGTGTGTATATGATATCGTGTCACTGAGAGGGTTAATTTAACTTGTTGGGAGTATCATAAAATGATGTAGCTTTATATACAAGATTCTTTCTGCACCTATTGAGATGAATATGTAATTTTTATTTCTCATTGTATTAGTGTGGCATGTCACCTTTATTGATTTGATAATTTTGAAGTATCTTTAAACCCAGGGAAAAATCCCTCTACTCATGGTGTATGATACTTTAAATGTGCTGTTGTATTCATTTTCCTTGTGTTTTGTTGAAAATTTTGGCACTTACGTTCATCAGGGATATTATTCTGTACTTTGCATGTAATGTCCTTTCTAGCTTTGTTTTACAAATAAAGCTGGCATCGTAATACCAGTTTGGAATCTTTCACCCATTGAAATTCTTGGGAGATTTGGGGAAGAATTGGTGAAAAATTGTCTTGAAATGTATGACAGAATTCACCAGTAATGTCATCTTGTAAATATTTTCTGTTTTGGGAAGATTGGATTACTGATTTACTCATACAAACTTTTGCTCTATAACTTTCTAATTTCTTCTTGATTCAGTATTGGAAGACATATTTTGCTGGGAATTTGTCTTTTGTTCTAGGCCATCCAAATTTTTGGCTAGTGGTAATTTCTTATGATCCTATGTATCTCTGTAACATCAGTGGTAATATCTTCTCTTTTATTTTTAATTTTATTTGAGCCTCTATTTTCTTATCCAAACTAAATATTTGTCCACTTTATGTTGAAAAGAAACAGACTTAGGTTTTTTTTTTTTTATCATTTCCATTGTTTCTCTTGTTATTTGCCTTACTCTGATTCATTCAATTTTCTTCCTTATTCTTTCTTTTTCTCCTAGTCTCTTGAGGTGTATCGTTATGTAGTGTGAATATTTATATTTCTTTTGTTATTAAATATCATTTATTTATTTATTCATTTACTTATTTATTTAATTTGCTTATTTACTTATTTACTTATGTTTTCATTTATTTATCATTGAAGTACTGCCATTTACAGTGTTTCAATCTGTGTTGTATAGCACAGTGTCGCAGTTCATGCATATATTTGTGTTCCTATTAAAGGTTACTTCACAATATTTAACATACTGCCCTGTGTCATAGAAAAGAAATTTTGAAAAAATTTAGTTATTTATATAGTGGATAACATTTATAAACCTACAGCTCCCAAATATATCCTCTCCCAGCCCCTTTCCGCAGAAACCATTAGAATATTTAATAGATCTGCGAGTGTGTTTCAGTTTTGTACATGAAATCATAGTGCCCACATCAAACAATTTTTTTAAGGTTCCATATATGTCATGTCATGTGTTATTTTTCTTTCTCTTTCTGGCTTACTTCAATAAGAATGACACATTTTGGGGACACCCATTTTGCTGCACATGGCATTGTTTCATCATTTTTATGGCAGAGTATTATTCCATTGTGTAAACATGTCACAACTCCTGTATCCTGTTATCTGTTGATGGACAATTAGGTTGCTTCCATGTCGTGGGTGTTGTATATAGCACTAGTATGAATATTGGGGTGCAGGTGTCTCTTTGAATTAGGGTTCTCTTTGATATATACCCAGAAGTGAGATTGCTGGATTGTATGGTAAGTCTATTTTCAGTATTTTGAGGAATCCCCATCCTATTTTACACAATGATTTCATGAAAATATATTCTTACGAACAGTTTAGGATGGTTCCTTTTCTCCACAGCTTCCCCAGCATTGATTGTTTGTGGACTTTTGAATGATGGCTATTCTGACTATTGTGAGTTGATACTTCATTACAGTTTTGATTTGCATTTCTCTGATAATTAATGATAGTGAGGTTTTTTTTTTCATATATCTATTTGGCATTTGTATGTCTTTATTCGAGAATTGCTTATTTTAGGTTTCTGCCCATTTTCAGATTGGGTTTCTTCTTCTTTTTTTTTTTTTTATTACATTGTATGAACTCTTTATATTTTTGAAATAAAGCCTTTGCCAGTTGCATCACTTCTTAATATTTTCTTACATCCTTTAGCTTGTCATTTTTCTTCGTTTATGGCTCCCTCTGCTGTGCAAAAGCTGCTAAGTTTAATTAGGTCCAATTTATTAATTTTGATCTTATATCCATTACCTGGGTAGGCTGTTCTAGGAGATCATTGCTGAGATTTATCTCAGAGTGTTTTTCCTATGTTTTCTTCTAGGAGATTTACTGTCTCTTCCCTTACACATAAGTGTTCAAACCATTTTGAGTTTATTCTTGTGTATGGAGTGAAGGAGTGCTCTAATTTCTTTGCTCTGCAGGCTGCTATCCAGTTTTCCAAACACCAGTTGGTGAAGAGATGGTCTTTTCTGTGTCATATTCTTGGCTAATTTTCAAAGATTATTTGAACATAGGTCTGTACATTTATTCCTAGGCTCTCTATTCTGTTCCATTGGTCCATATGCCTGTTTCTACTCCAATATCATGTCATTTTTATTGTTGTAGCTCTGCAATTGTGTTTGGAGACCCGGCTGTTTATACCTCCAGCCTCTTTCTTTTTCTTCAATATTGATTTGGAAATTATGAATCTTTTCTGATTGTATATAAATCTTAAGATCATTTGTTCCAGTCCTAAAAAGAAATGTTTTGCATAATTTGATAGGAACTCACATTAGTTCTGTGGATTGCCTTTGGCAGTATGGCCATTTTAACAATATTATCTCTTCCTTTATAAGAAAATTGGGTATCTTTTCAATACTTCAAAACTTTTTTTAATTTCCTCAATCAATGTTTTCTAGTTCTCCATGTATAAGTCATTCACCTCCTTGGTCAGATTTATTCCTAAGCATTTTATACTTTTGGGTGCAGTTGTAAAATTAGTTGTTTCCCTACTTTGTTTTCTTGTTGATTCACTGGTAGTGTAAAGAAAAACAATTGATTTTTGTACATTATTCTGGCTACCTTGCCCAGTTCCTTTATTAGCCTAAGTAATTTTTTGTGAGGCTTTTACAGTTTCCTATGTATAGTGTCATGTGTGCATACCATGAAAATTTTACCTCTTCTTTTCCAGTCTGAATCCTTTTATTTCTTTTCTTGCCTGATCGTTGTGGCTAGGACTTCCAAGACTATATTGAATAGAAATTGTGAGAATGGGCAACCTTGTCTCAGATTTTTGTGGGAAGGGTTTCAGTTTTTCACCACTGAGTAGTTTGCTTGCTCTATGTTTGTCTTAAATTGCTTTCATTATGTTGAGATATGGTCCCTCTATGCCCACTGGGATAAGAATTTTTATTGCAAATAGGTGTTAAATTTTATCAAATGCTTTTTCTGCATCTACTGAGATGATCATGTAGTTTTTGTCCTCTCTTTTGTTGATATGGTGTATCAAAATTGATTGATTGATTTGCATATGTTAAACCATCCTTGTGTTCCTGGGATGAACCTAACTTGATCATGGTGTATGATGTTTTTTTACTTGCTGTTGGATTCTGTTTGTTAATTATTTCATAAGGACTTTTACATCTTAGTTTATCAATGATATTGGCCTATAATTTTCTCTCAGTGTAGTGTCTTTGGTTTTGGCATCAGGTTGATATTGGCCTTATGGTGTGAGATTGGGAGTACTCTCTCCATATCAAACTTTTGGAAGAGTTTGAGGAAGACTGGTATGGATTTTTCTTTGTATGATTGGTCAGATTCCCCAGGGAAGACATTTGGTACTGAATTTTTGTTTGCAGAGTTTTTTTTATTTTATTGATAATTCTATTCCATTTCTGGTGATCTGTCTGTTCAAATGGTCAATTTCTTCTTGATGCAATATTGGCGGGCTGAATGTTCCCAGAAACTTCTCCATTTCTTCTAGGTTATCCAGTTTGTTTCCATACAGTTGTTCATGGAAGTCCCTTATGAAATTTTGCAAATTTGTTGTACTGTTTGTAGATTCTCCATTTTCATTTCATATATTTCTTGTGTTCTCTGTCTTTTCTTGTTGGTGAGCCTGTCCAGAGTTTTGTCAATTGTGTGTACTATTTCAAAAATGAGTTTGATTGTTTTTTTCTCTTTTATAAACACTATATGAATTATTTTATCCTTGATCATTATTATTTCCGTCATTCTGCTGACTTTTGGTTTTGTTTGCTCTTCTGTTCATGATTATTTTACATACAATGTTAGATTATTTATTTGAAATTGCTCTTCTACTTTGAGGAGGGCCTTGTCACTCTGAACTTCCCCCTTAAGCCGGCTTTAAGTGTATTCCATAGACTTTGTGTAGTGTTTGTGATTTTTCTCAAGATAATTTTTAGTTTCTTGTTTAACTTCATCACCCCCTTACTTGTTTTAGTATCATGTTGTTTAACCTACATGGTGTCATTTTTTTCTCCCTGGTTTTTCTTTGATCGATTTCTAGTTTCATGGTATTATATTCAGAAATGATGCTTGAAATAATTTTTATCCTCTTAAATTTTTGAGGCTTCTTCTGTGCCTGAGTACATAATCTTTCCTTGAATTTGTTCCATGTGCACTGGGAAAGAATGTATATTCTGTTTTGGGGAGATGTTCTGTTTTGGGGTGATGTTCTGTTTTGAAAATATCAACCAAGTCCAATTATTTTATTGTATCTTTTAGTATCTTTGTTCCCTTATTAATTTTTTTTCTGAAAGTCAAGTCCAGTGATTGTAGTGTGGTGTTATAGTCTCCTACTATGATTGTGTTCCCATCAATTTCTCCCTGTTTATGTATTAATATTTGCTTTATGTTTTTAGGTGTTCCAATATTGAGTGCATATATCTTAATGAGTAGAATGCCCTCATTTTCTATTGCTTTAATTATTATATGATGTCCCTGTTAATCTTTCTCTATGGCCTTTGTTTTAAAGTCTATTTTGTGTGAAATCTGTACTGCTAGTCCTACTTTCTTGTCATGTCCATTTGCATGGAATATATTTTTCTGTCCTCTGAATTTCAATTGATGTGTGTTCCTCTTCCTAAATTGGGCCTCTTGTATGATTCATAATGTAGGGTCTTGTTATATTATCCCTTCTGACAATATATATCTTTTGATTGAAGCAATTAGTCCATAAACATTTATGATAATTATAAATAGATGGGTGATTATTTCCATTTTGAACTTCATTTTCTTGTTGATTGGTGTTTCCTTTTTGTTCTTTTTCTTTTTGTAGGTTTATAATTTTCTTTTATTATCTTAATTTCTTTTTGGATTTGTGACTTCATTGTAAGCTTTTGACTTATGGTTACCTTTTTTTTATATGTATATGGACACATTTCTATGTCTGTTTATTTTAACTGATAGTAATACAAACTCTAACCCATCCTACAGAGAACAGAAACAAGAAGAATATACTGTATAATGTCCTATTTTAAACTCTGACCTTTAAGAATTTTGATGTCCTGTTTTACAACATCATGTTTATTCTGTTGTAAGTCATTGTAGCTTTTGTCTTTCTAATTATGCCTTTCTCCTTTGTATAGCATCCTGCTTCTTTTGTATGTAGAGTAGATTTTTCATTTTTTTTTCTGTTGCTAAATTCTTTAAGTGTTTGCTTCTGTGTAAGTTATTTTTCTCTCCTTCCATACTTTGGGATAGCCTTGCTTGATAAAGTATCTTAAATTACAGCTTTCTTTCATTCAGGACTTTGAATATGTCTTGCCACTGCCTTTTGACTGCTGTATATGTGTAGGAAACGTGTTTAAAATTTTATGTATATAATTATTTATATATGTAAGGAATACATAGAAATGAAGTTAACAAAATAGGTGAAAACTTATACATTAAAAAATGGAAAACTTTGATGTAGGAGATTATAACTGATCCAAAGAATTGAAAAAATCTCTTATGTTAATGTTGTGAAACAGTGTGTGTAAAACAACCATACTACCCAAAGCAACCTACATTTAATGAGATTCATATCAAAATACCCATGAGATTTTTCAATTAAATAGAACAAATAATTTCAAACTTTATATGTATCCGCAAACATCATGAGTTGGAAATATAATCTTGAAAAAACTATGAAATCTAATAGTGTAAGTTTCTCTGATCTTAAACAGTACTACAAAGCTTTAGTAATTAAAACAAAATGATACTGGCTCAAAAACAGACACCATTGAATAGAAGAGAATAGAGCAGCCAGATATAATCCCTCACACCTATGATCAATTATCCCATGAAAAATGAAGCAAGAGTATAAAATGAAGAAAAGACATTCTCCTCAATAAGTTGTGCAGGGAAGATTGATAATGTAAAATATAGTTTAGGATATTTCCTCAAATTGCATACAATCTATGAGCACAGAATATCTTTATAATTATTTTGTTTACTTATATTTCTTGCACCTGTAATTTATAGATATATGTTTAGATTTTTTTTCACTTATTAAATTTATTCCTATTTTATTCTTTTTGATATAATTGTACACACAATAGTTTTCCTAATTTCCCTTCCTGATAATATGTTGTTAGTATAAAAGTGCAACTGATTTTTGTATATTGATTTTGTATTCTGCAAGTTTAATACATTTGTTCACTATTTCTAGCAGTCACTTGAGGAGTCTATGGAGTTTAGAATGAACTACTTTTTCTTATTACTGGTACAGAGGAATACATTCCTGTATGTTAAAATTGAGCTTGAAGTTAGTCATGGTATTTTTCCTATATGGCTTTTATCATGTTTAGTTACATCCTTCCTAGAGAGAATGTGTTAAGAGTTTTTTCATAAAAAAGTTAAGTTCTGTCAATAATTTTCCTACATATATTGAGATTATTATTTTTGTATCCTTTGTTTTTTAAGGGATGGTATCACATTTATTGATTTGCATATGTTAAATAATATTTATGAATCAGGACTAAATCCCACTTAACTATAGCTTATAATACTTATCATATGCCATGAATTCAGGTTGCTAATATTTATTTAGAATGGAATATACATATACTGAAGGAAAAAGTTACATTGTAGCTTGGGTGTACATTTATTTATTTAAAAATTTTATGTATCATTTTGAACTTCTCATGTTTAATGGAATTTATTTCTAAATAAAGAATATAACTTTTGGTAGAACTGGATTTACTACAGTTTACTGATAGAGAACATAGCTATTATTTACAATTAGAGCACAAAATACTTGCCTTAAAATGCCATATTATACTAATGATGCCAACTGTTTCAGGACTGAAAAAAAAATTGCTTCTTAAAATGTATTTAGCTGGTCTTCTCCACCACAATGCACATATACTGTTATTTGTTTATTTGATTGTTTGTTTGTTTTTTAGCCCCTTAATGGAGACACTGGTTATGGAACCCAGGAACTTGTGCATAGGTTTATTTATCAACATCATTTTGGAACACATAACTGGAGCCACAAGGGTATGGATTATAAAGATGACTAGAAAATTTATTCCTTCTAGGGACTGAAAAACCTCTGAATGAAACAATGGCAAAAATAAACATTTGTAAGTATATAATAAGGGGTGTAATTCTCTTTTGTAATTTTAAATTAGAATATTAAAATACATTTCTTTTATTCATAATGCTGAATTACAACTTAAAAAAATTTCCCCCCTTTTGGGATTTCTTAAATTTGATTGATTGATTATTTTAATCTAATTTTATTTCATAAATATTTACCATTTATTTATAAACATACCAAATAAACTGATATTTATTCTGCTCATTTTTGAATATAGAGCTACTTAATATATAGCACACAGATAAATAACTACTTCCATATCCAAATAAAATTAGGTTTCATTTTAATTACAAATGATAATGAAATAGTTATACCTTTTTTGTACAGGTTTTACACAAATTTCAAATTAAATTCCAAAATTTTAAAATTAGTTTATTTATTTAGTGCATTATTTATACTCTGTTCACCCATGTGGTGTAAATTTGTGTACAAAAGGAAGGAGATTGGTTTTATTAATAGACCCCAAAATTAATTTATTTAAAAACATTTTGTGGGAATAATAATTGCAGATCACACTGTAAAAATAAACATCCTATATGTTTCATTTTAACTAGATGAATGAGAAGTAATCACTGGCTGAATGTTACACTTGGGGTGCTAGGAGACCAGTCATTTTCTGATGTCACAGCTACTCAGGTTGAGAACCACTGTGATGGCTTAGCAGTTTATGTGTGCAGGCCTGCCAAAGCAGTATTTGAAGCTGCAGTGCTCAAAATCATGCAGATTAGAAAAGGAGCTGTAGAAAAAGTTATTTGAGATGGCACATGTTTCTTCTGAAATTCAAGATATGTCTCCTAAAGTTGGACCAACTTGTTCAGGAAAGTCCAGTAGACCTCTATTGTGTGATCAAACATTCTCTGGGGACTTGGACTTGAGGTCTATGATTGAAGAAAATGCTTTTCAGACTTTGTGTGAAGAATCCTTGATAAAAAGGCCGTGTAACACACATTGTGTCTCTGACCCAGATGAAGATAATGAATTTAGTTCTCTGATATTTCCAAGAAAACTCTGGAAAATGGTTGGGAGTGACCAATTTCAATCTATCTGGTGGGATGATAATGGAATTTCCATAGTGATCGATGAAGATGTCTTTAAGAAGGAAGTTTTGGAAAGAAAGTCCCCTTTCAGAATATTTGAAACTGGAAGTATGAAAAGTTTAGTTAGACAGCTTAACCTTTATGGGTTTAGTAAAGTGAAGCAGAATTTTCCAAGATCCGCTTGTCTACCTGACTTTCTGGCAGAAGAAAAAGAAGTCTCTGTTTTAAGCAAGGTATTCAGAAATTTTAGTCACCACTTCGTAACTTATATATAAAATTTTATTTTGTACATCAATCTATGGTAATATAAATGTAAAGTTAGATTTTGAATATTGTATAAAACTACTAAGGCTAAAATGTTTTAATTTTTTTTAAAAAAATTAAGGCAGTGTGTTAAGTATTCAAGATTATGAGATACTTTGCAAGCAACTATGAATCTTAACAGAAATCTAAATAAAGGTATTAAATCTGCTTTTAGAAAGGGACATTCACCGATATTGCAAATGCTAATGTTTTAAATTTGATGACTATACTACTTAAATGTGTGTTTTCCAAATAAGTTATTTCAAAAAATAGTAAGCACTGCTCATATTTTGATGATATTATATTTGTATACTAAGTGTGAAATCTGAGGTTTTATACATTAGGCTTATTTTAGTCTTGTATTTTGGTTTAAAGTATTACTAAAATCTTTCTCATTTGGTTGTAGCTGCAGTTCCATCATAATCCAAATTTTAAACAAGGCTGTCCCCAGCTTTTAGTGAAAATAAAAAGAATAGTTTGGATTATAAATGCTTCTCTGGTATCTTCATTGGCTTAAGATTTCAACAAGAAGCACTTTAAAGCAGGGGCTAATGTGGATAATCATAATTCTGGATTTGTGGCTGACACTAGAGGAGAAAGTGCATTTTTACCTTCTGCAAATTTAAACATGCCTTTAAAAAGAAAGCCCTCTACTAGGCACATAATTGGTGATACAATTACCCTGATGACAGGTGATTTTCCTTCTGCAACTTCAATATCAGTTAGACCACCAGAACAAATTACAGTGGATCAATGTGCTATTTTAAATCAGTTGACCACATTCCAAGTGCACTCACAAAGCAGCTACACTGAAGAAAATGACCGTGTTGTGAATTTCATTACAACTAAAACTTCTACTTCTCAGTACAGCAGCTTATCTCCCATACAGAGCAATTATCTTGGACTGATGGTGAAGCCTTCTACTTTTCCAAATAGATATCACAACATATCGGCCAATGAAGGTCCTTTTCCTAAACTTCAAACAGAGAGCAACCCACGGTTTCCAGTGCTAGTGTTAGCTGATACATCAGCTAACTCTCTTTCATGGCCAACTCATCAGGTAACTGCAGATTATGAACGTCACCATAATTACAACTGAAATGCCAGAGGACTACCATATTATGCAGGATAACAAAGATTAAAATTTATGTTGGCAAATTTCGACAAATATCTTCTATTTTCTTATTTGAACAATAAACAGACGTGTTTACCTGCATTTTCTTATTTTTTAAAAATACAGTAAGAGTAAAATGGGAGACTAAGTTACCATTTAAAGAAAAAAGGAGATGTTTGATTGATATGAGCATTTGAGGGAACAGTATGGGAGTAAATTTGAATAATTTCTTCTAATGAAGAAGAGAAAATGGAAGAAATTGTGTCAAGACTAAAATATGTAGAGAGAGAAAATACTAAGTGGCTTCTGGTTCATCCTGGAAAGTATTAAATATTTTAAGTTACATTAGGTTGGAATAGGAGATAAATACAGAAACCAGCCCAGGGATCATGGTCTCTATTATATCATCCTTGGAATCATAAAGGTCACATGATGTAGTCTCAGATGGCACATTCAGCTAGTGGTAGAATTTTAGAAGTAATTTTATCTATGGTCTTCTTTGTGCTGTTCTCAAAGCATTCCAATTGGTGCTTTCATTTCCTTCCCTCAAGATTCTACACTATATTTTCTGGTGAATACTTTATGTTGCTTTTATGTTGCAGCCGAAGACAACCTTACGTCCTCAGGTTGGCTCTTAATGCCTTTCCAACTCTAAGCCCACAAACTCAACATAGTTTAATCATTTCTTTATAGATCTGGCATCTGACTACCTTGGCATATCTTTATGTTTCACTGTATCTGGAGATACATCCAGGCAAATGCTTGTCAACCATCTTAACTCCAACCTCAAAACTTTTGATCCAGCTCATCCTTGGGCTTAGGATATCCTCCTTTAACCTACTTAGACTTTCCCCATCTCAGCAAATGAACCTCCTCCTCCAGATGTTTTCTGTCTATCCCCCTTTCCTTGTCTAACTTGGGTACCAGCACAGTAAACACAGCACATGCCACAGGATACATTTTAGTATTTAGTGAATGAAAAATACATGTTGACTTTAAGCAAAATCTACTTCCTGACATAACAAAACTCTCATGGTTTTCAAATAATTTTTTTATGGTCTTTACTCTTCACCACAAACTAGCCCTTTTCATAGCCCAAGGACTAGTCACTCAAGACAGTATGTGGAGGTAGGTACAGGAGACAAAGTATTATTTTCTCCTTAATTCATGCCTCCAGAGACCTAAAGCATTTCATTCTCATTTTCTGGATATTTTCTTGTCTCTTCCTCACCCACTCACCCAAAAATAACTGATTCTCATCCCCATACCAATAACTATATTGCTTTCTAATTAATTTACTTCTTAGATTCAGAGTTTTGTCCAGAAGGGATATTGCCATCCCAAACATTTAAAGTAGGTTTATACACCCCACATAACTTGTGCCCCTTCTAGCCTAACACAGTAAGTATCTAAGGGGTACTAGCCCCTTAATTGAGGTGGTCATATTCAGTAACCAAATTGCAATCCAAGTTGTGTGGACTAGGAGGAGTTGAAGTGGTAGAATTAAAAATTTGTCCAAATGCAGGAATACCAATTTTCTGCAGATATTAGGAAACATAATATATTCATGGAAGACTTTGACTATTTCCCATTAATTGAAAATAAATGGTGAAGCGTTTTCAGAATGTGAAATGCCCTGAAATGCTGGAAAAATTGTAGGGAAGTTCAGGGAGCCTAATTCTTCTGCTCACAATCAAGCAGCCAGTGTCAGCTAATAAGACTGGAATGACAATATTGAGTCCTGGAAATATGTCATCAGTTGTGAAGAAAGCCTTTGATAATCTGGAAAATGGGTAAATGGACCAACATAAGCTCTAGCCACATCCCACCAATATGACCTTTACCAAGAGAAGAAAAGAGGCACTTGCAGCAGGAGAAATGTGTCTGAAAAACAGTGGTTGTTCCTACAACAGAACTATAAAGCTTTTAAGTTTGCCAGCTCAACTCTGATCATGGCTATGTTTTTGTTTACATTAGCAGTCTGGGGTTCAGATGGGTTGGTTCAGCAGATATTTTCCAGCTTCCTTCTCAGACAGTGTGTCTTACTGTGATCATCTTAACAAGGTTCTATACTGATAAGTCAAAAGCTACAGTTTACTTTCAAAATTAGAAATCCTAAAGAAGAATATTGTTTGTCCATCAGTAGTTATCTACCTGGGAAATCTAGACTATTTGCAAAAGTACAAAAGTTGATTGGTGCATTGAAAGCTATACTCTGAGCTGTGCCCACTAAATTCTTCCCACTAAATACTACAAATCTGTCTACCACTGTGTGTGTATGTGAAGATGGATTGTTATGCAGCAACTAAGTTTGTCTTAGTTGAGTCATCAGTGAATTATTCTTCTGCATCTGGCAGGATCTCTGTGAATTAAGAGTTTCTTTGAACCACCAGATTTTCTTCAGATGAGGGAGAGGTATATTATATTTCTCCTAGTATACTAATTGTTAACTCTTCACTGAATCTCGAGTTGATGCTTGGGCCAAGCCACTGAATCCTTGATTTGGACTGACGCATATATATTCTCCAGTCCCCAGAGCCCAGTACAGGACTGTGTCTCCTTTTTAACATAAGCTTATGTATAAGATTTTTTTTCTTTTAATTCTCATTGTTGACACATCTTATTTTGCCTTTGAATGACCACTGACTAATTTACAGAGACTGAACCACTGACTTATTCCTGTTCACCTTGAAATTGCAATAACGTTCCTTTCCTTGGACTAACTGGAGTAGAGTGAGTCATCATTTTGAAAGCAGTCCTCAGTCCTAATAATGCAGAACCTTTACACTTCTTTGCCCAGCCATTGAGCAAGACTGTTGTGGATCTCAGGGATTATCCTCACATCTCCTAATGCAACCATGAGAAAACACCACATTGTTATCCAAAATCAAGTCTTTGTCAGTATTGCTTTCCCATTGCCAAACAGTTAAGGAGTGTAGGAGTTCTGAGATTTTATCATGCTTAGATATTTTGCAACTGAGCATATTCCTTTCTTGTAGATGCTGTCGGGAAAACGAGACCCTCTGTCAGAGACAGTGAAGTTTATCACTCACAGCAAAAGCAGCCAGGGTTAACTTTTGTATCCATTCCCTAATCTCAGATGAATACACAGAGTGAAATTTTGATGCCTACAGAAGCAGTGGGCTGTTAACATGAAGAAAGTTTAAGGCATGGGAAAACACTAATTTTATTAGTATCTTTATGTATTATTTATTAGAATCACTTATTTATTAGTATCTTTACCTAGGATAAATACATCATGACTCAAGTTTACTTGCTGCAAAAACAATCATGAGAAATGGCATGGAAAAAATGATAGTTGCCATTCCATTTTTCTTCCACTTTTATTGAGATATAATTGGCATAAATCATTGTGTAAGTTTAGGTGCACAGGAAAGTGATTTGATTTACATGTATCATGAAATAAATATCGTAGCAACTTTAGGGAGAATTCATTATCTCATTTAGATACAATGTTAAAGATATACAATTTGGTTTTTGGTTGTGATGAGATACCTTATTGTCTACTCCCTTAACAACATTCATATATAAGATAAATCAGTATTAATTGTACTTATATGTTACAATTTGGCCTCCTTAGAACACGTTTATTTTATCACTGGGGGCTTGTCACTTTTGAGTGCTTTAGTCTAATTCTCCTTTCCCAACCCCTACCTCTATTAATTACTAATCTGATTTATTTCTATAATTATTTTTCTTTTTTTGAAGTGTACTTTAATCTATAACACTATGTTAGTTTCTCTTACACAATGTACTCTTTACTATCTTTTATACATTTCAAACTGATCAGCAGAAAAAATGTAGTTATGATATGCTGCTATTTAAAGATATTTCATAGTTATTGACTATTCTCCATACAGTACATATCTTGTCCTTGACTCATTTAATTTGCAAGTGAAAAATTTTCTCTCTTAAGTTTCCTCAACTATTTTTTTTCCTCACCTTATTTCCCTCCTTCTTGTGAACAACCTGTTTCTTTCTATATGTATAACTACTTTTCTCTTTTGCTATGTTCATTTGTTTTAAATTCCAAATATGAGTAAAATCATTAACATTTGTCTTTCTCTGTCTGACTTATTTCACTTAGCATATTACCCTCTTGGTCTACAAATTTGTTGCAAATTACAAAAACTTATTCTTTTAATAGCAGAGAAATAACCCTTTGTATTTTTATGTGTGTGTGTGCATATATCAAACTATCTATCTATCTATCTATCTATCTATCTATCTATCTATCTATCTATCATCTATCTATTTATCTGTCTATCTATCTATAAACATAGATAAATCTGTAGTTAACTGATGGTTATATATATATATATATATATATATATATATATATATATATATATATATATATTTATATACTATAAACACTCGTCTTCTTTATCCATCATCTATTGTTGAGAAATTAATTTGTTTCTATTTCCTGGCTATTTTAGATGATGCTGCAGTTAATTTAGGTTTGAATTCATCTTATCTGATTAGTGTTTTTATCTTCTTGGAATAAGTATGCAGATATGGAATTGTTGGATCATATTTCATTTTTAATTTTTAGATAAAACTCCATACTGTTTTCCACAGTGGCAGCACAAATTTACATTCACTCCAGCAGTGCATCAGGGTACTTTTCCTTACATCCTCAACCACAGTTATATTTGTTATCTTTTTGATAATATTCACTCTGACAGGACTGACTTAAAATCTCATTTTGTTTTGGACTTCTAATTTTCTGATGGTTAGTGATGCACGTTTTCATGTGCCTGTTGGTTATCTTTCCCCACTGTATATTCATTTTTTTGTAGTGGGCTAAATGACATAATTTTCAGATTTCATTTTTAGGCACTCTGTTGTGTTCCACTATTCTGTTCGTTCTGTGCCACTACCATATTCTTTTTATTACCATAGCTTTGTATTCTAGTTTAAAATCAGGGACAGTGATGCATCCTCTTTGTTCTTTCTCAAAGTTGTTTGTGCTTTTGTTTGTTTCTTTTTTTTTTTTTTTTTTTTAGTGATTTTAACTCATATGTTTGTATGTAAATTTTACAATTATTTATTGTAAGTGTCTGAAAACGACCTTGGTATTTTGATAGGCACTAAATTTAATTTGTGTATTTTCTTTGTTAAGACTGTCATTTAAACAATAATGTTTTCCTAATCTATGAACACAGTATATCCTTTCATCTATTTGCATCGTCTTCAATTTCTTTTCTAAATATTTTATAGTTTTCTGAGTACAGGACTTTTACCTCCTTGGTTGGATACATTTCTAGATATTTTATTTTTTTGTAATGCAACTCTAAATGAGATAGTTCCATCACTTTCTGTATCTGCTAGCTTGTTAGTGTGTAGAAATGCAAGATTGCTGTATATTGAAATTCCATTCTGATATTTAACCAAATGCATTGATATGCAGTAGTAGTTTTGTGGTGCCATAATTAGGATTTCTGTTTAAAGTATATCCTCTGCAAACAGATATTTTACTCATTTTCTTAATTGGCTATATTTTATTTACTTTTATTTTGGATAGCTATGGCTGGAATTTCCAATACTATATTGAATATAACTGGTAACAGTGAGCATTCTTGTCTTCTTGCTGCTCTTAAAGGAGATGCTTTCAGCTTTTAATCAGTGAGTGTCATGTTAGCTGAGTTCTTGTCACATATGACCTTAACTGTGTTGAGGTATGTTTCCTCATGCCCAATTTGAGGAGAAATATAATCATAAATAGATACTGATTTGTCAAAATATTTTAAGACTCTACTGAGGTGACCATACAGTTTTTATTCTTCAGTTTGTTAGTGTGGTGTATCATATTGATTTATTTGTACGTATTGAATCAGTTTGGCATCCCTGGAATAAATTGGACTTAATCATATTGTATAATCCTTTTAATGAATTGTTTGGCTTGCTAACAATTTAGTGATGATTTTTGCATCTATGCTTATCAGTAATATTTAACCTGTAATTTTTTGAGGTATTTGTTCCAGTTTTAGTAGTAGTGTGATACAGAAAGGTCGGGTAGGAAGCCTTCCTTCATCTGCAAATTTTTGGAATACTCTGAGAAGTATAGGGATAGCTCTTGTCTAAATGTTTGGCAGAAGTCACCTGTGAAGCTGTCTATGCCTGGAATTTTGTGTCTTGGGAGATTTTGTTTAATTACTTATTGAATTTCATTAGTAATATTCTCTTCATATTTTGTATTTCCCATTCCATCCTGGATATTACGTCTTTCAAAGTAATTGTCCATTTCATCTAGGGTTTCCATTTTATTGACATTTAATTTGTTGTATCCTCTTATGATGCTTTGTATTTCTGTGATATAAGCAGTAACTTCTCATTTATTTCTGAGCTTAATAATCTGTACTCTCTTTTTTGCTTATGAGTCTGGTTAAAGTTTATCAATTTTCTTTATCTTTCAAAAACCATTATTAATTTGATTAAATGTTTCTATTTTAATCTTTGTTTTATTTGTTTATGTTCAGACCTTTCAGCTGTCTTTCCTTCTCCTAACAAGTTTGTTTATTATTTTGCTACATCTTTTGGTTGCAGGATTATGTTGTAGGAGATAGATGTTTCTTATTTGTATAAGTCAGATTATTTTGCTATAAACATCTCTATTAATACTGCTTTTGCATACCCCATGAAGTTTGTTTTTGCTGTCATTTTTCTTTATATATTTTTTCTTTGATTTATACAGCAATCCATTGGTTTTTTAATATTGTATGATTTATCCTCCAGATTTTAATATTTTTCTCATTTTTTTTCTTTTAGTAAATTTGTAGTCTCACAGAATCCATAAGTTTCTTCACAAAACAAGGAGTCAAATAATAAAATTTATACAAAAACATGTAAGACCAAAATTTTCTGAAATATTCTTTGAAAAATTAACAAAGCTGTGGGCATTATCCTCCCTGACTTTGGAATATACTACAAAGTATCAGTAATCAAAACATCAAACTATGGAACTAAAAGAGACACATAGATCAATGGAACAAAATAGAGAGTCCTAAAATAAACCCACACACATATGGTAATTTAGTCTACAATGAAGTAGGCAAGAGTATACAATGGAAAAAGGGCAGTCTCTTCAACAAGTAGTTCTGGGAAAACTGGATGGTACAGGTAAAAGGAAGACATAAGAGCACTTCCTTCCATAGTATACAAACTAAGATACAAATAGATTAATTTCTTAAATGTAAAACCTGAAACTACAGAATTTCTGACCAAGAACATGAGCAGAACAGACTTTAAAGTAAATCCTAGCAATATTTATTTTCCATGTGTCTCGTATTTAAAAAATATAATAAACTAAGAGTAACAGTTTATAGTTTAGTGAGGAAGAAATAGATGTACTATGTGATACAGGGATTCTACTTCATGTATAATTGTGAAGTACAAAACCTTTTGCATAGAAAAGGAAACCTTCAACAAGACATATGACAACACAGAGAATAGAAGGAAAAATTTCAGACAATGAGACCAACAAGGTGTTAATATCCATAATATATATATATAGCATATTAGACCCAATATTTAAAAGTCAAAGACCCCAACTTAAAAATAGTTGAAGGATCTTCATGGAAACTTTTCAAAAACAGACATGTGGATGACTTTCATGCACATAAAAACACACATAATGTTGCTATTCATTAGGAAAATATAACTCAAAATCAGAATGAAATATAATCTCACAGCAACCAAAATGGCTATTAACATAAAGTCTACAAATGACAAATATTAATAAGAATGTTGAGAAAGATAACCCAGGTATACTGTTGGTGGAAATATAAACTGATGCATCCACTATTAGAAAAGTGTGGACAGTGCTCAGAAAAGTATAAATAGAAGCATTATATGTTGCAGCAATTCCAGTTTTTAGTATAAATCTGAAAAAAATGAAAACAATAAATTTAAAGGATATATTACCCACAATGTCCTTAACATCATCATTTATAATAGCCAAGGATAGAAGTGCAACTCAACTGCCCTTCAACAGATGATTGGCTGAAGAAGATGTGAGATATATATAATATTATACATACTTATTTATAACAAAATAAAATTCTGCCATTTGGTACAATGTGACTGAGCCCAGAGGATGTTGCACATAGGAAAATAAGTAATACATAGAAAAATAATCTATGTAATCACTTACATGAGGAAACTAAAGCTATAAGATTAATAATCATAAAAAAAACCAGAAACAGACACAGGTATATATGTGTAGTGTACCAAGTAGTGGTTTCCTGTGGGAATTGGGAAGAAGGATGGAGAAGACAGAAATATGCAAGCTACTAGTTATAAATTAGAGAAGCAACAGGGCTATATTTACAACACAGAGAAATATTTTAATAATTTAAAGGATTTTAAAGAGATTATAGGCATATATTATAGGAAAGTGTGCATGTATGTTGGAAAAACATTGAAGAAAAACCCAGAAAAAAATGAAAATATTTTGTACTTCTATGATATTAAGGGAGGTGATTTGTTCATTTTCTTTACATTTCTTATATTGTCCTTATGAGAATTTAAGATTTTAAATGAAAAAGTATATACTTTTAAAAAAGTAACATAAGTTTAAACTATTTTTCTCTCTCCTTAAATCTACAGTCAGTAAAACGATCACATCTCAACAATAAAAACTACAACACAAAACAATACTCCAGAATGCATGTGTACAGCTGAAGTGTGGTGGACTAAAACACATAAAGGAGGCTGAATTGAGGGAAGAGCAGAATTGGTGCCTGCAACCAAGGCCCACTGACTAGGATATCTGAACCCTCAGTTTCAGAGAATGCAGTAGAAACAGGGTCTCAGTGGTTCACACATCTTCGGCATCCAACTGCACCAATACTCATGGTCACAGGTAACTAGGAGGGAGCCACAAATGAGATAGAAATTCCATCCTTCTGACACTCAGACATTCATGACACTATTCTTACTCCCCATTAAAAGTGGTGGAGACAAGGTACCTTGCAACACTGGACATGGCAAAGGCACTTGCCTGATCCCAACTACCCACCTGCCTTTACACATTTCCTCAATGTGTACACTGAGTCTCAAGGGATATCAGATCAAATGAAGGGTTCCCCATCCCAGTTACAACACTGGCATTAACTACCAGAGAATTCTAAGAAGTAACAATGAAAGCACATCTTTTATCCAGACAGTAGTGACTGGAAAGTGCCAGTTTGAAATATTATCAGAGGTAGCTCATGTAAGTAAAATCAAAAATTGTGCTATATTGCAAACTACCAGAAAAGAAAAGCATGGACTCACACACCCAAACTGTTATTTAGTGTCATCAGAGCAATAATTAAAAAGATCATGACCAAACACAGTAACATTATAGGGCACACACACACACAGATACAGAGACACACAGACACACAGACACACAGACACACACACACACACACAATGTGAATCCTGCAGCAAACAAAATTAAAGTCATGGAATATTACCATATTACTAATAGAGAATTCAAAATGGGTGTCATACAGAAACTCAATACATAAAACAAAACTCAGAAAGCAGTTTAGTGAACTCAGGAATAAATTAAATGATGATAAGGAATACATTACGAAAGAGACTGACACTATAAAATAACCAAACATTATTGGAAGACCAGATGAACTTAATAAATGAGATGATGAATGCGAAAGAAAGCATTAGAATTAGACTGTCTTTATGGAAGAGAGATATTCAAACTCACCAATATGAAACTAGAAATGATAGGAGAGGGCAGAGATACAAGATATTAAAAAGTGAGGAAATTCTACAATAGCCATCAGACTTCTTCAGGAATTGCACATTAAAGTGAAATCCTGGAGGAAGAAGAAAGCTAGAAGGCAGGTGATCATTTCTTTAAAGAAATAATAGTTGATAACTTCCCTAACCTGGTTAAGGAACTGATATTCAAGTCCGTGAGCCAACAAAACAGCAATAACTTTAAGGCAAAGAGACCTCCTTCAAGATACGTCATATGCAAATTGGCAAGTCAATGACAGAGTAAAATTTTAAAGGCAGCCAATAAAATAATGATAATCCTCAAAGGAACCCCCATTAGTCTATCTGCAAAATTCTCAGCAGAAAACATAGGCCAAGGGTAAATAAAATTATATTTTCATCCTATTGACATATGAAATCTCTCACCCAAGGATAGTCTACTTTGCACAGTTACCACTTAGATACAAAGTGAAAATAAATTCTTTACCAGACAAACAAAACCTGAATGAGATGAAAAACAAAACCGATACAGCTTACAAGAGATGTAGAAAAGAGCTCTTCTGAGAAAAATACAATGACAATAATATGCAAAACATTGACCAAAATGCTAATTAGAGACCACGAGAAAGCTGCAACTGTTTAGTTGGGTATGTTTTAAAATGCTACTATACTTTATGGATTAAAGAGAGAAAAATAGGAAATCAGGGGCAATAAATATAGGTATATCAATCTGGTAACATCCTCACAACAGTAAAAGAAATAATTTGAGAGAGTAATCAGAAAAAGTAAAGGGTAAATATAAAACCATATTAAAGGAAGTTTCTATGAGAGGAAAAAGGACTAAATTATACATCAGTTATGTTATTTTAAATGAAGTACAGTAGATGTACTCTATTGTGTAGTTTCAGATGTACAGCATGGTGATTCCAAAAAATTTGTAGATTATATTGCATTATTAATTATTACAAGTTATTACAATAATTGTAAAATTCAATTACTATAATTTATTTTGCGTAATTCCCTGATCTCTACAGATAATCCTTGTTGCTTATCTCCTTTATGTGTACTACTTTGTATGTGTCAATGTCCTACAATTAAATTGTCTTTCCCTTCCTCTTTGGTAAACATAAATTTTTTCCCATATCTTTGAGTCTGCTTCATTCTTGTCTATCTAATCTCTCAATCTGCCAATCTATCTTTCTCTCTATTTCTACTTCTATTTCTCTATTTCTCTATCTATCTTTCTATGTATCTACCTATATTTCTATTTTTCTGTCATCTATCAATTGATAGCTATTGATAGATATACACAGATATTTCTTATTCTTTATATTCCATTAATAAATTTTATTATATACTTTTGTCTTTGTCTACGTTACTTCACTAAGCATAATATTTACTAGGCTCATTTGTGATTTTGAAATAGCAATGTTTTATAATTTTTCATGGCTGAGTAATATTCCATTCCATATTTATAGAAACATCATATCTTCTTAAGTCCATAGTCTATTGTGGACCATTGGAATGTTTCCCTCTTTTGCATATTATAAACAGTGCCGTTGTGAACATTGGTTCTTCTCAATTTAGGGATATTCCACAGATTTTTCCAATGAGAGATATTACTGGGTCATATGGTAGTTCCCTTTTAAGTTTTTAAAGTAATCTGAATGCTGTTTTCCATACAAGTTTTACAAATTTACATTCCTACCAGGAGTATTCAAGAGCTTTGTTACCTTCACATCCTCTCCAACACTTAGTACTTGTAGAACTTTTGATAATCACCATTTGACCACTGTGAAGTGATACCTCATTGTGGTTTTGATTTGGAATTACCTAATAATTAGTAATGTTGAGAATTTTTATCACTTGCCTGTTACTCATCTGAAAGTTTTCTTTCAAAAAATATTAATTCAGGTACTCTGTTCTATTTTTGATTGGGTTTTTGTTTTTCACATTAAGTTGTGTAACTTAAATCCATGTTATATCTATTAACCTAAATCTATTAACCCCTGGCCACTTGCATTGTTTACAAATATGTTCTCCCATTTCAAGGGCAATGCTTTCATTTCATTGATAGTGTCCTTAGCTGTGCAGAAGTTTTGGAGCTGGTTTAGTTCCCACTTGCTTATTTTTGCTTTTATTTTTTTTGCTTTTGGAGGCTGATATAAGAAAATATTCCTATGATATATAACCAATAGTGTATCACCTATATTCCCTTCTAGCAGTTTTATAGGATCAGGTCTCCCATATATGTCCTTAATACACTTGGAGTTTATTTTTGTATATGATATCAGGGAATATTCTAATTTCACTGTTTTACATGTAAATGTCCAGCTTTCCCAACACCATCCATTGAAGTGATTGTCTTTTCTCCACTGTGTACTCTTGCCTCTTTTATCATAGATTCATTGATCATAGGTTTGTGGAATTATTCCTAGGCTCTCTATCTGTTTTTATTGATTATACCTGTGTGCCAATGCCATTCAGTTATTATTACTGTAGGTTTGTAGTATAGTAAGGTATCTGGGAGGGTTATACCTCCAGATTTTTTTTTTATCCCAAGATCATTTTGGCAATTTTTAATGGTTTCATGTAAAACTTAGAATTATATTTTTCTAGTTGTGTGGAAAATACTACAGCATTGTAACAGGAATTGCACTAAATCTGTAGGTTTCTTTGTGTAGTAAGGCCATGTTAACAATATTAACTCTTTCAATCGCAGAATTGAAAGAGTTTCTTTCCATTTCTGTGAATCATTTTTAAATTCTTTGTCAATGTTTTATAATTTTCAGTGTGTAGAGCTTTCACATATGTGGTTACATTTATTCCAAGATATTTGGGGGGATGGGATTTTAAATAGTATTGCATTCAACAATCATTTTATGGTATCTCATGATTAATGTGTAGAAATGCAAGAGACTTCTTTACATTTTTCTTGTACCCTGCTCCCTTGCTGAAATTATTTATTGTTCATAATATTCTGTGTGGAGCCCTAAGGACTCTCTATGTAGATTGTTATGTCATCATTACTGGTGACAATTTTGCCTCTTTCTTTCCATTTTGCCTTTCTTTTACTTCTTTTTCTTTTCCTTCCTTCTATTACTATTAAACAGAAGTGGTGAGAGTAGGAATCCTTGTCATGTTCCCGAATTTACACAGAAGGCTTTTAGCTTTTCCCACTGAGTATTATAAATTGTTATAAATGGCCTTTAGTATTTTGAGAGATGTTCCCATTGTAATGACTTTCATGAGAGTTCTGATAATGAATGGTTGATGAAAATTGTCAAATGATTTTTCTGTGTGTATTGACATAGTCCTGTGAATTTTGTCCTTCCTTTATTAGATATGAATCATGATGATTGATTTGTGAATGTTGAACCATCCTTGTGACTTTGGAATGTATCCAATGGATCATCTTGTATAATCCTTTCAATGTATTGCTGGATTAATTTGTTGATGTTTTATTGAGGAGTTTTGATTGTATATTCGTCAAGAATATTGGCTTTTCATTTTCATTTTTTTTGTAGTGTCTTTGAGTGGATTTGTTATCAGGTTAATGGTGGTCTCATAGAAAATCTTTGGGAATTTTCCTTCCTCCTTTATTTTTTGAAATAGTTGGGGGGAAAGAGGTTTTAATGAAGGCATCCAGACATTTTGTTCAAGGGGTCTTTTTAAAATTATAGATTTTATTTTACTTATACTGATTGCTGTTTTCAAGTTTTCAGATTTTTCTTTACACATTGTTGGCAGGCTGTATGATTCTAGAAAATTGTCCATTTGTTTTAGGTCATCAAGTTGGTTGTCATGTAAATTCTCATACGGCTTTCATAATCTTTTTTTGTAATTCTTTAAAATCAGATGTTATTTCTACTGTTTTGATTCTTATTTTGTTTGGGTCCACTCTCTGTATATCTTGATAAGCCTGCCTAAATGCTTATCAATTTTTTAATATTTTTAAGAAAATTGTGCTCTTGATTTTATGATTTTCAATTAATATTTTAATTTTTATTTTATTTATTTTCAACCTAATTATTAAAGATTTCTCATTCTACTTACTGTGGGCTTTGTTTTTAAATATTAGTAGTTATTATTCTTGTTAAGCTTAGTCCTTTTTGTGAGGTTTATCTTCTTTCCTCTAGAAGGCCTTATTTGTTCTAAACTTCCCTCATAACTTTGTCTTTGCTACATCTGATACTTTTTATGAAGCTGTGTTTTCATTGTTGTTTGTCCCCATGTATGATTTTATTACCTTTTTGATTTCATCATAGACCGTTTTTTATTTTTTTAAAAGATGTGTTTTAATCTCATGTTTGTGCTTTTCCTGTTCTTCTTTTTAGTGTTGATGAATAGTTTCATACTTTTGTGTATGGAATAATGCTTGCTGCCATCTTTATTTGCTTAAAGTTTGTGAGGCTCTTTTCATGACATAATATTTGGTTAATTCCTTAGATAACTTCCTGTGCACACTTGAAAAGTTTATGTGTTCTGCTTTTCTGATGCAGTGTCCAATAGCTCAGTTAGGTTGAAATGATCCAATATGCTATTAAGACCTCTGTTTCCTTACAGATATTCTTTCTGGATGATCTCTCCATCAGAATAGTAAGGTGTTAAACTACTCTACTATATTGTTTTATAATGAATTGATTCCCTCATGTCTACACTAATATATCTTTTTATAATTAGGATCAATGGTTTTGGGTCCATATATAAGTTAATGAGTGTAATACCCTATTTTTATATTCATCTCTTTTTCTTTATATAATATCATATTAAACTTTCATTGTGGCCCTTGTTTTAAAACATTTTTTGTATGATTTGAGCATTGCAATCTGCACTTTCTTGTCATTTCCACGAAATATCTTCTCCATCTATATCCAGGCTGTGTATATTTTCCTCCTAAAAGTGAGTCATTATTGGGGGGAGGCCAAGATGTTGGAGTAGAAGGATGTTCGTAGCTCACTCTTTCCCACAAATGCACTAACTCACATCCACAAACTCACTCAGCTAACCAGAGCACCTGCAGTACTCTGAAAGTTCATTGTACTCTTCAAAAGATAAAGATGCCAAAAATATGGTAGGAGAAAAGGAATAAAGAATGAAGAAAAGGCAAAACAGTGTGGGACAGGTCCCATGGGGAGGGAGCAGCAAAGAAGGACAGGCACTCATTCACTGAGTCTCCCCTCTCCAACTGAGAGGCCAGTAGGATGGAGGGGTAGACTCCAAGGCTTGGATGTGTACAGAGTATCAGTTGACTGACAGAATGAAGTTAAACAGGCACAGAGTGTCCCTGTGACACACAGCCGAAGATGCAGCAAAACAGCTGGGGCAGGGCCATGCTGCCTGATCTGGGTGGAAGTTGTGGATGGCTGCACCGTGGCAGCCCAAGGGAAATGCATGGGGCTGTGTGCCATTGCTGTGCATTCACAGGACAGAACATACTGGGCCATCCATAAAACAAGTTGCAGATGTGCCATGGGGGGAAGGGTGCATAACCCCATCTCTGAAAAGCCACAAAATTTTCTAGGTGGAGAGAGGTGGGGCTCATGCACAGCCACCATACCTTCTGGCACTTTGCACCCAGGTGGCAGTTGGGGCAAAACCTGAATCCACTCCTAAGCAGTTAGCAGCATCAAGGGCCAGACAGAGACTTGTCTATAGCCCGAGGCAGATAGGATACTTCTGTCCTGGTTCCTCAGAGAACTTGCCCCACCTAGAAAAACAAGGAGCTGTGTTTTGATCCAGGCCAGGGACCGGGCTGCACCTCATTCCTCTCTGGGCCCACCTCCAGGGTGCAAACCCAAGGTGGAGCACACAGTGGCACAGAGCAGTGTAGTGACCGTCACCCTGATGGGGAGAGTGGCCCCCAACACTTTGGGTAGGAATGCAGCCCCTGACCATGCTGCTGGGAGAGGGCATGATGCCCACTCCTGCCTGGACTGTCTGCAACATCTGACTGCAGCATCGGGCAGGGCAGTGACAAGCCAGCCCACAGTAAAGGAGAGTTGCACCTGACTCATTGTTGGGAGTTGGTGTGATTGGCTTGCCAAAATGCACTGGGAGCAGCACAGATGAGGGCTCCAATGGAGGGCTTCTGTAAACAGCAAACTGAGCTTCCAAAACAGGATGAAAGCAGATAGACTTCACATTAAAAGCACACAGTCTCCAGGAGGACACCAAAATCCCCCCCGTTTTTTAAATCTGTTTTTACCTCTTCCATTACCTATTACCCTCTTAATTTTTACTCCTTAGACAATTATATATATATATATATAATAATATATATATTCATCCCTTTGAAATTTTTAAAAAACATTTTTATTATTATTATTTCCCAAAATTCTGCTTCAAATTGCTTTTCGATTATTCATTATACAATGTTTTCAAACTTTTATTTCTCCCTTCTTTAAAATTCTTTATCTCTCTGTCTCTTTTTTCTCTTTCCTAAGTTGTATTACTACATAGGCATTCGGTAGATAAACTCTTTTAGGACCACAGTAGATAAATGATACTCCATAAAACACAGTGCCAGAGAGGAAGGAGCAAGATGAAGAAGCAGAAAAACCATTCCCAATTAAAAGAACAAGAGAAATCACTGAAAGAACGATCTGTGAAATAGACATCGATAGCCTACTAGATCAAGATTTCAAAAAAGGACTGGTCATAGTACTGAAGGAAATAATAGAGATAGTGTTTAGAGATATAAAATATGTCATGAATAAAATGGTAGCTATAAAGAAGAGCTGAGTAGAATAGGTAAACACATTGACTGAGATGAGGAATGATCTAAAGGCAGTGCAAAGCTGACTAGATAACGCAGAGGAAAGAATTAGTGACTTAGGAGACAAGACAATAGAAAACACCCAATCAGAATAGGTACAAGAGAAACAACCAGAAACAAATTAAAAAAGCAAAAGGGACCTATTGGATAATATAAAGCATGCCAATCTTTTCATGATAGAGGTCCCAGAAGGGGAAGAAATATCATAGGGGATTGCAAAGGTGTTTGAAGAAGTCATGACTGAGAATTTCCCAAACATACAGAAGGAATGAGAAATCCAATTACAGGAGGCTCAGAGGGTCCCAAACATGATGACCCCAAATACACCCAGACCAAGACATATAAATAAGATGGCCAGAGTCAAGGATAAAGAAGTGATTCAAAAGTCAGCAAGAGAAAAGCAAAGAGTGAGTTACAAGGGAACCCCCATAAGGATCTCAGCTGATTTCTCTACAAAAACACTACAGGACAGAAGGGAGTGGCAAGATATATTCAAAGTCCTGAATGAAAAATAAGATATTCTCAGTGAAACTTTATCCAGCAAGGCTATCATTTATGATAGAAGGAGACATAAAAATTTCACAGACAAGGAAAAACTACAACAGTTTAGCAATACTAAACCCATGCTTAAAGAAATATTGAAAGTACTACTCAAGAAAAGCAGCAGGTTGTTACAGAAATGAGAAACTCACAGCTGGAAAGGTGATATCTCATGAATTACAAATAAAATAAACATGAAATTATAAAACAAGTCATACAAATCTTTGAGAGTGAGAGAGGGAGTCAGGAAAATACAGAATAGTTTCCTCTGTCTTTCACTTTAAAATGTTTTCTTCTTGGTAGGATGGGTTTCAGATCAAGTTACTGTCAGTTTAATAAAAGCAGTTATAGTAACGGGCAAATAGACTTAAAAAAAGGGTATCAACAAGACAAAATCTTATCAAGGAGTAACTAAAACTAAATAAAATTCATGATAATACAAAGGAAAATTACCAAACTGTAAAAGGAAGATGAAAGGAACAAAGAGGAAATACCAAATCAACTGCAAACATAAGGTCAAGTTGGCAATAAACACAAAGCTATCATCAATTACTGTAAATGTGAATGGAATAAATGCTGCAGTCGAAAGACATAGAGTGGCAGGCTGGATAATAAAGCAAGAAACTTAATTATGCAGCATACAATAGAACCACTTGAGGGAGAAGGGCACATATTGGTTGAGAGTGAAAGGATGGAAAAAGGTATTCCATACAAATGGAAAAGCCAGAAAAGCAGGTGTTGCAGTACTGATTTCAGACAAAATAGACTTTAAAACAAAGCTCATATAGTAAGATAAAGAAGGACATTTTATAATGATTAAAGGAGTGATACAACATGAGGATAGTACACCCATTAAAACATATGCACCAAATAGAGGAGCACCTACATACATAAAATAACTACTAACAGATATAAAGTGGGATAGTGATGGGAATACAATCATAGTTGGTGATTTCAACACTGCATTAACATCACTGAACAGATCACCGAGACAGAAAATAAAAAATGCAACAGAGAAATTAAATAATACAATAGGAATATTAGACTTGGTGGATATTTCCACAGCATTGCACCACACCAAAATAGGATATTTTCAAGGGCACATGGAGCATTTTCCAGGATTGATCATGAACTTGGGCACAAAACAAACCTCAGCAATTTTTGAAGTTAGAAATTACCACCAGAATCTTTACTGACCACAATGCCATGAAGCTAGAACTCAACAACAGAGAAACAAAGGAGAACAGGAGGAAAACATGGAGATTAAACAAATTGTTATTAAAAACCAATGGGTCAATGAAGAAATCAAAGCTGAAATAGAAAAAATACCGTGAGACAAAACAAAATGAAAGCAAAACCACACAAAATTTATGAGACACAGCAAAAGCAGTGCTAAGAGGGAAGTTTATAGCGATACAGGCGTTCCTCAAAAAAGGAGAACAATCACAAATGACCAATTATAACACCAGCTGAATGAACTAGAAAAGGAAGAACAAAAAACCCCAAAAGGCAGCAGCAGGAAGGAAATCATAAATATTATGGAGGAAATAAATGAAATGGAGTTTCCAAAGACTATAGGAAAAAAATCAACCCTACAAAAGCTGGTTTTATGAAAAAGTAAGAAAAATCGTCAAACCTCTGGCCAAACTCAAAAAGAAGAAAAGAGAGAGAGCACAAATTAGCAAAATAAGAAAGGAGAATGAAGAAATTACAACAAATAAAATAGAAATACAGAATATCATCCGAGAATATTATGAAAATCTCCATGGAACCAAACTGGATAACCTAGAGGAGATGGACAAGTTTCTGGAAACATACTGTCCACCAAGACTGAATCAAGAAGAAACTGACCCCTTGAAAAACAGATCACTAGAAATGAAATCAAAATAGCAGTATAAAACCTCCCTAAAAATAACAGTCCAGGACTGGATAGCTTCACTGCAGAATTCTACAAAACATACAAAGAAGAACTCATACCAGTCCTTCTCAAAAGCTTCCAGAAGATTGAAAAGGAAGGAATACTCTCAAAGTCATTCTATGAATCCACAATCACCTTGATACCACAAACAGGCAAAGACACTACCAAAAAAGAGAATTATAGGCCAATATCACTGATGAGATTTGATACCAAATCCTCACCAAAATAGTAGCGAACAGAATCCAACAACACATATAAAAGATCATACATCATAACCAAATGGGCTTCATCCCAGGGACACAGGGTTGGTACAACAATTGAAAAACAATCAATGCAATACGTCACATCAACAAGAGCAATGTCCACAACCACACGATCATCTCAATAGATGCAGGAAGAGCATTTGATAAAATTCAGCACCCATGTATGATAAAAACACTCACCAAAGTGGGCATAGAGGGAACATATCTCAACATCATAAAAGCTATATATAACAAACCTACAGCCAGCATAGCACTTAACTGTGAGAAAGTCAAAATCTTCCCAATAATATCTGGGAAAAATACAACGTTACACACTATCACCACACCTACTCAACATTGTCTTGGAAATCCTAGCCACAACAATCAAACAAGAGAGAGAAGGAAAAGGGATCCAAATTGGAAAGGAAGAGGTAAAAGTCTCACTATATGCAGATGACATGTTACTATATATAGAAAACCCTACAAGATCCACACAAAAACTACTACAGCTGATCAAAGAATTTAGAAAGGTAGAAGGTTACAAGATTCAGGTTCAAAAATCAGTGACATTTCTTAACTCTATCGATTCAGAAAATACCATAGAGCTACAGTGAACATGACAGCACTGTATTGGTAAAAAATCCGACATATAGGCCAATGGAACAGAAAAGGGAGCCCAGAAATTAACCCTCAAACTTTTGGTCAATCAAACTTCGACAAAGGAGACAAAAATACACAATGGAATAGAGACAGTCTCTTCAGCAAATGTTGATGTGAAAGCTGGACAGCAGCATGTAAATCAATGAAGCTAGAACACTCCCTTACACCAGACACAAAAATACACTTAGAATGGATCAAAGACTTAAACATAAGAGAAGAAACAATAAACAACCTAGAGGAAAACAAAGACAAAACATTATCTGACATCCATCTCGAAACATTACTCATAGAAGAAATGAAAGCAGTAAGAAACAAATGTGACCTAAAGAAACTTGCAAACCTCTACACAGTAAGCAAAGCAGAATTAAAACAAAAAGACAACCTTAGGAATGGGAAAAAAATTTTGCAAATGAATCTGACAACGCCTTGATCTCCAGAATATATTTTCAGCTCATCCAACTGAATAAGAAAAAACAAACAACCCAATCCAAAAATGGGCAGAAGACCTAAACAAGTAATTCTCCAAGGAAGACATACAGATGATCAACAGGCACATCAAAAAATGCTCAATATCACTGATTATCAGAGAAATGCAAATCAAAACTACAATGAGGTATCACCTCACACCAGTCAGAATGGCCATCATTCAAAAATCCACAAATGACAAATGCTGGAGAGGCTGTGGAGAATAGGGAACCCTCCTACACTGCTGGTTGGAATGCAGTTTGGTGCAGCCACTCTGGAAAACAGGATGGAGATCACTCAAAAGCCTAGGAATAGACTTATCATATGACCCACGAATCCCACTCCTGGTCATAAATCCAGAATGAACCCTACTTCAGGATTACACCTGCACCCCAATGTTCATAGCCAGCACTATTTACAATAGCCAAGACATGGAAACAGCCTAAATGATCATCAACAGTTGACTGGATAAAACAGAGGCAGTATATTTATACAATGGAATACTACTCAGCCATATAAACCAACAACATAACATCATTTTCAGCGGCAAGGTTGCTCCTGGAGAATGTTATTCTAAGTGATGTAAGCCAGAAAGAGAAAGAAAAATAGCATATGAGATCGCTCATATGTGAAATCTAAGAACAAAATGAAACAAAACAAAACAAGCATAAATACAAAACAGAAAAAGTCTTGCAGAGATAGAATACAAAGTTTTGGGTGACAAGTGTGCGGGGGTTGCGAAGATATTGACTGGGATGCCAAAATTTTAGAATAGATAAGCAAGATTGTACTCTATAGCAGACAGAAATATATAAAAGATCTTATGGCAGCTCACAGAGAAAAAGATGTGACAACAAATATATATATGTTCATTGTATGTGAAAAATTTTGCTCTATATTGGAATTTGAGACAACTTTGTAAAATGATTGCAAATCAATAAAAAAATAAAAAAAGGAAAAACATGATCCTAAATATTACAGGCATAAATATAAATTAGATAGAAAAACAGTATGCAAAACAGTAATTATACTGAAGTTTTTTTTGGTTGTTTTCTGTTTAAGGTAAGCAAAATCAAAAAACCTCTTTCCAGGTGCATCATGAAGAAAAGAGAGTTGCTGCAAAGCAATAAAGTATGAAATAAAAGAATAGAAACAATTGTTACCTCAGATATCCAAAAAGGGATCATTTTATCAAGTTTCATGCCAATAAACTGGACAGCTTAGAAGAATTAGACACATGAGTAGAAAGAGACAGAGATAACGAGAAACAAATAATTTGAACAAACTGATTAGTAGAAGAAATATAGAATCTGCATTTAAAAAAATGGTTAAATACAAGTGCAGATATAAACAGCTTGCCTGGAGAACTGCACAAATAAACAAAGCAGAACTTATACTCTTCAAACAATTCAAAAATAGTGAAGATGAGGGAAACTCCCAATTTAATTCTATGAAGATTTCTTCACCCTGATAGCAAAGCCAACAAGCAAAGTATGGGCAAAGGGAACTTCAAGCCAATATCTTTGTTTGATACAGATGCAAAAATTCTACAAAATATTTTTAGCAAACTAAATCCAGCAATACATAAAATGAATCATACACCATGATCAAATTGGATTCACTGGGTCACAAGGGAGGTTCAACATACATAAATCAATCTGTTTGATACAACACATTAACAAAAGAAAAAGGAAAAACAAATTGGTCATCCCAATAAACACATGAAAAGCATTTCACAAAATTCAACATTTATTCATTAAAACAACAACAATAACAACAACAACAACAATAGAAACTTCTTACCAAAGTAGGATACACGAAATATGTCTCAACGTATCTAAAGTCATTTATTACAGACCCACAGACAAAATAATATGCAAAGGTGAAAAACAAAAATCCCAATTAAGGAATAATGCAAGGATGCCCACTCTCACCATTTCTATTAAACACAGTATGGGAAGTCCTAGCAACAGCAATCGGACAAGAAAAAAGTTATTCAATTTGAATTGAAAGAAATAAAACTGTTATTATTTCAGATGACATGATAACCTATATAGAGAACCCTAAAATTTCTCCACACAAAAACAACTAAAACTAATAAATACACTTAGCAAAGTCACATGATTCATGATTAATATACACAAACTGTCACATTTCTTTACACTAACAATGAAATACTTCATAATTTAAAAAAATCCATATGAAATCACATGAAAAAATAAAAAACCTATGAATAACACAATTTATTAAAATCTATAAGACAGTGATAAAGAAATTTGAAGATGATACAAAGAAATGGAAAGAAATCTCATGGTCTCAGTTTAGAGGAAATAATATTGTTGAAATATACATACTGGAAAAAATGTTTACAGATATAAACTGATTCAGATAGAAATACATGATAATTTCTGCAAAACTAAAAACAGTCCTAACATTTGTATGAAACTGCAAAAGAACCAGAACTGCAAAAGAAACATTGAGGAAAAAGAACAAAGTTGGATGCATAACCCTCCAAAGTCTCAGAGAATATAACAAAAATACAGTAATCAAAACAGCACAATACTGGAAAACAAAAAACATCTATATCATTTGAACAGAACACAGAGGCAGAAATAAAACAGCACACCTATTGTCAATTAACCTATGACAAAGGAAACAACAGTATACAATGCCTAAAAGACAGTCTTCAGTAAGTCATGTTGAGAAAGCTAGACAGCTACATGGAAATCAATGAAATTAGAACACTACCTCACAGTGTAGAAAAATAAACTCAAAATGTTTTAAAGATCTGAATCTAAGACATGACACAAAAAACTCCTAGAAGCTAACATAGGCAAAACAAGACATAACTTGTAGCAAAATTTTCTTATGTCACTCTCCCAAGCTGAAAACTATAAAATCAAAATAAACAAATAGGTCCTAATTAACTTAAAGTCTTCTACACAGGAAAATAAACAAAATGAAAAGGTAAACTTCCAAATGGGAGAAAATATTTGGAAACAATGCAATCAACAAGAGGCTAATTTCTAAAATACATAAATCGTTCATACAACTCCATTTCAAAAATTTACAAACAACTCAGCCAGAAAATGAGCAGAAGAGAATTCTCTAAAGAAGACAGACAGATGAAAAACAGGAACATATAAACATGCTCACATTTCTAATCATTATACAAAGGGAAGACAAAAATAAAATAACGATTTACCTCACACTAATGAGAAGGACTGTCATCAAAATGTCTACAAATAATGAAGGCTGGGGAGCTTGTGGAGAAAAAGGAACTCACCTACGCTGTTGGTGGGAATGAAAATTGGTGCAACCACTTTGGAAACTGTATGGAAGTTCATTTAAAAAATAAAAAATAGACCTATCATATGACCCAGAAATAATAATCCTGGGCATATAAAACATAAAACCGGAAGACAAAGAATCCTAGGTTAAAACATAAGAATTACACTCACATTGAACTTAATTTGATTCTACATATGTCTCCTCTGATAAGGGAAGCAGAAGCAAAACTAAAGAAATATGATTGTATCACTCTAAACAGATTTACACTGCAGAGGAAATGATCAATAAAATGAAGTCAACCAACACAATGGGAGGATATATTTGCAAGTGATATTTTCCAATCAATTGTTAATATCCAAAATATATGGCAAACTCATACCTCACAGCAAGAACAAAAAAGACCAAAAAATCCAATTAAAAAATTCCATAGGAACTGAATAGATAGATCTGACTCAATTTTCCGTAGAAATGAGACAGTTCACTAAATGATGCATGAAAATATGTTCAGAGTTATAAATTATTTGGAAAGTAATAAACCAAAAGTGAGGCAAGAACTCACTTGTCAGAAGGCTCTCATCAAAAGAAAAGTAATAGATGTTGGTGGAGAAAAAGGAACACCATAGACACTGTTGATAGGAATGCAAATTATAGATTCCATTTTATATATACATCAAATTTTCTCCATCCACCTTTCTGTCAAGGGATGTTGGGTTTTTAGGCCCCTGTTTGAAGGCTCTAGAGAATAAGCCCATGGGCTGAACTGATAAACAAGCTGTTAGGAATGTCACATATCTAGGCTGGATAAGAAATGACCTACTCAATGTATCCAGTATGGATGGCTGGATAGCCAATGATGGGTAAGATCCTCGAGGAGGACAACCTAAGACAGGCACAGCTGGCTGGATAAGAGATGGCCTATTCAATGAAGTTTCATGATGAACTTTAAAACAATCCTTGATCATTTAACAGCCTGTGCTTACTGCAGGAGCATGGTGACATATATAGCTTCACATTATTAACATTGTTATAACTTAGATGATATGTGAGTCATTGTGCATGTGATATATAAATCCTTTTTCTAAGACTCAATAAACAGAGAAATGCTATGCTTCTCTCCACACACTGTGTGTATATGGTATCATGCCATGGACAGGGTTAATTTGTTGGTAGAATCTTAAAAGGATGTTGTATTATATACAAGGCTCTTTCTGCACCTATTGAGATGATTCTGTGATTTTTATTTCTCATTCTGTTAGTGTGGCCTGTCACATTTATTGATTTGAATATTTTGGAGTAACCTTAAACCCAGGGATAAATGCCTTTATTCATAGTGTATGATACATTAAAAGTGTTGTTAAACCCATTTTGTTTGTGTTTTTTTGAGAATTTTGACACATTCGTTAATCAGGGATATTATTCTATACATTTCATATAATGTCCTTTCTAGCTTTGTTTTGCAAATAAAGCTGGCGTCATAAAACCAGTTTGGAATCTTTCACCCCTTCAAATTCTTGGAAGTTTTGGTGAAGAATTGGTGAAAATTTGCCTTCAAATGTATAACAGAATTCACTAGTAAAGTCATCTTATAAATAATTTCTGTTTTGGGAGGTTTGGATTACTGATTTACTCATACACAATTTTGCTCTATTTTAATTTCTTCTTGATTCAGTATTGGAAGACACATGTTTCTGGGAATTTGACTTTTGTTCTAGGTCATTCAAATTTTGGCTACTAGTAATTTCTTATGATCCTAAGTATCACTGTAACATCAGTAGTAATATCTTCTCTTTTTATTCTAATTTTATTTGTGTCTTTATTTTCTTAGCCACACTAAACTTTTGTCAAATTTATGTTTCAAAAAAGAGACTTAGGTTTTTTTTTTTTTTTTTTATCATTTCCATTGTTTCTGCTGTTATTTGCCTTACTCTGATTCATGCAATTTTCTTCCTTATTCTTTCTTTTTTCACCTAGATTCTTGAGGTGTAAAGTTAAGTAGTGTGAGTCTTTGTATTACTTTTATTATTAAATATTATTTATTTATTTATTATTTTGCTTATTTACTTATTTATTCATTTATTTATCATTGAAGTACTGCCATTTACAATGTGTCAATCTGTGGTATATATCACAGTGTCTCAGTTCATGCATTTATTTGTGTTCCTATTAAAGTTTACTTTATGATATATAACATAAAGCCCTGTGTCATAAAAGAGAACTTTTGAAAATATCTATTTTTATATATAGTGGGTAACATGTATAAACCTACAGCTCCCAAATATATCCTCTCCCAGACCCTTTCCGCAGGAACCATAAAATATTTAGAAGACCTGCAAGTGTCTTTCAGTTTTGTAGATGAAATCATTGTGCCCTCATCCATAATTCCACATATGATATCTCATGTGTTATTTTTCTTTCTCTTTCTGGCTTACTTCAATTAGAATTACACTTTTTGGGGACACCCATTTTGCTGCAAATATCATTGTTTATCATTATTTATGGCAGAGTATTATTCCATCATGTAAATATGCAACAACTCCTGTATCTTGTCGTCTTTTGCTGGACAATTAGGTTGCTTCCATGTCGTGGGTGTTGTATATAGCACTGCTGTGAATATTGGGATGCAGGTGTCTTTTTGATTTAGGGTTCTCCTTGATATATACCCAGCAGTGGGTTTGCTGGATTGTATGTTAAGTCTATTTTCAGTCTTTTGAGGAATCCCCATCCAGTTTTACACAATGACTTCACCAAACTACATTCTAACCAACAGTTTAGGAGGTGTCACTTTCTCCACAGCTTCCCCAGCATTTATTGTTTGTGGACTTTTGAATGATGGCCTTTCTGACTATTGTGAGGTGATACTTCATTACAAATTTGATTTGCATTTCTCTGATAATTAATGATAGTGAGCATTCTTTTTCATATATCTATTTGGCATTTGTATGTCTTTATTGGAGAATTGCTTATTTAAGTATTCTGCCAATTTTCAGATTGTTTTTCCTTTTTGTTTTTATTATCATTAAGTTATATGAACTATTTATATTTTAGAAATTAAGCCTTTGCTAGTTGCATCACTTCTAAATATTTTCTTTCATTCTGTAGGTTGTCATATTGCTTTGTTTTATGGCTCCCTTTGCTGTGCAATAGCTGCTAAGTTTAATTAGGTCCCATTTATTAATTTTTCTTTATATCCATTACCTGGGTAGGCTGTTCTAGGAGATCATGGCTGAGATTTACCTCAAAGTGTTTTGCCTATGTTTTCTTCTAGGATATTAACTGTGTCTTGCCTTACATTTCAGTCTTCAAGCAATTTTCAGTTTATTCTTGTGTATGGAGTGAAGGAGTGTTCTAATTTCATTGCCCTGCATGCTGCTATCCTGTTTTCCCACCAGTTGGTGAAGAGATTGTCTTTTCTGTGTCATATTCTTGGCTACTTTTCAATGATTATTTGAGCATAGGCCTGTAGATTTATTCCTAGGCTCTCTATTCTGTTCCATTGGTCCACATGCCAATTTCTGTTCCAATATCTTGTCATTTTGATTATCTTCTAGCTCTGCAATAGTGTATGGAGACCAGGATGGTTATTCCTCCAGCCTCTTTCTTTTTCTTCAATAATGCTTTGGAAATTATGAATATTTTCTGATTGTATATAAATCCTAGGATCATTTGTTCCAGTCCTAAAAAGAAATGTTTTGCATAATTTGATAGGAGCTCACATTAGTTCTGTGGATTACCTTGGACATTATGGCCATTTTAACAATATTGTCTCTTCTTTTATAAGACCATTGGGTATCTTTTCAATTCTTCAAATCTTCTTTAATTTCCTCAATCAATATTTTAGTACTCCATGTGTAAGCATTCACCTCCATGGTCAGATTTATTCCTAAGCATTTTATAATTTTGGGTGCAGTTATAAAAGCGGTTGTTTGTATAATTTTTTCCCTGTTGATTCACTGGTAGTGTAAAGAAATGCTATGGATTTTTGTACATTATTCTGGTTACCTTGCCCAGTTCCTTTATTAGCCTAAGTATTTTTTTGTGAGGCTTTTTCAGTTTCCTATGTATAGTGTCATGTCTGCATACCGTGACAGTTTTACCTCTTCTTTTCCAGTCTGAATCCTTTCATTTCTTTTTCTTGCCTGATCATTGTGGCTAGGACTTCCACGAGTATATTGAATAGAAATTGTGAGAATGGGCAACCTTGTCTTGTCTCAGAATTTTGTGGGAATTGTTTCAGTTTTTCACCCCTGAGTACTTTGCTGGCTATATGTTTGTCATAAATAGCTTACATTATGTTGAGAATGGTCCCTCTATGCCCACTGGGATAAGAATTTTTATTGCAAATAGGTGTTAAATTTTATCTAATGCTTTTTCTGCATCTACTGAGATGATCATGTGGTTTTTGTCCTATCTTTTGTTGATATGGTGTATCACAATTAATTGATTGATTTGCATATGTTAGACCTTCCTTGTATTCCTGGGATGAACCTAACTTGATCATGGTGTATGATCTTTTTTAAAATGCTGTTGGATTCTGTTTGTTAATAATTTCTTATGGACTATTACATCTATGATTATCAATGATATTGGCCGATAATTTTCTTTTAGGGTAGTGTCTTTGTCTGGTTTTGGTATCAGGTTGATGTTGGCCTTATAGTGTGAGTTTGTGGGTACTCTCTCCATATGAATCTTTTGGAAGAGTTTGAGGAAGACTGGTATGGATTTTTCTTTGTATGATTGGTCAGATTCCCCAGTGATGCCATTTGGTTCTGAATTTTTGTTTGCAGAGATTTTTTTATTTTATTGATAATTCTATTCCATTTCTGGTGATCTGTCTGTTCAAATGGTCAATTTCTTCTTGATGCAATATTGGTGGTCTGAATGTTTCCAGAAACTTCTCCATTTCTTCTAGGTTATCCAGTTTGTTTCCATACAGTTGTTCATGGTCATCCCTTATGATTCTTTGCAAATTTTTTGTACTCTTTGTAGTTTCTCCATTTTCATTTCATATATTTCTTGTGTTCTCTGTCTTTTCTTGTTGGTGAGCCTGTCCAGAGTTTTGTCAATTTTGTTTACAATATAAAAAAGTAGTTTGATTTTTTTTTCTATTTTTTAATCTCTATATGAATTCTTTCATCCTTGATCATTATTATTTCCTTCTTTCTCCTGACTTTTGGTTTTGTTTGCTCTTCTTTTCAAGATTATTTTACATACAACGTTAGATTATTTATTTGAAATTTCTCTTCTACTTTGAGGAGGTCCTTGTCACTATGAACTTCCCTTTTATGCCTGCTTTAAGTATTTTCCATAGACTTTGTGTAGTGTTTTTGTCATTTTTCTCAAGATACTTTTTAATTTCTTCTTTAACTTCATCACCCCCTACTTGTTTTACTATCATGTTGTTTAATCTACATGGTGTCATTTTTTTCTCCCTGGTTTTTCTGTGATTGATTTCTAGATTCATGCTATTATATTCAGAAAAGTTTGTTGAAATAATGTTTATCTTCTTAAATTTTTGAGGCTTCTTCTGTGCCTGAGTACATACTCTTTCCTAGAAAATGTTCCATGTGCACTGGAAAAGGATGTATATTCTGTTTTGGGGAGATGTACTGTTTTGAGTATATCAACCAAGGTCCTAAAATTTTATTTTACCTGTTAGTGTCTTTGTTCCCTTATTAATTTTCTGTCTGAAAGACAACTCCAATGATGGTAATGGGGTGATGTAGTCTCCTACTATGATTGTGTTCCCATCAATTTCTCCCTGTTTATCTATTAGTATTTGCTTTACGTATTTAGGTGCTCCAATATTGAGTGCATATAGCTTAAAGCGTATAATACACTAATTTTATATTGATCACATAATCATTATAGCATGTCCTTGTTTATCTGTCTCTATGGCCTTTGTTTTAAAGTCTATTTTGTGTGAAATCAGTACTGCTAGTCCTGTCTTCTTGTCATGTCCATTTTCATGGAATACATTTTTCCGTCCTCTAACTTTCAATTAATGTGTGTTCCTCTCCCTTGAGTGGGTCTCTTCTATGATTCATAATGTAGCGTCTAGTTATATTATCCCTTCTGATTATAAATATCGTTTGATTGAAGCACTTATTCTATTAACATTTATGGTTATTATTGATAGACGGGTGTTTATTTCCATTTTGAATTTCATTTTCCAGTTGATTTGGTATTTCCTTTTTGTTCATTTCTTTTTCTTTTTGTGGCTTGATAATTTTCTTTTATTATCTTGGTTTATTTTTAGTTTTGTGAGTTCATTGTAAGCTTTTGACTTATGGTTACCATTTTTGTATGTATATGGGCCCATTACTATATTTGTTTATTTTATCTGATAGTAATACAAACTCTAACCCATTCTACAGAGAACAGAATCAAGAAGAAGATACTCTGTATAGTCCTGTTTCCTTCTCTGACCCTTAAATATTTTGATGTCCTGTTTTACAACGTCATGTTTATTCTGTTCTAAGACATTGTAGCTTTTGCCTTTCTAATTATGCCTTTCTCCTTGATATAGTATTCTGCTTCTCTTGTATTTAGAGTAGATATGTCATTTTTTTCTCTTGCTATGTTCTTTTACTATTTGCTTTTATGGAAGTTATTTTTCTCTCCTTCTATTCCAAGGGATACTCTTGCTTGATAAAGTATCTTAAATTACAGCTTCCTTTCATTCAGGACTTTGAATATGTCTTGCTGCTGCCTTCTGTCTGCTGTATTTGTGTAGGAAACTTGTTTAAAATTTTATGTATATAATTTTATATATATATGTAAAGAATACCTAGAAATGAAGTTAACAAATAAGGTGAAAACTTATACATTAAAAAATAGAAAACTTTGATGAAGGAAATTAAAACTGATCCAAAGAAGTGAAAAGATCTCTTATGTTAATGATGTGAAACAATAAGTTTAAAAAAACCATACTACACAAAGCAATGTAAATTTAATGTGATTCATATCAAAATACCGATGAGAATTTTCAATTAAATAGAAAAAATAATTTCAAAATTTATTTGTAACCACAAAGATCATGAGTTGACAATATAATTTTGAAAAAATTATTAAGTCTAATAGTGTAAGTTTCTCTGTTCTTAAACACAACTACAAAGCTTTAGTAATTAAAACACCATGATACTGGCCCAAAAATAGACACAAATGAATAGAAGAGAATACAGTAAGCAGATATAATCCTTAACACTATGATCAATTATCCCATGAAAAAGGAATCAAGAGTATAAAAAGATGAAAAGGCATTCTCCTCAATAAGTAGTGCAGGGAAGATTGATAACGTACAAGATAGATGAGGATATTTCCTCACATTGCATACAATCCATGAGCACAGAATATCTTTCTATTTATTTTGTTTACTTACATTTCTTGCACATGTTACTAACAGATTTATGTTTTGGTCTTTTATTTCACTTATTAAATTTATTCCTATATTCCCATTTTATTCTTTTTGATTTAATTGTACACACAATTGTGTTCCTAATTTCTATTTCTGAAAATGTGTTGTTAGTATATAAAAGTGCAACTGATTTTTGTATATTGATTTTGTATTCTGCAAGTTTAATAAATTTGTTCAATATTTCTAACAGTCACTTGAGGAGTAGATGGAGTTTTCTATCTATGTGAAATTATGTCATCTGTAAAAGTTTTACTGCTTTTTTATAAGTTGAATGCATTTTATGTGATTTTCTTGACTAGTTGTTCTGTCTAGGACTTCTAGTAGTGTAATTTAGGACTTGTGAGAATGAGCTACTATTTCTTATTACTGGTCCAGAAGAAAACGTTCCAGTATGTTAACATTGAGCTTGATGTTAGTCATGGTTTTTTTCATATATGGCTTTTATTATGTTTAGTTACATTCTACCTAGAGCGAATTTGTTACGAATTTTTTCATGGAAAAGTTAAGTTATGATGTGTCAATAATTATCCTACATATATTTAGATTATTATTTATGTATTCTTTGTTTTTTAAGGGATGGTATCACATTTATTGATTTGCATATGTTAAATAATATTTATGAATCAGGACTAAATCCCACTTAACTATAGTTTATAATACTTATAATATGCCATGGATCCAGGTTGCTAATATTTAGTTAGAATGGAATATACATATACTGAAGGAAAAAATTACATTGTAGCTTGAGTGTACATTTATTTATTTAAAATTTTTTTGTCTCATTCTGAATTTGGCTTATGTTTAATGGAATTTGTTTCTAAATAAATAATATAAATTTTGGTAGAACTGCATTTACTACAGCTTACTGATAGAGAACATAGCTATTATTTAAAATTAGAGCACAAAATACTTGCCTTAAAATGCCATATTATACTAACAATGCCAACTGTTTCAGGACCGAGAAACAAATTGCATCCTAAAAAGTATTTAGCTGATCTTTTCCACGCCAAACCACATTTACTGTTATTTGTTTGTTTATTTGTTTGTTTGCCCCTTAAAGGAGGCACTGGGTGTGGAACCCAGGAACTTGGGTATAAGTTTATTTATCAACAACATTTTGGAAAACTTAACAGGAGCCACAAGAGTGTGGTTTATAAAGATGACTAGAAAATTTATTCCTTGTAGGTACTGAAAAACCTCAGAATGAAAGAATGGCAGAAATAAACATTTGTAAGTATACAATAAGATTTTCTCTTTTGTAATTTTAAACTAGAGTATTAAATTACATTTGTTTTACTTATAATGCTGATTTACAATTTAAAAAAAGTTCCCCCTTTGGGATTTTTTAAAATTTCATTGATTATATTAATCTAATTGTATTTCATAAATATTTACCATTAATTTATAAACATACCAAATAAACTGATATTTATTCTGCTCATGTTTTGAATATAGAACTACTTAATGTAAAGCACACAGATAAATAAATACTTCCATATGCAAATCAAATTAGGTTTCTTTTTTTAAAAATTATAATGAAATAGATATACCTTTTTTGTACAGGTTTTACACAAATTTCAATTTAAATTCCAAAACTTTAAAATTAGTTTATTTATTTAGTGCATTATTTATGCTCTGTTCAACAATCTGTTATAAATTTGTGTACAAAAGGAAGGAGATTGGTTTTAATAATAGACCCCAAAATTAATTTATTTAAAAAGATGTTGTGGGAATAATATTTGCAGATCACGCTGTAAAAATAAACATCCTATGTGTTTCATTTTAACTGGATGAATGAGGAGTAAACACTGGCTTAATGTTACACTTGCATTGCTAGGAGACCAGTCATTTTGTGATGTCACAGCTACTCAGGTTGAGAACCACTGTGATGGCCTAGAAGTTTATATGTGCAGGCCTGCCAAAGAAGCATTTGAAGCTGCAGTTCTCAAAATCACGCAGTTTAGAAAAGGAGCTGTAGAAAAAGTTATTTGAGATGGCACATGTTTCTTCAGAAACTCAAGATGTGTCTCCTAAAGATTGACCAAGTGATTCTGGAAAGTCCAGTAGATCTCTATTATGTGATCAAACATTCTCTGGGGACTTGGACTTGAGGCCTATGATTGAAGAAAATGCTTTTCAGACTTTGTGTGAAGAATCCTTGATAAAAAGACCATTTTACACACATTGTGTCTCTGAACCAAATAAAGATAATGATTTTCGTTCTCTGACATTTCCAAGAAAACTCTGGAAAATGGTTGGGAGTGACCAATTTCAATCCATCTGGTGGAATGATATTGGAACTTCCATAGTGATCAATGAAGATGTCTTTAAGAAGGAAGTTTTGGAAAGAAATTCCCCTTTCAAAATATTTGAAACTGGAAGTATGAAAAGTTTAGTTAGACAGCTTAACCTTTACGGGTTTATTAAAGTGCAGCAGTATTTTCCAAGATCTGCTTGTCTAGCTGACTTTCTGTCAGAAGAAAAAGAAGTCTCTGTTTTAAGCAAAGTATTCAGAAATTTTAGTCACTGCTTGAAAACTTATATATAAATTTTTTTTGTACATCAATCTATGGTAACATAAATGTATAGCTAGATTTTGAATATTGTATAAAACTACTAAGGATAAAATATTTTATTTTTTCTAAAAAATGAGGACAGTGCGTTAAGTATTCAAGATTATGAGAAACTTTTCAAGCAACTATGAATCTTAACACAAGTCTAAATAAAGTATTAAAGCTGCTTTTAAAAAGGGGCATTCAACGTTACTGCTAATGCTAACGTGTTAAATTTGATGACTATACTATTTAAATGTGTATATTCCAAATAAAGAATTTCAAAAAATAATCTGCAATGTTCATATTTTGATGATATTATCTTAGTATAGTAAGCATGAAATCTGAGGTTTTATAGATTAGGCTTATTGTAGTCTTGTATTTTGGTTTAAAGTAATACTAAAATATTTCTCCTTTGTTTGTAGCTGCAGTTCTGTGATAATCCAAATTTTAAACGAGGCTGTCCCCAGCTTTTAGTGAGAATAAAAAGAAGAGTTGGGATTAAAAATGCTTCTCGTATCTTCATTGGCTCAATATTTAAATAAGAAACACTTTAAAGCAGGGGGTAATGTGGATACTCATAATTGTGATTTTGTGGCTGACAATAGAGGAGAAAGTGCATTTTTACCTTCTGCAAATTTAAACATGCGTCTAAAAAGAAAGCCCTCTACTAGCCACAAAATTCATTATACAAGTACCCCGATGAGAGGTGATTTTTCTCCTGCTTCCTCAATGTCAGTTAGACCACCAGAACAAATTGCAGTGGATCAACGTGCTATTATAAATCAGTTGACCACTTTCCAAGTGCACTCACAAAGCAGCTACACTGAAGCAAATGGTCATGTTGTGAATTTCATTACAACTACAACTTCTTCTTCTCAGTACAGCACCTTATCTCCCAAACAGAGCAATTATCTTGGACTGATGTTGGAGCCTTCTACTTTTCCAAATAGATATCACAACATATCGGCCAATGAAAGTCCTTTTTGTAAACTTCAAGCAGAGTGAAACCCATGGTTTCAAGTGCCTGTGATAGCTGCTCAACAGCCATCTCTCTTTCACGGCCAACTCATCAGCCAACTGCAGTTTATGAACGTCATCCTAATTACAACTGATCTGCCAGAGGACTACCAGATTATGCAGGATAACAAAGATTCTAATTGATGCTGGCAAATTTCGACAAATACCTGCAATAATTTATTCGAACAATAAACATACATGTGTACCTGTAATTTCCTTATATTTTTTTAAATAGTTAAGAGTAAAATGGGAGACAAAGTTACCATTTAAAAAAAAGAGATATTTGATTGATATAATCATTTGATGGAACAATATCAGAGTAAATATGAATAATTTCTTGTAATGAAGAAGAGAAAATTATAGAATTTGGGAATAGACTAAAACATGTAGAGAGGTAAAAGTACTAATTGACTTCTGGTTCATCCTGGAAAGTATTAAAAGTTTTGTTAGGATAGGTTGGAAAAGGAGATAAATGCAGGAACCAGCTCAGGGATCCTGGTCTCTATTATGTCGTCCCTGGAATCATAAAGGTCACATGATGTAGTCTCAGTTGGCACATTCAGCATGTGGTAGTATTTAAGATGTAATTTTTTATATGGTCTTCTTTGTGCTGTTCTCAAAGCATTCCAATTGGTGCTTTCATTTCCTCCCCTCAAGATTCTACAATATATTTTCTGGTAAATATTTAATGTTGCAGCCAAAGACAAGCTTAAGTCCTCAGGGTGGCTCTTAATGTCTTTCCAACTCTAAGCCCAGAAACTCAACATAGTTAAGTCATTTACTTATAGATATACCATCTGACTACCTTGGCATATCTTTATGTTTCACTGTATCTGGAGATACATCCAGGCAAATGCTTGTCAACCATTTTAACTCCAACCTCAAAACTTTTGCTCTAGATCCTCCTTGGACTTAGGATTTCCTCCTTTTACCTACTTAGACTTTCCCAGTCTCAGCACAGAAACCACCTCCTCCAGATGTTTTCTTTCTATCCCCCTTTACTTGTCTAACTTGGGTACAAGCACAGTAAGCACAGCACATGCAATAGGATGCATTTTAGTATTTAGTAAATGAAAAATACATGTTGACTTTAAGCAAAATCTACTTTCTGAAACAACAAAACTCTAATGGATTTCAAACTATTTCCTTATGGTCTTTACTCTTCACCACAAAGTAGCTCTTTTCATAACCCAAGTACTAGTCATTCAAGACAGTAAGTGGAGGTAGGTACAGGAGACAAAGCATTATTTTCTTCTTTATTCATGCCTCCAGTGTCCTAAAGCATTCCATTCTCATTTGCTGGATATTTTCCTGTCTTTTCCTCACTCACCCACCCCCAAATAACTGATTCTCATCCCCATACCAATAACTCTATTGTTTTTGAATTAATTTACTTCTTAGAATCAGAGCTTTGTCAAGAAGGGACAGAGCCATCACAAACATTTAAAGTAGGTTTATACACCCCACATAACTTGTGCCCCTTCTAACCTTCACACAGGAAGTATGTAAGAGGTACTAACACCTTACTTGGGGTGGTCATATTCAGTAACCAAATTGCAATCTAAAATGTGTGGACTAGAAGGAGTTGAGGGTGGTAGAATTAAAAATTTGTCTATATGCAAGAATGCCAAATTTCTGCAGATATTAGGAAATATAAAATATTCATGTAAGAGTTTGACTATTTCTCATTAATTTAAAATAAAATGTGAAGCGATTTCAGAATGTGAAATTCCCTGTAATGCTGGAAAATTTGTAGGCAAGGTCAGGGATCCTAAGGCTTATGCTCACAATCATGCAGCCAGTGTCATCTAATAAGACTGGAATGGCAATATTGAGTCCTGAAAATATGTCACCAGTTGTGAAGAAAGCCTTTGATAATCTGGAGAATGGGCAAATGGACCAAGGTAAGCTCTAGCCACATCCCACCAATATGACCTTTACCAAGAGAAGAAAAGAGCCCACTTGCAGCAGGAGAACGTTGTCTGGGCAGCAGTGGTTTCTCCTACAACAGAAACATGAAGATTTTAAGATTGCCAGCTCAAATGTGATGGTGGCTATGTTGTTTACATTAGCCGTCTGGGTTTCAGATGGGCTGGTTCAGCAGATAGTGTCCAGCTCTCTTATCAGAAAGTGTGTCTTACCGTGATCATCTTAACAAGGTTCTATACTGATAAGTCAAAAGCTACAGTTTACTTTCAAAATTAGAAATCCTAAAGAACAGTATTGTTTACTTGTCCATCTGTAGTTTTGTACCTGGGAAAAGCTAGACTATTGGCAAAAATACAAAAGTTGGCTGGTGTTTTGAAAACTATACTCTAAGCTCTGCCCACTATTCTTCCCACTATATATTACAAATGTGTCTACCACTCTGTGTGTGTGAAGGTTAATTGTTAAGCATTAACTAAGTTTGTCTTTGTTGATTCATCAGTGAATTATTCTGCTGCATCTGGCAGGATCTCTGTGAATTAAGAGTTTCACTGAGCCACCATATTTTCATATCAGGGAGAGGTAGAATATATTTCTCCTAGTATACTAATTTTGAACTGTTCACTGAATCCCGAGTAGATGCTAGGGGCAAGCCACTGAATGCTTGAATTGCAATGATGCATATAAATTCTACAGTCCCCAGAGCCCAGCAAAGGACTGTCTTTTTTTAAATTAAGCTTATGTCTAAGAGTTTTTTTTCTTTTAATTCTCATTGTTGACACAACTTATTTTGGCTTTGAACACCCCTTGGATATTTATAGAGTCTGAACCTCTGACTTATTCCCATTCACCTAGAAATTGCAATAACCTTACATTCTTTCGACTACCTGGGGTAGAGTGAGCATAGTCATAATTTTGAAAGCAGTCCTCAGTCCTAATAATTCAGAACCTTTACACTTCTTTGCCCAGCACTTGAGCAAGAATGTTTGTTGTGGATCTCAGGGATTATCCTCACATCCCCTAATGCAACCATGAGAAAACACCACATTGTTTTCCAAAATCAAGTCTTTGTCAGGATTGCATTCCCATTGCCAAACAGTTAAGAAGTGTAGGAGTTCTGATATTTTACCATGCTGAGATTTTTAGCAATTGAGCACGTTCCTTTCTTGTAGATGATGTCTGGGACATTAGACCCTCGGTCAGAGACAGTGAACTTCATCACTCACAGCAAAAGCAGCCAGGGTTAAATTTTTATCCATTCCCTAATCTCAGATGAATACACAGAGTGAAATTTTGATGCCTACAGAAGCAGTGGGCTGTTATGATGAAGAAATTTTAAGTCATGGGAAAACACTAATTTTATTAGTAACTTTATGTATTATTTATTAGAATCACTTATTTATTAGTATCTTTACCTAGGATAAATACACCATGACTCAAGGTTACTTGCTGAAAAAAAAATCATGGGAAATGACATGGAAAAAATGATCATTGAATTTCCATTTTTCCTTCCACTTTTATTGAGATATAATTGGCATAAAACGTTGTGTAAGTTTAGCTGCACAGGAAAGTGATTTGATTTACATGTTTCATGAAATAAATATCATAGCAACTTTAGGGAGAATTCATTATCTCATTTAGATAAAATATTAAAGTTATACAATTTGATTTTTGGTTGTGACGAGAAATCTTAAAGTCTACTCCTTTAACAACTTTCATATATATCATAAAGCAGTATTAATTATATTTATCATGTTACTATGTGTCCTCCCTAGAACACGTTTATTTTATGGCTGGAGGCTTGTACCTTTTGAGTGCATTAATCTAATTCTCCTTTTCCAAACCCTGCCTCTGTTAACTACAAATCTGATTTTTTTCTATAATTATATTTGTTTGTTGTTGAAGTGTACTTTAATCTATAACACTATATTACTTTCTCTTACACAACATACTCTTTGCTATCTTTAATACATTTCAAACTGATCAGCAGAATAAATCTAGTTATGATATGTTGCTATTTAAATATGTTTCATACTTATTGACTATTCCCCATACAGTATATTTCTTGTCTCTGACTGATTTAATTTTTAACTGGAAAATTTTCTCTCTTAAGTTTCCTCAACTTTCTTTTTCCTCACCCCATTTCCCTCCTTCTTGTGAACAACCTGTTTCTTTATATGTGTATAACTCCATTTCTGTTTTGTTATGTTCATTTGTTTTAAATTCCAAATGTGAGTAAAATCATTAACATTCCTCTTTTTTCTGTCTGACTTATTTCATATAGCATATTACACTCTTAGTCTACCCATTTGTTGCAAATGTCCAGAATTTATTCTTTTTATAGCTGAGTAACAACCCATTGTATTTTTATGTGTGTGTGTGCTTATATCTATCTATCTATCTATCTATCTATCTATCTATCTATCTATCTATCTATCTATCTATCATCTATCTATCTATCTATCTGTATATATATCTATAAATATAGATAAATCTGTAGTTCACAGATGGGAAGATATATATACTATAAATGCACATCTTTTTTATCCATCATCTACTGAATGAGCAATAAATTTGCTTCTATTTCCTGGTTATTGTAAATAATGCTGCAGTGAATATAGGTTTGAATTTATCTTTTCTGATTAGTGTTTTTATCTCTTGGAATAAGTATCCAGATATGAAATTGTTGGATCACATTTCTTTTTTAATTTTTAGATAAAACTATATACTATTTTTCACAGTGGCAGCAGAAATTTACATTCACTCCGGCAGTGCATCATGGTTCTTTTCCTTACATCTTTACCTTCACTTGTATTTGTTATCTTTTCGATAATAGTCATTCTGACAGGACTGACATAAAATCTCATTGTGTTTTGGACTTGCAATTTTCTGATGGTTAGTGATGTTGCACGTTTTCATGTGCCTGTTGGTTATCTTTCCCCCACTGTATATTCATTTTTTTGTAATGGGCTACATAACCATATTGTCTGATTTCATTTTTAGGCACTCTGTTTTGTTCCATTATTCTGTTCGTTCTGTGCCAGTACCATATTTTTATTTTATTACTGTAGCTTTGTATTATAGTTTAATATCAGAGACTGTGTTACATCCTCTTTTTTCTTTCTCAAACTAGTTTGTGTTTTTTGTTTGTTTTTTTCATTTTTTTCTTTTTCCTTTTTTAGTGATTTCAACTCTTTTGTGATTACATGTAAATTTTAAGATTATTTCTTGTAAGATTTTGAAAATGACCTTGGTATTTTGATAGGTACTGAGTTTAATTTGTGTATTTTATGGTTACTACTGTCATTTAAACAATAATTTTTTCTTAATCAATGAACACAGTATATCCTTTCATCTATTTGCATCATCTTAAATTTCTTTTCTAAATATTTATAGTTTTCTGAGTACAGGTCTTTTACCTCCTTGGTTGGATACATTTCTAGATATTTTATTTTTTTGTAATGCAACTGTAAATGAGACAGGTCCCTCACTTACTCTATCTGTTAGCTTGTTAGTGTGTAGAAATGCAAGATTTCTGTATATTAATTTTCCATTCTGAAATTTTACTTAATGCATTGATAAGCCCTAGTAGTTTTGTCATTAAAACTTGGGATTTCTGTTTAAAATATGTCCTCTACAAACAGATACTTTTACTCATTTTCTGAATTAGCTATATTTTATTTACTTTTATTTTGGATAGGTATGGCTGTAGTTACCAATACTGTATTTAATAAAAGTGGAAAGAGGGAGCATTCTTGTGTTCTTGTTGCTCTTACAGGATATGCTTTCAGCTTTTCATCAGTGAGTGTCATGCTAGCTGAGTTCTTGTCACATATGACCTTAAATGTGTTGAGGTATGTTTCCTCATGCCCACTTTGAGGGGAAATATAATCAAAAAAAGATACTGATAATTTCAAATCATTTTATGACTCTTTGAGGTGACCATATAATTTTTATTCTTCAGTTTGTTAGTGTTGCATATCATATTGATTAATTTGTAGGTACTGAATCAGTTTGGCATCGCTGGAATAAAATGGACTTAATCATATTGTACAATCCTTTTAATGTATTGTTTGGCTTGCTAACATTTTAGTGACGATTTTTGCATCTATGCTATCAGTAATTTTTAACCTGTAATTTTTGGAGGTATTTGTTCAACTTTTAGTTTTAATATGATATGGAAAGTTGGGGTAGGAAGCCTTCCTTCATCTGCAAAATTTTGGGATATTCTGAGAAGTATAGGTGATAGCTCTTCTCTAAATGTTTGGCAGAAGTCCCCTGTGAAGCTGTCTAGGCATGGAATTTTGTTTCTTGGGAGATTTTGTTTAAATACTTATTCAATTTCATTAGTGATAATTGGTTCATATTTTCTATTTCTCATTCCATCCTGGAGATTGTCTTTCTAAGAATTTGTCCATTCCTTCTAGGGTTTCCCTTTTATTGTCATATAACTTGATGTATCCTCTTGTGATGCTTTGTTGTTCTGTGATATAAAGCTGTAACTTCTCATTAATTTCTGAGCTTATTAATCTGTGTTCTCTTTTTTGCTCATGAGTCTGTTTACAGTTTATGAATTTTATTTATCTTTCAAAATCCATTATTTAGATTGATTAAATGTTTCTATTTTTAATCCTTATTTATTTATGTTCTGAACATTCAGGTGTCTTTTCTTCTACTAACAAGTTTTTTTTATTATTTTCTTACATATTTTTGTTGTAAGATTATGTTATTATAGAGAGATGTTTCTTAATTGTATAAGTGGGATTATTTTGCTATAAACATCCCTATTAATACTTCTTTTGCTATAACCCATGAACTTTGTTTTTGTGGTCATTTTTCATTATATAATTTTTCTTTGATTTTTACAGTAATCCATCGGTTATTTAATATTGTATGATTTACCCTCCACATTTTAATGTTTTTCTCAGTTTTTTTGTTTTAGTAAATTTGTACTCTCACAGAATCCATATGTTGCTTCACAAAGCAAGGAGACAAATAATAAAATATTTACAAAAACATGTAACACCCAAATTTTCTGAAATAATCTTTGGAAAATGAACAAAGCTGTGGGTAATATCCTACCTGACTTTAGAACATACAACAAAGTTACAGTAATCAAAACATCAAAATATGGCACTAAAGAGCCTCATAGATCAATGGAACAAATTAGAGAGTCCTAAAATAAACCCACACACATATGGTCAATTAGTCTACAATGAAGTCAGCAAGAATATACAATGGAAAAAAGGCAGTTTCTTCAACAAGTAGTTCTGGGAAAACTGGACAGTACATGTAAAAGGAAGATGTAAGATCACTTCCTTCCATAGTATACAAACTAAGAAACAAATGGATTAATTTCTTAAATGTAAAACCTGAAACTACGGAATTTCTGACAAAGGACATGAGCAGAACTGACTTTGAGGTAAATCTTAGCAATATTAAATTTTGATGTGTCTCCTAATTATGAAAAATTAATAATAAACTAATAGTAATTGTTTATACTTTAGTGAGGAAAAACTAGATATACTATGTGATACAGGGATTCTACTTCATTTATAAATGTGAAGTGCAAAACCTTTTGCAGAGGAAAGGAAAACTTCAACAAGACACATGACAACACACAGAATAGAAGGAAAAATTTCAGACAATGAGACCAACAAGGTGTTAATATCCATAATATATATATAGCATATTTGACTCAGTATTTAAAAAACAAAGACCCCAGCATAAAAATAGTTGAAGGATCTTCATGGAAACTTTTCAAAAACAGACATGTGGTTGATTTTCAGACACGTAAAAAGATACATAACGTTGCTATTCATTAGGAAAACATAAATCAAAACCAGAATGTAATATAATATCAAAGCAACCAAAATGGCTATTAGCAAAATGTCTACAAATGGAAAACATTAATAAGAATGTTGAGAGAAGAGAACCCAGGTACACTGTTGGTGGAAATATAAATTGATGCATCCACTATTATAAAAGTGTGGGCAGTGCTCAGAAAACTAGAAATAGAAGCATTATATGTTGCAGCAATTCCAGTTTTTGTTATAAATCTGAAAAAGTTGAAAACAATAACTTTAAAGGATATATTTCCCACAATGTACTTAACATCATCATTTTTAATAGCCAAGGATAGAAGCAGAACTCAACTGCCCATCAACAGATAATTGGCTGAAAAAGATGTGAGATATATATATAATATAATAAATAGTTATAACAAAAACTAAAATTCTGCCATTTGGAACAATGTGATTGGACTCAGAGGATGTTGCACATAGGAAAATAAGTAATACAGAAAAAAACACTCTTCATTATCAATTACATGAGGAAACTAAGGATATAAGAGAAATAATCATAAAAAAAACCAGAAACAGACTCACATGTATAGGTGTAGTGTACCAAGTAGTGGTTTCTTGTGGGGACAGGGAAGAAGGGGGAAAAGACAGAAATATGCAAGCTACTAATAATAAATAGAGAAACAACAGGGCTATATTTACAGCACAGAGAAATATTTTAATAATTTAAAGGATTTTCAAAGTGATTATAGTCATATATTATAGGAAAATGTGCTTGTATGTGGGAAAAACATTGAAGAAAGAACCCAGGAAAACTGAAAATACTTTGTAGTAGTATGATATTAATGGAGGTGATTTGTTCACTTTCTTTACAGTTCTTATAATGTCCTTATTAGAATTTAAGCTTTAAAATGAAAAAGTATATCCTTTTAAAAATTGACATAAATTTAAACTCTTTTTCTCTCTACAGTCAGTAAAACGTTCATATCTCAACAAAAATAACTACAACACAAAACAATACTCCAGAACACATGTGTAAAGCTGAAGTGAGGTGGACTAAAACACATAAAGGAGGCTGATTTTAGGGAAGAGCAGAGTTGGTGCCTGCGACCAAGGCCGACTGACTAGGGTTTCTGAGCCCACAGTTTCAGAGAACCCAGTAGAAACAGGGTCTCAGTGGTTCACAAAGCTTCGGCCTCCAAATGTATCAGTACTCATGGTCACAGGTATCTAGGAGGGAGCCACAATGGAGACAGAAATTCCATCCTTCAGACACTCAGACATTCATGACACTGTCCCTACTCCCCATTCACAGTGATGGAGAAAACTACCTTGCAACACTGGACATGGCAAAGACACTTTCCTGAATCCAACTACACACCTGTCTTTACAAATTTCCTCAATGTGTACACTGAGTCTCAAGGGATATCAGATCAAAAGAGGAGTTCGCCATCCCAGTGACAACAGTGGCATTAACTACCAGAGAAGTGTAAGAAGTGACAATGAAAGCAATCTTTTATCCAGACAGTAGTGACTGGAAAGTGCCATTTAGAAGTATTATCAGAGGTAGCTCCGGTAAGTAAAACCAAAAATTGTGCAATATTGCAAACTACCAGAAAACAAAAACAAGGACTCCAACTCCCAATCTGTTATTTAGTGTCATTAGAGCAATAATTTAAAAGATCATGACCAATCACAGTAACATTATAGGGCACGCACACACACAGACACACACACACACACATACACAAACACACTCAGACACACACACACACACACACACATAATGTCAACCCTGAAGCAAACAAAGTTAAAGTCATGGAATATTGCCATATGACTAACAGAGAATTCAAAATATGTGTCATACAGAAACTCAATACATAAAACAAAACTCAGAAAGCCATTTAGTGAACTCAGGAATAAATTAAATGATGATAAAGAATACATTCCCAAAGAGACTGAAACTATAAAATAACCAAATATTATTGGAGGACTAGAGGACTTAATAAATGAGATGAAGAATGCAATAGAAAGCATTGGAAGTAGACTGTCTTTGTGGAAGAGAGATTAGCAAACTCACCAATACAAAACTAGAAATGATAGGAGAGGGCAGAGGTACAAGATATTAAAAAGTGAGGAAATTCTACAATAGCCATCAGACTTCTTCAGGAAGTGCACATTAGAGTGAAATCCTGGAGGGAGAAGTAATGTAGACGGCAGCTGATGGTTTATTTAAAGAAGTAATATTCGATAACTTCCCTAACCTGGGTAAGGGACTGATACACAAGTCCGTGAGCCAACAAAACAGCAATAACTTAAAGGCAAAGAGACCTCCTTCAAGATACGTCATATGCAAATTGGCAAGTCAATGACAGAGTAAAATTTTAAAGGCAGCCAAAAAAAGTTATGATAATGTACAAAGGAACTCCCACTAGGCTATCTGCAGATTTCTCAGCAGAAAACATAGGCCAAGGGTAAATAAAATGACATTTTTCGAACTACTGACATATGAAATCTCTCACCCAATTATACTCTACTTTGCACAGTTATCACTTAGATACAAAGTGAAAATAAAGACTTTACCAGTCAAACAAAACCTGAATGAGATGAAAAACAAAACCGAGACATCTTACAAGACTTGCAGAAAAGAGCTCTTCTGAGAAAAATAAAATGGCAAATATATGCAAAACTTTGACAAAAATGCTAAGTAGAGACCACAAGAAAGTTGCAACTGTTTATTTGGTTATGTTTTAAAATGCTAATATACTATATGGATTAAAGAGGGAAAAATAGGAAATCAGGGGAAATAAATATAGATATATCAATCTGGTAACATCCTCATAACAGTAAAAGAAATAATTTGAGACTGTAATCAAAAAAGTTAAAGAGTAAAAATAAAACAACATTATAGGAAGATGCTATCAGAAGTAAAATGACTAAATTATACATAAGTTATTTTATTTTAAATGAAGTGCAGTTGATGTACATTATTGTGTAGTTTCAGATGCACAGCATGGTGATTACCATCACTTTGTAGATTATATTGCATTATAAATTATTACAATAAATGTAACATACAATTTTTATAATTTATTGCGTATAATTCCCTGACCTCTACAGATTGTCCTTGTTGCTTATCTCGTTTATGTTTGCTACTTTGTATCTGTCAATGTCCTACCATTAAATTATCTTTCCCTTCCCCTTTTGGAAAACATAATTTTTTTCCCATATCTTTGAGTCTGCTTCAGTCTTGTCTATCTAATCCCTCAATCTGTCAATCTACCTATCTTTCTCTGTATTTCTCTCTCTATTTCTCTATTGGTCTATCTTTCTCTGTATCTTTCTATCTAACTTTTTATTTCTCTGTCATCTATCATTGATTGCTATTGATAGATATACTCAGACATTTGTTATTCTTTTGATAACACATATAAATTATATTATATTCTTTATCATTGTCTAAGTTACTTCACTAAGCATAATATTTACTGGACCCATTTGTGATGCTGAAAAAGCAATATTTTATACTTTTTCATTGCTGAGTATTATTCCATTCCATATTTATAGAAACATCATATCTTCTTAAGTCCATAGTCTATTGTGGACTCTTGGATTGCGTCCCTCATTTGCATAATATAAACCGTGCACTTGTGAACATAGGTTCTTCTCAATTTGTGGATTTTCTGCAGATTTTTTCTCAGAGAGGTATTACTGGGTCATATGGTAGTTCCCTTTATAGTTTTTAAAGTAATCTGAATACTGTTTTCCATAGAAGTTGTACCAATTTACATTCCTTCCATAAGTATACAAGAGCTTTGTTTCCTCCACATTCTCAACAACACTTAGTATTTGTAGAATTTTTGATAATCGCCATTTGACCAGTGTGAAGTGATACCTATTATGCTTTTGATTTGTCATTTCCTAATAATTAGTAATGTTGAGCATTTTTATCACTTGCCTGTTACTCATCTGAAAGTTTTCTTTGGAAAAATATTAATTCAGCTACTCTGCTCTTTTTTGATTGGGTTTTTGTTTTCCACATTGAGTTGTGTAATTTAAAGCCATGTTACATCTATTAACCTAAATCTATTAACTCCTGTTCACTTGCATTGTTTGTAAAAATGTTCTCCAGTTTCACAGGCAATGTTTTCGTTTCATTGATAGTGTCCTTAGCTGTGCAGAAGTTTTGAAGTTTGTTTAGTTCCCACTTGCTTTTATTTGCTTTTATTTCTTTTGCCTTAGGAGACTGATATAAGAAAATATTCCTATGATATATAAACAATAGTGTATCACCTATATTCCCTTCTAGCAGTTTTATAGGATCAGGTCTTCCATTTATGTCCTTAATAAACTTGGAGTTTATTTTTGTATATGATGTCAGGGAACCCTCTAATTTCACTGTTTTACATGTAGATGTCCAGCTTTCCCAACACCATCCATTGAAGAGACTGTCTTTTCTCCACTGTGTACTCTTGCCTCTTTTATCATAGATTCATTGATCATAGGTTTGTGGAATTATTTCTTGGCTCTCTATCTGTTTGTATTGATTATACCTGTGTGCCAATGCCATGCTGTTTTTATTACTGTAGGTTTGTAGTGTAGTAAGTTATCTGGGAGGGTTATACCTCCAGATTTTTTGTTTTATCTCAAGATCATTTTGGCAATTTTTAATGGTTTCATGTAAAACTTAGAATTATATTTTTGTAGTTGTGTGGAAAATACTACAGCATTGTAACAGGAATTGCACTAAATCTGTAGGTTTCTTTGTGTAGTACGGCCATGTTAACAATATTAACTCTTTCAATCCAAGAACAAAAGACATCTTTCCATTTCTGTGAATCATTTTTAAATTCTTTGTCAATGTTTTATAATTTTCAGTATGTAGAGCTTTCACATATGTGGTTACATTTATTCCAAGATATTTGGGGGGATGGGATTTTAAATAGTATTGCTTTCAACATCCATTTTATGGTATCTCATGATTAATGTGTAGAAATGCAAGAGACTTCTTTACATTTATCTTGTCCCCTGCTCCCTTGCTGAAATTATTTATTGTTCATAAAATTCTGTGTGGAGCCCTTAGGACTCTCTATGTAGATAGTTATGTCATCATTACTGGTGACAATTTTTCCTCTTTCTTTCCATTTTGCCTTTCTTTTACTTCATTTCTATTCCTTCGTTCTATTACTATTAAACAGAAATGGTGAGAGTAGGAATCCTTGTCATGTTCCTGAATTTATCCAGAAGCTTTCAGCTTTTCTCACGGAGTATTGTAGTTTGTTATAAATGACCTTAAGTATGTTGAGAGATTTTCCAATTGTACTCAATTTCATGAGAGTTCTGATCATGAATGGATGTTGTATTTTGTCAAATGCTTTTTCTGTTTGTATTGAAATGGTCCTGTGAATTTTTTCCTTCCTTTATTAGATATGTATCATGCTGATTTACTTGTGTATGTTGAACCATCCTTGTGACTTTGGAAAGTATCCAAAGTATCATTGTGTATAATCCTTTCTATATATTGCTGGATTAATTTGTTGATGTTTTATTGAGGAGTTTTGAATGTATGTTCATCAAGAATATTTGCTTTTCATTTTCTTTTTTTTTTTTTTAGTGTGTTTGGATTTGTTATCTGGGTAATGGTGGTCTCATAGAAAATCTTTGGGAATTTTCCTTCCTCCTTTATTTTTTGAAATAGTTGGGGGGAAAGAGGTTTTAATGAAGGCTTCTAGACATTTTGTTCAAGGAGTCTTTTTAAAAATATTTATTTTCATTAACTTATACTGATTGCTGTTTTCAAGTTTTCAGTTTTCTCTTAATTCATTGTAGGCAGGCTGTATGTTTCTAGAAATTTGTCCATTTCATTTAGTTCATCCTGCTGGTTTTCATGTAACTGCTGAAACAGATTTCATAATCTTTTTTTGTATTTCTGTAATATGAGATGTTATTTCTACCCTTTTGATTCTTATTGTGTGTGGGCACACTCTTTGTATATCTTGATAAGAGTGGCTAAATGCTTATCAATTTGTTAATATTTTTAAGAAAAAAATGCTGTTGAATTTATTATTTTGAATTTATTTTTTAATTTTTATTTTATTCATTTTCAACCAAATCATTAAAGATTTCTCATTCTACTTCCTTGGGGTTTTGTTTGTTATTATTAGTAGATATTATGTGTGGTAAGCTTGGTCCTTTGTGTGAGGTTTTCCTTATTTCTTATTGAAGGACTGATTTTTTCTAAACTTCCGTCATACATTTGTCTTTGCTTCATCCCATACATTTTATGAAGCTGTGTTGTCATTGTTGTTTGTCCCCAGGTATGTTTTTATTACCTCTTTGATTTCATCTTTGACAATTTTTATTTTTTTAAAAGATGTGGTTTAATCTCATGTTTGTGATTTTTCTGTTCTTTCTATGGTTGATGCATAGTTTCATACTTTTGTTTATGGAATAATGCTTGCTGTCATCTATATTTGCTTAAAGTTTCTGAGGCTCTTTTAATGACATAATATGTGGTTCATTCCTTAGATAACATCCTGTGCACACTTGAAAAGTTTGTGTTCTGCTTTTCTGATACAGTGTCCAATAGCTCAGTTAGGTTGAAATGATCTAATATGCTATTAAGACCTCTGTTTCCTTACAGATATTCTTTCTGGATGATCTCTCCATAAGAATAATGAGGTGTTAAACTCATCTACTATTATTGTTTTATAATGAATTAATTCCCTCAGGTCTACTAATATTTCTTTTTATATTTTGGATCTATGGTGTTGGGTCCATATAAATGTTAATGAGTGTAATACCCTATTTTTCTATTGATCTCTTTTTCTTTATATAATCTCATATTAAACTTTTATTGTGGCCCATTTTTTAAAACATATTTTGTATGATTTGAGCATTGCAATCTGCACTTTCTTGTTGTTTCCATCAGATATCTTCTCCATCTATTTCCAGGCTGTGTATATCTTCCTCCATAAAGTGAGTCTTTTTTGGGGGTAGGCCAAGATGCTGGAGTATAAGGATGCTCATAGCTCACCCTTTCCCAAAAATGCACCAAGACTCACATCCACAGACTCACTCAGCTAACCAGAGAACCTGCATGACTCTGAAAGAACATTGTCCTCTTCAAAAGATAAAGATGCCAAAATCTGGTAGTAGAAAAGGAATAAAGAAGGAAGGAAAGGGAAAACAGTGTGGGACAGGTCCCATGGGGTGGGAGCTTCAAAGAAGGTCTGGCACTCATTCACTGAGTCTCTCCTCTCCAACTGAGATGTCAGTAGGAGGGAGCAGGAGACTCCAAGTCTTGGATCTGAACAGAGAATCAGTTGACTGACAAAATTAAGTTAAACAGGCACAGAGGGTCCCTGTGACACCCAGCCCAAGATGCAGCTCAGCATCTGGGGGCAGGGCCATGCTGCCCTATCTGGGTGGAAGATGGGGACTGCTGCACTGAGGCAGCCCATGGGAAATGCATGGGGCTGTGTGCCATGGCTGTGCATTCATGGTGCAGAACAAACTGGGCCCTCCATAAAACAGCAGGGAAGATGTGCCCTGGGGGAAGGGTGCATACCCCCATCTCTGAAAATCCACAAAATTTTCTTGGTGAAGTGAGGTGGGGTACATGCACAGCCACCATCCCCTCTGGCACTTTGCACCCAGTCCACAGTGGATGCAAAACCTGCCTCCACACCTATGGACTCTACAGCCTCAAGGGTCTGACAGAGACTTGTCTACAGCCTATGGCAGATAGGATAACTCTATCCTGGATCCTCAGAGAACTTGCTCCACCAATACAAACATGGAGCTGTGTTTTGTCCCAGACCAGGGACAGGGCTGTACCTCATTCCTCTCTGGGCCCACCTCCAGGGTGCAAACCCAAGGTGGAGTGCACAGTGGCACAGATCTTTGTAGTGACCGGCACCCTGAGGGGGAGGGTGGCCCCCAAACTTTTGGGTAGAAACGCTGCCCCTGAACATGTTGCTGGGAGAGGGCATGATGCCCACTCCTGCCTGGTCGGTCTGCAACATCTGACTGCAGCATTGGGCAGGGCAGTGACAAGCTACCCCACAGTAAAAGAGAACTGCACATGACCCAGTGTTGGGAGTAGGTGCGATCTGCTTGCTGAGAGGAACTGGGTGCAGCACAGATGAGGGCTCCAATAGAGGGCCTCTGGAAACAGCAAGCTGAGTTTCCAAAACAGGATGAAGGCAGAAAGACGACATTAAAATCACACAGTCTCAAGGAGGACACTGACAACCCCCTTTATAAATCTGTTTTTACCTGCTCCATTTTTATTGCCTTCCTAATTTTTACTCCTTAGACAATTATATATAACCCCATATTCATCCCTTTGAAATTTTTAAAAAATATTTTTATTATTATTATTTCCCAAAATTCTGCTTCCACTTGCTTTTCTATTATTCATTATACAATATTTTCTAAAATTTATTTCTCCATTCTTTAAAATTCTTTATCTCTCTGTCTATTTTTCTCTTTCGTAAGTTGTACTACTACATAGGCATTAGGTAGATAAACTCTTTTAGGACCACAGTAGATAACTGATACTCCATAAATCACAGTGCCAGAGAGGTAGGAGCAAGATGAAGAAGCAGAGAAACAATTCCCAATTAAAAGAACAAGAGAATTCCCTGAAAGAATGATCAGTGAAATAGACATTGATAGCCTACTACATCGAGATTTCAAAAAAGGACTAATCAAAGTACTAAAGGAAATAAAATAGATAATGTTTAGAGATATAAAATATGTCATAAATGAAATGGCAGCTGTAAAGAAGAGCTGAGTAGAATAGGTAAACCCACTGACTGAGATGAGGAATGATCTAAAGGTAGTGCAATGCTGACTAGATAATACAGAGGAATGAATTAGTGACTTAGGAGACAGGACAATAGAATACACCCAATCAGAATAGGTACAAGAGAAACAACCAGAAACAAATGAAAAAAGCATAAGGGAACTATGGGATAATATAAAGCATGCCAACTTTTGCATGATAGAGGACCCAGAAGGGGAAGAAAGATCAAAGGGTATTGCAAAGGGATTTGAAGAATTCATGACTGAGAACTTCCCAAACTTAAAGAAGGAATGAGATATCCAAGTACAGGAAGCTCAGAAGGTCCCAAACAGGAAGATACAAAATACACCCACACGAAGACATATAATTAAGATGGCCAGAGTCAAGGATAAAGAAGTGATCCTAAAGGCAGCAAAGGAAAAGCAGTTAGTTACAAGGGAACCCCCATAAGGATCTCAGCTGATTTCTCTACACAAACACAACAGGCCAGAAGGGAGTGACAATATATATTCAAAATCCTGAATAAAAATAAAATGATATACTCTAGGATACTTTATCCAGCAAGGCAATCCTTTATGATAGAAGGAGATGTAAAGAATTTCACAGACAATAAAAAGATACAAGAGTTTAGCAACACTACACCCATGCTAAAAGAAACATTGAAAGTTCTACTCTAAATAGAAAAGCAGCACAATGCTGCAGAAATGAGAAACTCACAGCTGGAAAGGTGATAACTCATGAATTACAAATAAAATAAACACGAAATTACAAAACAAGACATACAAATCATTGAGAGTGGGAGAGGGAGGCAGGAAAATACAGAATTGCTTTTTCTCTTTCCTTTTAAAATTTTTTGTTCTCAGTAGGATGGGTTTGAGATCATGTTACTGTCAGTTTAATAAAAGCAGTTAAATTAATAGGCTATTAGACATAAAAAACGGTAACAACAACACAAAAACTTATCAGGGAGTCACTAAAACTAAATAAAATTCATGATAATACAAAGGAAAATTACCAAACCATAAAAGGAAGATGAAAGGAAGAAAGAGGAAATACCAAATCAACTGCAAAGATAAGGCCAAAGTGGCAATAAACACAAAACTATCATCAATTACTGTAAATGTGAATGGACTAAATGCTCCAGTCAAAAGACATAGACTGGCAGGCTGGATAATAAGGCAAGAAACTTAATTCTGCTGCATACAAGAGACCCAAATCAGGGAGAAAGACACATATAGATTGAGAGTGAAAGGATGGAAAAAGGTATTCCATACAAATGGAAAAGCCAGAAAAGCAGGTGTTGCAGTACTGATTTCAGACAAAATAGACTTTAAAACAAAGGTCATAAAGATACGAAGGATATTTTTTAATGATTAAAGGAGTGATACAAGATGAGGATAGTACACCCATTAACAAATATGCACCAAATAGAAGAGCAACTAAATACATAAAATATTTCCTAACAGATATAAAGGGGGTTATTGATGGGAATACAATCATAATTGGAGATTTCAACACTGCATAAACATCACTAGACAGATCACCGAGACAGAAAATAAATAAGGCAACAGAGAAATTAAATAATAGAATAGATATATTAGACTTGGTGGATACTTTCAGAGCACTGCCCTCCCCCTCAAAATAGATAATACATTCATTTCAAGTGCACATGGAGAATTTTCCAGGTTTGATAATGTACTTGGACACAAAAGAAACCACAGCAATTTTAAGAAGATAGAAATTACCTCGAGCATTTTTACTGACCACAATGGCATGAAGCTAGAAATCAACAAAAGATAAACAAAGGAGAACAAAAGGAAAACATGGAGATTAAACAATATGTTATTAAAAACCAATGGGTCAATAAAGTAATCAAAGCTGAAAAGAAAAAATTACACCTTGAGAAAAAAGAAAATGAAAGCAAAACCACACAAAATTTATGGGACAAAGCAAAATCTGTGCTAAGAGAGGAGTTTATAGTGATAAAGTCCTTCCTTAATAAAGAACAATTACAAAAATATTTAACCCACCAGCTGAATTAACTTCTAAAGGAAGAACAAAAAAGCCCAAAAGGCAGCAGCAGGAAGGAAATTATAAATATTGTGGAGTAAATAAATAAAATGGAGTTTACAAAGAACATAGGAAAAAAATTCAACCAATCTAAAAGCTGGCTGTTTGAAAAAGTGAGAAAAATCAAAAACCTTCTGGCCAAACTCAAAAAGAAGAAATGAGAGAGAGCACAAAGTAGCAAAATAAGAAAGGGGAATGAAGAAATTATAACAAATAAAATAGATATACAGAATATCATACGACAATATTATGAAAATCTCCATGGAACCAAACTGGATAACCTAGAGGAGATGGACAAGTTTCTGGAAACATACAGTCCACCAAGAGTGAATCAACAAGAAACTGACCCCTTGAACAAACAGATCACTAGAAATGAAATCAAAATAGCAGTATAAAACCACCCTAAAAAAACAGTCCAGGACAGGACGGCTTCACTGTGGAATTCTACCAAACATACAAAGAGGAACTCATACCAGTACTTCTCAAATGCTTCCAGAAGTATGAAAAGGAGGGAATACACTCAAAATAATTCTATGAAGCCAGAAACACCCTGATACAACAAACAGGCAAAGACAATACCAGAAAAGAGAATTATAAGCCAATATCTCTGACGAGCTTGACGCTAAAATCCTCAGCAAAATACTAGGAAATAGAATCCAACAACACATATAAAATTTATGCATCCTAACCCAATGGGGTTCATCCCAGGGAAACAGGGGTGGTTCAACATATGCAAATCAATTAAAGCAATATATCACATCAACAAGAGAAAGGGTCAAATCCACATGATCATCTCAATAGATGCAGGAAAAACATTTGATAAAATTTTGCACCCAAGTATGATAAAAACGCTCACCAAAGTGGGCATAGAGGGAACATATCTCAACTTCATAAAAGCTATATATAACAAATCTACAGCCAGCATAGCACTCAACGGTGAGAAAGTCAAAATTTTCCCACTAAACTCTGGGACAAGACAAGGTTGCACACTATCACCACTCCTACTGAACAAAGTCTTGGAAGAGCTAGCCACAGCAATCAAACAAGAGAGAGAAGGAAAAGGGATCCAAATTGGAAAGGAAGAGGTAAAAGTCTCACTATAGGCAGGTGACATGTTACTATATATAGAAAACACAAGAAGATCCACACAAAAATTACTACAGCTGATCAAAGCATTCAGCAAGGTAGCAGGTTACAAGATTCAGGTTCAGAAATCAGTGGTCTTTCTTATGCTACCGATTCAGATAATACTATAGAGCTACAGTCAACATAACAGCACTGTATTGGTACAAAAACACACATATAGGCCAATGGAACAGAATAGAGAGCCCAGAGATGAACCCACAAAATTTTGGTCAGTTAATCTTCGACAAAGGAATCAAGAATATACAATGGAATAGAGACAGTCTCTTCAGCAAATGGTGTTGTGAACGCTGGACAGCAGCATGTAAATCAATGAAGCTAGAACACTCCCTTACACCAGACACAAAAATAAACTCAGAATGGATCAAAGACTTAAACATAAGACAAGATACAATAAACCTCTAAGAGGAAAATGAAGGCAAAACATTATCTGATATACATCTTGAAACTTTTCTCCTAGAAGAAATGAAAGCATTAATACACAAAGGTTACCTAAAAAACTTGCAAGCCTCTTCACATTAAGCAAACCAAAAGTAAAACAAAAAGGAAGCCTTAGGAATGGGAAAAAAATTGCAAATGAAACTGACAAAGGCTTGATCTCCAGAAAATATTAGCAGATCTTCCAACTGTATAAGAAAAAACAAACAACCCAGTCCAAAAATGGGCAGAAGACCTAAACAAGCTATTCTCCAAGGAAGACTTATAGATGATCAACAGGCACATCAAAAAATACTAAATATCACTGATTATCAGAGAAATGCAAATCAAAACTACAATGAGGTATCACCTCACACCATTCAGAATGACCGTCATTCAAAAATCCACAAATGACAAATGCTGGATAGGCTGTGGAGAATAGGGAACCCTCCTACACTGCTGGTTTGAATGCAGTTTGGTGCAGTCACTCTGGAAAACAGGATGGAGATCCCTCAAAAGCCTAGGAATAGACTTATCATATGACCCACGAATCCCACTCCTGGTCATAAATTCAGAAGGAACCCTATTTCAGGATGACACCTGCACCCCAATGATCATAGCCAACACTATTTACAATAGCCAAGACATGGAAACATCCTAAATGTTCATCAACAGATGACTGGATAAAAAAGAGGCAGTATATTTATACAATGGAATACTACTCAGCCATATAAACCAACAGCATAACATCATTTTCATTGACAAGGATGCTCCTGCAGAATTTCATTCTAAGTGAAGTAAGCCAGAAAGAGAAAGAAAAATACCATTTGAGATCACTCATGTGTGAAATATAAGAACAAAATGAAATGAAATTAAACAAGCATAAATAGAAAACAGAAATAGACTCACAGACATAGAATACAAAGTTTTGGGTGACAAGGGTGCGGGGGTTTGGAAGAGATAGACTGGAATGCCAAAATTGTAGAATAGATAAACAAGATTTTAGTGTACAGCACAGGGAAATATATAAAAGATCTTATGGCAGCTCAGAGAAAAAGATGTGACAACATATATATATATATGTTCATTGTATTTGAAAAATTTTGCTCTATATTGAAATTTGAGGCAACTTTGTAAAATGATTGTAAATCAATAAAAAATAGCTAAAAAAAGGAAAAACATGATCCTAAATATTACAGGCATAAATATAATTTAGATAGAAAAACAGTATGCAAAACAGTAGTTATACCAAATTTTTTTTGTTTGTTTTCTTTTTAAGATAAGCAAAATCAAAAATCCTCTTGCCAGGTGCATCATGAAGAAAAGAGAGATGCTGCAAAGCAATAAACTATGAAATAAAAGAAGAGAAACAGCAATGGTTACCTCAGATATATAAAAAAGCGATCATTTTGTCAACAGTTTCATGCCAATAAACTGGACAACTTAGAAGAATTAGACACATGTCTAGAAAGAGACAGAGATAATGAGAAACAAATAATTTGAACAAACTGATTAGTAGAAGAAAGATAGATACTGCATTTAAGTAAAATCGTTAAATACAAATGCAGTTTTAAACAGCTCGTGTGGAGAACTGTTCAAAAATACAAAGCAGAACTTATACTCTTCAAACTATACAAAAATAGTGAAGATGAGGGAAAGTCCCAAATTAATTCTATGAAGCTTTCATCACCCTGATAGCAAAGCCAACAAAGTACGGTAAAGAGAATTTCAAGCCAATATCTTTGATTGATATAGATGCAAAAATTCTACAAAGTATTATTAGCAAACTAAATCCAGCAAGACATAAAATGAATCATTCACCATGATCAAATTGGATTCATTGCAGGGTCACAAGGGAGGTTCAACATACACAAATCAATCTGTTTGATACAACACATTAACAAAAGTAAAAGGAAAACAAATTGGTCATCCCAATAAACCCATAAAGAGCATTTCACAAAATTAAACATTTATTCATTAAAACAACAACAACAACAACAACAACAACAACAACAACAACAACAGCAACATTAGAAACCTCTTACCAATGTAGGATACAGGAATTATAACTCAACATAACTAAAGTCATTTATTACTGTCCCACAGACAACATAATATGCAAAGGTGAAAAACTGAAAGACAAATTAAGGAATAAGACAAGGATGCCCACTCTCAACATTTCTATTAAACACAGCATGGGAAGTCCTAGAAACAGCAATCGAACAAGAAAAAAAGATATTCAAGTTGGATTGAAAGAAGTAAAATTGTTATTTTTTCAGATGACATGATAATCTATATAGAGATCTCTAAAGTTTCTCCACACAAAAACAGCTAAAACTAATAAATACATTTAGCAAAGTCAAATGATTCATGATTAATATAGAAAAACTGTCATATTTCTTTACACTAACAATGAAATATTCCATAATTTTAAATAATCTATATGAAATCACATCAAAAAATGAAAAAAAATGTTTAAACCAATATAATTAAATGTATAAGACAGTGATAAAAAATTTAAAGATGATGCAAATAAATGGAAAGAAATCTCATGGTCTTAGGTAAGAGGAATTAATATTGTTAAAATATACACACTACAAAAGATGTGTACAGATATAAATTAATTCAGGTAGAAATACATGATATATTACAGAAAACTAAAAACAGTTCAAAGATTTGTATGGAACTGCAAAAGAACCAGAACTGTAAAAGGAACATTGAGGAAAAAGAACAAAGTTTGAGGCATAACCCTCCCAGATCTCAGACTATATTCCAAATATACAGTAATCAAAACAGCACAATACTGGAAAACAAACAAACATGTATATTACTGGAACAGAACACAGGCAGAAATGAAACATGACACATATGGTCAATTAACTTATGACAAAGGAAACAAAAATATACAATGCCTAAAAGACAATCTTCAGCAAGTGATGTGGAGAAAGCTAGACAGCTAAATGGAAATCAATGAAATTAGAACACTCCCTCACACTGTACAAAAATAAACTCAAAATGTTTTAAAGATCTGAATCTAATACATGACACAAAAAACTCCTAGAAGCTAACACAGGCAAAATAAGATATAAATTGTAGCAAAATTTTCTTACATCACTCTCCCAAGCTGAAAACTATTAAATCAAAATAAACAAATAGGTCCTAATTAAACTAAAACTTCTACACAGCAAAATAAACAAAATGAAAAGATAAACTTCCAAATGGGAGAAAATATTTGGAAACAATGAAATCAACAAGAGGCTAATTTCTAAAATACACAAATCATTCATACCACTCCATTTCAAAAATTTACAAACAACTCAGCCTGACAATGAGCAGAAGGCAATTCTCTAAAGAAGACACACAGATGACAATCAGGAACATAAAAACATGCTCACATTACTAATCATTATACAAATGCAAGAAAAAATTATATAATGTTTTACCTCACACTGATGAGAAGGGCTGTCATCAAAATGTCTACAAATAATGAAGGCTGGGGAGGTTGTGGAGAAAAAGGAACTCACCTACACTGTTGGTGGGAATGAAAATTGATGCAACCACTTTGGAAACTGGATGGAAGTTCATTTAAAAAATAAAAAATAGACCTATTATATGACCCAGAAATACCATTCCTGGGCACATAAAATATAAAACCGGATGACAAAGAATCCTAGGTTAAAACATAAGAATTACACTCTGACATTGTACTTAATTGGATTCTACATATGTCTCCTCTTGCAAGGGAAGCAGAAGCAAAACTAAAGAAATATGATTGTATCACTTTAAACAGATTTACACTGCAGAGGAAATGATCAATAAAATGAAGTCAACCAACACAATTGGAAGATATATTTGCAAGTGATATTTTCCAAACAAGTGTTAATATCCAAAACATATGGCAAACTCATACCCCACAACAACAACAAAAAATTCCAAACAATCCAATTAAAAAAAGTCCGTAGGAACTGAATAGATATATCTGACTCAATTTTCTGTAGAAAACATACAGTTGGCTAAATGATGCATGAAAATATGTTCAGAGCTATAAATTATTAGGAAAGTAATAAACCAAAAATGAGACAAGACCTCACACTTGTCAGAAGGCTCTCATCAAAAGAAAAGAAATAGATGTTGGTGGAGAAAAAGGAACTCCGTGCACATTGTTGATACATATGCAAAGTATTGATTTCATTGTATATATACATCAAATTTTCTTCATCCTCTTTTCTGTCAAGGGATTTTGAGTTTGTAGGTCCCATTCTGAAGGCTCTAGAGAGTAAGCCCATAGGCTGAACTGATAAACAAGCTGTTAGGAATGTCACATATCCATGCTGGATAAGAAATGGCCTACTCAATGTATCCAGTATGGATGGCTGGATGGCCAATGATGGGTAAGATCTTCAGAGGATGACAACCTAAGACAGGCACAGCCTGCTGGATAAGAGATGGCCTATTTAATGAAGTTAATGTTGGACTTTAAAACAATCCTTAATCATTTAACATCCTGTGCTTACTGCAGGAGCATGGGGACATAAATAGCTTCAGATCATTAACATTGTTATAACTTAGATGATATGTGAGGCATTGTGCATGTGGTATATAAACTCTTTTTCTAAGAATCAATAAACAGAGAACTACTTCGCTTCTCTACACACAGTGTTTGTGTGTATATGATGTCGTGCCACTGACAGACTTAATTTAAGTTGTTGGGAAAATCATAAAATGATGTTGTATTATATACATAGCTCTTTCTGCACCTACTGAGAAGATTATGTGATTTTTATTTCTCATTCTATTAGTGTGTCATGTCACCTTTATTGATTTGAATATTTTGAAGTATCCGTAAACCCTGGATAAATCCCTTTACTCATAGAGTATGATACATTAAACGTGTTGTTGAATTCATTTTGCTTGTGTTTTGTTGAGAATATTGGCACATACGTTCATCAGGGATATTATTCTATACTTTGCATGTAATGTCCTTTCTAACTTTGTTTTGCAAATAAAGCTGGCATCATAAATCCAGTTTGGAATCTTTCATCCTTTCAAATTCGTGGAAGATTTGGAGAAGAATTTGTGAAAAATTGTCTTCAAATGTATGGCAGAATTCACTAGTTAAGTCTTCTTGTAAATATTTCCTGTTTTGGGAGGTTTGGATTACTGATTTACTCATACACACTTTTGCTCTATTTAACTTTCTAATTTCTTCTTGATTCAGTATTGGAAGACACATGTTTCTGGGAATTTGTCTTTTGTTCTAGGTCATTCAAATTTTTGGCTAGTGCTAATTTCTTATGATCCTATATATCTCTATAACATCAGTGATATTATCTTCTCTTTTATTTCTAATTTTATTTGAGTCTTTATTTTCTTAGCCAAGCTAAACATTTGTCCACTTTATGTTTAAGAGAAACAGACTTAGTTTTTTTTTTTCATTTCCATTGTTTCTCTTGTTATTTGCCTTACTGTGATTCATTTAATTTTCTTCCTTATTCTTTCTTATTCCTCCTAGATTCTTGAGGTGTAAAGTCAAGTATTGTGAATCTTTGTATTTCTTTTATTATTATTTATTTATTTATATATTTACTTATTTATTTAATTTGCTTGTTTAGTTATTTATTCATTTATTTATGATTGAAGTACTGCCATTTACAATGTGTCAATCTGTGGTGTATAGCACAGTGTCCCAGTTCATGCATATATTTTTGTTCCTATTAAATGTTACTTCACTCTATTTAACATAATGCTCTTTGTCATACAAAAAAATTTTTTAAATAATCTATTTTTATATACAGTGTATAACATTTATATACCTACATCTCCCATATGTATCCACTCCCAGCCCCTTTCCGCAGGAACCATAAGAATATTTAGTAGATCTGTGAGTGTGTTTCAGTTTTGTAGATGAAATCATAGTGCCTTCATCAAACTTTTTTTTTAAGGTTCCATATATGTCATGTCATGTATTATTTTTCTTTCTTTTTCTGGCTTACTTCAATTCGAATGACACTTTTTGGGGACACCCATTTTGCTGCAAATGTCATTGTTTTATCATTTTTTATGGCAGAGTATTATTCCGTTGTTTAAATATGCCACAACTCCTGTATCTTGTCATTTGTTGATGGAGAATTAACTTGCTTCCATGTCGTGGTTTTTGTATATAGCACTGCTATGAACATTGTGGTGCAGGTGTGTTTTTGAATTAGGGTTCTCTTTGATATATAGCCAGAAGAGGGATTGCTGGATTGTACACTGTCTATTTTTAGTCTTTTGTGGCATCCCATTCCTGTTTTCCACAATGACTGCACCAAACTACATTCTTACCAGCAGTTTGGAGGGCTCCCTTTCTCCACAGCTACCCCAGCATTTATTGTTTCTGGACTTTTGAATGATGGCCATTCTGACTATTGTGAGTTGATACTTCATTACAGTTTTGATTTGCATTTCTCTGATAATTAATGATAGTGAGCAATTTTTTTTTCATATATCTATTTGGGATTTGTATGTCTTTATTGGAGAATTGCTTATTTAAGGTTTCTGCCCATTTTCAGATTTTTTTTATTATTATTATGTTGTATGAACTCTTTATGTTTTGGAAATTAAGCCTTTGCCAGTTGCATCACTTCTAAATATTTTCTTTCATGTTGTAGGTTGTCATTTTGCTTTGTTTATGGCTCCCTTGCTGTGCAAATGCTTATAAGTTTAATTAGGTCCCATTTATTAATTTTGCTCTTATATCCATTACCTGGGTAGTCTGTTGTAGGATATCATTGCTGAGATTTATCTCAGAGTGTTTTCCCTATGTTTTCTTCTAGGAGATTTACTGTGTCTTGCCTTACATTTAAGTCTTCAAACCGTTTTCAGTTTATTCTTTTGTATGGAGTGAAGGAGTGTTCTAATTTCATTGTTCTGCATGCTGCTATCTAGTTTTCCCAACACCATTTGGTGAAGATATGGTCTTTTCTGTTCCATATTCTTGGCTACTTTGTCAAAAATTATTTCAACATAGGCCTGTAGATTTATTCCTAGGTTCTCTATTCTGTTCCATTGGTCCATATGCCTTTTTCTGTTCCAATATCATGTCAGTTTGATTATTGTAGCTCTACAATATTGTATGGAGATGAGGCTGATTATACCTCCAGCCTCTTTCTTTTTCTTCAATATTGCTTTGGAAATTATGGATATTTACTGATTCTATATAAATCTTAGGATCATCTGTTCTAGTCTTATAAACAAATGTTTTGTGTAATTTGATAGGAACTCACATTAATTTTGTAGATTTCCTTGGGCAGTATGGCCATTTTAACAATAATTTTTCTTCCATTACAAGAACATTGGGTATCTTTTCAATTCTTCAAATCTTTTTTAAATCCCTCAAACAATGTTTTCTTGTTCTCCATGAATAAGTCATTCATCTCCTTGGTCAGATTTATTCCTAAGCATTTTATACTTTTGTGTGAAGTTATAAAAGTTGTTCTTTCTATACTTTGTTTTCCTGTTGATTCACTGGTAGTGTAAAGACATGTAATTGATTTTTTACATTTTTCTGGCTACCTTGCCCATTTCCTTTATTAGCCTAAGTATATTTTTGTGAGGCTTTTAGAGTTTCCTATGTATAGTGTCAGGCCTGCATACCGTGAAAATTTTACCTCTTTTCCAGTCTGAATCCTTTTATTTCTTTTTCTTGCCTGATCACTGTGGCTAAAACTTACAAGTCTATATTGAATAGAAATTATGAGAATGGGCAACCTTGTCTTGTCTCAGATTTTTGTGGGAAATGTTTCAGTTTTTCAGCACTGAGTATTTTGCTGACTATATGTTTCTCTTAAATAGCTTTCATTATGTTCAGATATGGTCCCTCTATGCCCACTGGGATAAGAATTTTTATTGCAAATAAGTGTTAAATTTTATCAAATGCTTTTTCTGCATCTACTGAGATGATCATGTGGTTTTTGTCCTCTCTTTTGTTGATAAGGTGTATCACACTTGATTGATTGATTTGCATATGTTAAACCATCCTTGTGTTCCTGGGATGAACCTAACTTGATCATGGTGTATGATCTTTTTTCACATGCTGTTGGATTCTGTTTGTTAATAATTTCTTAAGGGCTTTTACATCTAAGTTTATCAATGATATTGGCCTATAATTTTCTTTTAGGGTAGTGTCTTTGTCTGGTTTTGATATCAGGTTGATGTTGGCCTTATGGTGTGAGTTTGGGAGTACTTTCTCCATATCAGTCTTTTGGAAGAGTTTGAGGAGGACTGGTATGGATTTTCCTTCATATGTTTGGTCAGATTCCCCAGTGAAGCCATTTGGATGTGAAATTTTGTTTGCAGATTTTATTATTTTATTGATAATTCTATTCCATTTCTGGTGTTCTGCCTGTTCATATGGTCAATTTCTTCTGGATGCAATATTGGTGGGCTGAATGTTTCCAGAAACTTCTCCATTTCTTCTAGGTTATCCAGTTTGTTTCCATACAGTTGTTCATGGTCATCCCTTATGAAATTTTGCAAATTTGTACTACTCTTTGTAGTTTCTCCATTTTCATTTCATATATATCTTGTGTTCTCTCTCTTTTCTTGTTAGTGAGCCTGTCCAGAGTTTTGTCAATTTTGTTTAGTATTTCAAAAAATAGTTTGATTGTTTTTTTCTATTTTTTAATCTCTATATGAATTCTTTCATCCTTGATCATTTTTATTTCCCTCTTTCTGCTGACTTTTGGTTTTGTTTGCTCTTCTTTTCATGATTAGTTTACATACAACGTTAGATTATTTATTTGAAATTTCTGTTCTACTTTGAGGAGAGCCTTGTCACTATGAACTTCCCTCTTAAGCCTGCTTTAAATGTATTCCATAGACTTTGTGTAGTGTTTTTGTCATTTTTCTCAAGGTACTTTTTAATTTCTTCTTTAACTTTATCACCCCCCCCTACTTCTTTTAGAATCATGTTGTTTAATCTACATGGTGTCATTTTTTTCTCCCTGGTTTTTCTGTGATTGATTTCTAGTTTCATGCTTTTATATTCAGAAAAGATTCTTGAAATAATTTTTATCTTCTTAAATTTGTTGATGGTTCTTCTCTGCCTGAGTACATAATCTTTCCTAGAAAATGTCCCATGTGCACTGGAAGAGAATGTATATTCTGTTTTGGGGAGATGTACTCTTTTGAGTATATCAACCAAGTCCTAAAGTTTTATTTTATGTTTTAGTGTCTTTGTTCCCATATTAATTTTCTGTCTGAAAGACAATTCCAATGATGGTAATGGGGTGTTATAGTCTCCTACTATGATTGTGTTCCCATCAATTTCTCCCTTTTTATCTATTAGTATTTGCTTTATGTATTTAGGTGCTCCAAAATTGAGTGCATATATCTTAAAGGTTATTATACCCTCATATTGTATTGATAATTTAATCATTATGTCATGTCATTGTTTATCTTTCTCTATGGCCTTTGTTTTAAAGTCTATTTTGTGTGAAACCTGTACTGCTAGTCCTGCTTTCTTGTCATGTCCATTTGCATAGATTATATTTTTCCATCCTCTTTCAATTGATGTGTGTTCTTCTCCCTAATGTGGGTCTATTGTATGCTTCATAATGTAGGGTCTTGTTATATTATCCCATCTGACAATATATTTCTTTTGATTGAAGCACTTTGTCCATTAACTTTTATGATAATTATTGATAGACAGGTGTTTATTTCATTTTGAACTTCATTTTCCAGTTGATTTGGTATTTCTTTTTTGTTCATTTCTTTTTCTTTTTGTGGATTGATAATTTTCTTTTATTAACGTGGTTTCTTTTTGGGTTTGTGACTTCATTGTAAGCTTTGACTTATGGTTACTTTTTTTTTGTATGTATATGGACGCATTACTATATCTGTTTAATTTAACTGATAGTAATACAAACTCTAACACATCCTACAGAGAACAGAAACAAGAATACTGTGTATTGTCCTGTTTCAATCTTTGAACCTTAAAAATTTTGATGTCCTGTTTTAAAATGTCATGTTTATTCTGTTGTAAGTCATTGTAGCTATTGTCTTTCTAATTATGCCTTTCTCCTTTCTATAGCATTCTGCTTCTTTTGTATTTAGAGTAGATCTTTCATTATTTTTTTTCTGTTGATAACTTCTCTTAGTATTTGCTTGTGTGGAAGTTATTTATCTCTCCTTCTATTCTAAGGGATAGTCTTGCTTGATAAAGTATCTTAAATTACAGCTTTCTTTCATTCAGGACTTTGAATATGTCTTGCCACTGCCTTCTGCCTGCTGCATTTGTGTAGGAAACGTGTTTACAAATATTATGTATATAATTATATATATATGTAAAGAATACCTAGAAATGAAGTTAACAAATAAGTTAAAAACCTATATGTTAAAAAATACAAAACATTGATGAAGGAAATTAAAACTGATCTAAAGAAGTGAAAAAATCTCTTATGTTAATGATGTGAAACAATATGGTGAAATCAACCATACTACACAAAGCAATCTACATTTAGTGTGATTCATATAAAAATAACCATGAGAATTTTCAATTAAATAGAACAAATAATTTCAAAATTTATATGTAACCACAAAGATCATGAGCTTCCAATATAAACTTGAAAAAAGTATTAAATCTAATAGTGTAAGTTTCTCTGATCTTAAACAGTACTACAAACTTTAGTAATTAAAACAACATGATACTGGCTCAAAAACTGTTGCCAATGAATAGAAGAGTATAGAGCAAGCAGATATAATCCCTCACACATATGATCAACTAACCCATGAAAAAGGAAGCAAAAGTATAAAATAAAAAAATGCATTCTCTTCAATAAGCAGTGCTGGGAACATAGAGCTTGTAAAAGATAGATTAGGATATTTCTTTATATTGCATACAATCCATGAGCACAGAATATCTTTCTATTTATTTTGTTTACTTTTATTTCTTGCACCTGTAATTAATAGATTTTTGTTTAGATCTTTTATTTTACTTATTATATTTATTCCTATTTTATTCTTTTTGATATAATTGTACACACAATTGTTTTCCTAATTCATCATTGTGATAAATTGTTGTTAGTATATAAAAGTGCAACTGATTTTTGTATATTGATTTTGTATTCTGCAAGTTTATTATGTTTGTTCAATATTTCTAACAGTCACTTGAGGAGTCTATGAAGTTTTCTATCTATGTATAATTATGTCATCTGTAAAAGTTTTACTGTTTTTTTACAACTTTGATGTATTTTATGCTTTTTCTTGACTAGTTGTTCTGGCTAGGACTTCTAGTATTGTAATTTAGGACTTGTGAGAATGAGCTACTTTTTCGTATTACTGGTCCAGAGGAAAACCTTCCTGTATGTGAAAATTGAGCTTGATGTTTGTCATGGTTTTTTTCATATATGGCTTTTATTGTGTTTAGTTACATTCTACCTAGAGCGAATTTAAGAATTTTTTCATAAAAAAAGTTAAGTTCTGTCAATAAATTTCCTACATCTATTGAGATTATTATTTTTGTACTCTTTGTTTTTTAAAGGATGATATCACATTTATTGATTTGTGTAAGTTAAATAATATTTATGAATCAGAACTAAATCCCACTTAACTATAGTTTATGATACATATAATATGCCATGTATTCAGGTTGATAATATATATTTAGAATGGAATATACATATACTGAAGGAAAAAGTTACATTTTAGCTTGAGTGTAGATTTATTTATTTAGAAATTTTATCTCTCATTTTGAATATGGCTTATGTTTAATGGAATTTATTTCTAAATAAAGAATATAACTTTTGGTAGGGCTGGATTTACTACCATTTACTGATATAGAACATAGTTATTATTTAGAATTAAAGCACAAAATACTTGCCATAAATGCCATATTTTACTAAGAATGCCAACTGTTTCAGGACTGAGAAGCAAATTGATTCCTAAAATGTATTTAGCTGGTCTCTTACACACCAACCCACATATACAGTTGTTTCTTTGTTTGTTTGTTTGTTTGCCCCTTAATGGAGGCAATGGGTATGGAACCCAGGATCTTGTGCATAAGTTTATTTATCAACATCATTTTGGAATACTTAACAGGAGCCACAAGGGTATGGATTATAAAGATGACAAGAAAATTTATTCCTTCTAGGGACTGAAAAACCTCTGAGTGAAAGAATGGCAAAAATAAACATTTGTAAGTATACAATAAGATTTTCTCTTTTGTAATTTTAAAGAAGAATATTAAATTACATTTGTTTTTCTTAAAATGCTGAATTACAATTACAAAAAATTTCCCCCCTTTGGCATTTCTTAAATTTGATTGATTATTTTAATATAATTTTATTTCATAAATATTTACCACTTATTTATAAACATAGCAAAAAAACTGATATTTATTCTGGTCATTTTTTGAATATAGAGCTACTTAATATATAGCACACAGATAAATAACTACTTCCATATCCAAATCAAATTATGTTTCATTTTAATTACAAATGATAATGAATTAGTTATACCTTTTTGTACAGGTTTTACACACATTTCAAATAAAATTCCAAAACTTTAAAATTAGTTTATTTTTTAGTGCATTATTTATAATGTGTTCACCAATCTGGTATAAATTTGTGTACAAAAGGAAGGAGATTGGTTTTATTTCATAGACCCCAAAATTAATTTATTTACAAAGATTTTGTGGGAATAATATTTGCAGATCATACTATAAAAATAAACATCATATATGTTTCATTTTAACTGGATGAATGAGAAGTAAACACTGGCTGGATGTTACACTTGGGTTGCTAGGAGACCCGTCAATTTATGATGTCACAGCTACTCAGGTTGAGATCCACTATGATGGCCAAGCAGTTTATGTGTGCAGGACTGCCAAAGCAGCATTTGAAGCTGCAGTGCTCAAATCATGAAGATTAGAAAAGGAGCTGTATAAAAAAGTTATTTGAGATGGTACATATTTCTTCAGAAATTCAAGATGTGTCTCCTAAAGATGGACCAACTGGTTCAGGAAAGTCCAGTAGATCTCTATTGTGTGATCAAACATTCTCTGGGGACTTGGACTTGAGGTCTATGATTGAAGAAAATGATTTTCAGAATTTGTGTGAAGAATCCTTGATAAAAAGTCCATGTTAGACACATTGTGTCTCTGACCCAGATGAAGATAATGATTTTCGTTCTCTGACATTTCCAAGAAAACTCTGGAAAATGTTTGGGAGTGATGAATTTCAATCCATCATTTGGGATGATAATGGAACTTCCATAGTGATCGATGAAGATGTCTTTAAGAAGGAAGTTTTGGAAAGAAAGGCCCCTTTCAGAATATTTGAAACTGGAAGTATGAAAACTTTAGTGAGACATCTTAACTTTTATGGGTTTAGTAAAGTGCTGCAGAATTTTCAAAAATCTGATTGTCTAGCTGACTTTCTGGCAGAAGAAAAAGAAGTCTCTGTTTTAAGAAAGGTATTCAGAAATTTTGTCACCACTATGTAACTTATATATAAAATTTTATTTTGTACATCAATCTATGGTAATATAAATGTAAAGATAGATTTTGAAAATTGTATAAAATTACTAAGGCTAAAATTCTTTATTTTATCTAAAAAATGAGGAGAGTGTGTTAAGTATTCAAGATTAAGAGAAACTTTGCTAGCAACTATGAATCTTAACAGAAATCTAAATAAAGGTATTAAAGCTGCTTTTTAAAAGGTGCATTCACCGTTAATGCAAATGTTAATGTTTTAAATTTGATGACTATATTATTTAAAAGTGTATTTTCCAAATAAGAATTTCAAAAAATAGTCAGCAATGTTCATATTTTGATGATATTATCTTTGTATAGTAAGCATGAAATACGAGATATTATAGAGTAGGCTTATTGTAGTGTTGTATGTTGGTTGAAAATATTACTAAAATATTTCTCCTTTGTTTGTAGCTGCAGTTCTATCATAATCCAAATTTTAAATGAAGCTGTCCCCAGCTTTCAGTGAGAATAAAAAGAAGAGTTGGGATTAAAAATTCTTCTCTGGTATCTTCATTGGCTCAAGATTTCAACAAGAAGCACTTTAAAGCAGGGGGTAATTTGGATAATCATAATTCTGGTTTTGTGGCTGACACTAGAGGAGAAAGTGCATTTTTACCTTCTGCAAATTTAAAAATGCCTCTAAAAAGAAAGCCCTCTACTAGCCACATAATTGGTGATACAACTACCCCGATGAGAGGTGATTTTTCTCCTGCATCATCAATGTCACTTAGACCACCAGAAAAATTTGCAGTGGATCAACGTGCTATTTTAAATCAGTTGAACACTTTCCACGTGCACTCACATAGCAGCTACACTGAAGCAAATAGCCGTGTTGTGAATTTCATTAGAACTTCAAATTCTACTTCAGAGTAGAGCAACATATCTCCCATAGAGACCAATTATCTTTGACTGATGTTTGATCCTTCTACTTTTCCAAAAAGATATCAAAACATATCGGCCAATGAAGGTTCTTTTTCTAAACTTCAACCAGATAGCAACCCACGGTTTCCAGTGCCAGTGATAGCTGATACATCACCTACCTCTCTTCACTGCCAACTCATCAGCCAACTGCAGGTTATGAATGTCATCCTAATAACAACTGATCTACCAGATGACTACCAGATTATGCAGGATAACAAAGATTAAAATTGATGTTGGCAAATGTCAACAAATATCTGAAATTTTCTTATTTGAATAATAAACATACATGTGTTCCTGTATTTTCCTAGTTTTTTTTTTAAAATACTTAAGAGTAAAGTGGTAGACTAAGTTACCATTTAAAAAAAGAAGAGATATTTGATTTATACGATCATCTGATAGAACAATATGGGAGTAAATTTGAATAATTTCTAGTAAGGAAGAAGAGAAAATGGAAGAATTTGGGAAAAGACTAAAACATGTTGAGAGGGAAAAGTACTAAGTGGCTTCTGGTTCATCCTGGAAAGTACTAATAGTGTTGTTAGGATATGTTGGAACAGGAGATAAATGCAGTAACTGGCCCAGGGAACATGGTCTCTATTATGTCATCCCTGGAATCATAAAGGTCACATGATTCAGTCTCAGATGGCACATTCAGCATGTGGTAGAATTTAAGAAGTAATTTTATATATGGTCTTCTTTGTGCTGTTCTCAAAGCATTTCAATTGGTGCTTTCATTTCCTCCCCTCAAGAGTCTACATTATATTTTCTGGTGAATACTTTATTTTGCTTTTATGTTGCAGCCAAAGACAAGCTTACATCCTTAGGGTGGCACTTAATGCCTTTCCAAATCTAAGCCCACAAACACAAAATAGTTTAGTCATTTCTTTATAGATCTGATATCTGACTGCCTTGGCATATCTTTATGTTTCACTGTATCTGGAGATACATCCAGGCAAATACTTGTCAACAATGTTAACTCCAAACTCACAACATTGCTGCAGCTCATCCTTGGACTTAGAATAACCTCCTTTTACCTACTTAGACTTTCCGAGTCTCAGCACAGAAACCACCACCTCTAGAAGTTTTCTGTCTATCCCCCTTTCCTGTCTAACTTGGGTACCAGCACATTAAGCACAGCACATGCCACAGAATGCATTTTAGTATTTAGGGAATGAAAAATACATGTTGACTTTAAGCAAAATCTACTTTCTGAAAGAACAAAACTCTCATGGTTTTCAAAGAACTTCGTTATGGTCTTTACTCTTCACCACAAACTAGCTCTTTTCATAGCCCAAGGACTAGTCACTCATGACAGTAAGTGGAGGTATGTACAGGAGACAAAGTATTATTTTCTTCTTAACTCATGCCTCCAGAGGCCTAAAGCATTCCATTCTAATTTGCTGGATATTTTCCTGACTCTTCTTCACCCACTCACCACAAAATAACTTATTCTCATCCCCATATGAATAACTGTATTGTCTTCTAATAAATTTACTTCTTAGAATCAGAGCTTTGTCCACAAGGACAGTGCAATTGCAAATATTTAAAGTAGGTTTATACACCCCACATAACTTGTGCCCCTTCTAACCTTCACACAGGAAGTATCTAAGAGGTACTAGCCCCTTACTTGGGGTGATCATATTCAGTAACCAAATTGCAATGTAAAATGTGTGGACTAGAAGGAGTTGAGGGTGGTTGAATTAAAAATTTGTCCAAATGCAAGAATACGAAATTTCTGCAGATATTAGGAAATATAAAATATTCACGGAAATCTTTGACTATATCCCATTAATTTAAAATAAAATATGAAGCATTTTCAGAATGTGAAATTCCCTGAAATGCTGGAAAAACTGTAGGCAAGGTCAGGGAGCCTAAGGCTTCTGCTCACAATCATGCAGTCAGTGTCAGCTAATAAGACTGGAATGTCAATATTGAGTCCTGAAAATGTGTCACCAGTTGTGAAGAAAGCCTTTGATAATCTGGAGAATGGGCAAAATGGTCAGGGTAAGCTCTAGCCACATCCCACCAGTTTGACCTTTACCAAGAGAAGAAAAGGGCACACTTGCAGCAGAAGAACTGTGTCTGCACAGCAGTGGTTTTTCCTACAACAGAAACATGAAGCTTTTAATTTTTCAGCTCAACTCTGTTGGTGGCTATGTTGTTGTTTATATTAGCATTCTGGGGTTAAGATGGGCTGGTTCAGCAGCTACTTTCCAGTTCTCTTATCAGACAGTGTGTCTTATTACGATCATCATAACACTGTTTTATACTGATAAGTCAAAAGCTACAGTTTACTTTCAAAATTAGAAATCCTAAAAAATTTTGTTTGTTTGTCCATCTGTAGTTTTCTACCTGGGAAATCTAGACTATTTTCAAAAGTACAAATGTTGGCTGGTGCTTTGAAAACTATTCTCTGAGCTCTGCCCACTGAATTCTTCCCATTAAATACTACAAGTCTGTCTACCACTGTATGTGTGTGTGAAGATGGATTGTTAAGCAGTAACTAAGTTTGTCTCAGTTGAGTCATCAGTGAATTATTCTTCTGCATCTGGCAGGATCTCTGTGAATTAAGAGTTTCATTGAGCCACCAGATTTTCTTCAGATCAGGGAGAGGTAAATTATATTTCTCCCAGTATACTGATTGTTAACTCTTCACTGAATCCCGAGTTGATGGTAGGGCCAAGCCACTGAACCCTTGAATTGGACTGATGCATATACATTCTCCAGTCCCCAGAGCCCAGCACAGGATTGTGTCTCCTTTTTAACTTAAGCTTATGTCTAAGATTTTTTCTTTTAATTCTCATTGTTGACACAACTTATCTTGGCTTTGAACACCCATTGACTAATTTATTGAGACTGAACCACTTACTTATACCCTTTCACCTAGAATTTGCAATAAACTTTCTTTCTTTGGACTACCTGGAGTAGAGTTAGCATAGTCATCAGTTTGAAAGCAGTCCTCAGTCCTAATAATGCAGAAGCTTTACAGTTCTTTGCCCAGCACTTGAGCAAGAATGTTTGTTTTGGATCTCAGGGATTATCCTCACATCCCCTAATGCAACCATGAGAAAACACCACATTGTTATCCAAAATCAAGTCATTGTCAGGATTGCTTTCCCATTGCCAAACAGTTAAGAAGTGTAGGAGTTCTGAGATTTTACCATGCTGAGATTTTTAGCAACCAAGCACGTTCCTTTCTTGTAGATGCTGTCAGGGAGATGTGACCCTTGGTCAGAGATAGTGAATTTTATCACTCACAGCAAAAGCAGCCAGGGTTAATTCTGTATCCATTCCCTAATCTCAGATGAATATACAGAGTGAAATTTTGATGCCTACAGAAGCAGTGGGCTGTTATCATGAAGAAAATTTAAGGCATGGGAAAACACTAAGTTTATTTGTATCTTTATGAATTATTTATTAGTATCACTTATTTATTGATATCTTTACCTAGGATAAATGCATCATGACTCAAGTTTACTTGCTGTAAAAACAATCATGAGAAATGGCATGGAAAAAATTATCATTGCCTTTGCATTTTTCCTTCCACTTTTATTGAGATATAATTGGCATAAAACATTGTGTATGTTTAGGTCACAGGTAAGTAATTTGATTTACATGTATCATGCAATAAATATCATAGCAACTTTAGGGAGAATTCATTATCTCATTTAGATACAATATTAAATATATACAATTTGGTTTTTGGTTGTGATGAGAAATCTTAGGGTCTACTCTCTTAACAACATTCATATATAACATAAATCAGTATTAATTTTACTTATATGTTACAATGTGGCCTCCCTAGAACACGTTTATTTTATGGCTGGAGGCTTGTACCTTTTGAGTGCATTAATCTAATTCTCCTTTCCCAATCCCTGCCTCTGTTAACTACATATCTGATTTTTTTCTATAATTGTTTTTGTTTGTTTTGAAGTGTACTTTAATCTATAACACTATGTTAGTTTCTCTTACACAACATACTCTTCACTATATTTTATACATTTCAAACTGATCACCAGAATAAATCTAGTTATGATACTTTGCTTTTTAAAGATATTTCATAGTTATTGAGTATTCCCCATACAGTACATATCTTGTCCTTGACTCATTTAATTTGCAAGTGGAAAATTTTCTCCCTTAAATTTCCTCAACTATTTCTTTTTCCTCAACTAATTTCCCTCCTTCTTGTGAACAACATGTTTCTTTCTATATCTATAACTACTTTTCTGTTTTGTTATGTTCATTTGTTTTAAATTCCAAATATGAGTAAAATCATTAACATTTGTCTCTGTCTGACTTATTTCTCTCAGCATATTCCCTCTTGGTCTACAAATTTGTTGCAAATGACAAGAACTTATTTTTTTATTAGTTGAGTAATAACCCATTTTATTTTTATGTGTGTGTGTGCATCTATCTATCTATCTATCTATCTATCCATCTATCTATCTATCTATCTATCTATCTATCTATCTATCTATCTATCTATCTATTGATCTATCTATCTGTAAATATAGGTAAATCTGTAGTTAATAGATGGGTATATATATATACAATCTATAAACACTCATCTTCTTTATCCATCATCTATTGATGAGAAATTAATTTGCTCCTATTTCCTGACTATTGTAGATAATGCTGCAGTGAATATAGGATTTAATTCATCTTTTCTTATTAGTGTTTTTATCTTCTTGGAATAAGTAAGGAGATATGGAATTGTTGGATCATATTTCATTTTTAATTTTTAGATAAAACTCCATACTGTTTTCCACAGAGGTAGCACAAATTTACATTCACTCCAGCAGTACATCAGGGTTCTTTTCCTTACATCCTCAACCACAGTTATATTTGTTATCTTTTTGATAATAGTCATTCTGACAGGAGTGACATAAAATCTCATTTTGTTTTGGACTTGCATTTTTCTGATGATTAGTGATGCACGTTTTCATGTGCCTGTTGGTTATCTTTCCCCACAGTATATTCATTTTTTTGTAATGGGCTAAATGACCATAGTTTTCGGATTTCATGTTTACGCACTCTGTTATGTTCCATTATTTTGTTTGCTCTGTACCAGTAGCATATACTTTTTATTACCGTAGCTTTGTATTCTAGATTAAAATCAGGGAAAGTGATGCATCCTCTTTGTTCTTTCTCAAAGTTGTTTTTGTTTTTGTTTGTTTGTTTTCATTCCTTTTTTTCTTTTTTTTTTTTAGTGATTTCAACACTTATGTGTTTATATGTAAATTTTAGAATTATTTATTGTAAGTGTCTGAAAACGCCCTTGGTATTTTGATAGGCACTGAGTTTAATTTGTGTATTTTATTGGTTAGTACTGTCATTTAAACAATAATTTTTTCTTAATCAATGAACACAGTATATCCTTTCATCTATTTGCATTATCTTCAATTTCTTTTATAAATATTTTATAGTTTTCTGAGTAAAGGTCTTTTACCTCCTTTGTTCGATACATTTCTGGATAGTTTATTTTTTTGTAATGCAACTGTAAATGAGACAGTTCCCTCACTTACTCTATCTGTTAGCTTGTTAGTGTGTAGAAAAGCAAGATTTCTGTATATTAATTTTCCATTCTGAAATTTTACCAAATGCATTGATAAGCCCTAGTAATTTTGTGGTGCCATCATTAGGATTTCTGTTTAAAGTATGTCCTCTGCAAACAGATACTTTTACTCATTTTCTTAATTGGCTATATTTTATTTACTTTTATTTTGGATATCTATGGCTGGAATTTCCATTACTATATTGAATAAAAGTGGTAAGAGTGAGAATTCTTGTCTTCTTGCTGCTCTTACAGGAGATGTTTTCAGCTTTTAATCAGTGAGTGTCATGTTATCTGAGTTCTTGTCACATATGACCATAACTGTGTTGAGGTATGTTTCCTCATGCCCACTTGGAGGGGAAATATAATCATAAATAGATACTGATTTTTTCAAGATATTTTATGACACTATTGAGATGACCATACAATTTTTATTCTTCAGTTTGTTAGTGTGGTGTATCATATTGATTAATTTGTAGGTATTGAATTACTTTGGCATCCCTGGAATAAAATGGACTTAATCATATTGTACAATCCTTTTAATGTATTGTTTGGCTTGCTTATATTTTAGTGATGATTTTTGCATCTATGCTTATCAGTAGTATTTAACCTGTAATTTTTTGAGGTATTTGTTCCAGTTTTAGCAGTAGTGTGATATGGAAAGGTGGGATAGGAAGCCTTCCTTCCTCTGCAAATTTTTGGAATACTCTGAGAAGTATAGGTGATAGCTCTTCTCTAAATGTTTGGCAGAAGACACCTGTGAAGATGTCTAGGACTGGAATTTTGTTTCTTGGGAGATTTTGTTTAATTACTTATTCAATTTCATTAGTGATAATCGGTTCATATTTTCTATTTCTCATTCCATCCTGGAGATTATGTCTTTCTAAAAATTTGTCAATTTCTTCTAGGGTTTCCATTTTATTGGCATATAATTTGTTGTATCCTCTTATGATTCTTTGTATTTCTGTGATATAAGCTGTAACTTCTCACATTTCTGAGCTTATTAATCTGTATTCATTTTTTGCTCATAAGTCAGTTTAAAGTTCATGAATTTTATTTATCTTTCAAAAACCATTATTTGGTTTCATTAAATGTTTCTATTTTTAATCTTTATTTTATTTATTAATGTTCTGAACTTTCTGATTTCTTTCCTTCTACTAACAAGTTTGTATATTATTTTGTTACATCTTTTGGTTGTAAGATTATGTTATAAGAGAGAGATATTTCTTATTTGTATAAGTGGGATTATTTTGCTATAAACATCCGTATTATTACTGCTTTTGCTATACCCCATGAACTTTGTTTTTGTTGTCATTTTTCTTTATATATTTTTTCTTTGATTTATACAGCAATCCATTAGTTGTTTAATATTGTAAGATTTAGCCTCCACATTTTAATATTTTTCTCAGTTTTTTTCTTTAAGTAAATTTGTAGTCTCAGAGAATCCATATGTTTCTTTACAAAACAAGGAGACATATAATAAAATACATATAAAAATGCGTAAGACCAAAATATTCTAAAATTATCTTTCAAAAATGAACAAAGCTGTGGGTATTATCCTCCCTGACTTTAGAACATACTACAAAGGTACAGTAATGAAAACATCAAAATATGGCACTAAAAGAGACACAAAGATCAATGGAACAAAATAAAGAGTCCTTAAATAAACCCACACACATATGTTCAATTACTCTATAATGAAGTAAGCAAGAGTATGCAATGGAAAACAGGCAGTCTCTTCAAAAAGTAGTTGAGGGAAACCCGGACAGTACATGTAAAAGGAAGATGTAAGAGCACTTCCTTCCATAGTATACAAACTAAGATACAAATGGATTAATTTCTTAAATGTAAAACCTGAAACTACGGAATTTCTGACAAAGGACACGAGCAGAACTGACTTTGAGTTAAATCATAGCAATATTTAATTTTGATGTGTCTCTGAAGTAAAAAAAAAAGAAAACTAAAAATAACAGTTTTTAGGTTACTGAGGAAAAAATAGATGTACTATGTGATACAAGGATTCTACTTCATGTATAAATGTGAAGTTCAAAACATTTTGCAGAGGAAAGGAAACCTTCAACAACACATATGACAAAACACACAATAGAAGGAAAAATTTCAGACAATGTGACCAAAAATGTGTTAATATTCATAATATATATATAGCATATTAAACTCAATATTTAAAAATCAAAGACCCCAAGTTAAAAATAGTTGAAGGATCTTCACAGAAAATTTACAAAAACAGACATGTGGATGATTTTCATGCACATAAAAAGACACATAACGTTGCTATTCATTAGGAAAACATAAATCAAAACAAGAATGAAATATAATCTCACAGCAGCCAAAATGGGTATTAACAGGAAGTCTACAAATGACAAACATTAATAAGAATGTTGAGAAAAGGGAACCCAGGTACACTGTTGGTGGAAATATAAATTGATGCATCCACTATTATAAAAGTGTGTACAGTGGTCAGAAAACTAGAAACAGAAGCATTATATGTTGAAGCAATTTCAGTTTTTGTTATAAATCTGAAAAAAATGAAAACAACAACTTTAAATGATATATTATCCCCAATGTCCTTAACATCATCATTTATTATAGCCAAGCATACAAGCGCAACTCAACTGCCCATCAACAGTTGATTGGCTGAAGATTATTTGATATATATATAATATAATAAATACTTAGTCATAAAAAAAGAAATTCTGCCATTTGGAAAAATGTGATTGGACCCAGAGGAGGTTGCACATAAAAAAATAAGTAATAAAGAGAAAAATTCTCTACGTTATCACTTACATGAGGATACTAAAGATATAAGAGAAATAATCATAAAAATAAAAACAGAAACAGACTCACGTATATATGTGTAGTGTAGAAAATAGTGGTTTCCTGTGGGGACAGGGAAGAAGGATGGAGAAGACAGAAATATGCAATCTACTAGTTATAAATTAGAGAAGCAACAGGGCTATATTTACAGCACAAAGAAATATTTTAATAATTTAAATGATTTTAAAGAAATTATAGGCATGTATTATAGGAAAATGTGCATGTATGTGGGAAAAACATTGAAGAAAAAAACCCAGGAAAAACTGAAAACTTTGTGTAGAACTATAAAATTAAAGGAGGTGATTTTTTCACTTTCTTTACTGTTCTTATAATGTCCTTAGTAGAATTTAAGCTTTTAAATGAAAAAGTATATACTTTTGAAAAAGTGACATAAGTTTAAAATATTTTTGTCTCTCCCCTTAAATCTAAAGTCAGTAAAACGTTCACATCTCAACAATAATAACTACAACACAAAACAATACTCCAGAACGCATGTGTACAGCTGAAGTGTGGTGGACTAAAACACATAGAGGAGGCTGAATTGAGGGAAGAGCAAAGTTGGTGCCTGCAACCAAGGGCCACTGACTAGGGTATCTGAGCCCACAGGTTCAGAGAACCCAGTAGAAACAGGGTCTCAGTGGTTCACACAGCTTCAGCCTCCAACTGCACCAGTACTCATGGTCACAGGTAACTATGAGGGATCCACAATGAAGACAGAAATTCCATCCTTCAGACACTCAGACATTCATGACACTGTCCCTACTCCCCATTCACAGTGGTGGAGACAATGTACCTTGCAACACTGGACATGGCAATGGCACTTGCCTGATTCCAACTACCCACCTGTCTTTACAAATTTCCTCAATGTGTACACTGAGTCTCAAGGGATATCAGATAAAAGGAAGGGTTTCCCATCCCAGTGACAACAGTGGCATTAACTAGCAGAGAAGTCTAAGAGGTGACAATGAAAGCACATCTTTTATCCAGACAGTAGCGACTGGAAAGTGCCATGTTGAAATATTATCAGAGGTAGCTCAGGTAAGTAAAACCAAGAATTGTGCAATATTGCAAACTACCAGAAAACTAAAGCAAGGACTCCAACCCCCAATCTGTTATTTAGTGTCATAAGAGCAATAATTTAAAAGATCATGACCAATCACAGTAACATTACAGGGCACACACAGATACACAGACACACAGACACACACACACACACACACACACACACACACACACACACACACACACACACACACACAATGACAATCCTCAACCAAACAAAGTTAAAGTCATGGAATATTGCCATATGACTAATAGAGAATTCAATATAGGTGTCATACAGAAACTCAATACATAAAAACTCAGAAAGCAGTTTAGTGAACTCAGGAATAAATTAAATGATGATAAGGAATACATTACCAAAGAGACTGAAACCATAATATAACCAAACATTATTTGAAGACCAGAAGAACTCAATAAATAAGATGACAAATGCAATAGAAAGCATTGAAAGTAGACTGTCTTTGTAAGAGAGATTAGCAAACTCACCAATACAAAACTAGAAATGATAGGAGAGGGCAGAGGTACAAGATATTAAAAAGTGAGGAAATTCTACATTAGACATCAGACTTCTTCAGGAAGCGCACATTAGAGTGAAATCCTGGGGGGAGAAGAAAGGTAGAAGGCAGCTGAAAAAAAGTATGAAAGTATAGTTTCATAATTTTTTGTATGGAATAATGCTTGCTGTCATCTATATTTACTTAAAGGTTCTGAGGCTCTTTTCATGACATAATATGTGGTTAATTCCTTAGATAACATCCTGTGCACCCTTGAAAAGTTTATGTGTTCTGCTTTTCTGATGCAGTGTCCAATACCTCAGTTAGGTTGAAATGATCTAATATGCTATTAAGACCTCTGTATCCTTACAGATATTCTTTCCAGATGATCTGTCCATCAGAATATTGAGGTGTTAAACTCTTCTACTATTATTGTTTTATAATGAATTAATTCCCTCCTGTCTACTAATATTTGTTTTTATATTTAGGATCTGTGGTGTTGGGTCCATATATAAGTTAATGAGTGTAATACCCTATTTTTATATTGATCTCTTTTTCTTTATATAATCTCAAATTAAACTTTTATTGTGGCCCTTGTTTTCAGACATATTTTGTATGATTTGAGCATTGCAATCTGCACTTTCTTGTCATTTCCATGAAATATCTTCTCCATCTATTTCCAGGCTGTGTATATCTTCTTCCATATAGTGAGTCGTTTTTGTGGGGAGGCCAAGATGTTGGAGTAGAAGGATGCTTATAGCTCTCCCTTTCCCACAAATGCACCAAGACTCACATCCACAGACCCACTCAGCTAACCAGAGAAGCTGCAAAACTCTGAAAGAACATTGTCCTCTTCAAAAGATAAAGATGACAAAAAACTGTTAGGAGAAAAGGAAAAAAGAAGGAAGAAATGGGAAAACAGAGTGGGACAGGTCCCATGGGGTGGGAGCAGCAAAGAAGGACTGGCACTCTTTCAATGAGTCTCCCCTCTCCAACTGAGTGGCCAGTAGGATGGAGGAGGTACGTCCAAGGCTCGGATCTGTACAATCAGTTGACTGACAGAACTAAGTTAAACGGGCACAGAGGGTCCCTGTAACACCCAGCCCAAGATGCAGCCCAGCAGCTGGTGGCAGGGCCATGCTGCCTGAGCTAGGTGGATGATGGGGATGGCTGCATTGAGGCAGCCCATGGTGAATGCATGTGGCTGTGCGCCATGGCAGTGGGTGCTCAGGGCAGAACAAACTGGGCCCTCTATAAAACTACAGGGCATATTTGCCCTAGTGGTTAGGGTGCATACCCTCATCTCTGAAATTCCACAAATTTGTAGGTGAAGAGATGTGGGGCTTATGAACAGTCACCATACTCTCTGGTGCTTTGCACCCAGGTGGCAGTGGGGGATATACCTGTATCCACACCTAAGGACTTAGCAGACTCAAGGACCAGACGGAGACTTGTCTGCAGCCCGAGGCAGATAGGGTCCTTCTGTTCTGGTTCCTCAGAGAACTGGCTCCACCAAGACCAACAAAGAGCTGTGTTTTGTCCCAGACCATGGACAGGGCTGTTCCTCAGCCTTCTCTGAGCTCACCTCCAGGGTGCAAACCCAAGGCGGAGCACATAGTGGCACAGAGCATTGGAGTGACTGGCACCCTGAGGGGGTGGTTGGCCCCCCACATTTTGGGCTGGAACCCAGCCCCTGACCATGGTGCTGGGAGAGGGCATGATGCCCACTCCTGCCTGGGCAGTGTGCAACATCTGACTGCAGCATCGGGCAAGGCAGTGACAAGCCAACCCACAGTAAAGGAGAGCTGCACCTTACCTACTGTTGGGAGTAGGTGCTATCTGCTTGCCAACAGGCACTGGGAACAGCACAGATGAGGCCTCCAGTGGAGGGCCTCTAGAAACAGCAAGCTGAGTTTCCAAAACAGGATGAAGGCAGAAAGACTTCACATTAAAAGCACAGAGTATCCAGGAGGACACCAACAACACCCCCTTTTAATCTGTTTTACCTGTTCCATTTTCTATTACCCTCTTAATTTTTACTCCTTAGACAATTATATATATCCCCATATTCATCCCTTTGAAATTTTATAAAAATATTTTTATTATTATTATTTTTCAAAATTCTGCTTCAACTTGCTTTTCTATTATTCATTATACAATGTTTTCAAACCTTTATTTCTCCCTTCTTTAAAATTCTTTATCTCTCTGTCTCTTTTTTCTCTTTCCTAAGTTGTATTACTACATAAGCATTAGGTAGATAAACTCTTTTAGGACCACAGTAGATAACTGATACTCCATAAAACACAGTGCCAGAGAGGTAGTAGCAAGATGAAGAAGCAGAGAAACCATTCCCAATTAAAAGAACAAGAGAAATCCCTGAAAGAATGATCAGTGAAATAGACATTGATAGCCTACTATATCCAGATTTCAAAAAGGAGTGATGAATGTACTGATGGAAATAAAAGAGATAGTGTTTAGGGATATAAATTATGTCACAAAGGAAATAGCAGCTAAAAAGAAGATCTGAGTAGAATAGGTAAACCCATTGACTGAGATAAGGAATGATCTAAAGGCTGTGCAAAGCTGACTAGATAATGCAGAGGAACGAATTAGTGACTTAGGAGACAGGACAATAGAAAGCATCTAATCAGAAGATCTATAAGAGAAACAACCAGAAACAAATGAAAAAAGCATAAGGAACCTATAGGATAATATAAAGCATGCCAATCTTAGCATGATAGAGGTCCCAGAAGGGGAAGAAAGATCAAAGGGGATTGCAAAGGTGTTTGAAGATGTCATGACTGAGAACTTCCCAAAGTTAAAGAAGGAATGAGATATCCAAGTACAGGTAGCTCAGAGGGTCCCAAACAGGAAGATGCCAAATACACCCACACCAAGACATATAATTAAGATGGCCAGAGTCAAGGATAAAGAAGTGATCTTAAAGGCAGCAAGAGAAAAGCAAAGAGTGAGTTACAAGGGAACCCCCATAAGGAACTCAGCTGATTTCTCTACACAAATACTGCAAGCCTTTAGGGAGTGGCAAGTTATATTCAAAATCCTGAATGAAAAAGAAAAGATATATCCAGCAAGGCTATGCTTTATGATAGAAGGAGAGATAAATATTTTCACAGACAAGAGAAAGCTACAAGAGTTTAGCAACACTAAACCCATGCTTAAAGAAATATTGAAAAGTCTACTCTAAATAGAAATGCAGCAGGAAGTTACAGAAATGAGAAACTCACAGCTGGAAAGGTGATAACTCATGAATTGCAAATAAAATAAACACGAAATTATAAAACAAGACATACAAAACATTGAGAGTGGGAGAGGGAGGCAGGAAAATAAGAATTATTTTTTTTTGTCTTTGTTTTTAAAATTATTTGTTCTCGGTAGGATGGGCTTGAGATCATTTTACTGTCAGTTTAATAAAAGCAGTTATAGTAATGGGCTAATAGACTTATAACACAGTGTAACAGCAAGACAAAAACTTACCAGGGAGTCACAAAAACTAAATAAAATTCATGGTAATACAAGGGAAAATTATCAAACCATAAAAGGAAGATGAAAGGAACAAAGAGGAAATAAGAAATCGCCTGCAAAGATAAGGCCAAAGTGGCAATAAACACAAACCTATAATCAATTACTGTAAATGTGAATGGACTAAATTCTTCAGTTGAAAGACTTAGAGTGGCAGGATTGATAATAAATGAAGAAACTGAAATATGCTGCATACAAGAGACCCACTTCAGGGAGAAGGACACATATAGATTGAGAGTGAAAGGATGGAAAAGGGTATCCCATACAAATGGAAAAGCTAGTAAAGCAGGTGTTACAGTACTGATATCAGACAAAATAGATGTTAAAACAAAGGCCATAAAGAAAGATAAAGAAGGACATTTTATAATGATTAAAGGAGTGATACAAGATGAGGATAGTACACTCATTAATGCATATGCATGAAATACAGTAGCACCTAAGTACATAAAATAATTACTAACAGAGATAAAGTGGGATAGTGATGGGAATATAATCATAGATTGAGATTTAAAATCTGCATTAACATCACTGCACAGATCACCGAGACAAAAAATATATAAGGCATCAGAAAAAATAAAAATCAATAGAAATATTAGTCTTGGTGGATATTTTCAGAGCATTGCACCCCCCCAAAATAGGGTATACATTGTTTTCAAGTGCACATGGAGCATTTTCCAGGATTGATCATGTACTTGGGCACCAAAGAAGCCTCAGCAATTTTAAGAAGATAGAAATTACCTCGAGCATCTTTACTGACCACAATGCCATTAAGCTTGAATTAAACAGCAGAGAAACAAAAGAGAACAAAAGGAAAACATGGAGATTAAACAATGTGTTATTAAAAACCAATGGGTCAATGAAGAAATGAAAGCTGAAGTGAAAAAATATACTTTGAGACAAAAGAAAATGAAAGCAAAACCACACAAAATTTATGGGACACAGCAAAAGCAGTGTTAAGAGGGGAGTTTATAGTGATACAGGACTTCCTCAAAAAAGAAGAACAATCACAAATAAACAATTTAACCCACCAGTTCAATGAACTTGAAAAGGAAGAACAAAAAACCCCAAAAGGCAGCAGCAGGAAGGAAATCATAAATATTGTGGAGGAAATAAATAAAATAGAGGTTACAAAGACCATAGGAAAGAAGTCAACCAATCCAAAAGCTGGTTTTTTGAAAAGGTATGAAAAATCGACAAACCTCTGTCCAAACTCAAAAAGAAGAAAATAGAGAGAGCACAACTTAGCAAAATAAGAAAGGAGAAAGAAGAAATTACAACAAATAAAATAGAAATACAGAATACCATACGAGAAAATTATGAAAAACTCCATGGAATCAAATTGGATATCCTAGAGGAGATGGACAAGTTTCTGGAAACATACTGTCCACCAAGAATGAATCAAGAAAAACTGACCCCTTGAACAAACAGATCACTAGAAATGAAATCAAAATAGCAATATAAAACCTCCCTACAAATAACAGTCCAGTCCGGACGGCTTCACTGCGGAATTCTCCCAAACATACAAAGAAGAACTCATACCAGTCCTTCTCAAACTCTTCCAGAAGATTGAAAAGGAAGGAATACTCTCAAAGTCATTCTATGAAGCCACAATCACCCTGATATCACATCAAGGGAAAGACACTGACAAAAAAGAGAATTATAGGCCAAAAACACTGATTAGATTTGTTGCCAATATCCTCACCAAAATAGTAGCAAATAGAATCCAGCAACAAATATAAATGATTATACATCATGACCAAATGGGGTTCATTCCAGGGACACAGGGGTGGCTCAACATATTCAAATCAATCAATGTAATACATCACATCAACAAGAGAAAGGGCCAAAACCACATGATCATCTCAATAGATGCAGGAAAAGCATTTGATAAAATTCAGCACCCATGTATGATAAAAAAGCTCTCCAAAGTGGGCATACAGGGAACATATCTCAACATCTTAAAAGCTATATATAACAAACCTACAGCCAGCATAGTACTCAACAGTGAGAAAGTCAAAATCTTCCAACTAAAATCTGGGACAAGACAAGGTTGCGCACTATCACCACTCCTACTCAACATCGTCTTGGAAGTCCTAGCCACAGCAATCAAAGAAGAGAGAGAAGGAAAAGGGATCCAAATAGGAAAGGAAGTGGTAAAAGTCTCACTGTATGCAAATTACATGTTTCTATATATAGAAAACCCTACAAGATCCACGCAAAACCTACTACAGCTGATCAAATTATTCAGCAAGGTAGCAGGTTATAAGGTTCAGTTTCAAAAATCAGTGGCATTTCTTTACGCTAATGATTCAGATAATACTATGGAGCTACAGTCAACATGACAGCACTGTATTGGTACAAAATCAGACATATAGGACAATGGAACTGAATAGACAGCCCAGAAATGAACCCACAAACTTTTGGTCAATTAAACTTTGACAAAGGAGGCAAGAATATACAATAGAATAGAGACAGTCTCTTCAGCAAATGGTGTTGTGAAAACTGGACAGCAGCATGTAAATCAATGAAGCTAGAACTCTCCCTTACACCATAGACACACAAAAAAATCTCAGAATGGATCAAAGACTTAAACATAAGACAAGATACAATAAACCTCCTAGAGGAAAATAAAGGCAAAACATTATCTGACATACATCTCGAAATTTTCTCATAGAAGAAATAAAAGCAAGAAGGAACAATTGAGGCCTAATGAAACTTACAAGCCTCTACACTGTAAGTAAACCAGAGGTAAAACAAAAAGACAACCTACGGAATGAGAAAAAAATTTTGCCGATGAAACCGACAAGGGTTTGATCTTCAGACTATATAAGCAGCTCATCCAACTGAATAAGAAAAAACAAACAACCCAATCCAAAAATGGGCAGAAGACCTAAACAAGCAATTCTCCAAGGAAGACATACAGATGATCAAAAAGCACAAGAAAAAATGCTCATTATCACTGATTATCAGAGAAATGCATATCAAAACTACAATGAGGTATCAGCTCACACCAGTCAGAATGGCCATCATTCAAAAATCCACAAATGACAAATGCTGGAGAGGCTGTGGAGAATAGGGAACCCTCCTAAATTGCTGGTGGGAATGCAGTTTGGTGCAGCCACTCTGAAAACAGGATGGAGATTCCTCAAAATCCTAGGAATAGACTTATGATATGACCAAGGAATCCCACTCCTGGGCATAAATTCAGAAGGAACCCTACTTCAGGATGACAACTGCACCCCAATGTTAATAGCCAGCACTATTTACAATAGCCAAGACATGGAAACAGCCTAAATGTCCATTGACAGATGACTGTATAAATTAAAGCAGGATATTTATACAATGGAATACTACTCAGCCTTATAAACTGACAACAGAATCCCATTTTCAGCAACATGGATGCCCCTGGAGAATGTCATTCTAAGTGAAGTATTCCAGAAAGAGAATGAAAATACCATATGAGATTGCTCATCTGTGAAATCTAAAAACAAACTGAAAGAAAACAAAACAAGCATAAATACAAAACAAAAATAGACTCACAGACAATGAATACGAAGTTTTGATCGCCAAAATTGCGGGAGTTGGGAATAGACAGACTGGGATGCCAAAATTGTAGAATAGATAAACAAGATTGTACTGTGTATCCCAGGGAAATATATAAAAGATCTTATGGCAGCTCAGAAAGAAAAAATTGACAACATGTAGATATATGTTCTTTATAACTGAAAAATTGTAGTCTACATTGGAATTTGAGACAACATTTTGAAATGATTATAAATCAATAAATATGTTTAAAAATATAAACCAATGGAACCTGATTAAAATTTCAAGTTTTTGCACAGCAAGGTATGTATAAGCAAGACAAATATTCAACCTACAGTATTGGAGAAAATACATTTAAAATATGAAATTGATGGGAGCTTTATTTCCAGGCTGTGTAAATTGCTCATACAAGTTAATAACAGAAACAAACAAAGAAAAAGTGAAACAAACAACCCAATTCAAAAAAGGCAGAAGACCTCATCAAGCAATTCTCCAAAGAAGGGATACAACTGACAAATAAGCATATGAAAAAATGCTCAACATTTATAATTATCAGAGAAAAGCAAATCAAAACTACTATGAATTATCAAATCAACCAATCAAAATGAGCATCATTCAAAAGGGCACAAAGGAAAAATGATGGAGAAGTGGTGCAGAAAAGTGAACCCTCCTTCACTGCCAGTGGGAAAGCAGTTTGATTAGCCATTATGGACAGCAGCATGGAAAGTCCTCAAAAAACTGAAAATAGGCTTATCTTATGATCCAGCAATCCCATTCCTGGGCATTATGCACAGGGAGCTGTCATTCAAATAGATACAATTTCCCCAATATTCATTGCTTTACTATTTACAATAGCCAAGACTGGAAAACAACCTAAATGTTAATCAACTGCTGCCTGGATAAAGAAGTTGTCATATATGTATACAATGTAGTACTACACAGCCATAAAATATAATAAAATAATGCCATTTGCAGCAATATTAATGGACCTGAGGAATTTCATTCCAAGTGAAGTAAGCCAGAAAGAGAAATAATAATACCATATGATGTCATTCATGTGTGGAATCAAAAAAAAAAAAGAAAAAAGAAAAAAAAAAAAGACAAACAAAACTTATCTCCAAAATACAAAAAAGACCTACATAAAAAACAAACTTATTGTTACCTGTAGGGGAAAGATATGGGAGGGGATAAATCAGGCATTTGAGTTTTGCAGATATTAACAGATAAAATAGATACACAATAAGTTCATACTGTGTAGCACAGGAAACTGTATTCAATAACTTGTAACATGATGAAAAATAGTATAAAACTTAATCTATGTATGTTTATGTATGATTGAATCATTATGCTGAACACCAGAAATTGACACAGCATTGACTATACTTTAATAAATATATATATATTTGAAAAATGAAAACAAAACAGAGCAACAACAACAACAACAATAACAACATAAAAAAAAGGAAACACAGGCAAATATGCCTGATGAAACAGATGCAAAGGACCTCAAGCAATCAGCAGACTAAATTAAAATTTCATTAGAAGAAATATATTTTATGATCAAGTATTTATTTATTCCCAGGATGCAAGGATGGCTCAACATTGACAAATCAATCAGTGTAATATACTGTTAAAAACATGCAAAATAAAAATTATGTAATCATCTCAATAGATGCAGAGCAAGCATTTGACAAATTCTTCATCTATTCATGATTTAAAAACTGTCAAAAAAGTGAGTATTGAGGGGATGCACCTCAACATAATAATGACTATGCATGACAAACCCACATAAAAATGATAAGAAATTAATAAATTAAATTGAAGAAGACACAAATAAATTGAAAGATATTTTGTCTTGGATGGGAAGAATTAATATTTTTTGAATGTCCATGCAATCAACAGAAATTTAAAGATTCAATGCAATCCATCAAAATTCCAATGGCAACTTTCCACACAAATATAACAAATAGTTCTAAAATTGTGTGGAATGACAAGAGATCCAAACAGTTAAAGTTATCTTAAGAAAGAAGAACAAAGCTGGAGGCATCACTTTTGGATTTTACTCCACATTACAAACCTATTGTAATTAAAATAGCATGAAATGGAGGATATAGCTCAGTGGTAGAGTGTGTGCTTAGTATGCACAAAGCCCTGGGTTCAATCTCCAGCACCTCCATTAAAAAAAATAAAATGAATAATTAAAAAAATTGTATTGGTGGAAAAACAGACACATAGACAATGGAACAAGAAGGAGAGCCAAGAAACAAGCCCATGCACATATGGTGAATTAATTTTTGATAAAGGAACTAAGAATATACAAGGAAAGAAGAGTTTCTTCAATAAACGGCATTAGGGGAAAAGGACAGACACTGGAAAAGAGAGAGAGAGGGAGAGAGGGAAGGAGAGGGGAGAGAGAGAGAGACAGAGAGAGAGAGAGGAACTAAGAGACTGAACAGAGTGCCCAAAAGTAAACTCAAAATGGATTAGTTGTTTGAGAGTAAGACCTGAAACCATAAAATTCCTGAAAGAAAACACAGGTGGTAAGCTCCTTGGCATTTGTCTTTGAAATGATATTTTTCGGTGTTGCACCAAAAGCAAAAGAACACAAATGAGACTACACCAATTTAAAAGCTTCTGTTAAGCCAAAGAAATCATTACAGAATGAAACAGCAACCTGAGGAATGGAAGAAAATATTTACAAAATATATGTCTGATAAAAGGTTAATATCCAAAATATGAAATAAACTCATATTACTCAAAGCCAAAAGCAAGGAAACTGATTAAAAAAATGGGCAGAGGGCTGAACAAAGAGTCTTCCAAAGAAGACATACACATGGTTCACAAGTGTATGCAAATACTCAAGGTCACTGATCATCAGGGAAATTCAAATCCAAACTAAAATGAGATATTACATCAAACCTGTTAGGATGGCTATTATCAGAAAGATAAGGGATAACAACAACTGTTGCCAAGGATGTGGAGAAAAGGGGACCTTAGTGTACTGTTGCTGTAATGTAAGTTGGTACAGTTACTATGAACGACAAAATGAAATTTACTCAGAAAATTTTAAATAAAACAGCCATAAAATCCAGCAATCCTAATCTGGGTACATAAAAAAAGGACATGAAAACACTATCTCAGAGATATCTGTGTTCTTATGTTAATTGTAGCATTATTCACAATAGCTAACATGGAAATAACCTAAATGTCCATCAATGGATAAAAGAAAATCTGTATCTACCTATATCTATATCAGCACCTATATTTATCTGTATCTAAGTAATTAAAATTTATTTAGCCATAGCCAAGAGGGAAATCTTGCCTTTTGTGACAACACGGATGAAAGCTGAAAGCATTATTCTAAGTCAAATTAGTAAGGAAAAGAGAACCAAATACTGTAAGTTCTCACTTAGAGGTGGAATCTACAAAAAGTGTAACTCATAGAAAAAGAGTGGAATGGCGGTGGCTTGCAGCTTAGGGAGGTGGGGAGATGTTGGTCAAATTTTGCAACGTTTCAGCTATAAGATGAACAAATCCCAAGGATGTAATATACAACATAGTGACCATAATTAACAGTCTTGTATTTTATGCTTGAAAGTTGTTAGGAAAGTGGATTCTAAATATTATCATCACATCAAAAATATGTAATTATTCAAGTTGATCAAAATACTACTAACATTACTGTGGTAAATATTTTGCAATATGAACGTGTACCAAGTTGTCACTTTGAACACCTTGAAGTTACATATGCTATATTTCCATAATATCTCAATATGCTGGGAGAGAAAAAGAACTAACCAGTACACTTGGGGCATATCAACTGTACACAACCCCTAACAATCAACAATATCACTTTGTTCAAAAGAATCTTACAGCAATGTTGACCATCTACTCTGCCATCAAAATAAAAGAAAGACCCTCTATGCCAAAACTAGACTATGGTTATTACTTCCAGGGTATTTGGAAGACCATCCTTACAGATGATCTCAAACTAAGGCTTTGCAGAGACAAATCACTAGGATTCTGAAGCAGATAGCACCACGAAGTAGACTGATTTCCCCAAGATCATAAATCAAGAACATCACTGTCATTCTTTTTCACCCCTGAGTCCTTTTTATACTAAAGAAAAAAAAATTAACTCTTTGACTTTTCCAATGAAAAATTTCACTTTTCTTCTAGTCATTGGTTGACTGGAAATAACTTGCCTCAGTTTTATCCTATTTTCCCTTTGATCCTCTGCTAATGGATTCTTTTTCAAAATACACATCTCTCCTTCTAATCTTTATTGTTTCTCAAAAAAGTGAGACCCATACTCACTTTGCACCAGTATTGCAAACACTGGCCAAGTTAGTAATTCAATCTGACTGCTGGTTATATCAATATCGACATAGCAAGGAAAACCCTGAACTGGTTTTCATTCCTGCCAGTGTGAGCATCTGGTGGACAAATAATTGAAGAAGGCTGAGCAGATCAGTATGTCACCCATGCACAGAGACATAGTATCATACTACCCTCTGACTTCTGGTGTGTTAACTGAATGTAGAAAAACCTCTATGGAAGTTCAAGGACTGTCCCTTGCTTCGGTTCTATTATGGGAAGAAAATCTTTCTCTTTGTTTCAAAAATAGTCATGATGCTGTTTTCCAGTTGACAGGCACGTCTTGCAAACCAATTTTTGCACATCAAAATGACAGTTGTGTTTTTTCTCTCCAGGTCTACTGACACATATATGAGTTTAAAGTGTACAGTCTAATGGCTTGACTTAAATACATTATGAAGTGACTATCATAAGTTTAGTGAAATTTCATCATCTCATATAGATACAAAATTAAATAGGAAAAAATGTTTCTTTTTTCCCTGTGAAGATACTACTCTTTTAGCTACTTTCATATATAATATAGAGGCACATTATTATATTTATCGCATTGTGCATTACATCCCTAGTACCAGTAAATCATGCAACTGGAAGTTTGTAACATTTGACTTCCTTTATTCAATTCCCACCACCTCCCACCTCTGGTAACCTCAAAACTGATATCTCTCTCTGTTTTCTTATTTGAGAATTTATTTTTTGAAGTATAATTGACCTATGACATTATGTTAGTTTCTGTTACTCAACATAGTGGTTCAATAATTCTATGTTTTTCAAAATGATCACCACGATATGTTCAGTTATGATGATAAAAAACACATTACATAGTTATTGACTATTTCCTGACACTGTACATTTCATACCTGTGATTCTTATTTTGGAACTGGAAAATTGTACCTCTTATTTCCCTTGCATATTTCTTTCCTCCCCCCACAGCCCTCTGCTGTGGCAATCACCTGTTTGTTCACTGTATCAGTAACTCTGTTACTGCTTTGTTGTTTGTCCATTTGTTCTGTTTTTTAGGTTCCACATGTAAGTGATATCACACAGTATTTGTTGCTTTTTTAGATTGACATCTCACTTAGCATAGTACGCTCTAAGTCCATCCATGTTGTTGCAAATGGTAAGATTTCACTCTCTTTTTTTAGTGGCTGAGAAATATAAATATAAATATAAAATATCTTCTTTATCCATTCATCTGTTGGTGGGGACTTAGGATATTTCCATATTTGGCTATTGTAAAGAATGCTGCAGTGAATGTAGAGGAACAAACATTTCTTCCAGTTAGTGTTTTCATTTTCTTGGGATAAATGCTGAAGAATGGTATTACCAGAACAGACAATGGTTCAATTTTTAATTTTTTGAGGGATCTCCCTACTGTTTCCACAGCTGCTACAGCAATTTACATTCCCCCATCAATTATGTACAAGGGTTCTTTTTTCCTCTACATCCTCACCATCTTTTGTTACCTGTTGTCTGTTTGATAATAACTGTACAGAAAGGTGTGAAGCGATATTGCATTTTTGATTTGCATTTCCCTGATTCTTAGAGATGTTGAACATCTTTCATATGCCTGTTGGCCATATGCATATATTCTTTGGAAAAATGGCTATCAAGTTCTCTGCCTATTTTCTGATTGGGTTGTTTGGGGTTTTGATACTGAGTTTTATGAATTCTTTGTATATTTTAATTATTAACCTCTTGTCAGGGATATCATTTACAAAGATCTCTCACTTGGTAGATATCCTTCTCCTTTTGTTGATAAATTTTATTGCTGTGCAAGAGCCTTTCTGTTTGATGTAGGATCATTTGTTTATTTTGGATTTGATTCCCTTGCCTGAGTAGGTCTATCCAAATAAATAAATAAGTAAATAAAAGACCAACATCAAAGGTCAAACTGTCTATGTTTTCTCCAAGGAGTTTCATGGTTTAGGTCTTACATTTTATTTTTAAATCCAGATTGAACTCTTATGGCAAAAACACTTGCCAGATTATGAAATATTTCACCTGGTTCACAGGCCACATTGTACAACCTGTGGTAGCACAGCTGTTTTCCTGAATAGGCTCCTCAACACCACAAATTATAGGTTGTTAGACCAAAAATCTGGACTAAGTCATAAATGGACAATACTGAGCTGTACAACAGAAAAAGCTGGACTGCAGAGCTTCTGCAACAGACTTATCACAATATGTTCTTATCTTTCAAACTGATAGGAGCGCATGGAGAATGGAGGTGTGCAAATGTCAATAGAACCAGTGACAAAGATCATGAATTATCTAGGCCTGGGGAATTGCACATATCATTTTTACCTTGTCTGTGAACCACTCTAGACTTTTCTCTCTTATGTGACAATAAAGTCTATAGAAGATTCCAACCTAAACTGTCAGGACAATGTGGATACCCTTAACACCTGGCTCCTTCTATCACCAGGTACTTCAACTTAAACACTAGCCAAATGGCAAATTTGGGCACCTTTTTTCATAAGATGTTACCACATAAATGCCACGGGTGAGACATGATAAGAAGCCCAATTCAATATCACAGCTCTAAGATAGTTCAGTGTTTTTCAAAGTTTTTGAACCTATAGTTTGATAAAGGGTGTCAAGTCTATCCAGGGTAATAAAACAAGTATTCAATACCAATACACAAGTGTTGGAAACACTACAGTCAGAAGTTAACAGTTTAGCCTCCATTACATTCAAAAATTGTCATGCTGTGGATATGCTAGCTGCCCAAATAAGGAGGAGTTTGTGCAGAAAATGGTGTCACAATGCAGCATTTACATAAATCATATGGGGCAAATAGTATCCAATTTACACCCTTTAAAAGGCAGGATAAACAGACTCCATCAGGTAAGAAAGCCTTGACCATTTTTTTAGACTGACATAATCCCAGGATTGGGAGATTGGTTTGGAAGAGGAATTTGAAGAGTCAGCTTAGACCTTGGCTTTCCTGATGGTTTATTCTTTCATTTTCTAAGTTCTTCTCTGCCTTGGCAGATCTGTTGCCACTCATGTTCTACCCTAAATTTTCTCTTAATTACCATAACCTCAACTTCTAACATGTGAAATTTCATACAAAGTTTGGTGGATTTGTGGGGATGTAGGAACTCAGAATATATCATCACAAAATGTGCTACTCTGGCATGGGATTTCTTTGAGTTGAAAGCAGTTTGGAAAAAGCAGAAAACAGGGTGAGGTCTCTGCCTTCCGGTCACTGAGTCAAAGCTTGTACTGCTCACCACAGGACAGGCCAATAAATCAAAAGATGAAGTTTTGGGTTAAGGGACAGCCACTTTATTTGAAAAGCAAGCAAAGTGAGATGATGGATGACAAGCGTCCCAAAGAACTATTTTACTCAAGTTAGAATGCAGGCTTCTTTCACACTAAAAGCAGAGGGATTGTGGCTGGTTGTTGAAAACCTCTTGGAGGAATCTTTGGTCTTGCAGCTGCCTACATAGGTCTGGTCAGGATGTTCCTGTAAACCTCCAACAAGACAAACGTTGTTCTCCCTTCTGTAAATTCTTTATCTCCATATGAATGGAGTGGAAAAGTGTTATAACTTTAGAAGTCAAGCCCCAGAGTTGGAGCCTGGAGAATGTGCTACAATGTATATTTCAGGCTGTAGACATCATTATTTTTCAAAGGGCCAGAACTGGCATGACTAAGCACAGGTAGCAAGGCACAAAGATTAGAGCCAAAGGAATAGATCCAATGTGGAGTCAATTTGCTTTTCTCTGTGACACTCACCCTACTGAACCAAATACAAAACATAACATTTCATTTATGATGGTGTCCTTGCCACACCAGCATCTCTCATTTGTACACATTTATCACTGGAGATGAGTTGACATTGAGAAAGTGTCTACTCTAACAAACCTTCCTTTATTACCATCTGTTTACCCCTATATTTGTCTTCCCACAATTCACTCCACATAGAAGCTCAAATCCCTTCCCCTTGTCTTCTCATCTCTATTTAAAATTATGGTCCTTTGTCAAAAGGCTTAGCCCTTAAGCCTAGCCTTTCTTTGATGGGGTTTCTCTTTTTTTTTTTCTGTGGAAATCTCCCATGCCAGCTAAAAATTTTAATGTTTAATAAATTTGTTTGTATTTTCTCCTATGAGTATTCCTGTTGTCAGTTTATTGTGGAGGCCTGGATTCTGAACCTAAGAGTGTAGAACATTTTTTTAATGGAGCAATCAGCCAGTATCAATCAAGTTAGTAGTTTGGCAAAAATGTTCAAAGGTATCAACTACTTGGTTATCCAGAGCCCTTCCTCCTGTAAGCATTTGATTAGGAGTATCCAATGGTTATGTTTCCTGCATCTCTATTGATCTGGATTGCCACATCATTCCATGGATTGCCCAAGCTATCTTTACTACTAGAAATAGTCATCAATATTTCTATATCTTGTTCTCTAATTTGCTTCAGAAAACACCAGAACCAATTCAGAATACCTATCCTTAAGTCTTTCCTCTTCTAGAACCACTCTCATTAACAAAAGCAACATTAGTCAGGGTTCTTAAGAAACATAGAACTCATAGGATGTGTTAAGAAGGATGGAGACAGAGAGAGAGACAGAGAGAGAGAGAGAGAGAGAGAGAAAGAAAGAAATTGACTCAAATGAAATCTGCAGGGCAAGTTGAAGATCCCAGAAATAATTGATATTATGGCTTCAAGTCTGAAAACAGTCTGAATTACTTTTTCCTTGGGGAGCCACAGCCTTTTCTCTTAAGGATTTTAAGTGATTGACAGAGGCCACTCAATTTCTTGATAATCTGCTCTATTCACAGTCCACTGAGCTAAATGTTAATCATATCTAAAACATACATTCACAGGAAATTATATGCAAGTGTTTGACCAAACAACTGTGTAACATGAACCAGACCATTTGACACATAAAATTAACCATCACAACACTCATCTTGACAACTGAGATTTATGTGATAGATTGGCTGGGGAGGGCAATTTATTGTATATTTACTAAAATCTGATTGGCAGATGCAACTCAGCATGTGGATAGACTTGCCATCTATGTACTGTGTCACTGATGTGATAACCAGATTTGCTTTGTTGGGCAGTTGTATATTTCTGTGGTTCAGAGCATTGGTACTTTAGTTTCCTGTTGATTGCCATTTGTAAAATCATTGTAGTGTTACAATAGAAGATCCACATTCTCCCTGATACAAGTTTCCTTCAAACAACTGTCTCTGCATTGTCCATATTCACAATTCATTAAGTTGAGTTGAATGCCAAGATGAGTCTCATTTTTTCTCTTCTCACTGCCCATTGCATCCATGTGCATGGAATGTTTTTAGGTCATTTTAATGGTCTGAAAAAAGAATAGATGTGTGAGCATCTTGGATCAAAGTAGAATTTCCTTGCACCCCAATAGAATGATCCCATGCTCAGAACCCATTGACCTATAATCTCAGTAGCAGACAATATAGAAATATACCCTTCCATATTCCAATACATCTGCCCTCAGAAGCCCTGATGTTGCTAATATTCCTCTCCCTTAGGGTTTTTCCCTTGCAAAAAATAATTCTAATTTAACTTTCAACAAAAATATAGGTCTCTTACTCAATAGAAGGATACTAGTGATTATCACATAGGAAAAGCCCAATCAATGTCAAAGTCTGCAAGTTACAAGCCCCATATCACATTTAATCTCTGTTAGTGTGTCTGCACCCTAAGTTATGTCCTGAGAAATGGGAATTCACATATGCGGTCTTTCCATGTTTGTGAATTATTTCAAAAATAATAATCAGTTGTGTTGCACATTTGGCCTATTTCTGTCCCAGTTCCACACCACATTGCTGTTTCAATGGAAGAAACCCTGTTCCATTGCCTGATTTCCAGGGTAAGCCTTTCATCAGCAGTGATAAAGCCTTAAAAGCCTCCATGAGATGTGGCAATATGATTTTACCAATATATTCCCTCCCAAATTAATAGTTTTCATCATTTTTATTTGTATCTCCTATAAGTAGAGTGTCTATGACTTTACAGATCCCCCAGAAAGTAACACTGGATGACAATTCCCCTGAACTATTTCCTAAATCCTTATTAATGCTGTGTATGGGAGGCACAGAAAATTAGGGTGTAGCTAATAGTCAGTAATTGTTAATTTGGCTGGCGAAAGTCCCATGCTGAGAGCAATTAGATTTCTCCAAGGAATCAGGTATACTTTTTGTAAGGATTGCCTTTGCTTTTGTACTCAAGAGTTATTAGAGTTTATGGTGGACACCCAGCATTTTAGTGTTATGTTAAAATTGTAGCTAGTATTGTGAAATTAGGTTAAGGAGGAGTTCATAGGTTGGCTGCTGTCCCTGACTTTTTAGACATGTGTTGGCCTAGATAACATTATGTAGTGTACATCACATTTCTTTCATCTGTTGATTAGTGGCCAGGGAGGAGGTTCATTTTAAGGTGCCCTTCACTCAGTTAGTGGAACTTATTCCCAGCTCAATAAGTTTTGGGCTTGTCCTGGAAAGATAAATTGGTAGCCAATAACTTTAAAGTCACACCTCATAGGCAGGATTTACATCAATGATTATCCTAGAGATTCACAAATGATATAATTTTATCTCTGTAATGCTGAACAGCCTATGCAGTTGCCTTTGGACTTCATTATTTTCATTTTGACTGTACCAAACACAAGCTTCTTGATTGTAATATTGAGTTCACACTATCTCTGTGTAGACCTTAAGTGAGACTAGATAGGTTGTGGCCATTGCTCCATTTTTTGATGGTACTAGTTAGTAAAAGGGTGGTTCATCCAGTTTGGGTTTAGGGTTTAGAAGTTACAAGCACAAGTACTTTAAAGCTTTGCTTTGCTGGAATGCATGTTTCTAGTAGCAGTGAAGAAGAAAGGAGGAGCTCTAGCCTCAGCATAGTGTCTGTGGTCAGGTTGGCAGGGTCAACCAAGAAAAATTGTCAACAGTGTACTTCCCAGTGATCCCAATTTGACCTGGGTTGTGTGTTTCTTTGGAGGACTGCATGTGGCATGTTTCCAGAGGGACTTTTTTCTGCATAGAATGTGCTCACTGGGGCTTGGGTAACCCACCAAATTCAAGTATAGATAACACTGTTGGGTTTCAGAACTTCTCAGGGAAGAAAGCAATGCAGCAACAGGATAAGTGTTAAACTCAGTGTCATCTGTGACCAGTAGTAAGAAGGGAGCTGATTGTCACCTGGGGTGTTGTCAAGGCCTGGGATCAATGATTTATGCCCCTTGCATGTCAGGAGCATGTCTAGGTTTATTCTACAGTGAATTTAGTGGAGAAAAGTACATGAATGAGTGAAGAGGGTGTTTCTCTCTTGAGTCCATAGTGCAAGGCTTGCTCAGCTTACATCAGATGATGTGCAGAAATCAGATGATGTGCAAAAATAGGCTGAGAATGGTACCAAAGTCAGTGGCCACATGAGGTTCTCATGAGAACTAAGGGGGTAGTGGTCAGACTCAATTTCTGAAAAGGGAAATGGAACAGTGATTGTACCAAGTGGATATCTGTTTGCTGTGTGTGGCAACATCACAGCCCCCACATCTGTGAAAAACTGTTCATTTTGTTGCATCTGGCATGGGTTGATTGACCAGTAGAGGCTGCTGCAGCTCTGTTGTGGCCTCCTCATTTGCTGTGAATGTAAATGTAGTAGTTACATCTCAGGGGTGTGAATTTAATGCTTAACATCACCCTGCTTGTCTCAACTGAGACAGAAATAAAGAAGGCATTTCTGGAGGTTTTAGCAAGTTAACCTAAGTGAGATTGTTTATGGCTGTTTCCTCATGGAGGTATGATGCTCTGGTAAGTCTGAGTTTAGCTCAATGCAGTTGGTACCACTTTTGTTTTAATGAGGAGTCCTTTGATGCAAATCTAATTTTACAAGGAGTAGTTCCCATTACTTAGACATAATAGAAATCTCAATCTGTAGAATATTTGTATCTGCCTCAATAAGGGCTTCAGAAGGATAACTATTCAGCACACCACCAAGAGTTGTCTTTCCAGTGGCAAATAACTCTGGGCTGAGTCTGAAGCTATTTACATCAAAAGACCATGAGTATGTGTTTACATATCCATTTAGCCTTTGGCTCCAGGGAGCTGATTTTGGGGTGGCTGAAACATCTTATTGTACATTCTGCCCTTGGGGCACTAGTGTGGGGCTGAAGTAATAGCTTCCATTAATTCTCCTAGTATGTAGCTGTTTATGGTCTCAGGACAGATAAGGACCAGTAAACGTTGGAATTGAGATATGTGCTGGCACCAGAATCCAAATAGTCCTGACAAATATTGGGCTTCATTTATGAAGGTGGGACCTTGAAGTGCTAGGTGCTAGACTTCTACTAGATTGGAAAGAGCTGGCCCTTCTGAATTCCAAATGTAGTCCCCAGATTTAACAGACTTGGTGAGGGGATTGTGCCTTAGGGGAAAGGGAAAGGACAATTGCCTATCCCCTCTCAGAGACCTGCACTCATCCATCACTGAGAAGTGTTTATAGGTGTGAAAACCTCTGAAACAGAGAGTTTGTCATGTCTGCAGAGTAAGATGATATCAATTGAGTGTCAAAGCTGAGTTTTTGATAGTATTTCAGGGCAGACAAATTGTCCAAAGCCTGTGGACAATTTGCAGGTTTGCTTAAGTACCCCATAGGACACCAGGAAAAAGTCATAAGATTGACCTTGAGTGATGAAGATGAGTTGAGGCAGGTAGTTCTGTAATTTTTTTTAACTTGCTAGAACTAGTTAGCTAAGCCTGTAACTCCAAACCATCTATCATTGTTGTTTTAAATGTCATCCATTAAGAACATTATCTGGTAGGACTACTGTATCAAAAGGAACAGCCTTTTAAAACACTCTATAGATAGGTACCAGTTATTAGTAGTGGCTTCAACCTCATGACTTACTGGGGAATTTAAAGTTGACGTGGTTAGAAATCAGTAAATCAAGTCAACCATGACAGGTTGCAATTTTTCAGTGCCTTGCTTTAAGCAATACTGTGGTACACTGGCCTCCTTCAACAGTAAGAGAAGGCTAATTTGTTTCCACTAGGCAGGGTCCACCAGTAGTGTAGAAGCCTTAGACATATTCCATGAATTTACTGAGAGTGAAGAAGTCCACTTCAATTAAGGGGAAAGGGATTGTTTCAGGGAGGAACCACCAAGACAGAAGCATCTTTTAGCAAAATGTGGCCAATTTCATAGTTAAAAGATGGATTCCTCCTTTAATTGGTCCCCCTTGCAAGTCCCTCACCTTTTGCAGCATCCTTTTAAGGCATGAGTACTCTCATGGGTTTTGCTATCTAGGTCCAAAAGATAGTTTGACAAAGAGCTAGACAATGTTGTTTGCCTTTGGGAGCCCAGAACACAGTTAAAAAGGCCAATGCCTGCTGGAAATGGTCTATGTGAGGCAATTTTCTGCCACTGGTGAAGATCTGGTCCTGGTCATTGCTGCAAAATGGAAGTCTACCTCTTATGGGAAAGCCAGCCATAGGCTGTAATCTAATGATAGTGAATATTGTAATTGCTCCACTGATTTATCAGACATTACCCAATTTTGGACCCCCCTCCCCGGATCCAGTATAACTTCTCTTGTCTCTTGCAGTGTTTATACTTAAGTAGGGACCTGGCTGGTATCTTTGTCCTTATAGTAATTTTGATATAGGCAGGTAGTGGGATACTGTTGTGGAATTAATAGGCAATGCTCATCTCTGAATTTGCCTTTCATGAGTTTCTATTAAAAGCTCTAATTGACTCTTGAAATATTTTAATGTTAACCATCATTGCCAGTAAAAAGGACTTATATGTATTTAGAGTACCAGAGAAACAGCTAGGTGTCTCAGGGTTCAATTCGGCCTCCTTCATCTTGGCAAAGTCATCATGCTGCATATGTGATAGCCATCTATTTCCTGATAACCACACTCTAACATTTCCAGCTGATGGAGGGTTTTTTTTTTTTTTTTTTTTGCCTCAGAAAACATTCCCAGCTATCTGGATTATGAGAATGTTAGTGGAGTCTGGTGGTGCAGACAGTCCTCCAAGCCACAAAAAGCCACATCAAAAATGTATGTGTGGACTGGGATTCAGAATCTCCTCTGAGGGTCATTTCCACCTTCTGCAATAACTGTGCAGGATCCTTCAGCAGAAGATGGAATGGAAGAACGAATCGAACTTCATAATGGACCTATTTCTTTGGTTCTAACTTTTGTGTTCTCTTTCCTGTGCTTAGTCATGCTGGCTCTGCATCTTTGTAAAATAATTTTGCCTATAGCCTGAAATACCCATGGTAGCCCTTTCTTGAGAGTCCTTTCTCAAGGCTCTGCCTCCATGCTTGACCTTTAAAGGTGTAACTTTTTTGTTCATGTAGTGATAAAAAGTTGCAGAACAGAGAATAACATGTGAGAGGTTGTCAGGGACAGCATGACCAGGCCTACATGACAGTTACAAGAACAAAAGATTGGCACAGCCCCTCCTCCAGAGTCATGCCAGCACCAAGACATTTTCAACAACTAGCCACATCCCTTCTTCTTTTAGTAGGAAGAAGCATGAATTTTAACTCAGAAGATATCATTCTTTGAGACATGGGTCCACCATCTTCTTGGTCAGTTGGCTTTCCAAATACTCACTACACTTTGCCCCAATACCTTATCTCTTGTTTTATTGGCCTCTCAGTCACCAAGCTGTATGAGCTTGGACTTGGTAATGGGGACACCATTTCTCCACATGTACTAAGTCAGCCAAATGTTTAAGTTTAGTCCCAATAAGCAAATTTTATTCTCCATCAGTAGCATTTCTTTACATCCAGGAAGGCCCATCATCAGAAGTTTCCTAGATTAGATCCTGTTAAATAAGAATTCCAAGGATGAAGACCTGATTGAAGAATAGAGGCACATATTAGGGCTGAATCTCAGGAGACACAGATCCAAGAAGCAGTAGAAATGTGTTCTACCAGAATACAAAATGTGGGGAGGCTTATAAAGGCAAAAAAACAAACCAAACAACCCCCCCAAACACAAGAAAAGATAAATTGTTTGTCTAGAATTAAAGTTAGAGCTGCTTAATAAATGTGCTTGTTAAGGAAGGATTGATAGGGTTACAAAATGATTCTATGATTTTGAATGGGAAGGGGAAGTTTCAGACTACTGAGTTGCAGCTAGCAGCTTCTAGCAGATGTTGATTTGAAAATGGTTGATGGGTTTCTTGAGTTTGATGTAGTTGAGGATGTTCAAGTTGCCAGAGATGCAGGAACCTGTCTGAAGCTTCATTGAAAATGACCACTTGGCTCCATTTTGGATGCTTGAATCTTGTTGCTCTCTTAAATCATGTTACTCTTTTTTGACTTTTAATCTTAAATATGTTTCATCATTAAAGACAGACTTAGCCTCAGAGGGAGGGGTTATATTTCCTCTTCCAAATGAGAATAGGCCTCTCTTGTTGAGTCCACCTTCTCCTCTCTTCTGTCTTTATTACTTTTCACTTGGTCTCTAGCAAAGCTGAGGGTAGGTTATCTTCACTATCATGGTAGTATTGTGCTGCCTTTTTCTCTAGAGGCCACCTGTCCTCTTCTGCTGTGCTCTACCCTCTGATTTGTTTTCCCTGAGAGATTCGGGTTCTAACTCCTCTGTGGGCAGTATCTTGGAGAGAGCTTGGGGTACTGATTCAATGAGATAGTCACCTCTTTGGAGTCCTTGGAGACACAGGAATAAACACTTCACTGTCATTAGTCACAAAAAGTAACACTTTAGCAACACATCCCAAGAGTTGGAGTCTCAATATCACTCTGCAGAGGGTGAAAGAATGATATGGTCCACAAAACAGATGAGAATGAGTTTTCTGCAAGGCCCCTCTCACAGCTATGCTTAGAAAGCTAACCCTCAACCCTGGTGTCTCTGCCTTATCATCTCCTTCAACTGCTGTCACTGTCACCAGGGACAAGGACCTCCCATTATCTCAGAGCACTCAAAATGAACTGCCTGTGATAGGGAGATTCCTCCATGTCAGCCTGTTAGGAGATGAAGTCAGGGGAAGCCTACTTTTGGTCCAAAGCCATGAAGTGTTCCCATTTTCCTGTTCAACATTCATAGGTCTTACAATGTCCTGATCTTCCTACTGAGGGACTGAGATAGCTGGGCTGACTTCTGCCAACTGAAAAATTATACTACTGAAAAGCTGAGAATTATGTTTTATTCAGGGGACATACTGAGGATGTATAATCTCTCAGAGAGGTAGTTCTGAGAGAGTGTTCTGAAAAGTAAAGGAGGAGCCAGGATATATAGGAGTCCCCCCTCCCCAAATCAGGTAGTTGGAATATCAAAAGATTACTCTTAATTAGACAAAACCAGACATCTGAAGTTAATGAAGTTAATGCTTCTCTCTGGGAACATACAAGAGTATGGGCTCATTGAAAACATTCCTTTGATATGCATTTTAATTATCTAGAGACAGTGTCCTGATTTTTTCATCCTGAATTCCCTTAGAGTGCCCACTTGTGGGTGGCCACAGCATCTTTCACTTACTGATATGTTAAGTAACTTTCTCTATCTACAATCCTTCCTCTTTATCACAAATATGACCCATGATTGGAAGGCATTTCAGGACCAATATTTGTCCTACTGTTCTAGGAAGTATCATTCCTACATCAGGTGATGATTCTGTTGATAGGACACTCAAAGTCTTAATTTTTGGATCAGGCCCTGTTGATAATCTAAAATACTCTACATCACCTGTATCAGTAGTCTACAATGATCCAGGAAATGTATTCCCTTATTACTTCTTCCCATACCTAGAATTCCACTATTATAAGTGTAATATGTATAATAGGTTCAATTATTTTATGTACAATCAGCTGTCTCAAGATGTTTTTCCCATTAATAACTTAATCAGAGCCCCCCCTTGCACATTGGGTAGGGTAAGAGGCAATAATCCTATAAAATAGGCAGAATATTATAAACTTAAATTTGTCCAAATTTTTTTTTGTAGTTTTTGAGCAAGCAGATATCCAGATATGAGCAGAGAAAGAGAAACACAGGCCAAATGACAGGAATTAGGGAAAAGGTGAGTCATGGGCCAAAGGCAGGAAACCAAATGAAGGGGCCCTTGGGGAGACACAGAAGAGCAGAAACCTCTGGACTGATAAGAAATCACACATTTGTGGGGTTACGAATGTCCTAGGGGCCGGCAAAAAAATGGCGGGAAAAGGCAGGAATTTCCAGTGTTCCAAAGTAAAATTTTATTCATTGCCTTCATTACAATAAAGTTAGTTTTGCAGATTAGAAGTACCCATCATGCACAGATGTGACACTTTTGATCCACACTAAATAAGGACAAAAATATCCCCTTCCCTCAAGAAATTGGAGCTTTGATGGAAATAGGGGCTATGACCCCAAGTTCTTCCCTCCACAGTGAATATTCTATCCATTCATTTTTCACCTTATGTAATCAACTTGCCAAAGAAACTCAGGGCAGTTGCTTACCTGAGACTGATTGTCCTTGCCTTGAAGGTGTATTATCTATTCATTGATAAATCCTCACAAAGGCATGGAACAGATTTTTTCTTTCTAAGTGCCCAGAGCAAAATCTCTATTATTACTCTATCAGCCCCTGAATATAGCTCTCAGCTTTACTTTATACCATATGGGCTTAGGTAACCCTATATTTTTTCTTTAGTATGTGTAATTGATATTTCCTGAGGGGCAGATTTATAAGTTCTGTTATATAATTAGAAGCAGGGGTAGAATGTCCCCGTAAAACGTGTCTCTCCCAAAATATAATCAGGCAGAAAAGATGTTTTATAGAACGCCACCTTATGTAAAGCCCATTTAAACATACCAATGTTTTGAAGTTTATTCTGTTAACAACCTTGCATTAATTTTTGCATAGGAGTGATTCAATTGTACATTCATATATACATATGATATATTTTATATATTTAGTCCCTTTTTATATTCTTATTTATTATAGGCTATCACAAGGTTCTGAATATAGTTCCCTGTGCTATATGGTGGGACCTTGCAGTTTATCTATTTTATATATAGCAGTTAATATTTGCAAATTCTAAACTCCAAATTTATCCCTTCACCCTCCCTTCTTCCCCACAATAATCACATTTGTTTTCTATGTTTGTGAGTCTGTTTCTTTCCTATAAGTTCATTTACTTCTCTCATCCTTTTCTTTTTTTTTAGATTCCACATATAAGTGATATTATATGGTCAATTTTCTTTGCCTTTCTAGCTTAATTTGGATGACAATCTCCAAGTCCACCCATTTTGTTATATATCACATCTTTATCTAATCATGTTTCAATAGACATTTAGGTTGCTTCCATGTATTGGCTATTGTAAATAGTGCTGGAATAGACATTGGTGTGCATGTATCTTTTCAAATTAGAGTTTCTCTTAGATATATACCCAGGATTATTCCTGGATCATGTCAAAAATCTATTTTTAGTTTTTAAAGAGATCTTCATACTGTTTTCCCTAATGACTGCACCAAACTACATGTGTAGGGTTCAAAATGGAGGGTTCCATTTTGTCCATGCCCTGTGTAGCATTTATCATTTGTGGAAATTTTTAATGATGGACATTCTGACTGCAGTGTGGTGATACTTCATTGTAGTTTTGATTTTCATTTCTCAAATAGTGATACTGAGGATTTTTTAATGTGTCTTTGTTTATTTGTTTATCTTTGTTTGAGAAATGTCTGCTTTGGTCTCCTAACATTTTTTCTTTGATTGGGTTGTTTGTAATTTTGTTATTGGGTTGTATGAATTGTTTATATATTCTGGAAATTAAGCCCTGTTAGCCACAACATTTGCCAATATATCCTTCCCTTTATAGGTAGTCTTTTCTGTTTGTTTAGAGTTTCCTTTACTGTGCAAAAGTTTATAAGTTTAATTTGGTCCCATTTGTTAATTTTCACTTTTCTCTGTATTGCCTTGTTAGACTGCCATTGGGGGACACTGTTAAGATTTATGTCAAAAGTGTTTTGCCTATATTTTCTTCTTGGAGGAAATTTTGTGTTTAACTGTTTAAGTCATTTTGAATCTATTATTTGTATGAGATGCAGGAGTGTTCTGACTTCATCAGTTTGCATGTGGCTGGCCAACTTTCCCAGCCTGGAGAGGCTGTCTTTTCTCCATTGTATATTGATCCCTTCATCAAAGATGAATTGACCCTAGGTTTGTGGGTTTATTCCTGAGCTGACTATATCAATTTTAAAAGTTAATTTTTGCCTTAAATCCACCCATTTTTAACTTTTAACTTTACTTTCTGTTAGGACACTATCAACAAGTCTTGGTCTTATGAGGAGTCTTAGAAAGTTTCCTTAAGTTTTACCCCCAATCATTTTATCTATTTTGTATCAAAGGCTTTGGGGTCTCCAGTGAGGGGTTGAGTCAAGGGACTCGGCCCTTTTGTCAAATTTTAAACTTGATTGATTGAACTAATTCTTGCTCCAATTGTCAGGTATCTCAGTGTAATTGCCTTCCAACATTTATATATGTATGTATAAATTGTGTATATATACATACTGAGTAATTAGGTAAGAGATGAGCTGATGCTTTTCCACCCTCTGTACATTTCTTATAAACTCTGATAAAGAGAGTAGACTTGTTTGGGGCTGTTTAATATAGGTAGGTTCTTCTGGCCCATCCAAATTTAGGTAATGCTGCATAGAAACCTTATGTTTTAATCCCACTAACATCCATTTCATTGATCCTTGTCTTGATATCCATCTACTGACTTCTTTATTGTTTTGGGGGAAGACCCTATAAAATACCCAAATTGTTGTAGCTAGCTAAAAATTGGCAATGGCCATCTGTCTGTATGAGAATTGGATCATGTTAGCACTTGCCATCTAACTCTGCTTGGATTCAATCCAGAGTGATGGCAGCTGCTGTACTCCAACGTTCCCTGAACAGAGTTCAGGAAAGAGTGCAGGACTGGGGCACTATGTGCTCTAGAAAAACTGGCTGAACAAGCCTTCAGATAGTCAGATATTTTCAGGAGAAGGTTTTATGACTCAAATTCTTGCATCTCTTCATATCTAGAAAAGCACTAAAATCATTAATGGTGACATCTACTCCTCGTGACTAGCTGCAGGCCTCTGACTAAACATGTGCTTAACACCACTTAACCCCTCCCTCCTTAACTAAAATCATATATGATACTGAGTTTCCCCCTGAATCTTTGGAAGTTTCTCAGAGCTTTCTGGGATGCTGTCTTCTGGGCTATGGTCCTCATTTTGCCCCTAAAGAACTTACCCACAACTCTCACATAGTATGATTTTATTTTAGTTGACAGTTTTGGTGACTCCATGAATAGACCCAGAGCAGACATCTCTTAAGCTGAACTCTATGAAGAACTAGAACCCTGGTGCTAGCAGAGGCCCCTTATGCCCATCTGCCTCCTTGGAGAGTCCAGATGAATTTGGGTGAGTGTCTCCTGGTTCTTAGATTTTCTATATTGATTGATCATTTGGCAGTGTATCCAAGTTCCTGACCCTCCAATTGAGAGACACTTTGGAGAAATACCCACTGAGTGGAAATGTGCCAAGTGGGACCTGATTGAAAGATATTGAAGAAATACCCACCCAGTGGAGGCCTGCTGGGTGGGGTTGGGTGAAAGATACCAGGAAAATATCCACCTAGTGGAGACATTCTAGGTGGGACTGGTTGAAATATACCAGATATTTCCTACCCAGTGGAGAGATTTTGAATGGGGCCTCACTGAATTATTCCAGAGAAATGCCAATGGGGCCCAATTGGAAGATACTGGGGAAATACTTGGTGGAGACTTACTAGGCAGGGACTGGTTGAAATATACCAGGGTTAGGACTGAGTGGACTTTTCCTCAATTTGGCTCCCTCAATAGGTTTTGTCAGGATAAAAGTAAAATTTTATCCTGACAAATCAAACATTAAAATTAGAGAGAGAAACTTTCAAACAGAGAAGTTGGGGCATCAAAAACACCAACCTATGACTAACATCTTGGTCCAATTCCTTTGTGGAGATCATACTTCAAATTACCTACTTAATTGGTCAAATTATACTAAAGGAACTCCCCATCTAAAATGGCCAAATTTGGGTTCTTTTTGATGTTCCAAAATTGATATTTTTTACATGCAGTTAGAAAAAGCTATCTGTAAATCAAACAGGCTGAATGAAATGCTTACTTGATTGGTATTTAAGAGTTTATAAAAGAGGAAATGATAAAATAACTTCTTTTCAGAAAACCAACAACAAATTGCTTGAAACTATATCAGAAATAGAAAAGGCCTCTGGCATTGCTACTATCTCTCCTGCTCCTTCCAACTATCCTCTTCTATCTGACTTGACTGATCCGTACTTAAATCTTTCTTTCTGTCTCTTCCAACTCCTGTTGTTCCCTCTGCCTTGGTGATGGGTGATTAAAAAATCAGAGATGATTATAGCTCTTTTCAAGGAAAAACCTACTACAGGGAGAGGTGAACTGTCCTCAGAGCTTATGTACACACCCTGGACCCAAGCAGAACTTACAGACTTGGCTGAAGAATTTCCCACTCCAAGCCAGGATCCATTGGGATTTGCTAAGGAAAATTTGAGTCAACCATCCAAATCCATGAGCCTGAGTTTTAAGATATATATAAATTAGTTTCTGCAAGCAAACCAAGGGAATGGACAGAGAAAGCAGGTCAGACATGACCTGTAATGGACTTTGAATTTCATAGTCTATAGGCTCACACTGAATACCAGGAATCAGTCCAAAAATTACTCAATTTACCCCAGACACTTTCCCCAAAATCTGTAGCCTAGAAAAAGATTCAGCAGTGCAAGCAAAGACCCCAGTAAAAATTTATGGAATATTATAAAAGTTAAAGAAAAAAAAGGAATATCTTGGCTTGACACATGAATCACTCTCTAATCACCTAAATGATCCTTTAATTAACTTTTTTTTAAAGAAGGCTTATATGAGGAATTGACTACTCTAGTCAAAAGACACAATCTAGGTTGGCTCACATTACCTAGAAACTCTCTTGTTACACTGGTTGACCAAATTTTAAGACCATTGAAAAAAGAAAGGAGCTACCTCCAGTTGTGCCAATTAAGTAATCAATGCCAGATGAAGGTTTACCGATCCCTATTCAATCCACAACCAAATGGAGAAAACCAGTACTTACTTTTACTGCAGAAAATCAAGGCATCAGAAAAAAATATTTTGTTACTTAAGAAGGAGAAGCCTAGAAGGAAAACTTGATTTTAGACCAGAATTATGAGTTAAACAAGAGTAGGCCTGCTCCAGGGTAACATTGAGAGTCTTTCCCATTACCCTCTCTAACACCTATGAAGAAGTAGAAATGATTATATAAAAAGAAACTATTAAAACCGTGATACAGTGTATTGACTTGAGATGTCTGGTTTACTTTGATTTACAGTTACCTGCTAACATTTTTTACAAAGACATAGTTTTTGTTGCAAAGCCCTCATATTTCCTGGCTGCTTCCTTACCTCTTTGGTGGGGGCATTACCTCTGAGATGCGGTGTCCTGGATTCTTGGCCTCAAATAAAGCACAATTCTCAACTTTTAGATTGTGAATCCCCCCCCAGGAGACATATTGTTCTAAGTGGAAAAATACTGTAAATTCCTGTTATTAAAAAATCAATTCTATTTTCTCAAATAAAATTTTATAGACAAATAAATTGCTTCTGAATAAAAGAAGTTGAATGTATTATTTTTCATGTAGTACAAGTGATACAGGAAAAATGAGGTGGGAAGTAGTAGACATGTCCCAGGTCCCAAGTGAATACCTGGGATGTGCCCCATCAAGTAAGGGTCATTGGCTTCATGCAGGAAAGATTTCAAGAGCAAGCCAAAGTTGAACAAAGTAGATTTATTCAGAGTAATGCACACTCCATAGACAGGGTGCAGACTATCTCAAAAGGCAAGAGAAAGGCCATGAAGTATGGAGTTGTTAGAATTAATTGGCTGGGTAAATTCATATGCTAACAATTGGGAGGATTATTCCAACTACTATGGGGAGGGGATTGGAATTGCCAGGAACTGGATAATCACTCACTTTTTGATCTTGGATTTTCAGCCTCAGAACCTTCTTGAAACCTGTGAGAGTAACATTTAGCATGCTATTGCATTACAATGAGCATATAGTCAAGTTCAAGTTCTACCTGGAGTTGAATCTTCCACCTTCTTGGTGCTAATTGCTTTGTCATTCTTTTAAAGGTTGAGCCCTGCAGCCTTCTGCCTTTTTCATGACTGGTAAGGTGGAGGGCATGCTGCCCCTTAATGTGGCACGCTGGCAAGTGGATTGTTCTGAGCTGAAAACAAACAAGATCCAGAAGACTTTGGAAAAACCTTTGAAAGAATTTAAGAAAAATATCATAGATCACTGTAGTATAGTATGAATCTGGTGTGGTAGATAAAGCTCCCTCTGAGTTCCTTTGTCTCAAGATGTCTTAGTAAATATTTGTTTATCAAACATTAATTGTTTTCATCTTCCTGTGAATTACCTTACTTTTCTATGTAGTCCCACATCCCTACTCTGTGTCCTGACACTAGGATGACATAATACCTCATTTTGCATTTACTGTCTTTGGAAATCTTCATGCCTATGTGAATTCTCCATACACACATAAAGATTTGTTCTTCTCCTCTTGTTTATCTGCCTTTATGTCATTTTAATTGACAGCCAAAAGGTCTAAAGGAAAAGGGGAATAATTTTCACTTCTCCACACAGGTTTATTTAAGAAAAACATTATCATCTACCCTTGCTTCAAATTACAGCTGAGAGACACTTACAGGTAAGATACATTTCCTAGAAATCATGTATTATTCATGTATCACAAAATTTTAAATTAAAATGGAATTGAATTACTTATGAAACAAATTTTAATTAACACAAAAACCTTAGATGTAATGGTAAAATATTATTTCCTGCATCATTAAAGAAGAGAGTGATTGGATAAGACAACAATCTCTCTAGAACCCACCAGGGTTTCATCTTCCTGAATATGTTGGGCAAAGTCCACACTGACAGGTGTCTGTTCCCTTCAGGATCTGCCACAGGGGGACCAAGGCAGGACAGAAGTGTGAGAAAAAAGTGGGAAGACGCTTCCTGTGCTTGCACACATGCATCCACCCAAGGGCTTCTCTGCCCACAGCTGAAAGGAATTCGGGTGCTTCCTGGGCTTTGGCTTTGGGATGTCATGTGTCAGTGTCAATGCTCAGAATTCAGACCCCTTAGGACTCACTGGGGCAAATCCTTCAGGGAAACGCAAGGCTGCATTTACATTGACAGGAGCTCTGTTTCTTCAGGATTTGCCTGGGGATGCATCACCAGGAGGAAAAGCTGATAGTTTTGATGACCAGTAAATGTTCCCAGGGAAGACTTCTCTTCTTTGCCTGAACTATGAAGAACCAGAGTTTGGTACCAACAGAGACCCCTTGTGCCCAATCACCTCCTCAGAGATTCCAGATGAATTAGAATATAAGGAAAACTTTCCCTGAAGCAAATTATGACTTACAGCACTTTGGTAAGTTATACCTTTTTATCAAATGCTCCATGATGACCAACAAGTAGATGATGCATTCTGGAAAAGAGACCATTTAAAGGACTCTCTCCAACCTGGATGGAAGGACTCTTTTCAGGTACTCTTAACTGGCTCATGCACAGTGAAACTGAAGGGAATTGACTCTTGGATTAATATCTCCACTTACACTACCAGATCACGATGAGAAGAAGATATCTGAAGTAGACAGCTGATCTAAAATGCCAGACCAGGTCTGAACACCATTTACTTTGATAAGTGCTCACATCTTTGCTTATGAACCAAATGTATTTCACAACCTGATGCAGAGTTAAAGTTGATCCAACTTGTGGATTTATGGTCAGTTGTATATGTCCAATATTTCTGGGTTGCCTTGGTGAATTTCCCTACTCCAAAGCTCTACTTGGGTGGACATTAGGAAGCTTATTCTAGAGGAAAGAAATCATAGTTCTCTAAGGCAACTATTGATATTACTAGATGCCCCTCACCATACCAATTTAAAATACATGTTCTGACCTGGCCGTAAATGTGACTTTTCTTTTGGGGGTCACTCATCTCAATCAGAAAAATGGGCAAAAGCTCAAGCAAAAGCTAGAACTCTCATTTATTGGATGTAAACCTCCAACGATTATGATCTGGATTTGTGTGGTTAGCAGAAGGCTATAATTATTTAAGTTTATAGATTTCTTTATGTTGGGAATAATTAAATTACACTAAGGCTAACCAGACTTGTAACCTTAGGAAATTGGGTTGATTGCCTTACGAACAATGCCAATGTCATTTCCCTTAAAGATACAGATTCATACAGAACAGAATAAGTAAGACTCCCTGTGGTTATACTGGGCTGCACCTAATGGAAGTTCTTGGCTTGCATATTTACTTATACAATACTAATACTAGTGCCTATTTTACATGTATTCTGCTTATTTTATGTTTATTGTTTCTTCATCACCAAAAATATGACTGAACCTTTGATAAAATGATGATGGGATTGAATCAGTTGGCAAGATATACAGTTCTGTATGAGATCAATGATTGCAACAGTCCGATTCTAGATGTGAGAAAAACAAAACTACAGAATATTTTCCTAGATAACAACAGAATAGTAAGAAAGATGATATAGAGAGTTGTTTGTTTTGCTTTGGCTTTAAAAAATTTGAAATATGTTTAATTTACAATGTTGTATTTGTTCCTGGTATACACCATGGTGATCCAGTTAGATATATATAATATAACCTTTTTCATATTCTTTTTTATTGTAGGTCATTACAGCATGTTAAATAGAGTTCCCTGTTCTATAGAGTAGGACCTTGTTGTTAATCCATTTTATATATAGTAGCATATATTTTGCTAATCCCAAACTCCTAATTTATCCCTCTCCTCCTTTCTCCTTTCTGACGATGAATATATGTTCTGTGTCCATGGGTAATTTGGTATTTTGCAGATAGGTTCATTTGTGTCATGTTTTGGATTCCACATATAAGTGATATAACATAAAAAAATTTAAAAAGTAAGACATTAAAAGGATAGCATAATCTTAGTTAAACTTGTGATGAAAGTCTAAATATTAGTAAGCACTATTAGCTTCATTTCCCTGTAGGAAAATTGTGATTTAACCATTTAATAAATCTCCAATTTGCCTTTGGGTTTGAATTCAAATGTTTTTTTCTCAAGTAACTAACAATGATCTGTTTAGCAACCATTCTCAATGGACTTATCAGTCAGCACCTTAGTGAATACCTACTCAGAAAACCTCCTACATTTCCATTATTGTTCCTTCCAGAGGCAAAAACTAATTATGCTTAGTTACTTATTTTGAGAAAACCAGCTTGTGCTCTAACAAAGGGACAAAACCCCACTATTTATTGCCTTATATAATATTGCTGCCATGATAGCTGGAGAAACAAACATGAGTGTGTTAACTAAGAATGCTTCTTGCCATATTAGTAAACAAAAATTTTGTGGTCATCAAGCCTTCAGTCACTACAGCAGCCCCCTAGAGTGCACCTGAGGGGAATCAGTAAGAGAAAAGAAAACAGAATGCTGGACCTAGAAAACTAAGACTCATATTAAGGGAGTGATTCCTGTCAGCCCAGATTCTTGCATCTTCCCAATGAAAGAAAAGTGCTAAATTGATTAACTTGAGATTTTGCATTTTCTTTAACTAACAGTAAACTTTTGATATTCTGACATATATTTGTTACAAAAGAGCTATATACCCTGGCTCCTCCCTTACCTCTTCAGAGCAGTCCTTTCTTCAGCTACTTGAGAGGCTGCCTCCCAGATGAAGTTTTCAGAATATCTGACAAACAAAACATAATTCTCAACTTTTGAATTGTGCATTTTTTTTTTTTTTTTTTTGCTGTGGACAATTTTGGTGATCTGCAAGGTGACCCAGAGCAGACTTTTCTCCTTCACCTGAATTCTATGAGGATACAAAGCCTTGGTACTGGCAGAGGCTTTTGGGACCCATTGGTGATTTCAGATGAATTTGAGTGGATGTCTCTTGGTTTTAGGGTATTCTGCTATTGATTGATAAGCCTGCTTTATTCAGTGATGTTAAACTCCTCTTTAAAAGAGTAGGTTATCCTTGAAACTTAGTTTCAAGAAGAGGTACCTAGGTTATCCTCAGTGAAAGAGACACTGGGAAGAATTTTGATCAAATGAACTATCCTCAGTGAAAGACACTTGGTAAATATTGTTGTGTGAGCTGGCAGCCCTGACCCAAACAAATGACACTGGGTGGTTTCTTCCTCAGGTGAAGACCTGGGGAGACTTTGCTCTGTTGAAAGACACTGAATATGGTTGGACCAGATATTAGAGAGAAGGCCAGCCTGTCATTTTTCCATGACTTGGCTAACTTAACAGAGTTTTTAAAAATAATAATGAAATCATATGGAAGATTTACAGCTCAAGGAAGGTACTCTCCTCCTGGTCGGCACTAGCTCTCTCAGGTTGACTGAGAAACTTGCAGGAGGCATGAGAGGGCAGTCTTGACCCAGCTGTTGGGTGAGTCTTTGGGAAGTGCCCCATCAAGTGAGGGTCCTCAGCTTTACCTAGGAATGATACTAAGAGCAACCCATAGTAAACAGAAAGTTGATTTATTCAGGGAAAAACATTCTGAAAGTGTGGGATTCAGAAGGAAGAAAAACCCCAGGGCATGGGGTTGTGTCAGAAAATGAGAGCAGTCTCAGGATATGGGGAGAATGTTTTTATAGGGTCAGAAATTTCATATATTAACAAATGGAAGGACTATTCCAACTATTTGAGTGAAGGGACAGGGATTTCCAGGAACTGGGCCACGACTCACTTTTTGACATTTTATAGCCAGACTTGGAAATGTGTTGGTGCCTGTGTGTGTGTAATTTAGCATGCTAATATAATACAATAATGAGCCCATAGTTCAGCCCAAGGTGTTCTGGAGTTCAAATCTTCCTCCATCTGCAGCTGAGTTGGTTCTAACCAGTTTATGTCCCATCCTCAATTGCTATGTCATTCTTTTAATGGTTGTGCCCTGACCCCTTCCCTCCTGTCTGAATAACATGCAGCTGTCCCAAGAGGTAAGCACATTCATTTTAATTAAAGCTTGCTTTGCTGGGTGCACAAATGTGAACTGGCCATTCCCCAATCTGAACACAGGTGGTAGTCTTATATTACCAGAAAAAGAACCCAAGACACAATGAATAATGGAGTGGAAATGACTCTGGGAAAAAGACCCAGGGGAATTAAGCTCACAGTTAACACACTGCCCAACTATATGATCATTATTAGTATATTTTATTTCAACGAACTGACCCTAGAGTGGAAAGCAAAGCTTTTGATACAAAAGAAAAGGGGACAGATTACCTGCTCCCAACTAACACCCCAGTCAGGTTCTTTACACTATATATATGGAAATGATACATGCAAATACTTACTTCACTGGGGAAACTATAATAAAATATATCTCAACCTGAAATGGCCAACCAGGGCTCTTTTGACTTTCCAAAACTAATGTTTTGTTTGTTCATTGCATATGCAATGAGAAAGACAGTTTTAAGCTCAAACAGACTAAATGGAATAATTATGTTGATTGGTATTTAGAAGTTTCCAAAGGGAAGATTAATAGAATAGTTTCTTTGCAGGGAACAAAAAAATGTTCGTTAGAATCTATATTGGAATTTTTTTAAAGAAGCTAGATTTAACCCTGCTTCTCTTCCTGTTCCTCCTTTATATGCACTTCTATCTAACTGCCTAACTCAGAAGTTATGTCTCTCTTTCTTCCATCAAAACTGTCTCTGCTCCTTCTCCTTCCTCAGTAAAGAAGACATATAATCAGCAATAAAACAGCTGCCATTAAAGAGGAACCTATTACGGGAGGAGGATAAACATCTTACATCCACACCCAGGATCCAAACAGAACTTAGAGCTTCAGCTAAGGAATTTCCCAAACCTACTTTAGACCCATTGAGATTTGCTAAGCAACTTGAATGATATACTTGAATCTATGGGACTGTGTTTTCAGACCTATATTAATCAATATAGTTATTAGTTTCTGAAAGTAAAACAAAAGAATGGATTAGAGGAAGCAGAATGAAGAGACCCCCTTAATTAAGTTTGATTTACATAATCTGCAGACTCAAATTGAATGCAAGAATGAGCTTGTAAACTACTCAGACTTGTGAATGAAAAAGAATGCAAACCATATCAGTAAACAAAGAATGCTTAAACCATCAAGTCATCAGTCACTGTCACCACCCCTGAGTGAAGACAAGCCTGCAGCCCAGCCCCTGTAGCCACCCACAATAGTGCATTCTGAGGGGACTCAGAATAAGAAAGGACAGGATACTGGTCCTAGATAGCTAGATGCTTGTCAAAAGAATGAATTCAACAAGCCCAAATGTTTGCTTCCTCCCATACATAGAAAAACACTAAATTCTTTAACTTAAGATGGCTGGTTTTCATTAGTTAACAAGTAATCTGTAAATGTTCCATCTACCTTGTCTTTGTTGTAAAATTCCTACATTTCCTAGCTCCTCCCCTACCTGTTAGGAACAGTCCCTCAGGGCGATATGAAAAGCTGTCATCCCAGGCTTGAAGCGGCTTGAGTCCTCAGAAATGTCCACCAAATAAAACATAACTCTCAAGTTTTAGATTTCCCATTTATTTCAGTCAACAGTTTTGGCAACCATGACAAAGGCATCCAGATCAGATTTCACTCCTTCACCTGAACTCTAAGAGGAACCGGACTCTTGGTACCAACAGAGGGCCTTTGTTTCCATCCACCTCCTCTGGGAGTCCAGATGAATTTGGGTGAGTCTTTGTTCTCAGATCTCCCATATTGGTTGACCATCCTGAGTGTTATTTGGCAGTGTATCCAGGTACCTGGCCTTCCAGCTAAAAGATACTGGAGGGAAATACCCGCCCAGTGGAGACTTGCTTGGTGGGTCCTGGTTGAAAGACACCAGGGAAATACCCTCCCAGAGAAGACATCCTATTACAGAAATATCAGGGCAGCCAAGAAACAAATGACACTCAGAGGGTTGGAGTACTCAGGTTTATTATGCTGTCTGACTCAAAGGGGCTATCATTCCAGAGGACCTTCAGGAAGTGTGAATGAGGCTTTATAGGTTGGCTTACAAACTCGGGGTCCATCAACCAGTAGGGTGAGTACAGCTAGGAAGTATGATAAAAGCAGAAACAAAGGGTCACTTGCAGTAACCTATAACCAGTCTAGAAAGTTGACACTTAAAATTCATGAGTTTGCCCAGCCTAGTCTCGGCCCAGCACTACTTTTTCTTCTCATTACCCACTCGATGATTTTACAACGCAGGCTGGAGTAAGCATCATCTTCCATCTGTTGTAGAGACTGATAATTGGAAGCTAACATCTGGAGATTTATAGCCTCTATTTATTCACTGATAAAATGGTCAGGAAGTTTAAGATACAGGGCCCAAACAGCAGAGCTGCAAAAATTAGGAGCAAGTGACTTATGAATGGTGCCAGCCATGAGGACCAGCTCCAGGGGCCTGTCTGTGGGCCATTGTCTGAAATATATTTTCTCCATTCCACCTGGTCCTGTAACTCTTGGACCATCCCTCTGACAATTCCTGATTGAGTGGCATAAAAAATAGCACTCTTCATTTAGGAAGAGGCATAGTCCCCCCTCTTTGGCTGTGAGTAGGTCCAGACCCCTCCTGTTCTGTAAGACCACTTCCACCAGGGAGTCAATTTGATTTTCCAGAGCCCCCAGAGTTTCTGCAACACATTGGAATTCCTGATTGAACTCCCTTGAGAGCTGATAATAGTAATAAGAGGATGAGGTTATGCCACAGATTCCCGTGACTACCCCATCACCACTCCCAGCCCCATGAGCAAAGGGTTTAGTTGTACAGCCTGTTTTACTGTTCCTGGCTGCTGGTGAGTTATAAGTGGAATAGGGAGACTCTGATTGTTGGACAAAATTACTATCCAGGGGGTGAGGTAGGGAAAATCACAGAGCCCTGTCCAATTCATGGAAAGGCATTGGTAGGAAAACTAACCACACATGAAATAAATGCCATTCTTAGAACACCATCTCTGTGTGAGCTGGCAGCCCTGACCCAAATAATGAGTTATTTTATGGCATTGATTTATGGGCAGATTGCTCTCTAAATAATTGGTTCCATTGTTGAAATAACATTCTGGTGCCTTGTAGGTGAGCTGTACCCAGTTTAGCCTGGGACTCCTAGCCATGGAGACAGCATCAACATTAGTCATGGTGAAAACCTTAGTGAGGTTTGCCAAAGGCAGAACTAGGTGCTGGATGGGACTGGGACACAAGCACAGACAGCAATCCTTTGATAAGTTTGGACTGGAATGATTAAGAATTCCATGGACAGCAGCCAAAAGCCCATCTATTTGTGGAGCTAGATTCTGAGGCTTGGCTAAAGGCGGGAGTCTTTTGGGCTCCAGGGAAGGAAATAGCTTCTGGTTTTGCATCTGGGCTGCTTGTTGGGCTGCTTGCTGGCATGCCTGGTCTTGAATCCCTCCTCGATAATTTATCCCATAATGTGTTTGCTTGGTCCAGCACACCGGCTTGCCTGGTGTGACATAGCACTTGATGCCAGATACAGAGGAAGCCTTAACCATACCAGTCCAGTAGGGCCTGTCCTGATATGAGCACTCTGAAACTGAGTCATAGCATTTACCCGGCTAATGGGTATAAGCTATGAATCCACATTGGCACTTGATCTACCTGCCACCTGGTTCAATGCAAGTGAACTGCAAAATCCAGGGAAGTGAAGGCATTAGCTCCAATAACATCAGCCTTATGATTATCTTAGACATATTGCTGTAGTGAGAGAGCTAGTTATAACAAGGTATAAAAGGGCTATCAACATCTTTTGGCTTATGCTCCAGTCATGTGGAACAATGCTCGCCAGTCCCACTACTAGTAGGCAGGCTAATATAGCAAGTAAGGAAAGGGGTAAGGGAGCACAGGAGAACATTCAGTAGTTTTTCCTCAAGCCACGGCCATGCACTGACTAGCCAGCCTCCGGGTGTGGCTAAAGCAGGGCTTGTAATCTTTCTCCTGGGTTCTCTAGATCTTGAGCCTAAGTGGATCTTCCAGGATACTTTCAGCTCCCTGGGGACCTTCTGCCGGCATCAGTGTCTCAATCCTGGAGTGATGAATCCATGGGTTGATTCCTGCAACTTTAATAGCTGCAGTGGTAGTTAATACAACCACACATATTCCCCTCCACTTTGGGGGGGAGTTCCTTTTTCCAGTCCTTTACCCATACTTGGTCTCCCGGTTTGTGGGGTTCCTTTTTCCAGTCCTTTACCCATACTTGGTCTCCCGGTTTGTGGGGATGCACTTGAATTCCTAGTGAGATGGACGTCATTTCTATTACTTAACCCCAGACCTCTCATAAGACTCATCCTAACCCTTGTAACTGGCTGTGGATCTCTAAATTTCCTATCTCTAGGGTACTGCATCCTACTTTGACTATGGGCGGGATCTGCCCATAGAGAATCTCAAATGTTAAATCTTGGGTTAGATTGAATTTTCAACAGAGCCAAGGGCAAAATGTCCACCCAAGGGAGCTGATTTTCTTGGCTGATTTTTGTTATAATTTGTTTCAGGGTCATGTTCATTGTTCCACTTTCCCAGAGCTTTAGGTTCAATACACTATGTGTAAGTTCCAATAAATATTCAGGGCTTTTCCACTTGTAAACCCTCTGCCATGAAGACATGTCTGTTGTCTGACCCAATGGAGGTAGGCATTCCAAATAAAGGAATGACATCTCTGAGGAGAGACTTTGTGTCCTCTCTTGCTTTTTCAGTCCTGGTGGGGTAGGCCTCTACCCATCTTGTGAAGGTGCAGATCAAAACCAGTAGATATTTATATCCCCTACTGGGCCCAAGTTCAGTAAAGTCTACTTCTAAGACTTCAAAAGGAGCCCATCAGCATCATTGTATTCTCATTGGCCCAGTAGGTCCTCGCTTTGTGTTGTTTTGAGCACAGAACAAACAGCATTGAGAGACTGATGCAAAGTGTGGAGTCTAGAAATCAGGAAATATCACTTTAAGAGGGTCTGCAGAGATATTTCCCTTTGTGGGTGGCTTCATGTTTTTGTTTGACTATGTGGTAGGCCAGTAGATCTGGGACAAATATTCTCCCATCTGCCATGACTCACCATCTGTCCTTCCCTTCTTTCCTTTGTTTTTCTTGTGCCCACTTATTTTCATCCTGGCTATATTTGGGGAAGTGGGTAACTGGCGCTGCCATATTTTTGGTTACCAGCTGGTTCAGGGCAGCTGCCTCTTTTGCCTTTTGATCAGCCAATATATTACATTGGCTCACAGGGTCATTTCCTTTTGGGTGTCCCTTACAATGGATAATGGCCACTTCCCTCGAATCACATATTGCCTCCAGTAACTGTAGAATTTCTTCTTTGCTCTTGATTTCCTTTCCCCCAGCAGTCAAGAGTGCTCAATATTTATAGATGGCTCCATGTACATGTAGGGTTGCAAAAGCATATTTGGAGTCTGTATATATATCAACTCACTTTCCTTTCCCTTTTCCTAGTGCCTGGACCAGAGCCCAAATCTCTGCTCTATGGGCAGACCATCCTAGGGGGAGGGGTTCTGCCTTGATCACATTGCAGGTTGTTGTGACAGCATATCCTGCCCACCATTGCCCATCTTGCATGTAACTGCTGCCATCTGTAAAGAGCTCCAAGTCTGGGTTTTGTAGGGGCATGTCAGTCAGATCAGGCCTACTTGTGTATACTTCTTCAATGACTTCCTCACAGTCATGGTCAGGCTGTCCTTCCCCTTAAGCTAGGTAAGTGGCTGGGTTTAAGGATCATCCAGTCTTGAGGCACACCCTTGGATTCTCTCATAATAGCCCCTGGTAGTGAGTCATCTTTGCAGTAGTTATCCACTTGTAACCTGGGCCTCTCATAAGGGTCACCATGGAGTGGGGCACGTTTATATTTAAAGTCTGCCCTAACATGAATTTTTCTGCCTCGTTGACCAGGAGGGCTGTGGCAGTGAGAGCCTGCAGACAGGGTGGCCATCCTGATGTCATTGGGTCCAGTCTTTTGGACAAATAGGCCACTGGGCACTGCCATGGTCCCACGTTCTGAATCAGAGCCCCAAAAGCAATTTGATCTCTTTCATGTACAAACAAGTTGAATTCCTGTGTCACATCTGGCAGGCCCAATGCAGGGGCCTGGGTTAATAGTTCTTTTAGTTGCCTGAAGGCATTCTTTTGTTGAGCTTCCCACTTGAGGGTTTCCTTTTTTGACCTTGCAGGCAGTTGCCTCATAGAAGGGCTTGGCGATCCTTGAAATCCCAGGAATCCAGATCAGGCAGAAACTGGCTGTGTCTAGGAATTCCCGTAGTTTCCTTTTTCTTTGTGGTTTCAGTATAGCACAGATGACTAGTTTTCTTTCTGTCCCCAAAGCTTGGTGACCTTCTGAGATAATGAATCCCACGCATTTGACTGTCTTCTTTCAGATTTGGGCCTTTTCCCATGATACCTTGTATGCTGTCATCTGGAGTAATTCCAGGAGTGCTCAAGTTCCTTTCCAAAAATCGTCTTCATCTGGACTGGCAAGTAACAAATCGTCCACATATTGGAGCAAGATGCAGTTCAATGTTTCCCCAAGAAATTTTACAATATCTGCAGCTAGTGCTTCTCTGAAAAGGGTGGGTGAGTTTTTAAACCCCTGGGGAAAGTGTGTCCAAGTCAGTTGAGTTTTCTTTTCTATATGAGGATCCTCCCATTCAAATGCAAATATGAGTTGTCTCACCAATGAAAGCCAAAGGTCAGGAGAAAGCATCTTTAAGGTCCAGACATGTGAACCATTTGGCACTTGTGGGAATGAGGCCTAGGAGAATATATGGGTTTGGCATCACTGGGTGTATAGTGATGGCTACTTCATTGACCTTCCATAGGTCCTGTACTGGTCTAAAGTCTGTTCCTTCTGCTTTCTTTACCGGGAGCAATGGCGTGTTCCAAGGAGATCTGCATTCAGTTAATACTCCCTCTTGTTATACGCCCTGTATGGGCTTATGGATTCCTAGGTGTGCCTTTCAAGGTATAGGGTACTGTCTCTGCCTGACTGGGCTAGCCCCAGTCTTGAGGTCAATTACTAGTGGTGCCTGATTACATGCTAGGCCTGTGACCCATTTTCAGCCCAAATCATTGGGAACTCTTTCATGAGCCCATCAGGGTTTTTCTGGGATTCACTTTTTTCATACAAATGTCATTCCTCTTCTCAGAGAATGGAGACAGCCAGGATCATGGACTCTCCCTGGAGGGTCAGGTGTGCCTGTTCTCCAGGAATGAAGTTGATCTGCACCCCCAATTTAGATAGAAGATCTCTTCTGAGCAATGGTGTTGGACATTGAGGCAAGTTTAAAAATTCATATGTCACTAGAAGGCCCCCTACTTGGTAGGATCATGTTTGGCAGAAATGGCAGACAGTTGAGTCCCCAGGAGCCCCTATAATGCTTGCCTTTTTCTTCCTTAGGGGGGGTCTATAGGCCGTGTCACCAACAGAATATTCTGCTCCTGTTTCTACCATAAAAGTCATTGGCTAGACACCATCAACATTTTGACCTTGGGATCCTGCATAGCCAGGAGCAAGGATCCCCATCCTTCCTATTCTGAGTCGATTCTGGCCAGCCCAATGAGGTTTTCAGTTGGCAGTTCCAGTTGGTAGACAGGCTACTTGAGGGATGCTCTCTCCCTATCCTTTCTAGTTGGGCACTCACCAGTGTCCTGTCTTCTGGCAGTAGGCACACTGGTCTTGACTTAAGGGCTTCCAGGTTTGGGGTACCCTCTTCCTGGGTGGTGTGGGAGCCTGGTTGAAGCCCAGTTTTCCCAGAGCTGCTGCACGGAGTGATGTTTTCTGCTTCATTCACTGCTCTGTCTCTCTTTGGACTTCCCATTCTTGATTTACTAAAACCTTGTTTGCTACTTTCAACAGCTGTGTACAGTTCATCCCTGTGAATCCATCCAGTTTCTGGAGTGCCTGGTGTATATCTGGGTACGGTTGGGCTATGAAAGCAGAGTTGTCCATCTGCTGGTTTTCTTCGGCCTCAGGATCAGACTATAGACTTGGAATGCTTCACATAGTGTCTCATAGATGTCAGTGGGCATTTTCTCTGGCCTCTGAGTCACCGTGATCATTTTAGGGATATTAGTCGGCTTCTTGGCTCCTGCCTTTAACCCTTGTAGGATGACCTCTCAGTACTCATACAGTGCTTCTCTTCCTTCTTGGTTGTTAAAGTCTCAGTTTGGTCTGGTGTCAAGGGCCTGTGTCATATCCCACCCTTCAGTATCCAGTGTGTCTCCAGGGGCTTGGCCCTGCATCCATTTTCATACTTCAGTGAGAATGCATATCCTCTCCTCTCCTCTGTATTGAAAAGGGTCAGAAGCAACTTGTAGACAACTTCCTAGGTGGGCCAATGAGAATGGAAGATAGACTCTACAAGGTCAATCATATCTTGTGATTTTTCAGAGTAGGAAGGAGTATGATGTCCCAAATTAAGGATGTCTGTAGTGCTAAAGGGTTGATAGTAAAATTTGGATCACCTGAGTTGGACAGTCCCATTTTCCCTAATTTGTTGTGGCCATTGTGTCACCTGCAGCACCATTTGGAGGGCTGGTGGTGCTGGTCTCCCAGATTGTTCTGAGCAGAGTCTCCTTCCTATCTGCTCAGGATGGGGATTTGGCTTTGCCTCTGGATTCTCAGTTTGGGGAAGTTGTGACACAGAGGGTGGTGGTTTCTCCAGTGGGACTGGAGGTGTCTGTACCCCAGGGACATACAGAGGGTGCAGGCATATCTCATCCTCCGTGTCTTCCTGAAAAATAGGCTTTTCTCTATCTTTTTGGCCTGAATTGGCTGAGTTGCTAATATCGTGTAGTGTCCAGGTCCATTTCAGCAGAACTGAATCCATGGGGGTGGATCCCGGGTGATATTCAGCCAGGAGTCAATGTAAAGGAATTGATCTGGGTGGCCTGGAATTCTGGTGATTATTCAATAGGTTCCTTACACTGTTGCTAGGTCTAAAGTTCCTCCTGGGCCCACCTGACTCCAAAGGTCAGCCATTCAAGCTAACGCAAGTTGCAGGTCTTGCCAGGCATCATTTAAATTCCATAGTCTCCTGAGAATCACTTTTTGAAATTCTTAATCATGCAGTCTAGGATGGTGGGTTTCGACTTCAAGCCTCTCATTTTGTGTATATGTTTTAAGGGTGGTAGCTCTGTTGCTTTGGGTGCTTGGGATGATATATTTTATATATCCTCCTAATCTTCTCTTCAAAACACTGAACTTCTCAGAAAGACCACTCTCATGCTGACTCTATGAGTCATTTGAAAGCTATCTTTGTCAGGGAGTCTGGGTTTCAGCTATGACCGACATCTCTGAAGCCCAAGGTAAGAGCTAGCTCCAGCGTCTTCCTCACCAAATCCTTCCTATATCCTGAACTAACATATCAAGGACTGAGACTCATGGTTGATGGCTAGACAAATGGACTAGAAACGGGACTTCTAAGGCTGGGTGAGTCCAGTGTTGAAGAAACCTCTGTTCTAAACTCACGTCCTGAGGATCTGAGATTAGACAAAATGGACACTAGTTAGGTTGGTCCAGAAGCTGGGACAGCAAGTCTTGGGTGTTCTGTGATAGGGCAAAGTAAGAGACTTTCTCAAAGAAATAGTGCCTTAGCCTCTGGGGGCCTGGGTTGGGGCTGACTCATTAGCCATTTTATGTCCCTTTACCTCCCAGTGTGGCCAAACTGTGTCTCAGACAAGACAAGAAAGGGTTTTTGCTGCATCCTCCTGGCCACTCCCCTCGTGGGGACAAAGGTGCCTCTTAACTTTGGTGGATCAGTATAAACCACTGAGTCCAATCGGTACCCTAAGGGGCCTAAATATCCCTGAGCAGTATGAGATCACAACAGAAATGCAGGTTGGGACTCACTCAAACTCTGTAGCAGGATGCTGTGAAGCTACAAATTTGAGCCTGAGCATTTGCTTTTCAGGCCATACATTCACTCACACAAACACATAGATGTTAACAACAGTCATCCCACACTTCCCAATATCCTGTTTCACTGCAGGAGTGAGAAGAAAAAAGCCTGCTCTGCCTACTCATAAATCTAAGTTCAAAAAGTTTTGGATTACTCATTTGAGTTCTGTTGGGCCTAACTCATAAATCTAAGTTTAATAAGCGTCAGATTACTGATCTGAGTTCTGCTGTTATAACTCAAATATCTAAGTTTAATTAGTGTCGGTAACTGATCTGTTCTTAATTGAAAAGTTCTAGTTTACTGATTCCGTTTCCCTTTTGTGATATTGCTGAGCTGCTTGCATCTTATTGGCCAATATACGCCAAGCTTGTAATCTACCCTATAAAACCACACACACACATCTTAGAGGTGCTCAGATCCCTGAACTGATAGCCCCTCTGAGCCCGCTGGTGTAATAAACCTAAGTACTCCAACACTCTGAGTGGTGCTTTTTTCTTGGCTGGCCAGTGATTTCTGTAAGATGAGGGGATCAGCCTTCTCATCTGTCCACTGGGACAGGACTTGATTTCACCCCTAGGGTCCTACATTGTATGGACAGTTGCCTGGTGAGTCTGTACATCCCTCTATCGAATCTGCCTGAGGTCCGGCCTCACAGGGGGCTGAGCCACACTGCTAAAGAGAACCCAGAATACTGTCGGGTGAAGCCACCTCATTCATCACAAAGTCTCATCCCCCAATTTGCTAGAGCCACCAGTTCAGCGGCTCAAGGGGCTGGTGTGGTTGAATCCCACTGGGGCCTCCAGAAATGATACAGAAATGGCAGGCCAGCCAACAAATGCCACTTGGAGGTTTTGTTTAGGTTTATTATGCCGGCCGGCTCAGAGGGGTTATCACTTCAGAGCTCTGAGCACTTCTGGGAAGTATGAGTGAGGTTCTATAATGTCACTTACAAGCTCGGGGTCCACCAACCAATAGGGTGATTACAGCTAGGCAATATCATAAAAGCGGAAGGAAAGTGTCATTTGCAGTAACCCGAAACCAGTCGAAGAAGGTGAAACTTAATATTCATGAGTTTGCCCAGCCAAGTTTTGGCCCAGCCCAACATTTTCCTTCTCATTCCTAGGTGAGGTTTGTTGAAAGACACCAGGGAAATACTCATCTAAAGCAGACATCCAAGGTGGGGCCTGATTGAAAAATACCAGGGTCTGGATTTAGTGTTTAGGTAAGAGGCTGGTCTAATGCTTTCCTCAATTTAGTGACTTCAATTGAATTTGTCAGGATAAAAGTAAAAATCTTAGGATCCTTTTGACTCCAAAGATGGGACCCTCCTCCTGGATGGCAATGGCTTTCTCAGAAGACTGAGAAACTTGCAGGAGTGATGGGGGCTAAGACCTCATGCCATGAAGATGACCCTGAGGGAAATTCACTAGTGATTTTATTTTGACAGCCTAACCTTAGAATGGAGAATAGAACATTTTAAGCAAAAGAAAAAGAAATGACCAATTGCCAGCCTCCAACTAATACCCCAGCCAGGATTATATATGCACAAAACTTACAACTTTAATTGGAAATTAAAAAATCTCATCCTGAAAACTACAAGCCAGGCCCGATAAAAACCTTTTATTTATTTATTTTTTTGTTTTGGAATTCTGAGCTTACAAAAAGTAAAGTCCTTTAGGGGGAACTTGGATTTCTCATCCTGTGTCCTTGAAATGTGAGTGTCTTTTCTTTCTCTGGGCATTTTGTGTGTATGTATGCATGTATGTGTTTCTTTTTTTAAAAAGAAAACTTGGGCTGTGCCATCCAAAATGTACAAATATTATGTACATATGGGCATCCAAGCAAATAAATTTGGATTTTAAACAATCCTTTGCACCAATTCTCAGGCATTTTGCCATCTTAGCCTTAGTTGCAGCAGCCTGGACCACAAATACCTTTACTTTTTGGGGAGTAAACTTTTGAATTTTATTTAAGTGACACTCCCCACTGTCTTGTGGGAAAACCCCTTCATCTTGTTGATTTGAAATCACTAATTTTATACACACACACACAAACACACACACACACACACACACACACACACACACACTATATGATATACACTAATTATATATAAACACACACACATCTAATTGATGGCCAGATGATGGATCCTTTAAATTGGAGAAACTTCTTAATTGGTAAAAGTTGAGAGAGCTCTCAATATAAAGAGCTGTTTTATTAGTACCTATGAAAATCCATCAAGTTTAATTTTGGAAAAATCTATATCTAATGGTTAAACAGAGAACTTAGTAAAGCAAAGCAAAACAAAACAAAAAACAAAAACTGGTTTGGAAAGCTAGATTTGTGTTTTCCCTTTCCTCTCAATGGGTTTTAGAGATGCTAGCAAAACAGTAGAGTAATTAATGTTAATTAGTTTGAATAACTGAAAAAAAGGAATGTAGAAAATGTCTAAAGATATTTTCTTAACAAAGAAAAATAAGGGACATATCCCAAATGGATAAATATTTATCCCATTATTTAAAATGGTATAAAAAAAATGGAGATTTATGGATTAAGATACAAGGTTGTGATACTACACTGTGTAAGGTTATAAAGGTCTAAGGGATCACCTATTGGTCACCAACATTATAGTTCAAATAAGTCCACTTTATTTACCCCTCTTTAAAATGTATATATTTATAGGGGTGGAAAAAAATGCACACTCAGATATTTGATGAATGTTTGGAGCAACAGATTAATTAAATTAAAAATTGACAAGGGCCTAAGTCCTTTGGCTCAAATTTGGGTATCCCAGAGACTTATATAAAATTAGATAAAGTAGACAATAAATAAAATAAAAGGCTTCTAGAATTCAATATGACATTGATTAAACTAATAAATACTAAAATTAAAAATATGAGTTTATAAAATTGAGATGAGTTGATAAGATTGGTGTACATAATGGCTTTATATTAACTTCTCTTACTTAATTATATTGTTGGATAGATATGTTTCAGTGGGGAATGTTTCCCCTTCTTGGTATTATAAGACTGGGCACATTAATCTTTCCCTGAGAAAATATTAATTAAACATACTAAAGGATATCAATAGAGTTACCTGAGCTGTACAATATAAAGTAAAACTGAAAACTAATATTCAGGGGCTAGTAAAAATAATAATAATAGGAGTTTAAACAGTAACTCAAGAAAGAGAGACCTTGTTAAATGCCTTATGAAAGACTTTGAAGACATGATAAATTAAGCACTAAAGTCTTAAAACATGGAACTGTTTGGAGGTATTCTCACTGATACAGGAAAGCAAATGAAGGAGATACAGTTGGAATTAGGTAACAAACCATTTCTTTGGGGAACTAAAAGCAACTATCTTTGTCTTACAAATCAAAAAAGTAAATACAATAAATAATGACCTGAGACTGAGCCTAATTAGCTCAATGAGGTAAAACATAAGGCTTAAGAAATTTTTGGCATTTTACAACTGAGAACTCTGATGGGTCCTTCAGACTTTGTCAAGAGCAAATAAAAATCTTCAGTCTGTCTCATAAATAGTAAGCCTTAGCGATTTGAGCAAACAAATTCAACTTATTCCAGGTGATATTTATAAGCAGCAAATTTATGTTGTAATACCTAACTCATAACTAAGTTTTAAAGTGAAGCTGTGAGACCTCTAGTTTTGTCTGTTTAGAAATTTGTGTACATATTTTAGATATGAGAGATCTCTACTGCTAAAAATTCAGAATTAAATTTATAAAAGTATTCTACTTAATTGACTTAAAAGTAAGCACTTACAAATTAAATATTTCTAAAATGAGAACTGACAAAATTGACTTTCAGGTTCATGTGAACTGGAAAATATTCAGTATTAAGTTAATACTAGGTATTAAGTTCAGTTTAAGTTTGTTGACCTAATTAATATAGATATCTTCACAGACATCAATATTAAGTATAATACTTTTACTGTACCGAGGTTTAACAACAGTCAAATCTGTTATATCTGTTGCAGATTTGTCAAAAAAATAGTAATTTTGTGTGATAAAATTCTAAGTAAATTAAATGCAAATGAGATAAGTGCTTTAGGGTAAATACTTTAAAAATAAACCTAATTTAGAAATGTATACTTAAAATAATCTCTGCAAATATTTTGTATCTTAAAATTGTAGAGTTGTGCTAAATTAAGTTAAACAATGGAAGTTTATTAAATAACTAGGTCATTCCTAAATAAAGTAAAATATTAAAACATTAATTACTAAACATAGGCTTCCCTTTACAGAGAAGCTAAAAGTACTTAGGACTATTGATAAAATATATCTGGTGCCAACTTAAGAGATTTTCTATAAAGAAGCACATAATTTTAGAAATTATTCATATTTGCTGCATCCAGTGAATCTCAGGACCATCTCTGAGGATGGGCAATGCAAAACTTAAGAAACAAAGAGACAAAGTTACGATCAAATGTGGGATCGGAGGCTCAAGATCTCATGGATCGAGAGTCCTGAAAGCCTGGTCAACATCATATTTATTAGGAGAATACAGCTCAGAATAAAATGCTATCAAAGAGGAAGAGGTTTTAGATATTCCATGCGAAAAGCACAAAGATCTGCTTGCTGATTAAATGATTAATTTCAGATCTATCCCTTCCATGGACAATCTCTCTCCTCAGGGTATGCAACATTTCTAAATCTATCCTGTTATTGAGACTGGGACATCTTGAGATTGCAAATATTTCCCCAGGGCTTGACCACATACTTTCATGGCTGAACAAGTTTCTGTTAATGGATGATATGGCTTTCCAGAAACACCCATTGTTTTACCCTAAAGAATTATCTACCCTCCTTTGTGCCATTATGGTCAATCTCAGGATTGCTCACCACAAATTTTCTTTAGCATAATATATGCTATAGGTCATCTACTGAGTAAAACATTAAAACAAAGCAAGCATGCGCATTTTAAGCAAGCAAGTGTGAATATATTTTAAGCTCATGGAAATTTAGGGGCAGCTTGTTTTCCAGCTGTTCATTTTTCAGTGGCATATTTTCCAATAGCTTATTTCCCAACAGGTATTTATGTTTGTCAATCTAAATTACACTAACGTATGAGATAATTTATAATTGCTTATTCCCTTTTTCATTGAAAATCAAGGATTTTGAGCTGTGTTTTAATTTAAATATGTAATTAAACTAATACAAATAATAATTAAAACATTTTTGATATTCAGTAGAAAAATAGAATATGTTTTCAGAAAAAGAAGGTATGAAACATAAAAATACATTTTGTTACTTAGAGTTGGTAGTTTCTAGATGGGAGAATTATGGATAAAATAATATGGATACTGAAAGTAATAAAATGTTTGTGGAGAAGAAATCCTAAAAAAAGTATTTTGTGTATGGTCAGGATTGACTAAATGGATTTTGTTAAAAGCCAGTTGTACAAGAGTGGGTTTTAATTCTCCATGTTAAGAAAACAAAGTTTGTTAGAGTGCTATTTTTGATAGCAGATTATGTGAGTGTGCTTTAAAGTATTTTTATCTGTTTTTGAAACCATTGCCACTTTAGTTAAGTAAGTGAGCATTGTTCATAGTGACCTGTATTATTTCATTTTTATGTTTCAGGGGCTTCAGAGGGCCCCTAAAATATCCCAAAGGGGGATATTAAGCTAATCAGACATATTTGCTATGTTAAATTACTTTAAATATTAACAAGTAATCCAGGATAAAACAGATTATATTGTGGAGATAAAAGTCACCATTGTAGTTATTTCAAAATCTAATATGATATGGTATCAGTCTTAGTGCAAATTATTATCTTAAAATTTTGTATGTCAAAAATATCCAACTTGCTTTTCAATTGAATTATTATCTAATTTTAACCATGCATTCTTAAATTTTGTCATTTATAGAAACAGTTTAACTCAGGTTTTATAAAATGAAGATCTTCAGGAAGATTCATAAAAAAGGGATTTTTCTAAACAAGTATTTTCCTGTTAACTATTAGATTGTAACACTGAACTGGGTAAATTAGGAAACTCTAATGGAAACTTGATGACTTTATCCAGATAAACAGTAATTAATTACATGGAACCGAATGAACTGATAAATATGATAGATAATCATGATTTTTTTGAGATTTTTGAGAAACATACTGATATTTACTCTTTATTTTCCAAGAAAACACTTTACACTTATTCCATGACCTACAAGTTTATAAGGTATGACTTTGTAAACAAGGATAAAACCTCTTTGTGTCTCTACATGATCCTTCCACAATTTAACTTCTCCAGCTGTCTCCTCTGAGGATTTGAGGGTTATTGAAACCAGATTACAACTAGTTATACTAATCATTGTTTTAATTTGATCTTTGTTTCTAAATTATTATGCTTTGTATGACTTTATTAAAATTGCTAATTGTATTACTTATACTATTTCATAACATTGTTCTTTCTTACATTTTTCAATGAGTAACTAAGTCTCAAAAATGTTCATGATGGCTAAACACCTTAAGGAAATAGATCACATTTATAACCCTGCATAGAATCATTGTAATAGTGTGATTCTAGGTATGTGAGTGAGCAATAAGGGGAAAATATTTCCTGGACCATAACAGACTAATAAGACAGATCCACAGAATTTTTGAATATCAGCAGTGCCTGACCTAAAAATTAGCACTTTGAGTGGCATGTCAGCAGAACCTCACCTGATCTAGGAATAAGACATTGTAGCACAGGGGGACAAAATTTGTCATGAAATGTCTCCCAAAATATTGGTCAAATTTAGGACCAAAGGGGAGAACTGTAAAAGAAAAATATTTCAAACCATATCAGTAAACAAAGAACGCTGAAGCCATCAAGTCATCAGCCAATGCCACCATACCCCAGTGAAAACAAGCCCGCAGCCCAGCCTCTGGAGCCACTCACAATGGTGCAGTCTGAGCGGACTCAGGATAAGAAAGGGCAGGATACTTGTTCTAGACTGCTGGATGCTTGTCAAAGGAATGAGTTCGATGAGCCCAAATGTCTGCTTCCTTCCACATTTAGGAAAGAATTTAATTCTTTAACTTGAGATGCCTGGTTTTCTTTAGTCAACAGGTAATCTTTTAATGTTCCAACTACCTGGTCTTTTTTTGTAAAACCGCTGTATATCCTAGCTCCGCTCCTACCTATTTGGAGCAGTCCCTCAGAGTGATCTGAGAGGCTGTCATCCTGGGCTTAAAGGGATTTGAGTCCTCAGAAATGTCCATCAAATAAATCATAACTCTCAACTTTTAGGCTGTGCATTTATTTCAGTTAATAGACCCATGATTAGAGTGACATAAAACAAGAAAAATGGCTAAGTATAGTGCCTGAAAAATTTCAGGCACTTGAACTTACTGACATAGTGAAAATGCATTCTGCATCACTGATTAAAATTGCCATAGACTTAAATAAACCTAGGCCCAATATTCATCAATACTTATTGAAATAAGTAGTTATAGAATCAATGAAACCCTCCTGATACCCACTTACATTGAGAAAGGGCTTGTTCTGCCTTGCACCAGCCTCTGTAACATTCCCATTCTGCTAGTTAAGAAACCTAATGGCCAAGATTGGAGACTTTGACAAGATTTGAGATCTATTAATGTTATTCTTTCCTGCCATTCTGCAGTACCCAAACTCCACAAATTACAGTTCTATCTCCCTAACAGTTGTGACTTCTTTTGTGTTAGATCTCTGCAATGCATTCTTTAGCATTCTTCTAAGTCCTGACAACCAATATATTTTTGCCTTCACTTGGTATGAATGACAATATACGTGGACTGTGATGTCAGGGGGCTACACCAAATACTCCACTTACTTTCCTTATATACTAAAAGTGGACTTAGATAATCTAGATTTTCTGATGAATTAGTTTTGATACAATATGTAAGTGACTTGCTGTTGTGTTCAGATCTTTAATAAAATAGCAAGACACCCTAAACTGTCTTTGGAAATTAGCTTCATTATGTATCCAAAGAAAAATTACAACTTTTAAAAAATTTTACCTTTTTATTTATTTATTGTTTAGAGGGAGTTAATTAGTCTTGTTTTATTATTTATTTATTTATTTATTTATTTATTTGTTTATTTATTTACCTGTTTGTTTACCAGTTTCTTTGCTTGTTTGTTTATTTATTATTTATTTATTTTAAAGGAGCTACTGGGGATTGAACCTATGACCTTGTGTATGCTAGGAACATAATCTACCACTGTGCTATAATATCCTTCCTGAAAAATTACAATTTTATAAATTGTAAATCATTTGTAAAATGTAAAATATTTAGGAGACATGATATCTAAAAAGGGCTTTTAATAGACCTACACAGAGTAAAGGGCATTTCGGATTTCCCAGTCCCTAAAACAAAAAGACAGCTAAGGAGATTTATAGGCCTTGCAGGCTACCACAGAAATTTTATCCCAAATTACTCTTTAGTGGGCCATCCATTAAATAAATTACTTAAACAAGACCAAAAATGAACCTCTTTGTTGTGAAACAGAACATTCTAAACCCATGGAGACTCTAAAAGGCCTTCTAGCAAAGGCTCTCTCCTTGGGGTAACCAAATTATAATTTACCTTTTTTTTCTCTCTTTGTATATGAATACAAAAGTTTCACCCTAGGAATATTAACTCAAGAGCAGGGCAGTTTCTACCAACCAATAAAATTTTACAGCCAGCAGCTAGATTCAGTAGCCAAACTCCCACCCCTGTGACTCCAGGCTATTACAAGAGCAGCTACACTGTGTCAAACCATAAACGGGAGAGTCTTGTGTCATGTTCTCTGTCTTATCCCTAACTTTGTCAAAGTTTATTAAATCTTATCACAGACTACCTTATTCAGCAAGCCATTTAATTTCTCATGAGATTATCTTTCTTTCTCCACAGTGTAAAAAATTTAATCCTTGCTCCCAGAAGAATCAGACATCATAATAAAAGCATGATTGTATCATTTTACCTGACAACATTTTATCTCCTAGGGTTGACCTTTAAGAAGCCCAATGGGTAATCCTGATTTTATATTATTCACTGTTGGTTCATAGCTATGAGAACATCAAGGAAACTAACAGACTGGATATAGAATTCTTTCTCCAGAGTGTATCCTAGAAAATGACCCCTTGCCTAATATTGTTTTTGCCCAACAGACTGAACAGAGCATGTTGATTGGTGACAGAAAAATCTGCTAATATTTACATACACAGCTGCTATGCTCTTGGGGTGTCACATGATTTAGGTGTGCACTGGAAACAAAAAGAATTTTTAATATTCTAATGACAGTCCATCAATAATAGGAAAAAATAGTGGAGTTATTAGATGTAATTCTGCTACCAGGTATACTTGCTATTATTAAGATATCTGGTCATTCAAAGGCTGATACTGCAGAAGCAAGAGGAAACTCTCTGGCCAATCACACCATGAAGACAGCAGCTTTAGAAAACACAACAAACAACTAAACACTGATTTTCCCTTTCAGCCTCCCAGTAAATTTACTGATAAACTGTAAAATTTCAGAGAAATGTGCAAAGAAAAAAAAAGTCATCTGCTCACAGAAAGATATTTCAATTCCAACAAAGACCTTTGGATAGGCCCTAAAGGAAAGCCTATCCTTCCATTTGGAACTCAATACCCCATTTTACAATATATTTATGACTTAACCCAATGGAATCCTGATAAGGTGGTGTTACATGGTAAACAATACACATTTTTGTGGGAAGACTTCTTTTACTATAGCTTGGAAGTTCTATTCAAGATGTGGCACTTGTCCAGAAGTAAAATCTAGGAGTGCCTTTTCATAGTTATCAAGAAAATTTTCCATTACCTATTGGTCCTTTTGAAATATGTCAAATTGTCTTTATACAAATTCCTCCTTCTGAAGGTTATTGACAAATTGTGATATGATCTGTATGTTTACACACTGGGTTGAGGTATTCCCATGCAAAAGGGTCACAGCACAATCAGTAGGGAAAGTAATCTTATAAAGAGTAGTTCCCTATTGCGGAATCTCCTCAAAACTACAAAGTGATAGAGGAATTCATTTTACTTGGAAAATTGTTAAAGAGAATTGCAAAATTTGGCTGATTATTCAATATTTCCAATGTGCCTATGACCCCTAGACATCTGGGTTAGTAGAAAGGATAAGTTAATTAAAGCTCAGTTGGCTAAATTTATAGAAGCTTATTTCTTACCCTGGCCTAAGGTCCACACACGGGTTCTCCTAAACTTCAACCTCAATTCTGTTGACTAAAATACAATCACACAACCTGAGAGTTGTGAGTTAAGTTTCATTTGGAGCTGAAATGAAGACTGTAGCCCAGGAGACAGCATTTCAGATAGCTCTGAATGACTGCTCCCAAGAGGCAAGGAGGAACTCAGTATTATATGATTTTGGTGAAGGGAGGTACTTGCAATCAGGCACGTAGGCTTGCTGCTATTCACTAGGGGCATATGCCACTGTTAATGATTTTTGTGCTTTCCTAGATATGAGGAGATTCAAGATGAAAATATTCTTCCTAAAATATCTGTCTAAAGGTCAGTTTTATCAGTTTTTCCCAGAGTACAGAATACCTCATTCCTGATATCCTCTCTGAACTCCTTTCATGGTGTATTGAAAGTCAGGGGCAGCAGAAGCTCATGATTTAATCTTTGTAAAGATAGATGGAAAGTGCCAGTTTTTAGTTAGCAGGGCCCTCTCATTGTCATAAGTTAAACCTTGGTTTGGGAGACATTTCATGACCATTTCATCCCACAGTGCTGGGAATCATTATTCTTAGCTTAGGAGAGTATTTAACTGATAGGCCACTCAGTGTGCAATTACAGGACTGGGCCTAATTAACAGTGGCAAAACATCTCTGGACCACCTGTCTTACTAGTCTGTTGTGGTTCAGGAAAACATTTTCTCTTGTTACTTCTTCCCGTATCTAGAGTTACACTACTACAGTCAATGATCTTTCACAGAACCATGTATCTATTCAACTGTTGCAAGTTAAATAGTTATCATTTTGTTAGAGGTTCAGACACATTTGGTAATGCAAGAAACAATAATTTATAGTAGAGGCTAAATACAAATAATATAGCAAGCAGTATTAGTAAGGTCATAAGTAAGAATTCAAACCAAGAACTTCCATTTGGTGAGGCCCAGTGTATCTCCAGGTCATCTGATTAAGTCTCTTCTGTACCAATCATTATCTTTAAGGATGAAGTTATGCAGACATTGTTTATGAGACACTAACCAAATTTCCTGGTGTTACTAGGCTGGTTATTCTTAGTATGGTTTAACTGTTTCCAATATAAAGGATCACTTAAATGATTACAGCCTGGTGTTAACAAAACAAGTCCTACCCACAACTGAGGGAAGATCTGTTCTTTGGTTGAAATTTTGCTTGTTGCTTTGACTGAGTTTGAGTAACTTTAGAAGAAAGCTTATATTCATAGCCAGGCTCAGAGTGGGTGTCCCTCCTGGTAATATTAATAGTGGCCTGAACAGAACTATAGATTCTCTATTCTAGAATACATTTCCTACAGGACATTCAATTAGTGATTTTGAGTGGAGAAACCCACCATGGCATCCAGAAGTACTGGCTATAGGTAATGGACCATAAAAGAAATGATTGGATTAACTTTAACTCTGCATAAGATTGTGAGATCCATTCAGTTCAGAAGAAAGGCTGTGAGGAATTATCAAAGTATTTGCTGTATATAGCCCTGGTCTGGTGTCTTGGGTCAGTCGTCTACCTCAGATGTTGTCCTATGCTCACTCTGGTCTGGTAATTTCTCCTCTGTGTGAGCATTGCTTTAAAGTGATCTTGAGGTCAGCATTCTTCTCTATAGGCCAGTCCAGTACAGAGAGGCTTTAGAAGTGGAAATATAAATCCAAGAGACAATTCCCTTCAGTTTCACTGTGATTGAGCTAGTTAAGAGTGGCTGATAAATTTCCCTCTCATCTATTAGGTTGGAGAGGGTCCTTTAAATGATGTCTTTTGCAGAAAGCATAATCCCCAGGTTGCAGGTCACAGGACATCTGATCTTCGTAGCCCACTGAAGTAAACTTCAGGAAAAAATTTAAGTGCTCTTTTAACAGGTCAGTGAATCTTTACAATAATATGAGTACAGTAAGGGATGACCTGGGAAGTGAGTCTTAGTCAGTAAGTACAGATTGCAACTATCAAACCTAGAAATTAATATCCACTGAAATATAATATCTCTCTAAATTACCCTTATTTCTTCCAAATACAGCCAAATTTAGACTAATTTGTTTGCAAAATAAGCCTAGTTTCAATAAACTTGATGTGATAATTTATATAATATCTCCTCCATATTCTAATTGTCTTTGCTGGAACTTCTATAAGGAATCTCAGGCTGAACGCTTTTTAAAAAGCCTCTCATGGCCAGAAGATCCATGCCAAGATCTTGCCATAGATTTTGCTAAACAGATTTCTGAAGTCCCCAAGAATTATTTGAGATTTTTGCACCTGTTAGGAGGTGACCTCTTAGTTTATCTGATACAGCTATTGGGAACCTAAGAACTTCCAATCTCTGGGACAACCAAATGGGGAGAAAAGAAGTGTTTCATTTCTGCTTACAAAGGGATAACATACCAAATTATTCTAAGTTTCATTAGCCTGAGGTAAAGGATTTCTTTATATTTGGAAAATACAGTTTAAGAGCCACCAGGAACTTACCCTAGATCTGCCGATCAGCTGTGACACTTCAGAAGAAACAGAGCCATTTTTTCTTCCTCCAAGGAGATAGTTTAGGTGTCTGCAGTTCACTGACAGGTGGAAGAAGGGATGAAAGGAACCCCAGAGCAAAAATATCTCTGGCAGCTACTGGGCTCCATTCTCTGTTGTCCCTCCCATCAGCCCAGAGTAACAATTGCTCAAGTTTTGTTGGCCTGGCTGTGGGGTGGAACCTGAAACCACTTTTAGAAAAGAGGATGGTTCATTCCTCACGTGGGCACCACAAATTTGTTGCCAAAAGTTTGGCTTCCATCCCTAATGAGTAAAAGAATTCAGAAACTGGGTCTTGGAGTGTAGATGAAAGAGGCAGCTTTATTACTTTGGCCGGCAAAAGGGACTCTCAGCAGGCTAGTGACATTGGAACTGTTAACCCAACTTGAGGATGAGGTAGGGTGGTTATATAGACACAGCTTAAACAACAGAACCTAGATTAACAATCAGCAAAATCATCTTCTTGTCACAAGGTGTAGAATGCCAACATTATGTCTTCAGGGGACCAATTCTACAATGGCCAGTGATTGTCACCTTTCCAATCCTTTCATCTCAAAAATGGTGTGGTTCTTTTGGGTAATTTAGCCTATTTTGTTGGGTTACAGTTCTGTGACCTTCTTCTTAGAGAACAACTCAGAGGCCAAGCAAACATTAAACAATAAAGCATTAATAAAAACCAATAGAATAATTTTCTTCTCATAAGATTCAGAATGGCATCATGGTGTCTTCATGTTACCAATTCTGTAGAGACCAATAGCTTTCACCTTTTCAATCCCTTTATCTTATAGGTGCCTAAAGCACAATCTTCTTGATAATGGAGTCTATTTTGTAAGGTTACAGTCCTGTGCAATTTTTCCTGGAGAATGGCTCAGAAACCAAGCATGATTATAACTTACAATTACTGGAATAAGGTAGAAACAATAAGATCAATATCTTTAGTTTTGACAACGGACCTGAAACTGTGAGTAGTAACTAGCCATTCAGGTTTGTTGATCATCTGAAGGACAAGCGTATGAGTAAGCAATCTTTTAGCCTAAGTGTGGGTTTTTAATATTTCTCCTTCACTCCTGCACAAGAATCAAATATTTATCTACCACGGCCACAATCCTTTGCAAATTTTAGAAATCAACACATTTGTTGGCGTCAACTAAAAATTGGCACTTGTCATCTGCCTCTGCAAGTATTGGATCATGTTGGCATTTGCCATCTAAATCTGCTTGGATTATATCACAAGCTGCTGCTGCTGATGACTTCCAACACACCATTTGCTCTTGGAAAACTGGCAGAACAGGCCTATGGAGAGTTACATATTTTCAGGATATTTTATGAGCCCAGAATCTTGCATCTTGTTGTATCTAGGAAAGTGCTAAATTAATTAACAATGATATGCTCCTCATGACTCGTACCAAGACTCTTCTTAAATGTTTGCTACATTGCAGGTACCTCTCTTCACCAAAATCGTATGTAATACTGAGTTCCCCTTGCCCCTCCAGACCAGTTCCTCAGGGCTCTTTGGGATGCTCCCTAGGGCTATAGTCCTCACTTTTCCTCAAACAAAACTTAACCCACAACACTCATGTTGTGTGTTGTCTTTCAGTTGACATTGGATTTATGGTCAATTGTATTCATCTCTTGCATTGGAGTTGTCTTGGTGGGATTCACCACTCCAGGACTCTAATTGGATGGTCTTTAGAACATTCATTTTAGAAGAGAAGAAATTACAGTTCTGTCAGGAGCATTACTAATATAAATAGATGGGACCCCCTTGCTTAGCCAGTCAAACTTACTTATTCTGACCTTTACCATAAATGAGTTTTCACTTAAGGTTACTCAACCTCTCAGAAAAAAGAGCTAAGTTTTAATCAAAGAAAGTAACTTCCAAATTATTAAGAAGGACTTCCCTTCAGTTATGAGGTGGATTTATTTTGCTAACACCTGGCTATGTTTGTCCAAGTTTAAAGGCCCTTCTCTGTTGGAAACAATTAAATCATACTAAAGACAATCAACCTAGTAACACTAGGAAATTAGGCTGTGTACCTAATAAAAATTGTTAATATATTATTTCCCTTAAAGATAGTGACCTGTATGGAATAGATTGGGTCAGGTGACAAAGAATATACTTGATCACAATCTAATGGAACTCAATGACATTCCAGGTCCATTCTATAGCCTGGCTTCCAGCAGGATGGATAGGAAGATGTACTTTAGGATTCTCTTGGTCTCAAGGCCACTTGTGTACTAATTTAGATGCAACCCCCACAAATTTAACACCAATAAAAACCCAATGCAGGACGAGATTTGAATTTCACTGGTATAATCATTTTTGGGGGGTATTTTTGTGCCTTCAAGAGGACTGGAAGATGTGATTTCCCACATCAAAGTCTTAACAAAATTTACCCAAAAGGCCTTAAATGATGGTACCAGACTAGTAGCTTACTGAATTCTGAGGTCTCCATGACAAAGAAAGATATGTTACAAAATTGTATGGCCCTTGATATTCTTACTGTATCTCAAGGGTTACCTGCACCACAATTCAAACTGAATGCCTTGGTTTTACTTTTGTTTTGTTTTGTTTTGTTTTGTTTTGTTTTGTTTTGTTTTGTTTTTGGTATGTATATATAGCAGATGAATCCCCCAATAGAATGCATTTAAACACTGATGTAAAAAGTCAGATTGCTGCCTTAAGTGATCCAATTCTTAGCCTTGTGAACTTTTGGGAAGCTGGTTTTTTCTGGAAGCTCATGGCTTAAACCCCTACTTATGACATGATTAACATTATTTATATCCTGTCTATTTTGTAAGATTGTTGTATTTTACATTATTGGACATTTAACCAGGCCTTCTTCAAATTTGAGGATAACTAAACATCTTGAGGCAATAGATCACATACATAACACTACATAGAAAAATTATAGTAGTATAATTCCAGGTATGGAAGAAACAATGAGAGAAATCAGTTCTTGGTTCACAAAAGACTAGTAAGACAGGCAATCCAGAAAAGTTTAAGTTATGAAAACAAGGCCTGATCCAAAAACTAGTACTCTGAGTGTCTTATCGACAGAAACCTTGCCAAATGTAAAAATGAGCCTTCCCAGAACCTATGGACAAAATTAGTCATTAAATGCCTCCCAAACATTGGTTGAAATTATTACCATGAGGGGGAACTGTTAATTAATACAATCACCTGTCATAGCAACAAAGAATATTGTGGCCATCAACCCATCAATCACTGCAATTGCCCCCAGTGGGACATTGTGAAGGGATTCAGGATGGGAAATAATGGGAAACTGGACTTGGATTAACATGAGATTTTTGATCTTCTTTAATTGAATAGTAATCTTTTGATGTTCTGATGTTGCAAAACTCCTGTAAATCCTGGTTTCTCTCTTACCTCCTAGAAGCAGTCCCTCAGAGTTATCTGAAAGGCTGCCTGCTGGGCTTTAAATTTTCAGAAATTCTACCAAATAAAACATAATTCTCATCTTTTAGGTTATCCATTTTCCTTCAGTCAAGAAGTGGGAGGTGGTCTAGCAGGTTTTTGCAACTACAGAAACAACAGAGGGCATTCACAATAAAATGTGTGTCAATTGCACTTGATTGAAATCATTTATTCACTAAAGAAATGATTTTGGAATTGGTGAATTGTATTTTATAAAAGCCATTACCTTAAAATAAAAGTTACTGTCATGCTTGGAGACATTTTGGTGACTTTACAGAAAAGCTGATTGAAATAATATTGGAGGGGAGGGGAGAGGGAAATTTCCTGTCCTTTCTCTTAAAAGATATCTATTTAGGTAGGGGGTAAAAGCATATGTGAAAAACACTGTCTTTGCCCTCTAAGCTTATGATTTTCTCTTTTCCTCCCCCATCACTCCTTCCAACTCCACCACTGTCCCCTATCCCCAGCTCCTCCTATCTCCCACCATATTTCTTGTCTGAGAAGTTAGTGTGGTTACTGAAACTAAATACAAGTATTCAAAAGGTTAAGTAGATTATAAGATTCCTTACACATGAAAGAAAACTTTAAATTCTGTTTATGATCAGAGTTGTCCACTTCTAGGCTGCATGAAGAACAAATTTAATATTTCCCTTTTCAGCATGTTGATGTGATAAAGCAAAAGAACACAAGGAGGGAAATAATTTGACTAATACCCTTAGTGTTTAACAAGATTTGAAACATTTCTGAATCTTCTTTAGAGTATTTTCCTTGTGGAATGTGAAAAGAATACTGCAAATCATATCACTAAACAAAGATTGCTGAAGCCATCAGGTCAGCAGCTGCCCCCTCCCCCAGTGAAGACAAGCCTGCAGCCTAGCCTCTGGAGCCACTCACAATGGTGCACTCTGAGCAGACTCAGAATAAGAAAGGACAGGATACTTGTCCTAGATTGCTGGATGCTTGTCAAAGAAATTGATTCTATGAGCCCAAATGTTTGCTTCCTCCCATATATAGGAAAGAACTTAATTCTTTAATTTGAGATGTCTGTTTTTCTTTAGTTAACAAGTAATCATTTAATGTTCCATCTATCTGGCCTTTGTTGTAAAACTATATATCTGTTGACTGAAATAAATGCACAGTCTAAAAGTTGAGAGTTATGATCTATTTGGCGGGAGGAATCGAGCAGGAATTACACCCCCTGAGATGTCTTTGAGAGATTGCTCCGAAGAGATAGGGGAGAAGCTAAGATATGTAGGAGTCTTACAACAAAGACTAGGTAGTTGGAACATTAAGAGATCATTTGTTATCTAAAGAAACCGAACACCTCAAGGTAAAGACTATAGTGTATTTCTATGTAAGGGAGGAAGCAAGAATTTGGGCTCATTAAATTAATTCCTTTGACAAGCATCTAGCTATCTAGGGCCAGTATCCTGTCCTTTCTTATTCTGAGTCCCCTCAGAGTGCAACATTGTGGGTGGCTGCAGAGGATTGTCTTCCCTGTGGGCATTGGTAGCAGCAGCCAATGACTTTATGTCTTTAGCCTCCAATGTTTACTGATATGTCTTGTAGTGTTTTGCTCATTCAGAGTTCTCCCCCTTGGTCCTAAATCTGACAAATATTTTTGGAGACATCTCATGACCAATTTTGTCCATGGTGCAAAGAAAATTGATTTCTAGTTCAGGTGAAGATTCTGTTGACATGCCACTCAAAAATTCTCTGGATCACCTGTCTTACTAGCCCATTATGATTCAGGAAATATTTTTCCCTCATTGCTCATTCTCATACCTACAATCACACTGTTACAATTATTCTATGCAGGGTTATAATGTGATCTATGCTTTTTCAACATGTTTAACCATCTTGTTAGAGGCCTAGTTACACAATGGGAAATGTAAGAAACAGTATACTAAGTATACAGTACAAAATAGAGTAAGTAGTACTGTTAGTAACATTAATAAATTCATAAAACCATAACAATTTAGAAATCAAAGCAAATTAAAACAATGATTAATATAAATTTTTCTAATCTGGTTGTAATAAACATCATGTCCACAGGTGAGACAGCTGAAGAAGTTAAATTCTGGAAAGATCAGGTAGAGAGAGAAAGAGTTTTCATCCTTGTTTACAAAGCATTGCTAAGTAAAAAGTGGTACTTGCCATCTGCCTCTTAAAGGATTGAATCACGTTGGCACTTGCCAACTCTTCTTGGATTATGTCATGAGCCACTGCTGCCACTGACCTCCAACACAACCTGAAAAGTTCTCAGGTTGAAGGTCAGGAATGAGGCACTTTGTGTTCTGGGAAAACTGGTTGAAAAGACCTTCAGGTAGTTATATATTTTCAGGAGAATATTTTATTACCTTATTGTTGCATCTCCACATATCTAGAAAAGCATTAAAATCATTAAGTGTGACATTTGCTCTTTGTGACTAGCAGGAAACCTCTACCTAGATGTGTGCTTGACTACATGTACCTCTCTTCACTGAAATCATATATAGTACTAAGTTTTCCTTCTGCATCTTCATAAGAATTTCTCAGAGATTTCTGGATTGCTGTCTCCCAGGCCATCATCTTCATTTTACCCCAGATAAAACTTAATCCACTAATTTCATGCTGTGTGATTTTTATTTCAATCAACAGCATAATTTATCAACTTGTAGATCATAGAGTTAAAGTTTTTTTTGAAAATAAAGATCAAAGGGCAGTATGTTTTTAAGATATCTCAAAAAATGATTAGATTATTAATCACATTTTTCATTTGTTTAAGTTCCATGTAATTAATTTCTGTTTATCTGGATAAAGTCATCGGCTTTCATTAGAGTCTCTTAATTTACCCAGTTCACTGGTGTGATGACATATTTATTTAAAGGCCTCTTATTTATGAACCTTCCCCAAAATCTTTATTGTATAAAAGCAGAGTAAAACAATGACTGTTTATATAAAAGACTTAAAATGGCATGATTAAACAAACATCTTGTGTATTTCTGACATAAATTATTAAGATAATAATTAGAAATTTGACTGATACTAATTCTGGAAAACATATGTAAGGCATGAGGTGGACTCTGCCCCAGGTCTTGTTTGAGCACCTGGGATGTGCTCCATCAAGTGTGGGTCTGTGGCTTCATGCAGGAAAGTATTCAAGAGTGAGCCACAGTTGAATGAAGGTAGACTTATTCAGGGAGATACATTGAAAGGCACAAGAAAGACCATGAGGTGTGGATATGGGTGCTCAGATTAAAAGTAGATACACATTCCATAGACAGAAAGTGGGCCGTCTCTTAAGAGGGAGAGAAAGGCGTCTGTGAGATGCCATGTTGCTGGTTTTTATGGGTTTCATGGCTTCATATATTAATAAGTAGAAGGACCAGTCTAAGGGGAAGGGGCTGGGATTCCCAGGAAGTTGGCCATTTCCCACTATTTGACCTTTTGTGGCTAGACTTGGGACTGCCATGGTGCTTGTGGGCATTTTATTCACCATGTTAATATAATACAATGAGCATATAATGAAGCTCAACATCTAGTAGAAGTTAATCCCTCATAATCCTTAGCCTCAAGGAATATTGGGGGTTGAATCTTTCATCATTTTGATATTAACTGCTGTGGCATTCCTTGAATGGCTGTACCCTGCCTCCTTCCATCCTGTCTCATTCCCCCTTTAGTGATTTTACTACCATAAACTTACAGGATTCCAGAGGGACTAAAATCCATCTTCTGAAACTGCTTCCAGGCTGAGTAGGTATATTGACCCTGCCTATCATGGAGTAAAAAATCTCTGAATGCCTAATCTAGGGGCCCAAGGGGCAGGACAGGCTTTTGTTTTTGCAGCCAAGGGCTGAGGGTGTGAGCTGGAATCCCCACATAGCCATCATCTGATGTGGGACTGCAGTAACCCACTCTTTTCATTGGCTACTGATGAATTTTCTTAAGGATGAATTACTTTTGTAACAACAGTTTGATAGTGTATAATAACAAAAAGACTTAAAATAATGGTTAAACATTTGTAATCACTGCTACACAGTATTGTTTTTCTTAAACAGTTCCTGATATGTTGTATCACTTCACAAGTGCAGGTCTCTCCTGGTTCCCTGTTGGGGCTTATAAATTACAGGTTTTATTATGGACAGATGTACCCAACTAGCAATTCCTCATAGCTTAATGGTAGACGGGGTGCTCACTAATACCTGATATGGTCCCTTCCATTTTGGCTGCAGCTTGTCTTCAGGGGATCCCTGCTTCCAAGTTTATAGTAAGACAAAGCCCACTGATTGAATAGGGACTTCAGCCTTTTCCTCTGTGGGAAAGGGCAACACTTTGTTTCCATGTTCTTGGAGAGCCTTTTGAACCTGACTAAACTAACAATGTGGGAAGCTACTCTGAGTTTCTTCATCAAACAGGAAATCAGAAGTTAAAAATGGCCTTCCATATATCATTTCAAAAGGGCTAAGTTTTAAAATTCCCTCAGGGGCAGTCCTTATTCTTAGAAGAGCAATAGGCAGGAGGAAGACCCAGGTTTCTGAAGTCTTCTGACATAGCTTTGAAAGTGTTCTCTTTAGAACATGATTTGTGTTTTCTAACTTGCCTGAGGATTGAGGCCTCCAGGAAGAGTGGAGGAGTTAGTTAATACCCAAAGCTGAGGAACCCTGTTGAGTCACCAATGAAAGAGAGTCCATTGTCACTCTGCAACCTTTTTGGTAGCCCAAATCTTGAGATTATTTCTTTCAGCAGAAATTTTGACACTTCTATTGCTTTTTCTGTTCTGGTGGGGAAAGTTTCTACCCATCCTGTAAAGATGTCTATGATTACCAACATATATTTCCATCCCCTACAAGAAGGCACCTGGGTAAAGCTCATTTGCCAATATCCCCTGGATGACTTCCCAGATGTTATTTGGGGCCAAAATAAGGAAGGGATTATAGGGTGACTCCCTGGGTCATTACTGGCATAAACTCACAGGACCTAGTGACTTCCTTAACATTTTGTGACAGTTCCTTGCCTAGGAACAATTGAGAAATTTATCTGAGCATGGAGTCTTGCCCTAGGTGGGTGAACTCATGGAGATGCTTATTTTCCACTGCTTGTCCCCAGGAATGAGGAGCTTATTATCTTTTGTCAGCCACCCCTAGAGATTCTTCTCTAGCCCCCTATGTTTAGCCCATTTGATCTCTTCAGGATTATAGGACGGCATCGGGAGAGGATGAGAGAGACTGGTCCTCAGGTAGGAGAACTGCAGCTTGTGACTGGCTGTTATCTGGCTGCAACTTTGTTAGCCTTGTCTGCTAGGGCGTTTTCCTTTATAAGGGAATAATCACCCTTTTGGTGTCCAGTGCAGCACATGACTACAATGTATGACTACAACCTCTTTAGGAAGCTGGACTGCTTCTAGGAGTTTTAGAGTTTCTGCCTGGTGTTTGATAGGGTATCCCTTGGCTGTCAGCAGTCCCCTTTCTTTCCATATGGCAGCATGGGTATGTAACACTAGGAATCCATATTTAGAATTAGCATAGATATTGATTCTTAAACATTTTCCTAACTGGAGTCCTCTTACTAAAGCGATTAGTTCAGCCTTTTAGGCAGAAGTCTGGGGGTGGGGAGCAGAGCTCCAGACTCAACAAGTGTATGTAGGTTTACTATAGCATAACGAGCTTGCCTTGTTCCATTATGTATAAAGCTGCTTCCATTGGTAAACCATTGTGCATCAGTATTGGACAGGGGGTCATTCCTGAGATCTGGCTAGCTGGAGCAAACTTGTTCAATAGTCTCCACACAGGAGGGATTCCTGGGATGGGGGATCCAGCATTAGAGTGGTCATATTTAAACTTTACAAACTTTAAGGGTTCTTTCTGTGGAATCAAGTAGGAGGGCTTGATATTTAGGTAACCCCCATCTGTCAGCCTATGCTGTTCTTTGGTCTCTAAGACTCCTTATACTTGGTGGGGGGTTAGTGTTTCCAGTGGCTATCCCAGGGTAAGCTTATTGGTCTCATCTACAAACAGAGCAGTGGCAGCTACTGATTTAAGATATCCTGGCCACCCTGTTTTGAAAAATAAGCTATTGGTCTAGGCAGGCCCCTGAACTTCTGGGTGAGAACTCCCAAAGCAATTTCTTGCCTCTCAGCTACATAGAGGGTAAAAGTATCTTATAAGTTTGGGAGATGCAGTGCAGGGGCAGTTCCTAGTTTCTGTTTTAAAGATAAAAATATCTGTTGACAATTTTTGTCTCAACTTTGGGGTTCGTAGTCTCCCCTAGGGCCTCATAAAGAGGCTCTGCCATAAGCCCAAATCTAGGAATCTAGATCCTGTAAAATCCTGCCATCCCTAGAAACATCCTCCATTGTCTCTTAGTCTAGGGGGGGTTGAAGGGTCTAATAGCTACCCTTCAGCCTTGGGCTAGAGTTCTAGTCCTAGGGGAAAGCACATATCCTAGGACAACCTGTTGCATGGAAATCTGGGCCTTGTGGGAAGAGATTCGATATCCTCATTCCCCTAGGAATTTGAGAACCTGAATAGTGTTATTATCTGAATTCCCTCTAGTGGGACTAGAAATTAGGAGATCATCCACATATTGTAAGAGAGAGCTGTTGGCAATTCCAATTCTCTCAGCTCTTGCTAATGCATTTCCAAACAAATGAGGGCTATCCCTGAAGCCTTGGGGCATCACTTTCCATGTTAGCTGGTAAATACTATGAGTGTCTGGACTTGCCCACTCAAAGGCGAAGAAATATTGGGAGTCTGCATGCAGGGGAATGCAAAATAAAGCCTTCTTTAGATCTAGGACTGTGAATCAATTAGCCTTTTCTCAGACTTGGGTCAATATAATGTATGGTTTAGGGACTATTGGGTGAATTGGAACCAGTGCCTCATTAACTGCCCTCAGGTCTTGAACAAACTGGTAATCTCCATTTTGCTTTTTTTACGGGCAGGATAGGAATATTACATGGAGATTGGCAGTGTTGTAACAACCCATATTTTAAGAACTTGGTTATAAAATTCTGGATACTTCATGGGGTCTCAGGGCTCAAGGTATACTGTCTTTTCCATGGGTAATCTGCATTTGGCTTTAATGAAATCTGAACTGAGGACACATTAGTAGCCTTGCCAGGGACCTCTGTGTCCCAGATAGCAAGGTTTACTTGAGGAACAATATGAGGTGGAAGGGAAATGTCCCCTGATTTAGATTGAGGTAGGTCCCCAAGGCCAAGAGCAATTGTTTTTCTTGGTGAGTGCCTTCTTCATTAGGGTCTCCAAATCGTATTACTGTTTGGAATTTAGTGAGTAAATCCCTTCCCAACAGGTGATGGGACACTGATGCATGAGAATAAACTGATGTGCAAAGGTAAAATTTTCTAACAGGCAGATAAGGAATGGCGTGAATCACTCGGTTTGGGGCTTTACATTATTCCCCATCATTACACAGGATTGGGAGGGCTAGGGTCCAGGAAAATCAGTCAGCACAGAGTAGGCAGCTTCCATATCTAATAAGAAAACAACTTTTGTTCCTGCCAAATCAAGGGTTACCCAAGGCACCTCCAGAGAAATGACCAAGTGTCCTGTGGGAGCCATAGAGGGCCTCAGGCACCATCAGGCTTCAGTAATCTCAGCCATCATTAGTTTAGAAGCCTCAAGCACCCTTTGGGTTTGGGAGCAGTCGTGCTTCCAGTGGCCTTTTTGTTGGCATATCAGGGAGTGTCCCCATGGATGGTCCTCATACACAAGGCATTCATTTTTCCAGTGGCCTTCCTGGCTGCACTTAAAACAGGTCCCTTTTTGGAAAGACAGTGGCTCTGATCCAGGCATCCTGGATCCTGTCCTTGCCATGGGTATCCTTGAAGGAGGGTAACCATGAGGTGGCACAGGGGTTAGGGCAGCTACTAGGAATTGTGATTTTCTCTCTTGTCCCTGGGTCTTTCTTATCTCTTCAAACTGTCTGTATTGTTAAATACTCAAAATGCCAGATCCATGAGCTGATTCATGGGGGCTTAGGGTCCCATAGCTGCGTTTTGTAATTTTATCCTAATGTCTGGGGCTGACTGAGTGATAAAATGTGTATCTAACTGGACTCCCACCCAGCAGTTTGGGTGTTAATATTAGTATAATTTTTAAGGGCCTCTACTAAGCTTCCTTGGAAAAGGGCTGGATTCTCACCTTTTCCCTGTGTTACTTACCTGAATTTGCCATAGTTGATGGACTTAACAATACATTTTTTTATCCCTTGTATGAGGCAACTTACTATATGTTTTCTGCATTCAAACACTCTACCAACCTGTTGGTAGTTCCAGTGGGGGTCTTGGTCAGGGATCGAATCTCCCCCAGTAAGTTAGCTTATGTATCCCTTGTTGCAGGCATTCCATTTGTCAGCATATGCCCGGGCTTCACTAAGGATCCTTTTATCCCTCAAAAGTGCAGCAGGTTGAAAAGAGGACTTGTAAATCCCTCCAGTTAAGCTCAAGGGCCATTATCAGCATGACAAATTCCTCCATGAACTTACTGGGGTCCTTGTAGAAATATTCAAATTTATCCTTGCAAGAAGTTAAATCAGTCATAGAAAAGGGGGTGTGATCTCTTATTGTTTCTCAATCACTGCCTGGCACTTCCGTTAAGGGGTAGAGTTTGGAAGTATGAGGTCGAAATGTAGCCCCACTTTGAGTAGTACTAGCAGGATTTTCCTCCGGTGAAGGCAATGATGGGGAAGGCTGTTCCCCCTAAGAGGTGGGAGAAGTAGGAACACGTGGTTGTGAGCCTTGTGGATTTGGACTCATATAGGTGTCATCTAGAATATCGAGCTCCTTTGGGAGGAGATGCTCCAAAGGGACATGTTCCAGGAATATCCAGCAGGAGTTCCTTAGACCTGAGTTTGTATAGGGTCAGGAACATTTGGATGTATGGGATTTCCTCCTGTTTACCTCCTCTTTTACAAAATAGGCCTAGGTGCAAGATGTTATTGTAATTTAATGATCAATTCTTTGCCTAGACCTCTTGGTCCCCTAGTTTATACTAGGGCCATGCATTATTATAAAGGAAAATTAATTCCTTTCCCTTCAAACTACCATTTTTAAACTTTTCCCAATTAATTAATATACATCCTAATGGGCAGTCTTTTGGGATATTTTTAGTGTCCCCATTTTGGTTAGGATGTCGAATCCATGAACCCAAAGTGGCTCCTTTAGACTAATTAATGAAAAGGGCAAAGGCCAGAGGAAGAAAAAGTGACTAGATTCCCAGAGTCTAAATCCTTTAGGGTGAAGGAGACCTAGGTCCTGAGTCAACTAAGCAAATTACATTTTGTGAAAGGGTAACAAATAGCATTGAAAGGTGGAAATCTAAGATGAGAAAACAATGCTATAGCCACATGCTTCCTAGACCAGAGACCCATAGACCCACTAAGGGAGTGTCTGCCTGGGACTCCCACTCAGGGGCACTATATTCTGCGATCCCCACTAAGGGACATGTAAACCTGTGACTCCCATTCAGGGGTGCTTAAACTCAAGACCCCATTCAGGGATGCTAAAACCTGTGATCCACAATGGGAGTACCTGCCTGCAACTTTCACCTATGGATGTAATGATGTTGTGCATCCCGAGGTCACTTGGGGAAGGCCAGGCCACAAATTTCTTAAGGGGAACTCCTGGAATTCCCTAATATGGGGCCCCTTTCACAGTTCCAGCATCTCATAACCAGACTAACATCATGTAGAGAGATGGAATTAGGCTCAAACAGCCATGGAGGGGAAGCTCACCCAATCAGGTTGTTAATTACTTGCCATGTGGTCTTAATTTGGATGTCCAAGTGGTCACCTTGGTTCATCTTCTTGAGTCTGAAGAGATAGAGTGATAGAGGAGAGAATGAGAAAAAATCCAGAGGAGAAAAGCCTTGGGCTTTTTGGGCTCCTTCACAGCTAAAGAACTGGTCTTTCCAGATCCTGTAGGCAGTATCAGGTGCCATCTAAGGGCCACTTGAATCTTCACAGTGTGGGAGAATCCCCCTGCCGCCCTCCAAAGAGAGGGGAGCTGTAACCCAATAGGCGGATTGAGATTATGCCCTTAGAGCCCTGTTTCCTTGTGAAAATGCCCCACGTTGGGTGCCAAAGATACGATGCAGGAAAACCGGTGTGGGGCATGAGAAGGGCCATGTCCCAGGGTTCAGTTGAGCCTCTAGGACATGCCCCACCAAGTATGTGTCTTTGGCTTCATGCAGGAAAGACTTGAAGAGAAAGCCACAGTTTAGTAAATGTAGATTTATTCAGAGAGATACACTGAAAGGCAAGAGAAAGGCCACAAGGTGTGGGGGTTGAGTGCTCAGATTAGAAATAGGTACACACTTGATAGAGTGCGGGCCACACCTCTCTGCATTCACAGACAGCCCAAACTCTATCTCAACCACTACACCTTGTGGTCTTTCTCTTGCGTTTCAATGTATCTCTCTGAATAAATCTACTTTTACTCAACTGTGGCTCACTTATTAATTATTTCCTGTGCAAAGTTAAGGACTCACACTTGGGGGGGACATGTCCCAGGGGCTCAACTGAAGACTGGGACACAGCTCTTCCACAACTCGCATCTGTTTTCCTGCATTACAACCACTGTTACAATCTCTGGAATGCAAATTTTTAGAAAGGGGGAAAGTAATTTGGAACTTGGCTTGACAAGGACAAATAGAAATCTTAAATATCCTCCATAGAAGTTGGTAAAAATATTTAGCTATCTAGACGGGCAACTTTCATTTATTCCATCTGCCAGAAACCCAGTTTGAATCCAACCTCTTGTAACTGATAATCCTCTATGTTTTTGTGATTGTACTTTTCTATAAGTGTGTTTGTGTGTTGTAGATACGTGGTAGTTCACAAAACTATATTGTAAAAGGGATCTATTTATTTGGCTTAAAGGAAATTAAGTGCTTATATACAGAGTCAAAATTATGAAAGAAACTGGCCAGGATGAAAACTGTGTTCATGTTATATAAAAAATTTTCAGTACTGAATTGATACCTGGTATTTGAAGCTAGCATAATCTTATTGGTTTAGTTAATATAGATGTCTCTCTGGATTCATTAATGTTAAGCATAAAACATTCATTGTACTTAGCTTTAATAGAACTCTAACAAAACCTTGTCATACCCGTTTCAAATGTGTCAGAAGAAAAAAAACTTAGTATAGTATATTTATAAGTAACTTAAATGTAAATGAGGAAGCACTTTTAGGTAACCCTTTAGGAATGCTTATTTCAGGAATGTCTACTCAAAGGATCTCTCCAGATATTCGGTAACTTGAAATTTTAGACTATTGCTAACTTAAGTTAAATGTTGGAAGTTTATTAAATGGCTAGACCATTTTCAGATAAAATAAGATATTGAAACATCAATTGCTGAACACTGACTTCCTCTTACAGAAAAACTAAAGGCATTTAGAAATATTAATAAGTGTTTGGTGCCACCCTGACATATTCCCTTAATATAATATTAAGGGAGACATCTCAGTATGCTAAGAAAGTAATATGAGTGTGTAAAATAAGGTATATGTTGTTAGTGGAAAAAATTATGTTTGTTCTGAAGTTGGTTACTTCTAAATGGAAAAGAAAATAAGGGACAAAATAATATGGATACAGAAAGTTGTGGAAGTTTGTGGAAAATGAACCCTGAGAAAAGTGGTACATGCTTGGGAATGGCTACATTTAGAATAAATTTACCTGAGTAAATGAATCTTAGAAGTAGGCTGGTACAAACCTAGATTTATTTTTCTCTCTCTCTGTTAAGGGGAAAAAGTTTTCTTAAAATGTTGATCCACTTTTAGTAACAGATTGTAAAACTTCTTTTAGCCCTTAAGTGACCTGTTCTGTATTTACTTTTGAAATATTTTGTTGTTAATGAAAAGTTATTGTTTCACAGTGACCTATACTTTTATTTGACCAAGTGTTTTGAAACTTTTTAACAAGCTTCTCAAATATCAAATTTTAATCCAAATACTGTTGACCTCCAGCTAAATCTGAGATGTTTCAGAGGGCCCCTGAAATATCTCAAAGAGAACTTTTAAACTATTAAGTTTCATTTGGTATGCTAAATGACACAGAAAGTATTGTCAAATGAATAATAAATCTACTTAGGTTTTATTGTATGAGAAAATGTTATTTATATAGATATTCCTGAAATTATATAAAATTCTTAAAAATCTGATAAGTGTAAAATATTAGTTGTCTTAATCCTGGCTATTATAAACAGGTTTCCTTATAAATTACAATGTAACTATTTTGCCAAAAAATTCGCCTCCATTCTTGATAAGCCTAATAACTCAGAGACCAGGTCTTGGAGCTTAGAAGAAAAGAGGAAGCTTTATTATTTTGCCAGGCAAAGGGGACTCAAAGCAGACTAGTGCCTTCAAAATTGCGAACCCAGCTTGTGGATGGAGTAGGGTTGTTATATAGCCATTGCTCAAACAATAAACATTGATAACCATCAACAGAATCATTTTCTTATCAGAAGACTTAGCATGACGTTATGATGCCTCAGGTTACCAATTCTACATTCGCTAGAGATAGTCTTTTTTTTTTTTATCTCTTTATCTCATACGCATGCATGATGTGGTCTTCTTGGTATTTAACCTACTTTGTAAGGTTACATTTCTGTGATCTTATCCCTGGAGATTGACTCAGAGACCAAGCTTGATTAAAAATTTTGATTACTGGAATAAAGTAAAAACGGTAACACCAATATCTTTAGTTTTAACAATGGATCTAGGACTGAGTTGCTACCATCCAGACAGGTTAATTGACCATTTTAAAGACAAGCATAATAATAAGTAATCTGCTTTCTTAAATGTGGCCATATTATTAACCCTCCCTTAACTAAGATTTTAATTATGATTTTAAGCCTTCTGTCACTTGTAGACAGTTATTACTGTATTCTGATGCCTTTGTAAAATGCTTTCTCTTTAAGAAGATTTACTGGTATCTTGATAAGTTTCAGATTAAAACACTGAACTGAACTGGGTAAGAAATTTTAAAAGTCTGATGGAGACTGATTTCATAAAACTGTTAAGAAAAACTATTAGTTACATGGGTCTGAGTAAACTGATGAATATGGTTATAATTTTTGGTTTTGTATAAAATATTACTGGCTTTTAATCAGTGTTTCCCAGATATAAAGAAACAATTCTCCTTAAGCTAATTATGACTCAGAGCAATTTGGTAAATTATACCTATGTAACCAGACATGGAATAGTTTTCTTTTCTCACTATTTGATCCCTCCAGAGACTGGAATCTCTTAGGTCCCCAGTGGCTCTATCAGATGAATTAGGAAGATTACCTCTTAACAGGTATAGGAATCTCAATGTAATTCTGAAGGAGGATTAATAAAATGGCCATACTTAGGCTAATAGATTGTTTATTCTCATGCTTGCCTTTAAAACTGTCAACTGACTTCACTGACTAGTTGCTACTCACAGTTCCAGGCCAATTGTTAAAACTAAAGGTATTGATCTTACTGTTTCTACTTCATTCCAGCAATCAAAAGCTATAATCATGCTTGGTCTCTGAGCAGATCTCCAGAGAGAAGGTCACAGAACTGTAACCTTACAAAGTATATTAAATCCTAAGACCACACACCTTGAGTGATTACAAGACAAAGATCAAAAAATTTCCAACCACTATCTTCTATAGAATTGGTCACCTGAAGACATCATGATGCTATTCTAAGTCTTCTGATGAGAAAATGATTCTGTTGATTGTTATCAATCTTTTATTATTTGAACTATGGCTATGTAAACACCCTACACCATCCCCAAGGTGGCTTCACAGCTTTGAAGGCACTAGCCTGCCCTAAGTGCCCTTTACCTGGCAAAGCAATAAAACTGCCTCTTTTCTTCTAAGCTCCAAGACCTTGTCTCTGGGTTATGGGCTGTCTCAGGAATGTGGGCTGATATTTTGTCAACAAATTTGTGGTCTCCACTCAAGGCATGAACCAGTCTCTTTTCTAAGAGGGGCTTCAGGTTCCACCACCCTGCCAAGTCAACAAATGATTGCCACTCCATTTTGATGGTGATGTAGGAAAATTGATGTGGGCCATGAAGAGGGCCATGAAGAGGTCTCAGTGGAGCCACTAGGGTGTTACCTGCCAAGTGTGTGTCCTTGGGTTTGTGCAGGATAGAATTCAAATGCAGGCCACAATTGAGTAAAGGTTATTTATTTAGAAAGATACACACTGCATAGAGTGTGAGGCGAGAGATAGGCAAGGAAAGAGTTGTGGGAATTGGTTGCTCAGGTTAAACTTAATATAGGTACAGACTCCACAGAGTGTGGGTCATCTCCACAAAGGAAGGGGCATAAAAGGGCCACTAGGCATGGTGTTGCCAGTTTTTATGGGGTCAGTAGCTTCACATGCCTACAGGTGGCTCCATTTCACATGATGAAGGAGTTGGGTTCCCCGTGAATTAGGCTACAACCCATTCTATGGCCTTTTGCCAATAACCTTGGGACTCTCATGGCAACTTCAGAAATGTTATTTAGCTTGCTGTTACAATAAGCATATAATGAAGCTCAAGGTCTACTACAAGTCAAAACTCTTAATCCTCAATGCCAACTGGGAGTTGAATCTTCCACCATTTTGGTGTTACATTGCTGTCATTCCTTGAGTTACTGTACCCTGCCCCCTTCCATCCTGTCTCAATGGGAGGGACAATGGAGTTTTGAGCCCAGAAACTTCCAGTGCCTTTTGACTCTGCGATCCTTTTATCCCTTGCTCTTCCACCCATCAGCTGACTGCAGTCACACAAACTAACTCCTTGGAGGAAGTAGAGATGGCTGTTTTTCTTCTGAAACATCACATCTGATTTGCAAGACCAGGGTAATTTCCCACTGATGACCGAGGCCACTTCATCTCACCTGAGAGTTCTCTAATTAGAAAGGTCAGAAACTCTCATTTATGTTTGAAATGGGTACCAATTTGTAACAGAGATCTTGGGCTCAGAAGACCTGTAAGTGAAAGTATTTGCAGTTTGGAAATTGAATTTTTTATAGTCGGTCATTTGTAAGTTTATACTTCCATTTAATGACAAAGGCCATGTAATGCAACCTGAAATTTGTATTTGTACTTTGTATTTTAAATATGTTGCTTGGGGTAGGGGGTTTGCTGTGTCCAAACTCATTCTGCTCACTGCACAGCAGGCCAATAACCTGGGAGATGAGGTGTTGGGGCAAGGAATAGGGGCTTTATTCAGAAAGCTGGCAGACCAATAGGATGGCAAACTAATGTCTTGAAGAACCATTCTTCTCTAGTCAGAATACAGGATCATTTTATACAAAACATAAGAGTAGGGGAGGAAAACTAAGGGAAGGTATGTGATTGATTGTTATAATCATTTTGCTGCAGGAGTTCTTTTTTCTTGCAGCCATCCCTTTGGGCTAGTTCATGATGTCCCTGTAAACTTCCAACAAAACAAAGATTATTCTCTGCTACAAAGCCCCACTGTCAATGTCCATTCCACATTCTTGTGGCAAAACGGACAATGACTGCTCTGGCTACTTCCTGCTGAAAAGGTGTGATGAGGGGGGTGATTATGGAATGGAATTGATCAGCCTTGTTCAGGGAACATTCCTGGGCATCTTTAGTCAGTAGTATAATCTCTCTCTCTTTCCCCCACTATACAAAAATTAGTTCATCAGAAGACAGAACAGTGTCACAATGACTCCAGATGACCAGTTCTACAGAGGCTAGCAGTTGTCACTCCTGTCTATCTCTTAAGGTTATAAGCAGCTAAGGTATGTTCTTGGTAATACAGGCTATTTTATAAGGTGACTTTCCTATGACTTTCTCCCTGAAGACTGACTCAGAGACCAAGCTTGATTATAGCTTTTGATTACTGGAATGAAGTAGAATCAGTAAGATCAATATCTTTTGTTTTAACAATGGAACTGTGAGTAGTAACCGGTCAGTCATGTCAGTTGACCATTTTAAGGGCAAGCATAAGAATAAACAATCTGTTAAGCTAAGTATGGTCATTTTATTAATCCTCCTTCAAAAACTCCACTTCCATTTTCTTTCATTCCATTCCTATGGAAATAGAGAGATGAGTGTTGTGTTCCAAATGAAAGGGGGTGTTATTTGGAGACTTTAAAATGCAATGAGTGAACCTGATATTGCCATGTGGCTGGGGGTCCAGAAAGAACATTGGCTGCTTATTTTCCACACAGTACACAATGGAAAACAGTCTAAATATTAGATATATACCCACTCCTGTTAACAGAAGTGATAACAGAAACAGTAGTATTCCCATAAGAATGGATTTGAGACCTTGGAGTATTTATGAAAAGAGGCCAGAAAACCAGGTGTAACTTTTTGCACATATGCGTCTGAAAACCCAACATTATGTATTTATTGTTTTATGTCCTCCAGTGCAGTTATGATGTTCCCTGACTTATCTAGTATGAAAGTACAACAGGCAGTATGAATCCAGAAACTCAATAACTATAAGCGGAAAATTTAAACCCATAAGGTTGTAGCTAAAAATTGCCAACAGACATTGTTTTGAGAATGACTGGTGGCATTCTAATTTTCACACTGCTTAGAAAATTCAAGTTCTCAGCAATATAAAACCTTGCCTGAAATGACATCTACATTGGTTATCTAGTTTTTACCTTACATATCTGAACTACAATTATTCCAATTTGATTTTCAAATGTATTTTTCTCCTCAATGGCCAAAGCAGATGTTACCAATAATGATTTTAGTGCTTTTTCTAGATGTGAGGAGATGCAAGAATTTGGGCTTATAAATCTTCTTCTGAGAATATCTAACTTTCTGAAGGCCTGTTCAGGCAATTTTCCCAGAGCACAGATGCCTCATTCCTGATCTCCATCCTGAACTCCTTTTAGGGTATGTTGGAGGACAGCAGCTGCAGCAGCTTGTGATTTAATCAAAGCAAATGTAGATGATTTCTCAACATGTTTCAATTCTTGTAAAAGCAGACAACGAATTCCCTCATGATCAGAAATTTGACCATGGTTTGGTATGACCATTTGTCCCATGGTGCTACGAATGCTTATTCTAAGGTCTGGTGAGGATTTTCATTGATAGGCCACTCAGTGTGCTATTATGGTACTAGACTTATTAACAGTAGTAAAAAGTCTCTGGACCACCTGTCTTAATCTGTTATGGTCCAGGAGAAGATTCCCTTTTGCTGATTTTTACATATCTAGAGTCGCACTATTGCCACCATTTGACTCATACAGAAGTATATATCTGATCTACTGTTTTAAATTACCCAGTTATTTTATACAGAGGCTTAGTCATACAATTGGTAATGCAAGAAACAATTTTGTAAAACAGGCAAGATACAAATCATACAGTTAAAAGTATTCCTAAGTAAGAATTTAAGCCAAGATCTTATATCCCCAGGTCAGCTGGCTTAGTCTGTTTTATACCAATCCTTACCTTTAAGGAAGATATTATACAGGCATTGTTCATAAGACACCCAGCCAAATTTCCTAGGGTTATTTGTCTGGTTATCCTTAGTGTAGCTTAATTTTTCCCAACACAAGGACCCTTTAAAATTAAACATTCATAGACTGGTGTTAACCATATAACTCAATTCCATGATTGAGGAAGATTATATTCTTTTGCTGAAATTTTGCTTGTTGCCTTGATTGAGCTTGAATGATCTTATAAGATAATTCATATTTATGGCCAGGCTCAGAGAAGATATTATTAATATTCTAGGTGAGGGGACCTCAACTACTAATATCAATAGCAGTCGAAATAAAACTATGATTTATTTCTTCTAGAACATTTTCTAGAAGGGCTATCCAGTGAGAGTGTTGGAGTGGGGAAGCCCACTAAAGTTACTCTGAAGTACTGGATATAAATAATTGACCATAAACTTAAAAAATGGATTAAATTTAACTCTGCATAAGATTGTGAAATACATTTAGTTCATAAGATGTTGGCAATTATCAAAGTAATTGCTATGCAGGCCTGATCTCTTGTCTTGGGTGAGCTATCTACCTCAAATGTCATCTTCTCCTCCTGGTCTTGTAGCTTCTTCTTTGTTTGACCATTGTTTTGGGGGTGATTTTGTTGTCAGCATTTCTCTATATAGACCAGTCCAGTGAAGAGAACATTTTTATGTGAGGATGTTGATCCAAGAGTCAATTCCTTTCAGTTTCATTGTGCTTGAGCTAGTTAAGAATACTTGACAAATGTCCTTCCATCTAGATTGGAGATAGTTCTTAAAATGTGTCTTTTCCAGTATGCATAATCTTCTCATTGCAGGTCATGAAGCATCAGATTGCCATCCAAAGAAAGGTTTCTGAGATTATTTTCAGAAGGAAACTTATAATTTCCTATTAATAATTTAATTAAATTTTGCAATAATATAACAAAAGAACAAGGAAATATCTAGGAAGTGAAAATTAGACCTCCATCAACAAAACTAGAATTTAATATTCTCTGAAACAGAATCTTTTTCTCTATAAATTTATCCTCACTTTTATCAAATATAGCCAAATTAAGATTAACTTTTCCACAAATAAATTTTGATCATGTGACAATGTAGGCTGTTTTGAATTGTCTGAAATTTTAATAATGTATTCTACGGCCAAGAAAGCCACATCAAGGGCTTGTCACAGATATTGCTTTACAGATTTATGTGAATTCTTCTCTTTTCAAGGCCCCCCAAATATCCTGAGATTCCCATATCTGGTAGGTGGTGGTCTTAAAGCCACTGGGAACCTGAACCTAAGAGTTTTTAATACCTGTAGTGATCAGATATAAAGAAAAGATAACAGTTACAAGACTCTTTATGTAAGTATAATTTATCAAAGCTTATGAGTCATAATTAGCTTAAAGAAAGCCTTTCTTTACATCAGGAAAACACAAGTTAAAGCCAGTAATGTTTTTGATAGGAACCATAAAAAATTATAACCATTACTCACCAGTTCATTAAGACCTATGTGACTAATACTTTTTGTTAACAGTTTTATGAATTAATCAGTTTTCCATTAGAATTCTTTAATTTCTTATCTAGTTCAACATTATGGTCTGATAGTTATCAGAAACCTGTACTTTACAAAAAATTCACCTCTATAAGCTTTCTTGAAAAGGAGGCATTTTCCAAACATCAGAGTAAAGAATAACTAAGAATGGTAAAAACTTGAGGCACATTTAAAAACTTTATTACAATATAATTACCAGGCTATACCAGATATTTAAAATGAATTCCATATACTTTCCAGGATGTCTATATTAATATTTTTCCTAATATAATCTAAGAAGATTACTTATTTGACAATACTTCTATGAAACTTAACATTGCAAATGAACATAATTAATTTAATATCTTTTTCAGGGGCTCTTTAATGCATCCCAAATTATCTAGAAGTCAAAGAATCTTCATCAAATTTTGATTTGGGAAGTAGGTCAAAAAATATCAAAAAGTATTTTTAAAAACTTGGTCACATAGGATGACATGTCACTGTAAAACAATGCTTATTCACTTAGCTAAAGTGATGATAAAACATTTCAAAGGCAAATATGGGAAGCTATAACAGATTTGCAATTAAAGATAAAGGAAAATTTATACTCTATTATTAAAAAGTCAACATTTTAAGAAAAATATGTGTCCTCTTATCAGAGAGAAAAACTAATTTGAAATTTTTCACCAGCTCATATTTAACTACAAAATCCAATTATTTAAATTAATCTAAGTTTAACCAACCTGATCATGCAAAAAGCTCTTTTCCTAGACTTCTTTTCCCACAAATATTTCATCTCTTTCTGTACCTTTATCAGTTTACCCCCTAGTTTTCTCCATCCAGAAACAACCAGCTACAGAAGAAACCTACTTTCATTTTCCTTTAATAAAATGCAATTCATTTCCTTTTACTTACTTTATTGAATCACACATACTACTTTCCTAATGTATACTGAAATATTTCATTTTTCCTAGTAGTTTTAATTAAACTTTAAAAGAGAACCCTCAACTCTTGAAAATCTCAATTTGAATGAAACAAAAACTAAGCAGTAAGCAATTATAAATTGTCTTTTATATTAATGTTCTGTAGATTTGCAAATGATAATAATTTCTAAAAGCCATGTGGTTTCATATGCAAAATATCACATTTTGGCTGTAAATATCTTTATTAATAGTCCTAGATACTTTTCATTTCTCTGCAAAAGTGAGCCACTATTCAGTAATTAACATTTCAGTATCTTACTATATATGTGGATGAGCTAAGTATTCAACAAACTTCCATAATTAAAGTTAACTTAGCACAACTCTAAAATTTTAAGTTTCAATATATCTGGTGAAATTATCCTTTTTATTGAGGTAGAGTCAGTTTACAATATTGCATCAATTTCTGGTGTACAGCAGAATTCTTCAGTCATTCATTAATATATATCATACATTTTTACATTTTTTTTACCAAAAGCTACTACATGATATTGAATATATTTCCCTGTGCTATACAGTACAACCTTGTTTATCTATTTCATGTGTAACAGTTAGTATCCACAAATCTCAAACTCCCAGTTTATCTCTTCCAACACCTCTCCCCACTGGTAACCACAAGTCTCTATTCTATGTCTGTGAGACTGTTTCTATTTTATATATAAGTTCATTTGTCTTTTTTTTTTATATATTCCACATATGAGTGATAACATATGGTATTTTTCTTTCTCTTTCTGGCTTACTTCAATTAGAATGACATTCTCCAGGGACATCCATATTGCTGCAATTGGCTTTACTTTATCCTATTTATGGTTTAGAAGTATTCTATTATATACATATACCACACCTTCTTTATCTAGCCATCTATTAATGGACATTTAGGTTTTTCCATGTTTTGGCTATTATAAATAGTGCTACTATCAATAATAGGGAGCATGTTTCTTTTTGTTTTAGGGTTTCCTCTGGATATATGCCCAGAATTGAGATTACTGGGACATATGGTAATTCCATTTTTAGTGTTTTGATGAATTTCTATACTGTTTTTTTTCACAATGGCTGCACCAAACTGCATTCCCACCAACAATATAGGAGGATTCCCTTTTCTCCACACCATCTTCAGCATTATCATTTGTGGACTTTTGAGTGATGGCCATTCTGACTGTTTTGAATCATACCTCATTGTAGCTTTGATTTGTATTTCCCTGATTAGTGATATTGAGCATGGAGAAATTATTTTAAGTAGATATTTCTAAAATATACTACTCCTAAGGAATCCATACAAATGCTCTTGTCTCATTTACATTCAATTTACCTTTTGAAAATTCACTGTACCAAGTTATTCTTGTTGCTAACAAATTTGAAGCAGATATAATAAGATTTTATTTGTTGTCTATTAAACCTAGGTACAACAAAGTTATTATGCTTAATGTTGATGACTCTAAAGCCGTGTCTATGTTAATTAAATCAGGAAATTTATTATCAGATATTTATGTACTACTGAATAATTTCCTGTTCATATGAACATGAAATTCATTCTGGCCTGCTTCCTTTTACATTTACATTTATATAAGCTCTTAATTCCCTTTAGACCAATTAAGTAGAGGTCATTTACCAATTAATTTTGATAATAACATGCAAAGATAAAGACACTTATAATATACACACAGACAAATAGAAACAACAGAAGAACTCACAGCTTTATTTTCTAAATTTGGTCATGTGTCAGATATTACAATATAAAACTTACTAGTTTTAACAGTTGGAACTAGCTAAATTTAAATGACTTTATTCCTTTCTTTTCCCTCCTGCAGTCTCAGGATTTAGAGATGGTCTAGATAAGATAAATGTTCCTGACATCCTGATCTTAAGGTGCAGGGAGAGAAAAGTAAGTTCTCTAAGAAGGACTTATTCCTTCAGTTTCAGAACTCTGGAATCATTTTATAGGCCTGCTTTTAGTATCTAGGAGAAGCAAGTGGGGCTTTCATTATAGCCCTATGGCATTACAATCCATGTATTTTTCCTCTCACTCCAAGTAAAGGCAAAAATTTACTAATCATCTGGATGTAAAGGGATACTAAAAAATAAAGTGCTACAGAGTTCTATCACAGAAAAGAAATCACTGTTTTTAGGAATATGGAGAATAAGATATGGGAGTTTGACATTACAGAATGACAAGAAATATTTTTATGGGTGATTCAGAATGTATTATTCCAATTTTGGTGGAACTAAGTGCCCATAAATTTTTAGACACTAAATCTAGAAATTTATCTTGTTCACCAACATCCTCAAAGTGGGTCACAAACATTATATGACAAATTCTGGTCTTTCTGATCTAGAAAACTTTCTCCCTTAGGATTAAAGAAATGTGGGCTCCATAAATTTCCAACAGATCTCTGCATATCAGGTGACTTGGAGTCCTTTCTCCTAGAAAAAAAAGGAAAACCTATATTTAGCTCCACTAAATAAAATTCTAAATGTAATGATTTAAAACACTTAATAAGCATGTTAGAAACGTTTACTACTTTTACTGAGGTAATTCTCTGAGCAAGAGCTACTTTTAATATTGGTAAGGTTAAAATTGAAAAAGTGGTCTCTGTATCTATCAGGGCTTTAATTGTTTCTCCTTGTCTAATCATTTCTACTTCTCTTAGGATTTTAGAGAGGAGAAGAGGAAAGACTCCCCATGTTCCTTCAGAGCATCCCTATTCTTGTTTAACTCATAATTCTGGTCTAAAATCCAGTTTTCCTTCTAAGCTTCTCCTTCTTACAATTTATTTTCTGATGGTTTTCTGCAGTAAAAATAAACTTTGGTTTCCTTTGTTGGTTGTGGATTGAACAGGGATTGGTCAACATTTGATGGCATTGAGTACTTAATTTACACATGTGAAGTGTCATGATTTTTGTACATATCCCCTTTATTTCTTTTTACTGCATTTGGAGATAATGTGGACCACCTAGATTGTGTCTTTTGACTTTAATCAATTCTTCATCTAGGCTTCAAAAAAAGACTATTAACTAAAGGATCATTTAGATGATTAGAGAATGATTCAGGTGTCAAGCAAGTATATTGATTAAACATTTTTAACCTTTCATAATAGTCCAGGATTGGGTCATCAGGCCTTTGCTTGCACTGCTAAATCTTTGTCCAGTCTACAGCTTTTAGACAAGCTCTGGGGTAAGTTGGAATAACTTTTGAGCTGATTCCTTGTATTCAGTGCAAACTTGTGGGCTATGTAATTCAAAGTCCATTAGAGATTTTTCCAACCTGCTTTCTTTGTCCATTCCCTTGGTTTGCTATCAGAAGCTAATTGATATAGATATGAAAACCCAGGTATATATGTCTGGATGGTTATTGCAAACTCCTTAGCAAATCCTAATCAATCCTGACTTGGACTGGGAAATTCTTTAGCTAAGACTCAATTCTGCTTGGGTCCAGGGTGTGTACATAAGCACCAACGATGGTTCACCTCACCCTGAAATAGGTTTCTACTTTAAGGAAGCTATAATTATCTCTGATTTTTTAAATCTTCCTTTAATGGGGTAGAAGGAATAGTAGGAGGTAGAAGAAATGTAAGAGAAAAGAAATAGCATCTGAACCAGACAATTCATCTAGAAATGGATACATGGAAGGAGCAGAGGGAGAGAACAGTGTCTGTGCTAGTTGAATTTTTTTTAGTCCTGATATGGTGTCATGAAATTTCTTGTTGGTTTCCTGTAAAGAAGTTACTTTATTGTTTCCTTTTTAAGAAGCTTCTAAATACAAATCAAGTGAGAGTTCCTTTCAGTTTGTTTGATCTCCTGGACAGATTTTTCTAATTGGGCACATAAAAATAGCTAATTTGGAATACCACATGAACTCCAATTTGCTTATTTTTGATTGAGATCTCATTTAGTATAATTTTCCCAATAAAGTAGCTACTTGCAAGTATGAGCTCTGTACATGATTCTGCATGGGATGTTACTCATAGGTTATTTTCTAATGCCCTTTTTTCTCTGTTTGAAAAAGTCTACTTCCCATTTTAAAGTCAAGTTTTTGAAGGAAAAATTTTCACTTTTATCCCAACAAGTTATTTTGAGTTAGCCACTTTGAGGAAAATGCTCAGCTCTTCTTCTTACCTAGCCACTCAGTCTAAAACTTGTATCTTTCAAGCAGAACTTATTCAGCACCTCTCCATTAGGTGGGTATTCCCTGATTTATTTCAAAGAGCCCCACCTAGGATGTCTCCACTAGGTGAATATTTCCCTGGTATCATTCAACCAGCCCCACCTAGGATGTCTCCACTAGGTAAGTATTTCACACCAGTGTCTCTCAATTGAAGGACCAGATACCTGGAAACACAACTAAATAAAACTCAGGATATTCAAACAATATGGGAGATTGTAGAATCAGTAGAGTTTCACCAAAATTTGCCAGGATTCCCTGAGGCGGCAAATAGGCACAAGTGGCTTCTGATGGTTCTAGGCCTTTGATTTCTTATAAAGTTAAGATAAAAGTGAGAAGTTTGCTCTGGGCCCCTTTGTGGCTCCCAAACCTTTTGACTGAAATAAAATCACACAATATGAGTATTGTTCATTAAATTTTATTGGGGACAAAATGAGGACTATAACCTGGGAGTCAGAATCACAGAAAGCTCTGAGAAAGTGTTCCAAAAAGACAGAGGGAAAAGTCTCTATTACATATTATTTCAGCAAAGGGGGCACATGCAATCAAGCACACACATAGGAAGAGGCTTGCTGCTAGTCGTGAGGAGCAGATGTCACTGTCAATGACTTTAGTGCTTTTCTAGATATGAATAGACACAAGAATGTTGGTGATCAAATCTTCCCCTGAAAATATCTAATCATCTGAAGGCCTGTTCAGCCAGTTTTCCCAGAACACAGAGTGCTATTGACCTCCATCCTGAACTCCTTTCAGGGTGTGTTTGAGGTCAGTGGCTGCAGCAGTTCATGATTTAACCCAAGAAGAGTTAGATGGCAAGTGCAAATGTGATCCAATCATTATACAGGCATGTGGCAAGTACCACTTTTTATTTAGCACCTTATATATTGAGGTACTTCTCTGTTGGATGTAGATATATTTTCTATTGTTTTGCCTTACTCTGGGATGTATCCCTTGGTGATTAGGAAGTGTTCTTCTCTGTCTCTTATTACAGTTGATTTTAAAGTCTATTTTTTATTTTAAAGTCTATTTTTTCCTGATATAAATATTGCTATTCCAGCTTTCTTTCTTTTGATTTCTATTATCATGGAATTACTTTTTCATCTCCTCACATTTAGTCTGTATTATGTGTTTCTAGCTCTTAAGTGGTTCTCTTATACACATCATTTGTATGGGTCTTGTTTTTGTATCTATTCAGTCAGTCTACGTCTTTTGGTTGAAGTAATTTATTTACTTACATTTAAGTAATTATTGATACATATGTACTTGCTGCCATTTTGTGCATTGTTTCTGATTTGTTCCTGTAGGCCTACCCCCATCTTTCTTCCTTTGTTCTCTCTCTTGTGATTTGATGACTATCATTAGCATTTTATTGGATTCCACTTTTTTGGGTGCATATCTGTTACAGGCTTGGTTTGCAGTTGCCATGAAGTTTTGACTAAGAATACAAAGAAATAAAAGTAATCCCAATTGGAAAAGAAGTAATGGAATTGTCTCTGTTTGCAGATGAGGTGATATTATACATAGAAAATTCTAAAGATGCTACCCAAAACCTACTAGGGCTCATCAATGAATTTGGTAAATTTGCAAGATACAAAATAATACACAGAAAGACCTTGAATTCCTATACACTAATAACAAAATATCAGAAATAAAAAAAAAGTAGCAATCCCATTTCTCATTGCATCAAAAAGAATAAAATACCTAGGAATAAACCTAACCTAAGTTTTAATAATCCTATAGAGGCAAAGGACTTGTACTTCAAAGTCTAGGACACTGCTGAAAGAAATTGAAGTTGATACAAGCAGATGGAAAGATGTATCACATTCTTGGATTAGAAGAATCAATATTGTCAAAATCACCATACTACACTCAACAATCTACAAATTCAATACAATCCCTATGAAAATAACAATGACATTTTTCACAGAACTGGGAAAAAGTTTAAAAATGTGTATAGAAATGCCAAAGATCCTGAAAAGCCAAAATAATCTTGAGAAAAAAAAATGGAGCTAGAGGAATCAAGGTCCCTGTCTTCAGCCTACAATATAAAGCTACAATAATCAAAACAGTGTGGTGTTGATATAGAAATAGAAATAAAAATTAGTGGAACAAGATAGAGACTCCTGAAATAACCTCCAACACTTTTACTTAATTAATCTATGACAAAGGAGGCAGGAGTATACAATGGAGGAAAGACAGGCTCTTCAATAGGTAGTGCTGTGAAAACTGGACAGCTCACATAAAAGAGTGAACTTAGAGTATTTTCTAACACAGTATATAAAATGTAGACACAAAATAGATTAAAGATCTAAATACAAGACCAAATAATCTTAAACTTCTATAGGAAAATGAAGGCAGAACACTCTTCGACGTGAAATGAGGCAATCTTTTTTTTTATTTGTCTCCTAGAGTAATGGAAATAAAAACAAAAGTAAACAAATAGACACAATTAAACTTAAGAGTATTTGCACCACAAAGGAGACCATAAACAAAACAAAAAGACAACCTTTAGAATTGGAGATTATATTTGCCAATAATGCAAGCAATAAGAGATTAATTTCCAAAATTTACAAGTAGCTCAAACACCTCAATAACAACTGCAACAATAATAAATGCTCAGTCAAAAAATGGGCAGATCTAAGTAGACATTTCTCCAAAGGAGACATACAGATGTCACACAGGTGTATGAAAATATCCTCAATATCACTTATTATCAGAGAAATGCAAATGAAAACTACAGTGAAGTATCACCTCACACCAGTCAGAATGGCCATCATTCAAAAGTCCACAAATGACAAATGGAGAGGCTGTGAAGAAAAGGGAACTCTCCTACACTGCTGGTGGGAATGCAGTTTGGTGCAGCCACTGTGGAAAACAGTATGGAGATTCCTCAAAAAATTAAGAATAGACTTACCGTATGACACAGTAATTCCACTCCTAGGCATATATCCAGAAGGAACCCTACTTCAGGATGACACCTGCACCTCAATTTTCATAGCAGCATTATTTACAATAGCCAAGACATGGAAACAGCCTAAATGTCCATCAACAGATGACCAGATAAAGAAGAGGTGAAATATTTATACAATGAATACTATTCAGCCATAAAAATGACAACATAATGCCATTTGCAGCAACATAGGTGCTCCTGGAAAATGTCATTCTAAGTGAAGTAATCTAGAAAGAGACAGAAAAATACCATATAAAATCGCTTATATGTAGAATCTAAAATGAAAAAAAGAGCATAAATACAAAACAGAAACAGACACATAGACATAGAATAAAAACTTGTGGTTGCCAAGGAGGCAGGAGAGTGGGAAGGGACAGACTTGGATTTCAAAATTTGTAGACACTGACAGGCATATGAAGAATAGGTAAGTAAGATTATACTGTATAGCAGGGAAGTGTATACAAGATCTTTTTGTAGCTCATAGTGAAAAAAATGTGACAATGAATACATATATGTTCATGTATAACTGAAACATTTTGCTCTACACTGGAAAATGACACAACATTGTGAAGTGGCTAAAAATCAATAAAGAATGTTAAAAAATAAAACACTAAAATATACTTATTTTAATGCAAAAAATATTAGAAATTATATATATGAATATAATGTGTATATATATATTTATATAAGTATATATATACAAAACTGAATTTCTTTCCTGTACACCACCAGAAAATAATAAAACATTGCAAATTAACTATACTTCAATGTTTAAAAATGTGAAAGAAAACAAAACACTCTTCTATCCAGGAAGCTGTTTTTAAAATGAAGGTAATAAGACAATCCCAGATAAATAGAAACTGAAGAAATCCATCAATAGTAGACTTGATCTACAGGAAATGCTGAGAGGAGGCTCTCTAGGCTGATACAATTGAAAGCATAAAAAGAAATAATCATTCTAAGGGTTAATACAAAGATTAAATATAAAAGCCAGTAGTAGTATTGCATTTTTATTTAGTAATCCCCCTTGTATTTCCTATATGACACAAAATATAAATGCATAAAAATTTCTCACAGATCTAACTTTATTGTAATGTATAAATGTGTTCATCACAATTTAAAGGGGAATACAGAATTATAAGGAAGAATATTGTTGTTACATTACTAAGCTAATGTGGTAATAACACAAGTACAATTGTTACAAAATTAAGAAGTTGATTGCAGTTGCCAAAGTAACCATCAACAAGAAATTAGATATGCAGAAGGATAAATACCTGGAAATAAAAAACCCCACTAAAAACATTTAATCACATAAAATATTAATGAAAGAATTGAGAACTTAAAATGATGTAAGACAAACAGAAAAAGCAAAAGAACTGAAAAAAGTCCTTTCTTATCTAACAACTTTAAGTTTAAATTAATTAAATGCTCTAACTAAAAGGCAGATAATGAAAAAATAGATTTTTAAAGGATAAAATAAAATATTTAAAACTGATTTAATTCTGCACTGTCAACAAGGGCCTCACTCTAGTTGTAAGATACAAATAGGTTACAGAAGAAAGAACGAGAAAATTGTTTCCCATTATGATACAAAATACTATGCAAATAGAAAACAAAAGTAAGCTGGAGTTATTCTATTAACATCAGGGAAAATAGATTGCTCAAAAAATTTTGCAAGAGAAAAGGATAATATATATTCATAAAAGAGTCAAAATATTAGGAAAGTTACCAAAGATAAATATACAGGCACCTAAAACATACTCTCAGAATCTATGATTCAAATAGTGACAGAAGTGAAGAAAGGGACTGTTTTTTAATAATAGTTTAGAACTTCAATACCCCACTTTCTGTTATGGATAGAACTAGATATTTCTGAAACCAAATAGAGAACTTGAACACAGCACAGCAATTAGACCTAACAGATATAGTTTATAAAAAATACTGTATAGGTACAAACACAGTCACACACACACACACACACACACACACACACACAAACACAATTACATCACTGCAAAAGTACAGAATTACTACAGACCTACTACTGTAGTACACATGGAATATTTGCATGATACACCAACCAGATGTAAAATCCAGAAAAGACTAAATGACATTAAAGTCTGAAATTGTCAACTGAAATAAAATTACACAATATGAGACATTCAGGTAAAGTGTTTTTTGGAGCCAAATGAAGACTGTAGCCTAAAGATGGCATTCCAGAAAGCTCTGAGAAACTGTTCTAAAGAGGCATGGGAAAACTGACTATTATATATGATTTCAGTGAAGGGTGGTATGTACAGTCAAGCAGACATCTAGGCAGAGGCTTTCTGTTAGTCATGAGGGGCAGATGTCAACATTAATGATTTTCGTGCTTTTATAAATATGAGAAAATTCAAAATTGGAGTCATAAAATCTGCTCCTGAATATATCTAAATATCTGAAGCACCGTTCACCCAGTTTATCCAGCACACAGAGGGCCTCATTCCTGAATTCCATTCTGAAATCCTTTAAGGGAGAGCTGAAAATTGGCAGCTGCATTGGCTCATGATTTAATTGAAGCAGAGTTAAATGGAAAGTGCCAATGTGATCTAATCCATATAGAGGCAGATGGCAAGTGCCAATTTTTAGTTATCAGGGCTCCTTCATGGTTACAAATGTGTCCATAATTTGGGAGTTACTTCATGACCATTTTTTTTTAACTGCTAGGAATGCTTATTCCTAGGTCATGTGAGGATTTCATTCATAGGCCTCTCGTGTTATTATGGGACTAGGCTTCATTAAGAGTACCAAAAAATCTCTGGACCACCTGTCTCAACAGTCTCTTATGGTCCAGGAGAACAGTCCCTCTTGTTGCTTCTTTCCATATATAGGTTAGGACTATTTCAATTATTGGTCTTATACAGAAGTACATATTTTGTCAACTGTTTCAAAATGCCTAGTAATTATTTTACCAGATGCTCAGTTACACATTTGGTAATGCAAGAAACAATTTTGTAAAACAGGCAAAATAAAATAATATAGTTAGCAGTTTTAGTAAGGTCATAAGTAAGTATTTCAGCAAAGAACATCCATTAGGTGCATCTCAGTGGGTCCACAGGTCATCTGACAGACTGTTTGTACTGATTCTTATCTTTAAGGAAGATGTTATACAGGGATTTACATAAGAAACCAAGCAAAATTTCCTAGGTTTATTAAGGTGGTTAACTTAGTATACTTTAATTTTTCACAACATAAGAGAGCCTTTACACTTAAATTCTATTGCCTTTGTGTTTATCATATAAGTCATTCCCATAATTGAGATAGGTTATATTCTTTGGCTTAAATTTTAATTGTTGTCTTAATTGAGCTGAAGTGATCTCATAAGAAAATCCTTATTTATGGCCAGGATCAAAGCAGATGTTATTTGACCAAGAAAGAAATTCCCAGCTAGTAATATTAGTAACACTTTAAAAAGAATGATAGCATATTTCATTTAGAATAAATTTTCTAAGGGCTAAGCAGTTAGAGCCTTAGAGTGGGGAACCCCACCAGGGTAATCCAGAAGGACTGAATATAAGCAGTTGATCATAAACTTAGCAGCTATTATTAATTGACCAGGTAAGGGGATCCCACCTTATAATATCAACAGCAGCCTAAGCAGAAGTGTACATTCTTTCTTCTAGAACACATTTTATAAGATCTAATCAGTTAAAACCTTGGAGTGGAGTACACTACCTAGGTAACACAGAATTACTAGATATAGGTAATTGCCCACAAACCTAACAACTGGATTAATTTTAACTCTACATAAGATTATGAAATACATTTAGTTCATAAACAAAGCTGTGGGCAATGATCAAAGTAACTGGTACACAGGCCTGGTCCGGTGTCTTAGGTCAGCTGTCTACCTCAGATGTCATCTTCTTCTCATCCTGGTATGGTAGCTTCTCCTTTGTTTGAGTATTGTTTTAAGGTTATTTTAAGGTCAGCAGTCCTCTCTATAGACCAATCCAGTGCAGAAGACTTTGTAATTGGGAATATTAATCCAAGTCAATTCCTTCCAGTTCACTGTGCATGAGCTAGTTAAGAATACCTGTCAAAGGTCCTTCCATCTCAGCTGGAGAGAGTTCTTATATTGTGGCTTCTCCAGTATGCAAAACCTCCTGGTTGCAGGTCATGGGGCATTGGATGTTTCATCCAAATATAAAATTCTGAGATTAGCTATTCAAATAAACTTACAGTGTCCTTACAATAATTTAATTAAACCTTGAAATAATACAACAAAATAGCAAAGAACTTTCTGTGAAGTGAGTCTTAGGCCATAAATACAGACCTCCATTAACAAAACTAGAATTTAATGTTTGCTGAAATGATTTTTTTCTCTCTAAATTTACACTCATTTCTATCAAATATAGACAAATCAAGACCAATTTTCTTAAAATTAAATTTGATTACTTGATTATATAGGCTATTTTAAATTGGTTGTGCCAGAACTTTTCAGAACACATCTCAGGCTGGAATTTTGATGAAGTCTCCTAAGGCCAGGGAAGCCACATCAAGAGCTTGTCACAGATTTTGCCTTATAATCTAGGTGAATTTTTAAATATTTTTGATAATATGTGTTGTAAATTCAAATAGTCATTACAGACTGGAATTTCCAAAATTTGGGGAACATATATAATAATCAAAGAGTTCATGTCTTAATGTACAAAATCCTACAAACCAATAAGAAAAAAGATAACCCAGTAGAAGAAAAGACAGGATAAAAGCTAAAAATAGGTCATTCATAGAGGGAGAAATATAAGCAGTTGACAAATGTATGTCCTAATTTTGTAAGACATGCTTGTTTTAAAAGTTTCTATTCACTCAGGATGATTGGTTGGGGGAGCTTGAGAAACCTCACTTTTTACATTGTGTATTTCTGCATTGTTTAAATTTATTATAACAAACATTTTGAAATTAAAAAAAAACTGGCCCTCTAAAATATAAACATATATAATCACACAATTTGAAAGCTAAACATTTCTTTACTGTTTGGAATTAACTTGCCAGTATCTGATTTTGTCCATCTACAATATTAGTGGGCTCCAAAAGCAAAGAAATTATAATAGATTCACACCACTGACCAAAATTAATTCCAGGTATGTCAAAAGATTTAGGTGAATTCTTTTGTTTTAAAGGTCCACAAAATACCTTGAGACTACTATAGCTCTTAGGAGGAGGTCTTCCTAATTTATCTGTAAAAGTCACTGGGAAGCTAATCATTTACAGTGTCTGGAGGGATCAGATAGAGAGAAAAGATAATTGAACCAAGACTGCTTACATAGATATAATTTACCAGTTTGCTGTGAGTCATAATTAGCTTAAGGAGAAGCGTTTCTTTATATCTGGAAAACACAGGAAAAAAGCCAGTAATAGTTCAGATAAAACCAAAAATTATAACCATATTCATCAGTTTACTCAGTCCCACATAACTAATCCTTTTTTGTCGACAGTTTTATGAAATCAGATTTTTCATCATACTTTAAAAATTCCTTATGCAGTTGAGGTCAGTGATATAATCTGAAATTTATCACAAAGAGTAAATTTCCTTGAAGAGAAAGCATTTTGCAAAAACTGTCTATCAATGGCAAAGGCTTAAAAGCATGGTTAAACAGCTATTTACACTGTAATCAATAAAGAATCCTGGTTACAATAACCAGAATTATGACTGGTAACATTCCAAACACACCAAAATTATTAGGGATATCATATAATTTCTAGGATACCTATATTAATGATATTTTCTCTTAAAGTATGACTTAAGAAGATTTATTACTCATTTGAAAACACTTCCTATGTAATTTAACATGCCAAGTGAACTTTACTAGTTTATAATCTCTCTTTGGGCTTTTACAGGGGCCCTCTGAAGTATCCCAGAGTTAGCTGGAAGTCAAAGGAACTCTAATTAAAATTTGACATTTGGGAAGCTTGTTAAAATTTTCAAAACACTTGGTCAAGTAAAAGGATAGGTCGCTGTGAAACAATACTTATTCATTAACAATAAATTATTTCAAAGGTGTATATGAACAGATGGTTTATTGCATAAGAGAAATTTTGTAACCTGTTACTAATGGCAGATTAACATTTTAAGAAAAATTTGTCTGCTTAACAAAGACAGAACTAAATCTACTCTTGTACCAGCTTACTTCTAAGATTCATTTACTCATATAAATTTATTCCAAACTTAGCCAATCCTGACCATATACAAAACTTTTTTCTCAGAGTTCCTCTTTCACAAACCTTCCACAAATTCCTGTATCCAAATTATTTTGTCCCTCATTTTTCTTCTATTCAGAAGCAACCAGCTCTAGGATAAAATCACTGTTTTTCCACTAATAGAATATAATTCCATCCTTCAAATTTTCTTTACTGAAAACACTCATCTTACATTCCTAGCAGACTGAGATGTTTCCCTTATAAAAGAGAATATTTCAAGGTGGAACCAAAGATTTATTAATATTTATAGTTTCTCTTTAAGAAGAAGTCAATATTCAGCAATTAATATTTCAATATATATATTTTAATAAAATATCTTATTTTATCTCAAAATGAATTAGCTACTTAATAAACCTCCATCATTTAATGTATTTTAGCATAATTCTAAATTTTTAAGTTACCAAATATCTGGAGAAATTATTTTTAAATAGACATCTCTGACATATAACACTCCTAAAGAATTCACCCAAAGGCTCTTAATTCATTTGCATTCACTTTATTTCTTTTTTTGCAATAGACATAGTAAGATCTTACTTGATGTCTATTAAACCTAGGTACAAGAAAGGTGTCATTTTTCATGTTGATGATGCTAAAGACATGTCTATATTAATTAAATAAGCACATTTTAATACCAGGTATTAATTTAATACTGAATATTTCTCAGTTCATGTGAACCTGAAATTCATTCTGGCCAGTTTCCTTTTATATTTCTAAGAATTTATGTAAGAACTTAATTTCCTTTAGACCAAATAAGTAGAGCTCATTTACCAATTAATTTTGATAATGCCGTCCAAATATGAAGACACATACATATAATACACAAAAGGACATGGAGACAGACACAATGAGAGATCTCATAATTTCACCTTCCAAAGCTGGCCATCAATCAGATATTATAATACACAACTCACTAGTTTTAACAATTGGGACAAGCTAAATTTAAAAGGCTATATTGCTTCCTGCTCCCACTACTCTCAGGAATTAGAGCTAGTCTAGGCAAAATAAGTATTCATTAGAACCTGGTCTTAAGGTACAGGGAGAGAGAAACAAGTTGTTCCTTCAGTGTCAGAACTCTGAAGTGATTTTGTAGATCCCCTTTAGTATCTGGGAGAAGTGAATGGGAATTTTAGTATGGTTCTGGGCATTACACTCTCGGTATCTTGCCTCTCACTCCAAGTAATGACAAAAAGATACAGATCATCTGGAGGTACAAGAATACAAAGAAAAAAATGTGCTGCAGATCTCTATCACAGAAAAGAAGTCACTGTTTTTCAGAATATGGACAGTAAATATGGGGTTTGGCACTACAGAATGATGAAAAACGTTTTAATGTGTGATGCAGAATGTATTCTTCCAATGTTGGTAGAATCAGTGCCCATAACTCTTGAGGTACAAAGCCTATCAATTTCTCTTGTTCAGTGTCATCCTCATCATGAGTCACAAACATTATATGATGAAGGAAGTCTTACTGTTCCTTCAGATCTAGAAACACTTCTCCCTTAAGGGTGAAGGAAATGTGGACATTGTAAGTTTCCAATAGATTTTTGTCTATCAGGTGAATGGGAAGACTTTCTACTGGAAAAAACAAGAGACTTCCTCTATGTTCCTTTGAGTAGAATTCTAAAGGTAAAGATTTAAAAGACTGAATAAGTGCATTAGAAACCCTTACTATCTGGGCTGAGGAATTAATCTGAGGGAGAAATCCTTTAATTTTGATATCATTCAAAACTGAAAAGATGGTCCCTATATCTATCAAGGCTTTAATTGCTTCTCATTGTATAATCATTTCTACATCTTCTAGGGCATTAGAGACCAAAAGAGGGAAGAGCCCCCACATTGCCCTGGAGCAGACCTCTTGTTTTTTAACTCATAATTCTGGCCTAAAATCGTTTTCCTTCTAGGATTCTCCTTCTTATCTTACAATTTATTTTCTGATACTCCGGTTTTCTGCAGTAAAACTAAACAGCCATTTCCTCTTTTAGAAGGAAATACCAATTCTAAATACCACTTCTAAATACCAATCAAGTAAGCATTCCATTCAGTCTGCTTTATATTACAGCTGGTTTTTTCTAAATCTGCCCACAAAAATGTCAGATTTGGAATATCCAAAAAACCCCATTTGGACATTTTAGATTGAGATCTCCTTTAGTATAATTTCTCCAATTAAGTTGGTGCTTGCAAGTATGATCTCCATACATGAATCTGACTGGAATTTTAGTCAAAGGTTGATTTTCTTATGCCTCTCATTTCTCTCTTTGAAATAATTTATTTATCATTTTAAAGTTGAATTTATCAGGAATAAAATTTCACTTTTATAATGACAAATTCTACTGAGGTATCCTAATTGAGGAAAAGCATCAACTCATACTCTTACCTAACCATTGAGACTTGACCTTGGTATCTTTCAACTAGACCCCACCCAGTAAGCCTCCATGAGGTGAGTATTTCCCCAGTGTCTTTCAGTCAGGCCCCATGGCTATTTCCCTGGTATGTTTCAACCAGCCCCACCAAGGATGTCTCCTCTATATTTACCTGATATCCTTCAAACAGGCCCCACCCAGCTAGTCTCCACTGGGTGAGAATTTCAGCCAAGGATCTCTTAACTGGATATACTGCTAAATAAAATTTAGGATCATCAACCAATATGGCAGATCCAAGAACCAGGAGAGACTCACCCAAATTCTTCTGGACTCCCAAGGAGGTGGATGGACACAAAGGGCCTCTACTGGTACCAAGGCTCTGGTTCCTCATAGAGTGCAGGTGAAGGATAGAAGTCTGTTCCTGGTCCATTTACAGGGTCACAAAAAATGTTGACTGAAATAAAATCACACAATGTGAGTGTAGTTAAGTTTTATTGGGGGCAAAATGAGGACTATAACCTGGCAGACAGCAACACAGAAAGCTCTGAGAAACTGTTCCAAAGAGGCAGGGGAAATTCTGTATTATATGTGATTTCAGCAAAGGAGGTACATTCAATCAAACACACGTTTAGGCAGAGGCTTTCTGCTAGTCACAAGGAGCACCACCATTAATGATTTTAGTGCTTTTCTAGATATGAGGAGACACAAGAAGTGGGATCATAAAAATCTCCTGAAAATATTTAACTATCTGAAGTCCTGTTCAGCCCATTTTCCCAGAGCACAGAGGGCCACATTCCTGACCTCCATCCTGAAGTCCTTTCAGGGTTTGTTGAAGGTCAGCAGCTATAGCAGCTCATGATTTAATCCAAGCAGAGTTAGATGGCAAATGCCAATTTTTAGTTAGCAAAATCATAGACAGCATGTTCTATGACTTCAGTTGAATGAAACTAGGAATTATTTAAACAAAAAGAAAAAGACAGAAGTTGTACATATATGTGGAAATTTAAAAAAAAAAACCTCTTAAACAATGAATGGCTTAAAGAACAAATCACAAAGGAAATTAGAAAATGTTTTGAGATGAACAGAATAGAAAACAAAGCCTACCCAAATCTATGGGATACTCACACAGGAATGTGTAAGTGTGAATTACTATATATGAAAAAGTAGAATCTCAAATCAATAATGTAACTTTACACTTTATGGAAAGAGTTAAAGAAGAGTGAACTAAGTTAAATATTATCAGAAAGAAGGAAATAGTGAAGATCAGGGTAGAACGAGGAGATTATAAGAGCCATAAAAGCCATAACTCAAAAATTGTTTCTTTCAAAACATAAGAAAATGGACAAATTATTAGCCAGATAGACTGAAGGAAAATCAAGGAAAGAGTCAAATTACTAAAGTCAGAAGAAAAACAAAATGCAGATCTTATTATTAGCCTTGCATAAATGAAAAAGAATTATGAGAGAATACCATGGGCAATTATACTCCAACACGTATAAACTAGGTGAAAGACATAGATTCCTAGAAACACACAAACTACCAGAACTGACAAAGGAATGAATAGATTATCTTACATCCATGTCTTATAAATTATAAGTAGCCTTATAAGAAGTAAAGTGGTTGAATAAGTAATCAAAAAGTTCCCAACAAAGAAAAACCAAGAACCAGAGGCTTCACTGGCAAAACTCCCCAAATATTTAAAGTAAATTAACCCCAATCCTTCAGAAACACTTCCAGAAAATAATCAATGAGACAATACTCTCTACTTTATTCTAAGGCACAAGTACTACGTTGAAACCAAAGCCAGAGGTACACCTCATGGGAAAACAAAACAAAAGTCTAGTATTTTCTATTATGCAAAATGTCCCCACCAAAATGCAAGCAAAGAAAGTCTAGTAGCAGCAGGTTAAGAGGACTCTAGTTTATATCCAACTGAGCTTTATCCATAGAATGTAAAGTTGGACCAACATATAAAAATCAATGTATGAGAATGGGGAAAGAATGGCAGAGTAGAAAAAACCTGAGCTCACTTACTCTCATAAGCACACCAAAATCACAATTATCTGCTGAATAACCATCAATAAAAAGGAATGAGAGCTACGAGAAAATGCTTTCTATAACTAAAGGCATAAAGAATGTAGCACAATAAGAGAGGCAAGAAAGGTCAATTCACAAGATAATAAAATCCCAAACCACAAACTGGAGAAGAATTGTAATGCAAAGTGTTCCCCACAGGCATGAGAATTCTGAAACCCACATCAGGCTACCCAGCCCAGGGTTCCTGCACCAGGAAGAAAAGACTCCAGAATATTTAGTTGCTAATGCCAGAGGGCTTGATTTTGAGAGCTCCATGGGACTGGGAAAAATTAACTCTTCACTCTGAAAGGATGCACACAAAATTTCACATGCATCAGGACACAGGGCAAAAAGAACAATGTGATAAAACTGTGAGCCAGATGTACCTGCTGGTCTTGGAGGATCTTCCAGAGAGGTGGGGGCAGCTGCAGCTCACCCAGGGGACATAGGCCCTGGGGACAGACCTACTGAGGAACATTTTACTGCGTGAACACTGCTGCTGGTGGCTAGCATCTTGGCTTAACAGTGCCAAGACCTGGCCCCATCCAAAAGCCTGTAGGCACCAATGCTGGGATGCCTCAAGCCAAACAACTAACTAGGTGAGGACACGGCCCTAACCATCAACACACAGGCTGCCTAAGGACTTCCTGAACCCACATTATCTCTAGATACAGCCCTAGGTATGGAGCTGCCCATCAGAGGGTCAATACTCACATCCATCCACCAGTGGGCAGGTTCCAGCCTTTCCCTTAAGGAATCGTGCACTAGTCACTAGGTCAGCAGAGACTAGACATGAGAAAGCCACAGTCCTTCATACCATGGACTAAGCTGGCCCACAGGAGGTCAGCTCCTACACTAGGAACAGCTGTGCCCTTATCCTATCCTCTAGCAGGACAACACATGCTTTGGGACATCCAGGATATTATAGTCAGGGACTGGCACTTGCCCACTAACAATATGAATGAGCTCTGGGATCCATAGGCCATGAAGCAAGACTTCAGAAACTGGCTCTATCTGCAGTATTCCAGCACTAAACTATGACATGTCTTTGCTCAGCAGTGGGTGGGCAGTAGCCTAGAGTCTTGGACATTTAGACCCAGTTAGTCAGCATTAACCCCAGGGTCCCCAAAGTTTCTGCATCCAGACACCTATAGAAAACTTAACATGCATCTTTCTGAAGTTATTTAAAAGCTTTACACAGGAAAGAACACTTTAAAACTCACTCTATGAAACCAGTATTACCCTGATGCCAAAACCAAACAAAGGTGTCACAAAAATGAAACTTACACGCCAACATCACTGACAAACATTGATGCAAATATCCTCAACAAAATGAGCAAATTATGAGAATCCAACAATACAGTAAAATATTCATATGCCATATTCAAGTGGGATTTATCCCTGGAATACAAGGATTTTTCAATATCTGTAAATCAATGAGAAGCAACACGAAAAACAAAGTGAGAAATAAAAAGCATCTCAATAGATGTGGAAAAGTTTCTGATAACTTTTTCTGATAACTTCAATATGCATTTATGGTAAAAACCCCAGAAAGTGGACATAGAGGGAACATACCTCAATATAATAAAATTATGTAACAAACCCACAACTAACATTATACTCAATGGTGGAAACCTGAAATCATTTTCTCTAAGTTCAAGAAGAAGGCAAGAATGCCCACTCTTACCACTTTTATCTAACATGGTTTTGAAAGTCCTAGCCATGGCAATCCAAAAATGAAAAGAAATAAACGGAATCCCAGTTGGAAAGGAAGAAGTAAAACTGTCACTGTTTCTGGATAATGTTATACTATACATAGAAAATACTAAAGATGCCACCAGAAAACTGCTACAGCACATCAATGAAATTGGCAATGTTGTAAGATACAAATTTAACATACAGATATCTGTTGTATTTCTATACATTTACAAGAAAATATCAGAAAAAAAGACATTAAGGAAATCATCGCCTTTATCATTACGTCAAAAATAATACCTAAGGATAAACCTACCTACAGAAGCCAAAAAATCTGAAAACTATGACACCAATGAAAGTCATTGGGCACAACAAAAAGATGGAAAGATATACCATGTTCCTGTGCTGGAAGAATCAATATAGTTAAAATGAGCATACTACCTGTGGCAATCTACAGATTTGATGCAGGCCCTATCAAACTATAAATGCAATTTTTCACAGAATGAGAACAAATAATTTTCAATTTTTATGTAATTACAACAGACTCAGAATATCCAAAACAATCTTGAGAAAGAACAGAGCTGGAGAAATCTCACTCCTTTAATTTAGTAATACTGCAAAGCTACAATAATTAAAGTAGTATGATACTGACACAATAAAAGATACATAGACCAATGGAACAGGGAAGAAAGCCCAAAAGTAAACTCATACAGTTATTGTCAATTAATCTATGACAAAAGAGACAAGAATACACCAGAAGAGAAGACAATCTCTCAGTAAGGAGTGTTGGGAAAATTAAACAAATAGATGTAAAAGAATGAAATTAGAACACTCTCTGACACCATATACAAATTAAGCTCCATATGGTTTAAAGACTTCAGTATATGATGGAATAGTGTGAAACACCTAGAGCAAAATGTAGGCAGAACAATTTTTTTGACATAAATTAAAGCAATATTTTTGAAGCTCCCTATTAAGTAAAGGAAATAAAAGTAAAAGTAAGCAAATGTGACCTAACAAATAACTGCACAGCAAAGGAAACCATCCATAAAACAAAAACACATCCTACTGAATTGGACAAAATATTTGCAAATAAAATGCCAATATGATATTAATTCCCAGCATGTATAAACAACCATATATCTCAGCATCAAAAAAAAAAAAATAACTAATTAAAAAGTAGGCAGAAGAATTAAATTGATATTTTTACAAAGAGGAAGTGGAGAAGGTTTCACTTCACAACCAAGTGAAACTTTGCTTGACATTTCTAGTCATCAAGGCAATGTACATTGGAACCAAAATAAGATAAATCCTCACATCTGTTGGAATCCCTATTATCAAAAAGGACAAAAATAACAAATGTTAATGAGGGTGGGAAGATGAGGGGAAACTTCTGCACTGTTGATGGTAATGTAAATTGCTGGTGCCATTGTGAAAAACAGTATGAAGTTTTCTCAAAAATCTGAAAATAAAACTTCCATGTGACCCAGCAATTCCATCCCTGGGGATATATATATCTGAAGAAACTTAAACACTTATTTGAAAATATACATGCATGCTAGTGTTCTGGAAGCATTATTTACAATTGCCAAGATATAAAAGCAACCTAAAGGTCCATCAACTAATGAATGGATAAAGGACATTTGGGATAGATAGATAGATAGATAGATAGATAGATAGATAGATAGATAGATAGACAGACAGACAGACAAAGATAGATGATAGATAGACAGATTATCTATACACATAATAGGATACTACTCAACCATAACACATGACAATTTGACATTTGTAGCAACATGGATAGATTTGGAGGCCCTTATACTGAGTGAAATAATAGACAAATATTTTATGACATCACTATATGTGGAATCTAAAAAATACAACAAACTAGTGAATATAACAAAAAGAAGCAAAATGGCAGATAGAACAAACATGTGTGGAGGTGGGGAAAGGCAATGTATGGGTGTGGGAGTAGGATGTACACACTTTTTGGTGTGAGATAGGCTTGAGGATATGTTGTACCACAGGAGGAATATATAACAATATTTTGTGATTACTGTAAATGAAAAGTAATCTTTAAAATTGTATAAAAATAACTAATAAATAATCAATGTAATACACCACACTAACAATATAAAGAAGTGAAAAATTTATGGGATGATCTCAAGTGATGCAGAAAAAATACTTATCAAACTATAGGTTTTCATGATTAATAACAAAAGAAACATTAAACAAACAAGTAATGAGGAAACTTTCTCAACCTGAGAGAGGGACTTTATGAAAAACTCACAGGTAAGACTATACTTGATGGTGGAAGACTGAAAGTTTTCTGCTAAGAATAGGAAAAAGACAAAATGCCTGTTTATATTACTTCTTCACATTATACTGGGAGTTCCAGCCAGAGTAATTAACTAAGAAATTAAGTGAAAAGAATTCAAATTGAAAGTAAGAGGGAAAATTATCTCTATTCACAGATGGCAGGCCTATTTATATACATATTGGCCATCTTAAAAATCCAACCAAAAAGGCTATTAGAACTAATAAACTAACCTACCAAATTTTGGCAGCATCAAATGGACAGGCAAAAATTAGTGCAGTTGCTCTATACTAGCAATGAACAATTTCATATAAAATGTGAAAGACAAGCTATAATCTTTTAATGATTTCTAAAAGTCAACAACAAAATAAGAAAACAACCCAGTTACCAAGTTGGCAAAGGACTGGATTACATATTTCTGCAAAGACACACAAATGGCCAAAAAAAATATGGAAATATGCTCAATGTCATTACTTATTAGTGAAATACCATTAAATTATCTACTTTAAAATAGGTAATGGTTGACCTTTCATTTTGTAACTTTTATCTTGATCTTATCTTAATTACACTGCATAGAATGTGTCCATGCAGTGGAATGCTATTTAACCATAAAGAAATGAGTATCAATACATGCTATAACATGGATGAAACTTGAAAACATTATGCTAGATGAAAGAAGCCTGACACAAGAGGTCACTCAATGTATGATTCCAATTATGTGAAAATATCTGGAATATGTTAATGCATAGAGACAGGAAGCTAACTGACGGTTTTCACCCACCAGGAAGAAAGGCTTAGTGGGGAGTGATTGGCTGTATAACTTTGTGAATGTACTAGACATCACTGGCATATCTTTTAAAATGGTTAATTTTATGTCATGGGAATTTTAGCTCAATAGAAAGGAAAGATTCACATAATAAAACACTAACCTCTTTCTCAGAAAAAGAAGTAATGGGACAATAAACACTTATGTTATAATCTACTATTGCTCAGGGCCTTGGAATTGTAGCACTGGATGAACAGTTTTCATTATTTATATCTTCCTGTCAAACATTATCATGTTAATAATTATGAAAACAATAGATTTGTTTGTGTGTTTATTTAGCCTCTCCTTCCTCCCACCCTCCTTTCTTTTTCTTTCTTTCCTTTTTTCCTTACATCCTTCTTTCTCTCTTCTTTTTTCTTTTCTTCTTTCTCTCTTTCTTTTCCTTCTATCTATGTACTCTTTTTTCTTTCTTTCCTTCTTTCTCACTCCCTCCACCCCCTCCCTTCCTTTCTTCTGGTTGGCTATTGAACATGACTGGGAAAGTAATAAGTTGATTTTCACAGTTATTTTGTTACGTGGGAGCTCAAGTAGGATTTATATATATTCTCTTCTATTCCATCATTATAATACTGTTCCACAGAACTTCCTGTTTGGATTCTACTTCAAATATTTCCAGACCCCTCTATACAAACTAACACCACAGCTTTTGTAACTTTATATTATCTAAATGTCACCAAAGGCAAGATCCTTTGTCCTATGCATCATGAGGTCAAACAAAGTGAAACCTCAGAGTTTGGGTTAAAAAAATTTTTATTACATGGCTGATCAAGAAAGATGGGGTGGTTCATTCTCAAGGATACCCTGAACTCCCAGAAGCATTTAAGCAAAGCATATTTAAAGGCCAAGAAAGGGAGTGGATACATCTCAGGTTACATGATCAGCTCATACACAATTCTCTGATTAGTTAATATACAGGAAACAGGGTAGTAAACACCATCAACCAGTTGACGCCAGAAGGTCTGGGTTTCACGAGCTCTTGATCATCAAGTAGTTAATTTCTTCACTTTGGTGATGGTTTTTAGCGTCTGAAAAACTCAGGAAAAATACATGAGATACTATTATCAGAGAGAACCTACAGCAGAGGTTTTTGGGCAGGGGTCTGTCCTGGGATGGCCCAAGTTCCTGCTTCAATACATAAATAGCTTTAAATGCCAGCTTACATCTTAATTTTCACTTTTCCCTCAATATTCTCCTCTTGTTTTCTTCCAACGTCAGCCTAAAGTGTTTCAGTCCTCCAAAATTAAGCCCTCTCCTTTTTTATCAGCTATCTCTGTCTTCTACATGAATCATCCCTTTCCTTCTGATATTCTTCTACAGAAATTATCTTTTGGCTCACTGGCAGAAATGTATCCAAATTTTGTGGTTTCTGAATATGGACCCCTCTCTAAGGGAGAGATGAAATTACAAAATACAGAAATACTCATAAAAGTAAGTGTTCATTGAGATGGGAAAAGGCAAATTGCATTTTAAAAACCTAAGACATCAATCACAAAACACATCAATCACAGTTTTTACATGATTACAAATATATTACTGATATACTCTGCAATAATGATATATTCAAAAATTGTGATATTTTGTTTTCTTGTATTTTTGCTTTCCATGTGTGACTTGTAACTTCATTTATATTTCCATCACCAAGCTCTTAGCCTAATTGATCTATTTCCTTTCAATGTATTTAAACACATCAGAGCAGAGGTAATGATGTTACCAAGCTGAATGTGTGTCCACTTTCTCAATTCAAAGCAAAACCAATCCATTGACACTGGGTTATAGTGAAGGAAATTGCAATATTTATCGCAGGGCACTGAGCAAGGAGACCAGGGAACTCATGCTCAAAAGATACATACTCCCTGATGACTTTCAGGGAAGGGTTTTTAAAGGCAGGGTGAGGGAGAGGATTTCGGGGGCATGATCACCTCAGGGATATTTTCTGATTGGATAGTGATGAGGTAACTGGGTGATACTTTGAGAATGATAGTCATCAAATTTCTGGCTCCAACTGATCGGGGGTCCACATGCTGGTGGTCAGCATGCAGTTAAGTCTTTCTTCCTGTTGGAAATTATTTTCAAAGCAACTCAAAGATATAGTTCAGGATATTATGTATAGCTCTTGAAGAGGAATTAAAGGGCTTTGACATTATTTAATGCCTAAATTATTATTATTGTGTCCTGTTTGACTCTTTTCTTGTCTTTCTGCAATTTCTTACTTCTCTTCTCCTTGGATCTCAGGGACAGCCTAGGAGGCTAAAACTTTCTTTCTTTCTTTCTTTCTTTCTTTCTTTCTTTCTTTCTTTCTTTCTTTCTTTCTTTCTTTCTTTCTTTCTTTCTTTCTTTCTTTCTTTCTTTCTTTCTTTCTTTCTTTCTTTCTTTCTTTCTTTCTTTCTTTCTTTCTTTCTTTCTTTCTTTCTTTCTTTCTTGTTTTTTACAACCAAATGACAGGGAACATGATGGGGTCTGTCCCCAGGAAGACCCCACAAATTATTTATCAACTTCATTTTTTTCTTCTCCTCCTTCTCCTCCTTCTCCTCCTCCTCCACCTCCTCCTCCTCCACCTCCTCCTCCTTCTCCTCCTCCTCCACCTCCTCCTCCTCCACCTCCTCCTCCTTCTTCTCCTTCCTCTTCTTCTCCTTCTTCTTCTCCTTCCTTCTAATCCTCCTCCTCCTCCTCCTTCTTCCTTCTCCTCCTCCTCCTTCTTCCTTCTACTCCTCCTCCTCCTCCTCCTCCTCCTCCTCCTTCTTCTTCTTCTTCTTCTTCTTCTTCTTCTTCTTCTTCTTCTTCTTCTTCTTCTTCTTCTTCTTCTTCTTCTTCTTCTTCTTCTTCTTCTTCTTCTTCTTCTTCTTCTTCTTCTTCTTCTTCTTCTTCTTCTTCTTCTTCTTCTTCTTCTTCTTCTTCTTCTTCTTCTTCTTCTTCTTCTCCTTCTTCTCCTTCTTCTCCTCCCCCTCTTCCTCTTCCTCTTCTTCCTTGTCTTCCTCATCGTCCTCCTCCTTCTCCTTCTTCTGGCTACTTTCTGCTGAAAGGGGGAAAAATCACTTTCTCAAGATTAGAGAAAAGAAAGAGTCATTAACTTTCATTTTAAAGAATTCTTGAGGCACAGGCTTAGTATCAACATATTATACTATGAAAACTTTACCTCTTTCTTTGATTGCTTTGCCACAGCACCTGAACAAGCTTTTGAAAATTAGTAGATATAATACAGTGAGGATAATGATGAAAATGCACCCTATAGTATTTCCCTAAAAGTCTTTCTATTCTGAATAGCAACCAGGAAAATAAATTTTGTAGTTTGATTCCCTTTACGTATGTTTGGTAGCCAAGTAGTCTTTTGAGTTAGCCTATATTTTGGGTTTCATCTTTTCCAGGGGTGTTAATATATACATAACAGGGCTATTAGCCACTACATATATGTGTTTTGTTTGTTTTTTTTTTTTTGCTGAAATATAATTTAAAGCATTTTTTGTTTGTTTGTTTAGTACTATTTTGTATAGAGTATCTGGAGCCTTCTGCTGGAGGCTATGGCTTTAAGCTATCTTGTTTATCACTACTCTTCCTAAACTAAGAGAATTGTTCCAAGAGGAGACCCTGAGATCATAACAGATCATAACATTGTAGTGGGAGGTGCTATCAGACATTGTTTTCAGACTGCTTGGTGATATCCTTGAGTCAGCTACAGTTCAGAAAATTCAAATTCTCAGTAATATAGGAACTTGTCTGGAACAATATACATAGTAATCACATGGCTCCAGTTTGAAAGCTGACTCACAGTTACTCCATTTTGACTTTTAAAAAATACATCCTTTTCTTTCATGGTTAAAGTTGATGTACAATGTATGTCTAAAAGACCACAGGCATGCTGTTTGGCTTAGCCTAAAGTTCATGTTAAAACATATATAAGCTGGAAGACTTTCTCATAGATCAATATATGAAATTTTCCTACATCATTTTCTCCTTTTGATTGTAATTCTTAGATAGAAAGGATTGATGATATGTCTGTTGATGCCAGAGTTGTTGCTGCCTACCCTAAGCCCTTAGTGAGAGGCCTCATATATATATATATGTCTGCCTAGTTATGCAACTTAAAGAAAATCTAATCAGTAACAATGAATAAGCTCAGAAGTATATTAACTGGGAAATATTTTATAGGTTATATGTTTTATCAGTTACACCAAGTCTTTACACAAATATTGTACAGGTTCCTCAAACAGTGGACTTAAAGCAAGCAGGCGTACATGTCATGAGGTATACTCTGTGACAACTTCATTGGGGAATTTTCCCTTCATTTTGATGGAGAGTCAAACATCTGCTAAACAATTTTATCAGACAGTAAGGGATTCTATTAGAATTCTTCAAAATCTTACCCAGTTCAGTGATATAATCTGAAAGTTGTCAGAAATAGTCACTTGTCAGAAAAGTTTTATAAATCTTCCTGAAGATGAAGCATTTTTGAAAAAAATCAGAGAGAAACAATAACTGTCTATAAAAGACAAATGTCTTAAAAAGTCATGATTTATGATCTGATTATAATTAGTTGATAAAGAAGCTTAGCCAAGTTACTGTGACAGGTAACATTTCAAGATAATAACTAGAATTATGACTGATAACATTATACTAGGATATATTTAAATTCCAGGAAGGTCATAATTTCTAGGAAATCTATGTTAATGACACATACTCATAAGTAAGTCATTTAATATACCAAGGAATCCTAACTATTTTAATATTTCTTTCTGAGATGCTTCAGGGGCCCTTTGAAATGCCCCCAGAATTAGCCAGAAGTCAAAAAAATTTATTTAGAATTTGATGTAATACAAGACAATACTCCAAGAAAACTTTGTGGTCTTAATAGAGAAAAGCAAACTCCAGTCTTGTGAAAGGTTATTTTAATAATAAAATTATTTATTTAGTTAAATTTAATCTAATCTTAGCCAGTCTTGAATATGCACAAAATTTCTCAGGCTTCTCTTTATGCAAGATTTCCACAAATTTCCCTATCCACATCATTTTTCCCTTACTTTATTTTCTGCTCAGAATCAATCAACTGTAGGACAAAATTTATTTTCCCTTAGAAAAATATCTTCATTCTTTATACTTACAGCAAATCTATACATACATACATACATAATACACACACACATATATGTATATAAGTTCCTTTCCAGATTCTTTTCAATTATAAGATATTGTGAGATTTTGAATATTGCTCTCTGTGCCATATGGTAGGTCCTTGTTGCTTACCTATTTTATATATAGCAGTGTGTATCTATGAACCCCAAATTCTAAATATATTCCTCTACATTACTTCCCCTCTTTGGAAACCATAAGTTTGTTTTCTATGTATGTGAGACTATTGCTGTTTTCTTGATAGATGTATATGTGTCTTTTTCTAGAATCCACACATAAGTGATATCATATGATATTTGCCTTTCTTTGACTAACTTCACTTAGTATGATGATCTCTAAATCTGGCCACATTGCTGTGAATGGCATTATTTTATTCTTTCTATGCTTGGTTAATATTCCATTATATATGTGGTAATGTGAGGGTGTGTGTGTTGCATATATCAACTTCTTTGCCCATTTATCTGTCCATGGGCATTTAGGTTGCTTCTATGTCTTGGCTATTGTAAATAATGCAATTATGAATATTGGGAATGTATCCTACTTTCTTTACATACTGGAATGATATCCTTATTTTTTCTAGTAGCTTGAAATACATATATATTATCATTTTTAACCTTTAAAATCTTTAATCTGTAGCAAAAAAGAAGTAGCAAGCAATTGTGAATTTTTGTCATACTAGTATTTTGTAATTGGCAAACTAACCTGCATATTCTATAGTCTTCAAAAATTATACTTTCTCACAGTAAAATTTATTTCCTCAATATATTGCAAAGCATGTATCCAATAAACATAAACATCTTTAAATTTTCATTCAGAAAAATGCAAAAATATTTAAATTTAAACTTGTCTAACAATCCATTTTCCAGTGTTTTATCTTATTTAAAAATGATAGAGACCTTCAATTAATTCATATTTGACTTAATTTAGTGTAACCCTAGGTTTCAAGTTACCAAAAATTTGGAGAAACTATTTAGATAGACATAGATAAAACATAATTATTTCCAAAGAGTTTACCTAAAAGATTGTATCTGAGTTATTTCTATTTCATTCCTTATAACAATATTATCATGCCAAGTTAACTTTTTCCTTGTTGACAAATTTTGAAGCAGATAAAATATGAACTTACTGAATTTCAGTAAACATAGCTATAAAAAGATTTATAGTTGATGCATATGTGATGTTAAACACATCTGTATTCATTAAATTAATAGGCTTAAAGTAGCTTTAATTCTAGACCTTAATTTAATACTAAATATGACCCAGGTCAGATGAAACTGAAAATCATTTGGGCATTTGATTGATTAGAATTTACTTTACTTTAAGACATTTGAATAGAGCTCATTTACAAATTACCCTTTTTTTTTATATAAAATCAGAGATCTCATAACTTTAACACTTAGTCATGAATCAGGTATTTTAATGTAGAACTTTTTAGTTTATAAAACAGTTGAAATAGGTTAACACACTTGATTCTAAAAAGACCTCTCCCCATACCCATTTTTTTTCCAGGTTTAACTAATTAAGCCTGGGGTGTTTAAGAGAGCAGGACCCTATGGAGACTTCTCTGGAAAGACCCCTCCACCAATCCTCTGTTTAGCTCCTCTTTGAAGTACCTAGATAATTGTATCTGATGCACATTTCCTTTGTAGATTTCCAGATGATAAAATTCCCAGCAAAAGGAAGAACTTAACTATATGATGACCATAAGCATGTAGCTCCCTGGCCTACCAGAAGATTGAGGATTGATCTTAACCCAAGTGACACTGCCATGTTACCTAACCATCAACCAATCAGAGAATTGTTTAGGAGCTGATCACAGACCCTGTGACACACTTCCTTCATCTGGCCTCTAGAAACGTTTTACTGAAACCCAATCATGAGTTTGGAGTTTAGAGCACAAGCCACCCATCCTCCTTGTACTGAGACCTTTATAATAAACACTGCCCTATCCTTCACCACAGCCTGGTGTAAGTCGATTATCTTTACTGTGTATGAACAGATGGATCCAAATTTGTTTTCGTAATAAAATTACATGTTGGACCAGTGGACTCCTTGTGACTTTAATTTGTGTAGCTTTTTAAACTAGATTTCTTTCATTATCTGTTAAGTGTCTTGGGTTCTCCTTCTGGTAGTTTAAGGACCACCATGGGTGCTGAGGTCCTTGGGTGGCCAATTCTTATTTGTGTCCATCACAGAAAATATTTGTTAATTAAAATGAGCAGATCTTTCCCTATACGGACAGGTATGGTGTTAGGAATTGCCTCTACCACTTTCCCAAGACTCTCAGTTGCCGGATGGTCCCAAAGGACTCTACTGGTATGAGTCTCTGTTGCCTTCTAGATTTCAGGCAAGGGAGAGAAGCCTGCTCTGAGTTACTTCCTGGTCAATAAAACTCTGAACAAAACAAGAAAAACCACATCCTAAAATTGATAATTATGTTTATTTGGCAGAATTTCTGAGGACTTCATTTCTTGGAGGCAGCTTTAGATAGATTCCGTGCATAGAGCCTAATGTGGCATATACTTTCCTGAAAGTGTCTTTTCATCTTTTTATTTGTTTCATAAGGAGAGTTCAACATGTATGAAATCTGTGATTTCATTGGGAGTGGAAGAAAAGGCTTTTCAGAACATTGAATTAGGGCTGTTTCCCAAATGCAAAACTATGTGATTCCAAACAAGCAGATCAAGTGAATTTCCCACAAAGATTCATTCCCTAGAATAGAGAAAGGACATGTGATATGTTGAACTTAACCACATGCTTAAGAGAGTTTAGAAAATCACACCTTTCTACTTTATTTGTATTTTCCTAGAAAAAGATTCAAGAGTGGTGTAGTGGATAATCTATGGGTGATTTTGAAAAAAGGCCTTTAAGATTATGCAGATTGGCTTGTATTGCAAACTGAAAATTGATGTGTCCCCAAGAAGGCAGTGGAAGGAATATTTCCACACATTTTCTTCCAAGGAATGGAGAATATGTAGAAGGTGAAGTGTACATAGACTAATGCTGAAGAGGGTTTCTAACCACCAATTTTAAAACATTCCTTTTATATTTCCAGAGAAAATTTTAGGTTATCTCTAATAAGTTATCTACATGAGAGTTGGACAGAAGTTATTTCATAATAAGTATTTAGGCTACCCTCTGAAAATCAAAATCCATGCATTCTCAACAATGCAGAGGAAGGGAATTTTCCAGTCATTCTGTTCCCGGAATGAAACCTCTGTGTAGGATTTTTGTGCACTTAGTGTGAATTGGAAGACAATTTCTAAGAACATTCTTTGCCACTTTCATAGGATGCTTCCTATGGACAGTGTAGAATGAAGGGAAATTGATATTCTAATGGCGACTTTGAGTGAAGGCCTTTCAGAGTATACACAGATATTTCTCCCCAACATGCAAAACTATTTGCTCCTGAAAGTTTGAATGAAGTTAATTTCCCACCCGTGTGTCTGAGGGTTATCCAATTGTGTAAGATAAAGCACACAGAGCATTATATTGAGAAGATATACTCACCATTTTTCATTTCACCTTTGACTGCATGTAAGTAGAAGACACTTCAGCATAGATGAAGTTAAATATAAAAAGTCAAATTGCAGAGAATGTCTTACAGAGCATAGATTTAGGCTTGTTTCCCAAAGACAAGAGCCATGTCTTTAAAAAAAGGCAGAAGAGGGAAAAATTCCAAATGTGCTGGATTCCAAGTTTGGGAAATATTTAGCAAACTAGGTGCATCCAACACAACGTGCTTCATCTTGTCACAGAAGTTCTTTTCACCATTTCAAAATTTGCTCGATAAAGAATTTCAATGAAGGGAAATTTATGTTATAAACAAGTGTTTTAATGCAGGCCACTTAGAACATAGGGATAAGATGGTTTTTCAATCCCACAGCTTTTGTGAGCCCAGCAAAGCAGAGGAAGGAAATTTCCAACACAGAAACTTTCCTTTAATGAAAAATATCTACAAGAAAAAATGCAGATAGCCTAATGCTCAAGAGAGTTTCTATCAGCTGTGTTTTCAACTTTCCTGGTGTCTTTCCAAAAGACAATCAAAGAATAGATGAACTGAGTGGTCTTCATGTGAGTGTGTGAGAAGGCTTATCAGAAATTGTAGCTGGGCTTGCTTTCCAAACACAAAATCTATATGATTCCTACAACGCAAAAAAAGGAAATTTTCCACACTCATTTTGTTCCCAGGATGAAATGTCTGTCAACTTTTGGGTATATCTGGCCTAATTTAGAAAACCCATGTAAACAGTACTGTTCTCACTTTCCTTAGTATGCTTCCTACAAAGAGTGAAAGTGAGGGGCTGTTGGTGTTCCTAAGATGAGTTTGAGTGAAAGCCATTCAGAACAGGCACATAGACTAATTTCAAAAACCATAGAATTCTGTGTTCCCAATGAGGTACCTGAAGGTGCTATACTTTTTCTGTTTGATACTCAGGGTCGTATGTTTGTATAAGATTCAGAACACATAGCCTCTCTCAGAAAAGACATACTCCCATTTTTATCACCTTTTCTGGCATGCTTTCCAGTAACATTTTCTAGGTGGGTGAATATAGATATCTCAAGACAAGTTCGACTGAATTTTCAGAACCTGGAGATAAGCTTGTTTCCCAATAAAACATTTCTTAAGAGGAAAGCACAATAAAGAAATTATCATTACCCATTAGATTCCCAGGATGGAACATATGTTCAAGATTTCATGCATGTAGACTTAGGTGGTGGAGACATTCCTACAATGATGTTTTCACAGTTATTTGTTTCACAAAAAGAGTTGAACATAGGAGAAATCCACGATTTCTTGGGGAGTAGAAATGAAGGCTTTTGAGAACTTTGAAATAAGGCTGTTTCTCTAATATAATAACTATGTGAGTCCAATCAAGCAGATGGAGTGAATTTCCTACACATATTCATTCCCTGGAATAAAGAAGGGAAATGTGATATTTTGAACCTAATGTCATGGTAAGAGAGTTTCTAGAATCAAATTTATCTACTTTTTTGATATTCTTCTTACAAAAAGATCCAGGAGCAATAAAGTGAATTGTCTATGTGTGATTATGAACAAAGGCCTTTAGAAATATGCAGACATGCTAGTCACCCTAACTGAAAGTCAATGTGTCCTCAACAAGGCAGAGGAAGGAAACTTTTCATGCAAGTTCTCCCTGAGAATGGAGATCTACAAGTTGATTTGCACCTAGACTAATGCTGAAGAGATTTACTATCCACCAAGTTATCAAAATTCCTCTGATCTTCACAAGGAGGCAATTTTAGGTTGTCTGAAATGAATTGTCTAAATGTGAGTTGGCCAGAAATTCCCTCATAATATGCAGATTTGTTACCCTCTGAAAATTAAAATCCTTGCATTCCCAACAATACAGAGGAAGGGTATTTTCCATAGTCATTCTGTTCTCAGAATGAAATCTATGTCAAAGTTTTGTGTGCACCTAATGTGAATTGGAAGAGACATTCTAGCAACATCTTTCCATCTTTCCTTGTATTCTTTCTATGGACAAAGTAAAATGAAGGGAAGTTGGTGTTCTAAAGGTGAGTTTGAGTGAGGGCCTTTCAGGCTATGCACAGAGACTTCTCATCCACACACAATATTCTGTGCTACTGAAACTTTGGATGAATTCAGCTTACTCCCAAGTGTGTCCCCAGTTAATCCAATTGTATAAGACAAAAAGACCGTAATATTGAGGAGTTATTATCACATTATTTTTTTCACTTTTGATTTCATGATACATAGAAGGCATTTGAGATGGGTGAATTTCAGGATCTAAAGTCCAGTTGCAATGAAATATTAGGGAACATGGTGATAGGCTTGTATTCCAAAGACAAAAGCCATGTCTTTGAAAAAATACACAATGGGGAAAGCACCCAAATGTGTTAGATTCCAAGATTGGAACATGTTTACAAGACTGGGTACATCTAACACAAAGTGCTTCATCTTGTCTAAGTAGTTCTGTACACCATTTTGAAGTTTGCTTGATAGAGATTCAACAAGGGGAAATTCATGATTTAAGAGGGAGATTTAAAGCAGGGTATTCAGAACTTAGAGATAGGATAGTTTCTCATTCCCACAACATTTGTAAACACAGGAAAGCAATGTATATTCCCACATAAAATATTTCTTTAATGAAAAATATCTACAAGATGCAGTGTAGATAACCTAATGCTCAAGAGACATTATATTGGCAATGTTTACAAATTTCCAGCTGTCTTTCCAAAAGATAATCAAAGAATAGATGAAGTGAGTGGCCTTAATGTGAATGTGTGAAAAGGCCTATCAAAACTTGCTATTAGGCTTTCTTCACAAACGCAAAACTTTGTGATCCCTATAATGCAGAAGAAGAAGATTTTTCACTCTCATGTTCCCAGGATGAAACGCTTGTCATAGTTTGAGTGCACCTGGCCTAAATTAGAAGTCCCATTCAAACAATACTCTTTTAACCTTCATTAGTATACTTCCTAATGGCAGTGTCAAGTGAAATGCTATTGGTGTTCCTAAAATGAGTTTGATTGAAAGCCCTTCAGAACAGGTATATAGACTAATTTTGGAAACCACAGAAATCTGTGCTTCCAAAGAGGCTCGGGAAGTAGATATATTTTTTCCACTTGATTCCCAGGGTTGATGACTAAGATTTGGCACAACAGTCTTCCTGGAAAGAGATATTCTCCCACTTTTATCACCTTTCTTGGCATGCTCTTCAGAAACTTTTTCAAGATTTGTTAAATTCGACATCTCAAGGCAAATTTGAGTGAACTTCCTTCAGAACCTAAATATAGTCTTCTTTCCCAGACAGAGGAATCATTTCTTCCAAAGAAGGCACAAAAAAGAAATTATCCTTACCCATTCAATTTCCAGAAATAACATGTCATCCAGATTTTGTGAATGTAGACATAGTTAGTAGAGACTTTCCTACAAATGTCTTTCCACATTTTTTTGTTTTCTCATATAGAGAGTTTTACATAAAAGAAAACTGTGATTCCATGTGAAGTTGATGTGATGGCCTTTTGGAAATTTGAACTAGAGATGCCCAAATGCAAAATGTATTTGATTTCCAATCAGGCAGATGGAGTGAATTACCCACATACATTTCTTCCCCAGAATTGAGAAGTGTTATATGATATAATGAATACAACGTCAGGTTTAGGAGAGATTACAAACTCAAATCATTCTTCTTTCTTGCTATTCTTCCTAGAGAAATGTTCATGAGAGCTGAAGTAAATGATCTATGTTGGATGATGAACAAAGGCTTTCAGAATATGCAGAGAGGCTAGTCTCTCCAACTGGAAATTGATGTGTTCCCTAGAAGGCAGAGGAAGGAAAATTTCCACACATCTTGTTCCTCAGAATGGGGAAGGTCCAGAAGATGAATTGCACCTACACTAATGCTGAAGAGGATTTCTCTGAACCAGTATTTCAACATTCCTCATAGCTTTCCAAAAAGGGAATATTAGGTTAGTTGAAATGAGGTGTTTAAATGTGAGTTGGCAAGGTGTTTCCTTAAAATATGTTAGGTAGGCTATAGGCCAAGTAAAAATTCCTGAATTTCCAACATTTCAGAGGAAGGAAATTTTCCACAGCCATTTTGTTACTAGACTTATGTGAATATTTTGTTTGCAGCTAGCATGAATTTCATGAGACTTTCTAACAACCTACTTTGCACATTTCCTTGTATGCTTTCTATGGACTTAATAGAGTCTGGGGAATTTGGTGTTCTAAAAATGAGATTGAGTGAAGGCCTTTCAGAGTATGAACAGAGATTTCTACCCCACATGCAAAGCTCTGTGCTCCAGACAGTTTGGATGAAGTCATCTTCCAAATCCCAGTGTGTCACAGATTTATCCAATTTTATAAGATGTTTCATAGACCATAATATTGAGGAGTTATTCTCCCATTATTTTTTTCACCTTGGACTTAATGCTACCTAGTGGGATTTCAAGATTGGAGAAGCTAAGAAACTAAAGTCAAGTTGCAGTGAAATCTTACAGAATATGGAGATAGGCCTATATGCCAAAAACGAAATCCATGTCTTTGAAAAAAGTCAGAAGTGGGAAAACGTCCAAATGTGTTAGTTTCCATGATGGAAAAATGTTTCCAAGACTGGGTGCATGTAACATAAATTTCTTCAACCTGTCCAAGTAGTTCTTTTCATCACAATGTTTGCTCAGTAGAGAGCTTCAGTAAGGGAAAGTTCATAACTTCAGAGAGAGTTTTAATTCAGGCCATTCAGAACACACAGATAGGACGGTTTCTCAATCCCACAATCTTTGTGATCACAACAAGGCAAATGAAGGAATTTTCCCACACACAACCTTTCCACTCCTAAAAAATATCAAGATGCAATGCAGCTAGTCTAATGCTGAAGAGACATTCTTTCTGCAATATTTCCAACTTTCTGGTTTTCTTTCCAAAAGACAATCAAATAAGAGTTTAAGTAATTGGCCTTAATGCGGGTATTTGAAAAGGCCTATAGGAATTTACAGTTAGGCCTACTTCCCAAACACAAAAACTCTATTACCCCGTATAGATGAGGGATATTTTCTGCATTCACTATTTTCCCATGATGAAATGTTTGTCAACACTTGGGTGCATCTGGCCTAAATTAAAAGACCCTTTCAAACAGCACTCTTTTCACCTTTCTTAGTATGCATCCTACAAGCATCATAAAGTGAGAAGTTGTTGGTTTTCCTAAGATGAGTTGGAGTGAAAGCCATCCAAAACAGGCACATAGACTAATTTTGGAAACCACAGAACTCCATACTCCCAATGAAGCATTTTATGTAGCTTTACTTTTTCTGTTTGATTCCCAGGTTTGCATCTTTGTATAAGATTCGACACAATAGCTTTCCTGGCATAAGTTATTCTCCCCGTTTATCACTTTTCTTGGTTTGCTCTCTAGAAACATTTTCAAGATGGGTTAAATTTGATATCTCAAGACAAGTTTGAGTGAACTTCTTTCAGAACATGGATATAGGCTTCTTCCCCAGACACAGAAACCGTTCCTTCAAAGTAAGGCCTGACAAAAATCTTATCCTTACCCATTAGATTTCCAGAAAAGAACACGTCTTCAAGATTCTGTGCATGTAACCTAAGGTAATAGAGGCTTTCCTACAAATATCTTTTAACATTAACTTTTTGTTTCCTAAAGATGATTCAACATTCGAGAAAGTCGTTATTCCATGTTGCATTGATGTGATGGCCTTGTAGAATATTTAAACAGAAGTGTTTCCCAAATACAAAAATTAATTGACTTCCAACCAAGCAGATTGAATGATTTTCCCACAAACATTCCTTCTCCAGAATTAAGATGTTTTATATGATGTATCTCATCTGTAGGAGAGATTTCAAAATCAAATATTTCTAATTTCTTGCTATTCTTCCTAGAAAAATGTTCATGAGAGGTGAATTAATGATTTGATTATGAACAAATGCCTTTCCAAATATGCAGATAGGCTAGTTCCTCAAACTGAAATTGGATGTGTCCCCAAAAAGACAGGAAGCAAAATTTCCACATATCTCATTCCTTAAAATGGGGAAGGTCCAGAGAATTAATTGCACTTTGACAAATGCTGAAGACGGTTTCTTCACCAATATTTCAACGTTCCTCATATCTTTCCAAAGAAGCAATATTTGGTTAGCTTAATGGATTTGTCTAAATTTGAGTTGGACAGATGTTCCTCCATAACATGTAGGTAGGTTACAGGACAAATATTAAAATCCCTGCATTGCCAATAATTCAGAGGAAGGAAATTTTCCACAGCTGTTCTGTTCCCAGAATGAAAGCCCATGATTGGGAATCAAATTGTAACAGAACCCAGCTGCCTCTCACCTTTAAGAAGAACACGTGTGCTCAGTAGCTGCTTTGCAAGCTGGGGCCTGTGCATCAGCACTCCTGTCTCCTATCTTTAAAATCTGTGACAATGCCTTTCTTGCATAGTTGAGATTTTAGATATCACTTTGCTCTTTGCAAAGCAATGACCCATGCCCACAGATATATATGGCTGGCCTGCCTGCTCTTAGATAGACTGTTATCCCCAAAACAAGGAACTGGCTCATCTGGTGGTCTGCTTTCTAATTAATATATCTAAAGAATCTATCTTTTTCCATCTCCCCATGACTTCCCTAATGATAAATTAAGCCTTTATGCTCACTGTGGATTCTACACTTTCCATCTCATGCTATCTTTCCCTAAATTCCTGCATACATCACACAGCTGTTAATGATTTTTTCCTTTGATTATACACAATAAATGTGGGAGCATTTGGTGGGCTCGTGCAGTTGGCTTCCAAATCCCTTTCACTCTCTGAAGTTTTTCCACAGAATCTCAAGTAATTCATTTCATCTTGGTGGGGGTTCTGCAGGCCAGAACCCACAACTGGTGACCCTGACATGATTGACTACACAGAGATGGAATGAAACTTAATAGCAAGATAGAGAAACTGCATCTGGATCCCTTTAAATTTCATCGTGGTAAGGAAAAAGCAAAGCCCGTTTGAGATAGTTGCCAACTTGCCTAGATTTCAGTGAGATCCTTGTTTTCATTTCACTTTCTTATTATGGGTCAACTATCCAAGAAACAGATGATGTACCTACACATGTTGCAGCAGCTGCTGAAAGCATCTCATTGCTCTATCAGAAGAGCAACTTATTAAATTGTTAAGAATGGTACAGGAGACTTGTCCCTGGTTTCCAAATCATGGAACAATTGATTTAAAACCTTGGGAACTCATTGGTAAGACATTAAAATATAGACATCAGCAAGGGGAGAAAATCCCCACTTTCATTTTAACTACTTGGACTTTGATACACACTGCTTTATATCCCTTGTTTCCTTCTTGCAGAATAATTATGCTAAACCTGAATCTCATTCTCCCCCTTCCTCTCCTCCTACTTCTTCTCCTCCAGTCCTTTCTACACCATCTGCCTCTCTTTCACAGGACATCTGCTACTACTACTGCCTCCTCCTTCCACTCCTGAAGAGTATGTTTGTAAGCAAACATGTTTGTAAGCTATGGAAAAATGTTTTAAAGAAGGCTTACATTTAAAACAACCACATGCTTATCTGGTGATTACAGGGCATGGGCAAGGTGTTAAATATGAGGCTAAGTATGAAGTTATTTCTTAGTATTCAAGGACCTAAAAGCTAGTATTATAGAAAATGTAATTCAAAGTTAATTTACTAAAGGTATTCTTTATATAGTTGAAAATGCAAATGTTATGACTCCTTGGGATTTTACAGCTCTTATAAAAACTGTCTTAACTCCTGCTCAGTTTGCTGTTTGGTCTTCTGAATATTATGAAGATTGTCTCTTACAAGCTGCTCATGATGCTAAAGCTGGTAAGACATATCTATAGAAATACTTGAAAGAGCAGGTCACTATGCTGATACTCAGCCACAGATCCATATGCATGGGATGACTTTTCAGCAATGTACTGATATTGCCACCATGGCATGGTGTAAAGTTCCTAATACCAAAACTGCTACAGGCTCCTTTATTACCATTCAACAAGGCACTGAAAAATCTTATGTTGATTTTATTAATCACTTAGAACAGAGCATCTCTCACCAAGTAGATAACCTGGAGGCAGTGAAAGTGCTCTTACAACAGATGGCTTATTAAAATGCTAATGCAGATTGCCAGGCATCTCTTGCCAGTATTCAAACTCAAAACAAAACTATTGCTGACTATGTAAGAACTTGCCAATATGTGGGAACTGAAACCTATAGTGCCCAGGTCCTTGCATCTTTAATGAAATTCCTTATGCTGTGACCTGCTTTAAGTGTGGTAAACATGGCCATTTTTAAAGGGAATGCTGCCAATCCAATAAGGGAGGGCAAGGAGGTCAACCTCAAAAATTACCTAACAAAGACTGCCCCAAGTGTGACAAAAGAAGACATTGGGCAAACCAATGTCATTCTAAATTTGATAAGGATGGCAACCTGTTTTCACAAAATGTGAAGTGGGGTGCAAGCTCCCACATCCCAAACCCTAAGTGGAACAATCCTGCCTGGTCAGCTCAAACAGAGGTCTTTATGACCCAGAATCCTCAGTCTTGTCCTATGGAAACCCCTTCAGCTATGTCTCCACAGTGGACTTATGTTATACCTCAGATATAATTCTTAAGGGACAAGATTGTATATACTCTGCCTCTACTGGAATCTCTGGCCCTTTCCCTTAAGTGATCCAGGTCTAATCATAGGCTGCTCAGGCAAATCACAGCAAGGCATACTGGTTTTACCTCAATTACTTGATTCTAACATTGCTGGTAAAGTAAAAGTGCTTTTACAATCCTCCTGACTTCATGTCCTCCTTTAGCTATAACAGCCCTTTACTGGGCAGAAAGAATTGTGTCTCAACAGCCTCTTTTACTGGTAAATCTAAATGGCATAACTATTCACGGTTTATTAGTTACAGGGGCAGAAAATTCTGTTATCATGCAACACAAAAGACCTCCTAAATGGGAAAAGTCTGTAGGCCAATCAATCATTACTGGTGTTAGTGGAACAAATTATCAATGCAAAGTAAAAAATCTCTCAAATATGTAGGCCCTGAGGGGCAAGTCATTTATATCCAACCATTTATTTTACCCATTCTGGTCTTCCCATGGGGTAGAGACATTTTAAAACAATGGAAAGTCATTATAGAGACTTTTGAGTAGGGGCCACTGTTAAGATAGCTCACATTCCACTGGTCTGGACTCTGTCCACACCCATTTGGATTGAGCAGTGGCCCTAAAAGGGGTCTGTCCCTCTCAAGCAAATTTATTAATTCAGAAACAATTGGCTGCTGGACATATTAAATCCTCTACAAGTACATGGAATACGTCTATATTCATCATTCCAAAAAAGATGGGCAAATAGTGATTAATAGATGACTTAAGAGCTAATAATGCAACCATTCACCTGATGGGGGCCTTACAGCCAGGTCTCCCTAATCTTTCCATGCTTCCTTCTGATTGGCCCTTAATTGTAATTGACTTAAAACACTGCTTTTTTTTTTTTTTTACCATTCCTTTAGCTGAATAAGACAGAGAAAGTTTTGCCTTTTCTCTACCTACTGTAAATAATCAAGATCCTCTTTCACATTTCCAGTGGAGAGTTATTCTGCAAGGGATGATTAATAGCCAAACCATCTGTCAATATTTCGTTCATCAAGCTCTGCTTCCAACTCACTCTTGACATCCTGCTTGTCTGATCTATCAGTGTATGGATGACATTCTTTTAGCAGCTCCTTCACAGACACAACTAATCTCTGCTTATGAATTTCTACAATCCTTCTTGGCTTCTTTTGTTTTAAAGATAGCTCCAGATAGTGCAAATTTAGCAACCTTGAAAATATCTGGGTTAAATTGTTTTGCACCTGTCTCGTCTCAACCTATTCATTTAATGACAGAAATCCTACAAACTCAATGATTTTCAAAAATTTCTCAGGGCCATTATCTAGATCCATCCAGTTCTTGGCATCCCTACAGGTCAGTTGTCTAACTTGTTTAATACTTTAAAAGAGAACCCTGATTTAGACTCCCCAAGAGCACTAACTCTGGAAGCTTTGCAAGAAGTAGTCCTTGTGGAGCAAGTTTTTTGCAAAAGCAGCTTTCTCATTGACAAATTGGAAATCCTGTTTATCTATTTCTTCTTCCAACCCTTCGCTCTCCCACAGGTCTCTTAGGACAGCTGATTAATGGATGAAGGTGCCTTGAATGGCTTTTCCTTCCTCATCCCTTTAGAAAAACTTTAATGGCTTATACTCAACAGCTTACAAATTTGCTCTTCAAAGGACGACTTTGCTGTCAACAACTAATTGGTTATGACTCTGATGTTATCTTCCCTGAAATTTCACTGGGAGCTTAAGCTGTTTATTCTCACAGTCTTTGAAATTTCAGACAGCTTTGGCTGACTTCATGGGACAATTTATTTATTCTTTTCTCTCAGACAAAGTATTACAAAAATTATCTTTACTTAAAGCCACTTTACTTTCTAAGGAAATACATTTCCCTATTCCAGGTGCTCTTAAAGACTTTATTGATGGTTCTGGAAAAACTACTAAATTGGCCATTGTATGGTTTTATAAAAAATCTGGAAAAACTTGATTACTTCAGGTTGGCTCTCTACCCAGAGAGCTATACTGAAAGCTGCCAGTATGGCTTTACAACACTTTTCTTCCCAATCCTTCAATATGGTTGCAGACTCTCAGTATTTTGTTTATGTAGTGCAGCATATAGAGAAAGCTATTGTAAAAGACTTAAATACTTAAAACCTATTCTCTCTTTTAATTCTCTTCAATCCTTCTTTGATAAATTACAACAACCTTTATTCATCACGCATATACACTCTTACAGTAATCTGCCTGGCCTTTTGACATTAGGAATTGAAACTGCTGATCAATTTGTTGGCTTTAGCTAGGACTTTAAGGCTGCACAACATTCTTATGAATTTTTTCACCAAAATTATAAATCCCTCATCAAAAAGTTTCATCTCACCAAGGCACAGACTAAGCAAATCATTGCTGCCTGTCCTGACTGTCAATGAATAGCCACGAGTCAACAATCAAGGGGTGTCAACCTCAGAGCCTTATCCCCTAATCAGGTATGGCAAATGGACATCATATACATGCCCATCCTTTGGGAAATTGAAATATCTATATGTCTCCATTGATAATTTTTCTCATTTTGTCTCATCCTCCCTGCATACCAGGAAACAAACTAAACATTTTTTCAAACATCCCTCTTTTGCATATATGGGTAAGCCTCAACAGACTAGGATGGACAATGGCCCTGGTTATATATCTCAAAAATTTGAACTATTCTGTTAAGATTCTGAAGTTCAACATATTACTGGAATTCCTTATAATCTCACATGTCAGACACTTATTGAACAATCCCATCATACCTTAAAACAAATGTTAAAACAAAAAAGGGGGAACCCATTGGCGACACCACCAGCAGATTGTTTGAATAAAAGATTGTACACCCTTAATTTTCTTAGCTGTGATACCCAAGGTTTAGCAGTAGCAGAAAAGAACTTTATGCAGCATTCAGAGGATATCTCAAAAGCTAAATTTCTTATCAAAGATACAGCCCTAGAGTCACCAAACAGGGAGGGCCATTATGAATTGCTAGCCAGGTGGCTACCTGTTCATCATGTCAAACCCTTTATCAAGCCGTCCCATGGATTGGAGCAACCAGAGGAACCCAACTCTAGACGTGCAGCTTGCAAAGGGAATTGAAAATCTAAATCTGAAAGGACGGCAAATATCAAAGCCAATGAAGCCAACAGGACAAAGCCCTCTTAAACAGAAATGTCAGATTGACTCTGCAACACCCCGGATAACAGCCTCCACCCAGGAAGCAATTAACATCTCTTGGGGCCATATAAAGAAATTAGATTCTCAGGCCACTAAGGTCCTGAGGGAGGCAAAAATGCCTTACCCTCCAAAATACAGATTTCTGGCTTATCTAGCAGTAATTTCTCATGCACTAAGTCAGGTATTGTTGCTACTTTTACTATTTCTGTCACTTCCTTTAAGTACAGGGGCCCATCTGTACTGGGCTCACATTATTGACCTTCTGATTTTCCAGCCAGTCACTTGGTGGGATGCAGACCCCCCACTCAGCACTAATGATACTCAATGAACTGAAGGAGTCTGGCTCCCTCATCAAAGTCATCTGTTAGAAAATTGTGATTGGATGATGTTAAATGAAACTGCTTCTTTGATCACCTCTCCCCCCCCAAATTTTGTGTCTAATATCCCTTCATCCTTTTGCTTATGTGCTAAGACCCATACTTATTTATATTATTTACCTAAAGACTGGAACAAAACCTGCCAATTAAACTTTCATTTTTGCAGCAGATTTTGACATTAATCAAACAACCTCTGCAGCCTTTCCTCCACCTATTGCTCATTGTCATATATGTAAAGAATGAAGTCCTTGTAGTAATCCATCTCTTGGGTCCTTTGATGGGTGCCCAATCCCATTGGAGCCCCACTTATTAACTATACAGCCTGTGATCAGGGCCCACAAACATATCTTTCTGCTAATCATACTTGTATTGGTTTTGGCCTTCCAGCCCCCTCCCAAGTAACCTGGATGGATGGGGGACTTTCTGGACCTGTTTTACACCTCTCTGACTCTCATGCTTATAGTCCCTGGCACATTAATCTCTAGCCCATTGCTTTGCCTTTCTTTCCCAGAACTCTATCACATGGCACATATGTTACTAATACAGTTATTAATACTCAGTTTTATTGTATTGGTTTAGGCTCTTATGTCTCTGATCATGTATTATTGTGTGCTACTCACACTTATGTTTTTTGTATGATATCTTCTATTCTTAATGTTACATTAGAAGATGGACTTTATATTACCCATGCCCAGCCTCTGGCCTGGTATACTTCTTGTATTGGCCCAATAAACAACTTCCCCAATATCTCACAGGTTCTCATCCTAAAGTGACAACCACAGGTTTGGCTATGTGTTAATTTAACCCAACCCTGGAAGTTTGAAAATGGTTTTGTTAAATTAATCATGCATTTCAAAGTGGAGACCAAAACGCTTTACTGGTTGGATGACTGCTTTTATCATTTCAGCCATTGTTATTCTTGCTACTGTTTCAGTAGCAGCAGTGTCCCTTAGCAAATCAATCTATAAAGCTCGAGTTGTTAATCTTATGGCTAATGTTACTTACGCTATGATAACTCAGAGTCTAATTGATAATGCAATTATGCATTGGCTTCAGTCCTTGGAAGCCACTTTGGAATGGATTGGTGATCGACAACAAGCCACTGTTGATAGCCAGCCCCTGCAGTGTGATTGGCAAAATGATAAGATATGTGTTACTCTTCTTAAATATAATCACTTCTGTTATTCCTGACGCATTATTAAAAAAACAACTTCAGGAGTTTTACCTTCTGATTTACAAAATAATGTTGATACTCTTTCTGCCCAGCTGCATCAGCAGCTGCACCAGGAGACTCAAACAAATATGGAAGAGGAATTGTATGATAATATGAAATGGCTTAAACCTGACAACTGGTTTCATGGCCCCAACCACTGCACATGGATTATTGGATATTCCATAGTAATTGCTTGTGTCTTTTTATAGTCTGCAAGGTAATTTAATCCTTCCATGCCTCTTCAAATCAACAGCGCCAAGTGATGATGTCCCTTCTACAGTTAAAAATGATCTCATTCAACAGAAACAAAATAAGTGGATATGTGGGAGCCCATGATTGGGTTAACAAATTGTAACAGAACGCAGCTGCCTGTCACCTTTAAGAAAAACAAATGTGCTTAGTAGCTGCTTTGCAAGTAGGCTCCTGTGCATCCGCACTCCTGTCACCCTGTCATAAAAAGCAAAGACAATTAATTGCTTGCATAATTGAGATTTTATTTTATTATTTATTTATTTATTTATTTATTTATTTATTTATTTATTTATTTACTTACTTACTTACTTATTTACTTATTTATTACATTTTTAAATTGAGTAATAGTCATTTTACAAGGTTGTGTCAAATTCTAGTGTAGAGCACAATTTTTTAATTATACATGAAATTATATATATATATTCATTGTCACATTTTTTTTACTTTGTGCTACCACAAGGTCTTGTATATATTTCCCAGTGCTATACAGTATAATCTTGTTTATATATTCTGCATTTTAAAATCCCAATCTGTCCCATCCCACCCCCCCTTGGCAACCACAAGTCTCTATTATACGTCTATTAGTCTGTTTCCAATTTTTATTTATTTATTTATTTATTTATTTATTTATTTATTATTAACTAATTTATTTATTTATTTATTTTACATTCCATATATGAGTGATCTCATATGGTATTTTTCTTTCTCTTTCTGGCTACTTCACTTACAGTGACATTCTCCAGAAGTATCCATGTTGCTGTAAATGGCATTATGTTGTCGGGTTTTGTGGCTGATTAGTATTTCATTGTATAAATATACCACAGCTGCTTTATTCAGTCATCTGTTGATGAACATTTAGGCTGTTTCCATGTCTTGGCTATTGTAAATAGTGCTGCTATGAACATTGGGGTTCAGATGTCATTTTCAAGTTGGGTTCTTTCTGGATATATGCCCAGGAGCAGGATTCCTGGGTCATAGATTAAGTCTATTCCTAGTCTTTTGAGTTATTGCCATACTGTTTTCCACAGTGGCTTTCCTAGCTTCCCTCTCTCACTCAATGATTTAGATGTCTTCTTTTACAAATTTGTGTTTATTCTTTTTGTGATTCATGGCAGTTATCTCCTTTCCAGTTACATTTCTCATTTTTGTAGCATCCTGCTTCTTATCTATTTAGAGTAGACCTGTCAATATTTCTTTTAGCATGGGTTTAGTGTTGCTAAACTTTTTGTTGTTATCTGTGAAGTTTTATCTTTACTTCTATTCTAAATGATAGCCTTGCTGGAAAGTTTACTAGGCTACATCTTTTTTTCATTCAGGACTTTGAATATATCGCCATTCCCTTCTGGCCTGTAGTGTTTGTGTAAAGAAATCAGCTGAGATCCTTATGGGGGTTCCCTTGTAACTCACTCTTTGTTTTTCTCTTGCTGCCTTTAGGATCATTTCTTTATCCTTGACTCTGGCCATCTTGATTATGATATGTCTTAGTGTGGGTCTATTTGGGTTCTTCCTGTTTGGGACACTCTGAGCTTCCTGTACTTGGATATCTGATTCCTTCTTTAAGTTTGGGAAGTTTTCAGTCATGATTTCTTCAAATACCTTTTCAATCCCCTTTGTTCTTTCTTCCCTTTCTGGAACCCCTATTATACATAGATTGGCATGCTTTATATTACTGCATAAGTCACTTATATTGTTTTCATTGTTCTCTTAGCTGTTCTGATTGTGTTCTTTTTGTTGTCCTGTCTTATAGGTCACTTATTCATTCCTCTGCATTATCTAGCCTGCTTTGTACAGACTTTAAGTCAGCTCTCATCTCAGCAAATGAGATTACCAATTCTACTCGATTCTTCTTTATAGCTTCCATTTCATTTTTGACATATTTTATACCTCTAAACATTATTTCTTTCAGTTCCTTCAGTACTTTGATCACTCCTTTTTTGAAATCTTGATCTTGTAGGCCATCAATGTCTATTTCCTTGATTATGCTTTCAGGGGCTTTTTCTTGATCTTTTAATTGCAAGTGGATCCCCAGTTTCCTCATATTACTCATATCTCTCTGACACTGTGGCTTAAGGAGTATCAGTTACATAATTCTCCTGGAGATGGTGTGCTGTTAGTGATTTTATTGAGAGGTCTTTGTGTCTTTGCCCCGTTTTGCAAACTCAGCTTGCTGTTTCCAGAGGCCCCTGTTGGTGCCCTCATCTTTGCTGCTCCCAGTGGCTGTTGGCTAGCAGATTGTGCCCCTTCTGAACACTGGGTCAGGTGCTGAGCTCTTACCCCTTGGGTGGGTCGGTCACTCCGCCTCCAAATGCTGCACTCAGGTGAGGCATCTGGGCAGATCACACCCTCTCACATCACTTTCACCAGTTGATGCTTTCCTGCCTGAAAGGTGGTTGGCTGCCCAGCATCCCCTGGTGCCTGTTTCTCCACTGCTCTCTGCAGCTGCCCATTCTGCCTTGGGTTGGTGCTTTGAAGGTGGGCTCAGGGAAGACCATGGAATGGCCCCGCCCCTGCTCTGTGTCAAATCTCAGCTCATTGTCTTGAAGGTGAATTCTCTCAGGTGCCAGGGCAGAAATATCCTATTTTCCTTGGGTTGTAATCAAGTCTCAGTTCTTCCTAGAATTTCTGGAACCCTGGGGTGTGGATACAGGTCTTGGGACCACCCCAGCCTGGGTGCTGTGCATAGCAGGAAACGGTGGCTGTGACTGCACCCCACCTCTCTTCTCCTGAGAAGTGCCAGTAATGATGGCACAGTTCTGAGGAGACAAAGGCTATGATACCCTTACCTCCAGGTCACACCAGCCATGTTGCTTTGTTTTTTGCAATTTATGGTGGGACTGAGTTTGTCCAGCTTCATATCCCCTCCCAGCCATGGCATGCAGGACTCTGCAGTAAACCAGGGCTGTCTGAGTGCAGCCACCCTAGTCCTCCGCCCAGCTCAGGCAGTCTGTCCCAGGCCCCAGCTGCCAGCTTGAGTCTCAGGCTGGGTTTCATGGGGAAATTTTGTGCCCATTTAAGTTAATTCTGTCAGTCAAAGTGTGCTTGGGGCAGATCTGAGACTCAAAGGTTCCCTTTCTGTCCCACTGGACTCTCTGTTGGAGAGGGGAGACCTATAGAAGTTTAGCCACTCTTCCTTTGCAGCTCCCTCCATGAGGGATTGGTGCCACACTGTTTTGCTGTTTCTTCTTTCTTTTTTCTTTTTCACCTACAAGATTTTTGGCTTTTTGTCTTTTGAAGAGGGTGATGTTCTGTCAGAGTTTGGCAGGTGCTCTAGTTGGCTGAGTAGGTCCATAGATGTGAGATTTGGTGTATTTGTGGGAGAGGGTGAGCTACAAGAGTCCTTATACTCTGACAACTTGCTTCTCTCCCACATAGTTGAGGTTTTAGATAGCACTGTGCTCCTTCCAAAGCAACAAACCAGGGCCTCAGCTATAAGTACTTGCCATGTCTGCTGTTAAATACTTTGTTACCCCCAAACAAGAAACTGGCTGGTCTGCTTTGGGATGAACATATTTAAACAATATATCATCTTATCCTCTCCCAATGACTTCCCTAAAGATAAACTAAGTCTTCATAATCATTATGAATTCTACAATCTCTATCTCATCCTGTCTTTCTCCAAGTTCCTGCATACCATCACACAACTGTTAATGATTTTTTTCCGTTGACAATACACAATAAATATGGCAACATTTGGAAGGCCTGTAGAGTTGGATCCCAACTGTCTCCCACTCTCTTAAACTTTTCCACAGAGTCACGAGTAATTGACCCTGACTCAGTGAGAATTCTGCCAGCCAGGTCACAATGAAAACTATGTTGAAGTGTTGTGTGCAGTTAGCATGAGTTTCAAAAGGCTTTCTAACAACATTCTTTGCAGCATTCCTTGTATGCTATCTATGGACATTGTAGAGCCTGGGAAGCTGGTATTTGAAAGGTGAGATTGAGAAAAGACCTTTCAGAATATGCCCAGAGGTAATAGACAACATGCAAAACTGTGGTCCTGAAAATTTGAATGAACTTAAATTCCAAGAAAAATATGTCCCAGTGTTGAACAGTTGTATAAGATAAGGCAGACTGTAATTTTGAAGCTATATTCTACATTATCTTCTTCTCACCATAAAGAGCATGCTATAAAGAAGGCATTTCAAGACAGGTAAATTTGAGTAACTAAAATAAAGTCATAGAGAAATTTTACAGAACATGGGCATAGGATCATATGCAAAAACAAAAACCATGCCTTTGAAAAAAGGCAGAAAAGGGAAAATATCCACATGTGTTCAATTCCAAGATGGGAACAGGTTTCCAATACTGCTTGCATCTAACAAAAAATGCTTCATCCTGTCCAGGTAGTCCTTTCAGCATGTGGAAGTTTTCTCAATCGATGAATTCAGTGAGGTGAACATCGAGAATTCATAGGGAGTTTCAATTCATGGCCTCATGCACAATTTAGACATAGGATGGTTTCTCAATTCCACAAATTTTGTGATCCCAACAAGGCAGAAGGAAATTTCCCACACAGAATTTTTCCTCTAGTGACAAATTCCTACAACATGCATTGCACAGCACCTCTTCCTCAAGAGATATTCTTTCTTCATTATTTCCAAATTTGCAGATGAACATCTTAAAGACTAAGATGAGATTAAGTGAGTGTTCTTAATGTGAGAGTGGAGACAGTCTATGAGAACTTTTAGTTAGGCTTGCTTTCCCCCAAAAAACTCTCTTATCCTGACAACACAGATGAAGTACACTATCTGCACTTGTATTCCCAGATTGAGTCCAGTCAAAGTTCTGGTTGATCTGACTTAAATTAGAAGACCCATTCAAACAATCTTCTTTTCAACTTCCTTTGGATGTTTCCTATAAGCAGTGGTAAGTGAGGGGCTGTTGGTGTTCCTAGGATGAGTTTGAGCCAAGGATATACAAGACAGGAACATAGACTTCTTTGGGAAAATGTGGAAACTCTGGGGTCCTGATGAGGCCAGTGAAGTTGCTCCACTTTTACCATTTGATTCCCAGAGTGGAATGATTTTCTAAGATTTGGCACAATAAGCTGGGCAGGAAAAATCATATCCCAGTTCTATCTCCTTTCCTGGCATGCTCACCAGAAACATTTCAACCTGGGTTCAATTTAATAACTCGAGATGATCTTGACAGTAAATATTTCAGAACTGGGGTGTAGGCTTCATTCCATGTCAGATAAACCATTTTTTTCTGAAGAAAACACAACACAGAAATCATCTTTAAGCATTTCATTTCCATAAAAGAACATGTTGGAAGACTCCGTGCATGTAGCAGAAGGTTGTATTGACTTTCCTACAAATGGATTTCTGCAATTTTTCTCTCTTTTGTAAAGACAGTTCAACATAGGGGAAAACCATGATTCCATGTGGAGTAGAGGCCAAGGCCTTGTGGAACACTGAAATAGAGACGTTTCCTAAATGCCAAAATTCTCTACCTAGCAACCAAGAAAATGGAGTGAATTTCCTTCAAACTTGTCTTCTTTCCAAATTGAAAAGTTATAGGATATATTGAACCAAAGAACTTGCTTAGGAGAGATTACACTGAAAGCTGTCTTCTTTCTTGCTGTTCTTCCTAAAGAAATGTTCATGACAGCTAAAATAAATGAACTTGTTGGATGATGAAAAAATGCCTTTCAGAATTTGCAGATAGGGTCTCCTCCATCCCTGGAAATCAATGTGTCCCCAACAAGGCAGAGCAATGAAAATTGGCCCACATTGTATTCCTCCAAATAGGGAAGTTTCAGAAGATGAATTGCACCTAAAGTAAAACTAAAGAGTGTTTATCTGAACCAATAATTCAACATGCCTCATAGCTTTCCAAAGAGGCACTATCAGCTCAGCTGAAATTAGGTGACTTAATGTCACTTTGTGAGAAGTACCTTCATCAAATGGAGAGATACCTCTGTCCAATTATGAAAATCCCTGCTTTTGCCATCAATTCCCAAGAAGGGAATTTCCCATGACCCTTCTGTTCCAAGAATGAAACATATGTCAAGCATTTGTGTGCAGCTGACATGAATTGCAACAGAATTTCTAACAACATTCTTCACAACTTTGCTTATATGCTTTCAGTGGAAAGTAAATATCCTGGACAAGCTGGTGTACTAAAGATGAACTTGAGCAAAGGGCTTTCAGAGAATGAACAGACCATCTGCCCCTTATGCAAAACTCTGTGCTTCCACATTCTTGGATAAGTAAACTTCACCCATCCCAAGTGTATCCAAGGATTCCAAGATTTTAAAATGTAAGGTACACAGACCATCCTATCTAGTAGATATTCTTACATGAATTTTGGCCTCACCATTGACTGATGCTACATTGAATTCAAACATTGCTACATAGAATTCATACATTCAAACATGGCTGAAGTTCAGGAATGAAAGGTAGATTGCAGTGAAATCTTACAGAACATGAAGATATGCTCAAGTGCCAAAGACAGAAGCCACATATTCGAAAAATGGCAGAAAACTGAAAACTTCCACATGTGTTATATTATAAGGTGGGAACAGAAGAGCAGTGAGAAATTCCTTTCTTGTTAATTAATAACAAAAGCAAGACTGGGTGCATCTAACACAGATGCTTGATCCTGTCAAAGTACTCCTTTCAACATGTGGAAGTTTGCTTGATTGAGACGTTCAGTGAAGTGATCATTGAGACTTCATTGGAGGTTTGACTGCATGGCCTCATGCACAAGTTAGACTTAGGATGGTTTCTCAATCCCTCAAACTTTGTGATTCCAACAGGGAAGAAGGAAGTTTCCCACACACAAACATTCCTCTAGTGACAAATTCCTACAAGGTGCATTGCACAGCACCACTTCATCAAGAGACATTCTGTCAGCAATGTTGTCAACTTTTCAGGTGAATTTCCTAAAGACACTCAAAGAAGAGATGAATTAGTGGCCTTAATGTGAGAGTGTGAGAAGGCCTAACAGACCTTGTAATGAGGATTGCTTCTCCAACATAAAAACTTTCTTATCCCATTGATGCAGATTAAGGACATTTTGTGCACTCACATTATTGCCATAATTAGCCATCTGTCAACGTTTGGGTTGATCTGACAAAAATTAGAAGATCGTCATCAAACAATCCTCTTTTCACCCTCCTTTGGATGCTTCCTATAAGCTGTGTCTATGAGAGGCTTTGGTGTTCCTAAGATGAGTTGCAACCAAGGCCATTCAGGGCAGGAACATAGACTACTTTGGGAAAACATGGAAACTCAGGGCTCCCGATGAGGCCTGTGAAGTTGCTCCACTTTTTCCATTTGATTCCCAGAGTGGAATGATTCTCGAAGATTTGGCACATAAGCTGTGTAGGAAGAGCTCTCTCCCATTTCTATCACCTTTCTTGACATACTCTCCAGAAACATATCCAAGCTGGGTTCAGGTTGACATCTTGAGATCATGTTGAGTGATTCAGTTTCAGAACTGGGAAATAGGCTTCTTTCCCAGTCACAGAAACCATTTTTTTCCAAAGAAGGCAAAACACAGATAGCAACCTTATGCACTACATTTCTGGAAGGGAACATGTTGGATGACTCCATACTTGTAGGAGAAGGTCAAAGAGACGTTCCTACAAATGGCTTTACACATTTTTCTCTCTTTCATAAAGATAGTTCAACATAGTAGAAAACCATGTTTCCATGTGGAGTAGAAGCCAAGTCCTTGTGGAACACTGAAATAGAGACGTTTCCCAAATGTCAAAATTCTCTGCCTTGCAACCAAGGAGATGGAGCAAATTTCCTTCAAACATGCCTACTACCAAATTGAGAAGTGTTATAGGATATATTATATGGAAGTACTAGTTCAGGAGAGACTATGTTCAAAGCTGTCTTCTTTCTTGCTATGCTAACTACAGAAATGATCATGGTAGCTAAAGTAAGTAATCTATGTTGGATGATGAACAGAGCCTTTCAGAATGTGCAGATGGTCTCACTTTCATCCCTGAAAATCAATGTGTTCCCAACAAGGCATTGCAGTGAAAATTGGCCCACATCATGTTCCTCCAAATAAGGAAGTTTCAGAAGTTGAATTTCACCTAAACTAATGCTGAAGAGGGCTTCTCTGTACCAATAATTCAGCATTCCCCATGATTTTCCAAAGAGCTGTAGTTGGCTGAGTTGAAATGAGATTCTTAATGTCCATTTGCCAGAGGGACCTTCATAACATGGAGGAATACCTCAGGAGAAATATGATAATTCCTACTTTTTCCATCAATTCCAAAGAATGGAGTATCCCATGGCCCTTGTGTTCTTGAAATGAAACATACATCAAGCACTTGAGTGCACTGACTTCAATTTCAAGAGACTGTCTACCAGCATTCTTTGCACCTTTTGTTGGATGCTTTCTGTGGACAGTGTAGATCATGGAGAATCTGGTGTTCCAATGCTGTGGTTGAGCAAAGGCCTTTCAGAGTACGAATGGAGTTATTCCCCTTATGCAGAATTCTGCACTTCCAAAACCTTGGAACAACTCAAGTCCCTCCCACCACTAGTCGATCCCAAATTTGCATGATTTTAGAACCTAAGGCACACCAATCATTATATCTGGGATGTATTTTCACATGAATATTTTCCTCGCCATAGACTGCATGCCACCTAGAATGCATTTCCAGTTATGTGAAGTTGAAGAATGAAAGTCAGCTTGCATTAAAATCTTACAGAACATAGAGATAGTCTTGTATGCCAAAAAAATCTCATATTTTAAAAATGTCAGAAGATTGAAAACTTCCACGTCTTTGATTCCAAGATAGGAACATGTTTCCAAGACTGGGTGCACCTAACACAAAGTGCTTCATCCTGTCCAAATAGTCCTTTCAGGATGTGGAAGTTTCCTCAATCAAGATGTTCTGTGAAGTGAACATTGAGGCTTCACTGAGGGTTTGAAAGCATGTCCTCACTCACAAGTTAGATCTAGGATGGTTTCTCAACCACTCAAACTTTGTGATCCCAACAAGCAGAAGGAAGTTTCCCACACACAATCATTCACCTAGTGACAAATACCTACAAGATGCATTGCACAACACCTCTTGCTCAACAGACATTCTGTCAGCAATGTTTCCAAATTCACAGGTGACTATCCTAAAGAAGATCAAAGAAGAGATGAAGTGAGCCACATGAAAGCAAGAGTATGAGAAAGCCTATCAGTTTGTGGCTACTCTTGCTTCCCCTACACAAAAACTCTCTTCTTTCACCCACAAAGATGAAGGACATTATACACACTCATTGTATTCCCATGATGAGTCATCTGTCAACGTTTGAAGTGATCTGACTGAAATTAGAAGACCCCTTCATGCAATCTTCTTATCACATTCCTTAAGATGCTTCCTATAAGCAGTGTCAAGAAGGGGTTTTTGGTGTTACTAAGTTGAGTTGGAGCCAAGGCTATTCAAGGCAGGAACAGAGGCTACTTTGGGAAACTGTGGAAACACAGGGCTCCCAATGAGGTCTATGAAATTGCTCCACTTTTTCTGTTTGATTCCCAGATTTGAATGTTTGTCTAAGATTTGTCACATAAGCTGGGAAGGAAAAGATCTTCTCCAATTTCTATTGTCTTTCTTGGAATACTCTCCAGAAACATTTTCAAGCTGGGTTCAATTTGACAGCTCGATCATGTTGAAAAATATTTTTTCAGAACTGGTATAGAGGCTACTGTCTCAGTCAAAGGAAATCACTTTTATTTTCTTCAGAAGAAGGCATAATACAGAAATCATACTTATGTGTTATAGTTCCAGAAGGGAACATGTTGGAAATCTGTGCATGTAGCTGAAGGTCATAGAGACATTCCTACAAATTGCTTTCTGCATTTTCCTCTCTTTACTAAAGACAGTTAAACATGAGAGAAAATCTTGGTTCCATCTACAGTAGAGGCCAAGGCCTTGTGGAACACTGAAATAGAGCCCTTTCACTAATGCCAATATTCTCTGCCTTAGCAAGGAGATCAAGCGAATTTACTTCAAAAATGCCTTCTTCCAAATTGAGAAGTGTTATAGGATATATTCAACCCAAGCACTCATTTAGGAGACATTAACCTTCAAGCTGTCTTCTTTCTTGCTATTCTTCCTACAGAAATCTTCATAATGGCTGAAGTAAAATATCTACATTGGTTGATGAACAGAGGCCTTTCTGAATGTGCAAATGGGCTCACTTCCATCCTTGAAAATCAATGTGTCCCCAATAAGGCAGTGGAGTGAAAATTGTCCCACATTGTATTCCTCCTGCAAATAGGGAAGTTACAGAAAGTGAATTTCACTGAACTAATGCTGAAGATGGTTTCTCTTCAAACATTCAGCATTCCTCATAGATTTCCAAAGAGCTGCTGTTGGCTTAGCTGAGATGAGGTGTTTTAATGTCACTTTGCCAGATGTACCTTCACAACATGGAGTGATAGCTCAGGCCAAACATGAAAATCAGTTTTTGCCATCAATTCCCATGAAGGGAAATTCCCACGGCCCTTCTGTTCCCAAAATGAAACCTACTTCAATCTTGTGTGTACAGCAAGCATGAATCGCAAAAGGCTTTCTAGCAACATTCTATGCACCTTTCCTTGAATGGTTTCTGTGGACATTGTAGATCCTGAAGAAAGTGGTGTACTGGTGCTGAACTAGAACAAAGTCCTTTCAGAGTACATATGGACAGTTCTTCCCCTTATGCAGAAGTCTGCACTTTTAAAATGTTGGATCAAGTCAACTTTCCCCCAACACGTGTGCTCCAGTTTTGAAGATTTTGAACCCTGAGGCACACAGAGCGTCCTTTCTAGGAGATGTTCTCACACGAATATTTGACTTGCTGTTGACTGTAAGCCACTTAGAAAGCATTTCAGGATGGCTGAAATTCAGGAACGAAATTCAGGTTGCAGTGATATTGTACAGAAAATGGAGACAGGCTCTTATGCTAAGGACAAATCCGCATATTCAAAAAATGGTAGAAGATGGAAAAGTTCAAAGGGTGTTCAATTCCAAGATTGGAACAGGTTTCCAACACTGGGTGTATCTAACACAAATTCCTTCATCCTGTCCATGTAGTCCTTTTGACATGTGGAACTTGTCTCAATGGAGACGATTAATGAGCGGAATATCGGGTCTACACAGGGGGTTTTAATGCATGGACTCACTCACAAGTTAGACATTGGCTTTTTCCTGAATCCCACAACCTTTGTGATCCCAAAAAGGCAGGAGGAAGTTTTGCACACACAATCTTTTCTCCAGTGACAAATACCTAGAAGATGTATTGCACAGCACATCATCCTCAAGAGACATTCTATCAGCTATCTTTCCAACTTTGCAGGTGACTTTCCTAAAAACATTCAAAGATGAAATGAAGTGAGCTGACTTACTGCTAGAGTGTGTGAAGTTCTATCAGAACTTGTAATTCAGCTTGCTTCCCCAACACAGAAATTATCTAATCCTGCAATGCAGATGAAGGACATTTTCTGCACTCACTTCATTTCCAGGATGAGTCATCTACCAACATTTGGGTTTATATGACCAAAATTAGAGGGCCCATTCAAACAATCCTCTTTTCACCTTCATTACAATGCTTCCTATTAGCAGTGTCATGTGAGGGGCTGTTGATTTTCCTAAGATGAGATTAAGCCAAGGCCATTCAGGACAGGAACACTGGCTACTTAGGGATACCACAGAAATTCAGGGCACTTGATGAGGCTCGCAATGTTGCTCCACCTTTTCTGTTTGATTCCCAGGGTGGGGTGAATGTCAAACATTCGGCAAAATAAGCTAGGTATGAAGAGATATTCTGCCACTTCTATCACCTTTCTTGGCATGCTCTCCAGAAACTTTTCAAGATGCATTCAATTAGGCATCTTGAGATAATGTCAAGCACAACACCATCCGAACTGGGATGTAGGCTTCTTTCCCACTCACAGAAACCTTTATTTTCCAAACAAGGCACAACAGAGAAATTATCCTTATGTGTTTCTCTTCCAGCAGTGAACATGGTGGAAGAATCCATACATGGGGCCGAAGGTCGTAGAGACTTTCTTTCTAATGGCTTTCTGCATTTTATGTCTCTTTTGTAAAGACATTTCAACATATGAGAAAACCGTGATTCCATGTGGAGTAGAGGTCAACGCCTTGTGGAACACTGAAATGGGGCCTTTTACCAAATGCCAAAATTCTCTGACTTGCAACCAAGGTGATGGAGCGAACTTCCCTCAAACATGCTTCCTCCAGGATTGAGAAATATAGCCTCTATTGAACCAAAGCACACATTTAGTAGTGATTACCTTCAAACCTGCCTTCTTTCTTGCTATTTTTGTAGAGAAACATTCATGACAGCTGAAGTAAATGATATACATTGAATGATGAAAAAAAGGCTTCCAGAATGTGCAGATACACTCACCTAAGTCACTGAATATCAATGTGTCCCCAACATGGCAGAGCAATTAAAATTGGCCACATTGTATTCCTCTAAATAGGGAATATTCAGAAATGAATTTCAGATAGACAAATGCTGAAGAGGCTTTCTCTACACCATTCAGCATTCCTCATAGATTTCCAATGAGGCACTTTTGTCTGAGCAGAAATTGGTGTCTTAATATCACTTTGCCAGATGTACCTTCACAAACTAGAGGGGTAACTATGGAAAATTATGAAAAGCCCTACTTTTGCCATCAATTCCCAAGAAGGGAGTATACTACAGCCCTTCTGTTCCTGGAATGAAATGCAGGGCAAGCATTTGTATGAAGTGGACCTGAATTGCAAGAGGATTTCTAGCAGCATTCTTTGCTTCTTCCATTGGATGACTACTATGGATGTTGTAAAATCTGGAGAAGCTGGTGAACTGTGGCCAACAGTGTGAAAAGCCCTTTCAAAATACTCCCACACAGTACTTGTCAGTGAGCTGTACTCAACCCAACTCTTGGATCATGTCAACTTGCCTGAAAAAAAATTCTTTCCCAACACTGAAAGATTCTAAAATCTGTGGAACATAGGGCGTCCTATCTAGGAGAGAGTCTCACAAGAATCTTCATCTCACCATAACTGCATGCTAGCTGGAATGCATTTCAGGATGGCTGAAGTTGAGGAAGGAAAGTCAGGTTCAGTGAAATCTTATGGAAAATGAAGACAGATTCGTATGCTGAAGACAAAAGCCTCACATTTGAAAACTGGCAGAAGATGGAAAACTTCCACATGTGCTCAATTCCAAGAAGGGAACAGGTTTCCAAGACTGGGTGCAGCTAACACAAAGTGCTTCATTCTGTCCAAGGAGTCCTTTTAGCCTGTGGAAATTTGCTTGAGTGACACATTCAGTGGGGGGAAATTCAAGAATTCACAGGTGGTTTTAACATATGGCCTCACTCACAAGATAGACATAGGATGGGTCCTCAATCCCACCAATTACATGACACCAACAAGGCAGAAGGAGGCTTCCCACACACTCTTTCCTCTTGTGACAAATACCTATAAGATGCATTGCACAGCCCCTCATTTACAAGAGAAATTCTGTTGACAAACTTTCCAACTTCACAGGTGACATTCCTAAAGACACTAGAAGAGGAGATGAAGGAAGCAGCCTTAATGCAAGTGTGTGAGAAGGCCTATCAGAACTTGGATTTTGGATGGCATCCCCAAAAGAAAAATTCTCTTATCCTGACAATGCAAATGAAGGAAATTTCTTTGCACTCATTGTATTCCCAAGATGTGTCATCTGTGAACGTTAGGGTGGATCTGATGGAAATTAGAAGACCCGTTCAAACAATCCTCTTTCAACCTTGCTTAGAATGCTTTGTAACAGCTGGGTCTGCTGAGGGGCTGTTTGTGTTTCTATGATGAGTTGGTGCCAAGGACGTTCAGAACAGGAACACAGGATACTAAGGGAAACCATGGAAACTTAGGATCCCGGAGGCCTGTGAAGATGCTCCAACTTTTCCATTTGGTTCCCAGAGTGGAATGATTGCCTAAGATTCAGCACAAAAAGCTGGAAAGGGAGAGATCATCTCTCAATTCTATCACCTCTAGTGGCATGCTCACCAGGAGCATTTCCAAGCTGGGTTCCACTTGAAAACTCGAGACAAATTTGAGAGAAATTGTTTCAGAACCTGGATATATTCTTCATTCCAGGACACAGAACATATTTTCCCCATGAGAGCACAAGGCAGAAATCAAACTTACCCAATTCAATTCCATAAGGGAGCATGTTGAAAGACTCTGTGCATGTAGCCAATGGTCAGAGAATTACATACAAATGGCTGGCCACAGGTTTCCTCATTTTGTAAAGAGAGTTCACCAACTGAGAAAACCATGATTCCCTAAGTGTAGGAATATGATGTGTGTCAATTATAACAGCACTTTCTTTGCGGGTACACATTGATTTTCAGAGACAAAGCGATCCTATCTGCAAATTCTCATAGGCCTAATTTCTTCATCAACTTCAGATAATTTCCTTCAGCTATCATGAATATTTCTGTAGGAACTATAAAACAAAAGTAGAGAGGAATTAGTGTACACTCTCCTGAACGGGTTGTGCTTCAGTTCAATATATTGTTTAACAATTCTCAATTTTGGAGAAGGCATGTTTGAAGAAAACACACCCGATCTACTTCATTGCAAGAAAGAGAATATAGGCATTTGGGAAACAGGTCCATTTCAGTGTTCCCCAAAGACTTTGAGTCTACTGCACATGGAATAAGGGTTTTCTCACATGTTGATCTGCCTTTACAAATGTCAGAAAATCTGTGGCAAGCCGTTTGAAGGAAAGCGTCTGTGACCATCATCTACAAGCACGGAAACTTCCAAAATGTCCCCTTATGGAAATCTAATGGGAAACGATGACTTCTGCCTTGTGCCATCATGGGAAAAACACTTACTGTAACATAGAAAGAACCCTATATAACGGTTCTGAAAAATTTTCTCTCAACTTTGTCTAGAGATGTCAAATGGAACCCTGTTTTAAAATGTCCAGGTTAGAATTCGAAAAAAAAGATGGAAGTGGGAGATGATATCACCCTACCCAGCTACTTAAGCTGAATTTTGCAATTGTTCCCTAGGTAGCCTGTGTTACTTTCCTGAATGGCCATGGCTCCAAATAATCATAGAATCACATAAAACACCTCAGCAGACACAGCTGTTACAAAGCATTCTAATCAAGGTGGAAGGAGGATTGTTTGAATGGTTCTTCTAATTTCAGTCAGATCAACACAGCTGTTCAGTGAAATCGCATATTTGAAATACAATGAGTGCAAAAAATTTCCTTCAGCCACATTGTAAGGATAAGAGAATATTTCTATTTTGGAAGCAGGCCAAACTCAAATTTCTGTTAGGCCTTCTCACACACACGCATGGCATCTGCTCACTTCATCTCCTCTTGTAGAGTCTTTAGCAAGTAACATGCGAATTTGAAAAAAAAGTCTATAGAATGTCTGTTGAAAATGAGGGACTGTGCAATGCATATTGTCGGTATATGACACTAGAGGGAAGAGGGTGTGTGAGAAACCTCCTTCTGCCTCGTTGATATCACATAAGTGGTGGGATATTGCAAACATTCAATCTCTAACTTGTAACTGAGGCAACGCATTTAAACCCCCTTTGATTTCTTGAAGCTACCTCCACTAAACATCTCGATCAGACAAATTTCCATGTGCTGAGAGGACTTCTTTGACTGAATGAAGCATTTTTGGTTACCTGAAACAAGTCTTGGAAACCAGTTCCAATCTTCGAATTGAGCACAGTAGGAAGATTTCAGTCTTTGGCCATCTTTCAAATGTGAGGGTGTTCTCTTTGGTGTACGAGCCTGTTTTCATGTTCCAGAAGATTACACTTCAACCTGACTTTCCTACCTCAACTTCAGCCATCTTTAAAGACATCCTAGCTGTCATGAAGTTATGGTGAGAGAGATACTTGTGAGGATATATCACAGATAGTATGCACAGTGAACCAGAGATTTTAGAATCATTCACTCTGGTAAAATATTGTGGTCGGGTGAGTTGATGTGATAAAACAATTTGGTAGAACACAGCACGCTGGTAAGATTTGTGCTTGTGTATTAGGAAAGGCTTTTTCACATTTTAAACCACAGTAACCAGTTTCTCCAAATTTTGCAATGTCCACAGAATGCATGAAAGGAAAGAAGCAAAGAATGCTACCAGCAAAATTCTTGCAATTTGGGTCCGCTTCAAATGAATGTTGGCCCTTTGTTTCATTTCAGGAAAAGAAGGGCTGTGGGATACTCTTTCCATGGGAATAGATGGCAAAAGCAGGGATTTCTATGTTTGGCCCGAGCTACCACTCCATGTTGTGAAGGTACATTAGGCAAACTCAAATTAAGCCACCACATCTAAATTATGAGTCAACAGCAGCTCTTTCAAAATCTAAGTGGAATGCCGAATGTTTGGTGCAGAGAACCTCTCTTCAGCATTAGTTCAGGTCAAATACTCATTTTATAACTGCCCTATTTGGAGGAACACAACGTGGGCAAGTTTTCATTGCATTGCTATTTTGGGGACACTTTGATGTTCAAGGACGCAAGTGAGCCCAAATGTACTTTCGGAAAGGACTCTGTTCATCAAACAGCTTTGATATTTCTACTCACGTGTTAAGAAGTTTTCTGTAGGAAGTCTAAAAAGAGTGAAGACAATATGAATGGTAACCTCTATTAAATGAGTGCTTGGGTTCAGTATATCCTATCAAAATTCTCAATTTTGGATAGTGCAAGTTTGAAGGAAATTCACTCCATCACATATTTGGCAAGTCAGAGGATTCTGGTATTTTGAAAAGGCTGTGTGTCAGTGTCGCACAATATCTTGGCTGCTGTTCCACATGGAATCACAATTTCTGTGTTATGCTGAAATAACTATACGGAAGAGAGAGTGGGTGAGGAAAGCCATTTGTAGGAGAGTCTCTATGAATTACGGCTCCATTCATGAGAACATCCAAAATGTTCGCAGCTCAAATGAACGTTTAAGTATGAATCCTCTCTTATACCATTCGGGGAAAAATGGGTTTCTGTGTATGGGAAAGAAGCCTATGTGTCGGTCCTGAAGCACTTTCTCTAAGCATGATCTTGATTTGTGGATTGAGCTGACCTTGAATAATTTTGGGGAGCATGCCAAAAACGGTGGCTGAATTAGAATATCTCTTCCTAACCAGCTTCTTTTTCTGAATTTCAGACAATCGTTCCACCTTGGGAATTAATTGGAAAATATGTAAAACCATCACAGGGCTCGTCATGAGCTCTCAGTTCCATGGTTCCCAAAATAGATATATGTTCCAGCAATGAATGATATTGGCACCAGCTCCGCTTTGGATCAGCCACAACACCTCAGTTATCACTGCTTAGTGGAAGCATCCAAAAAAATTTGCAAAGAAGGTTGTATTATTATGGTCCTGTAGTTTCGATCATATCAACTCAAATTTTGGAACTTGACAAGTACTGGGATTACAATGTGTGCAGACAATGAACATCATGTGCGCTGCCCTGATAATTGAGTGTTTGTGTTTTTGGGAAGCAAGCAGAGCTGCGAGCTGTGAATGGCTTTATCACACTCTCGCAGTGAGGTAGGTCACTTCATCTCTGCCTCGGTTTTCTTTAGGCAAATATCTGTGAAATTGGAAATATTTTCCACAGATTGCCTCTTGAGGGAGAGCTAATGTACAAAACATCTTGTTAGGTTTTGTCTCCAGAGGAATGATAATGTGTGTGAAACTTCCTTTTGCCCCGTTAAGATCAGGATGTTCGAGGGATTGAGAAAAATTCCTATGTCTTACTAGTGATTGAGGCCTTGATTTCAAAGTCCAAGTGAAATCTCCATGTTCATCTCACTGAACGTGTCGATCGAGCCAATTTCCACTTGCTGAAAGGACTATTGGACAGGAGATAGCACTTTGTGTTAAATGCGCCCAGTCTTACATTTGGCTCTAATTATCAAGGAGTGGATATTCCACAAAAATTCTCTTCCCCCTTTAGGCACAATCAGCTGAGGATGTTTTAAGCCTTCCACCATTTTTTGAATATGTGGCTTCTCTTATTGGAACACGACCCTATCACAATGTTCTGGAAATTTCATGCAAGCTGCCTTTTGTTCCTCAACTTCAAACACCTTCAAATGCATTCTCTTTAGCATCAGTTGACTGCGAGATCAAGTATCATGTGAAATTATCTCGTATTCACGGGGCTCTGTGTGCCTCAGATTTTAAATACTTACAAATTTGCAATACCCTTGGGGAGAGGATTAATTGAATTTCTCTGAAAATTTGAAATCACATAATTTTTGCCCAAAGGGGAGAAAGGTATAAACATAATGTAAGATTCTTCTGCTCAAGTTCGTCCTAAATACATCATCTTCCTTTGATCTTCACTCTCCACAGATAGAACCCAAAGTAAGGTGCAAAGTGTGCTCTTTAGAAAGTCATCTTCAGTTCATATCAGCTGCACACAAATGCTTTACATATAGCTCTTTTATGAAACTGAAGGGTTTTGGGATATTCCCATCCTGAGAATTGATGATATAAATAGGGATTTCCATGTTTGGCCTGAGGTTCCCTGCTTTGTATGAAGATACATCTGGGAAGTTGACACTAAGAAACGCATTTCAGCCCAGCCAAAAGCAGCTCTTTGGATAGCTATTAGGAACAATGAGGTGTTGGTGAAAATAAACGCTCTTCATTGTTACATTATGTGAAATTTAACTTCAGAAACTTCCCTAAGTGTAGGAATACGATGTGTGTCAATTTTCACTGCACTTCTTCTGCAGGGACACATTGATTTTCAGAGATGAAATCGATCATATCTGCAAATTCTCATAGGCCTATTTTCTTAAACGACCTCAGATAATTTCCTTCAGCTGTCATGAACATTTGTGGAGGAAGTATACCACAAATGTAGACAGCCTTTAGTGCACTCTCACCTGAACGAGACTTGCTTCAGTCCGATATATAGTTTAAGAATTCTCATATATTCAGGAAGCACCTTTGAAGATAATTCACCCCATCTCCTTCATTGCAAGACAGAGAATTTAGGCATTTGGGAAACAGGTCCATTTCAGTGGTCCCCAAATCCTTTGAATCTACTGCACATGGAATAAGAGTTTTCTCACATGTTGATCTGCCTTTACAAATGTAAGAAAATCTGTGACAAGCTGTTTGAACGAAAGCCTCTGTGACCAACATCTACAAGCACGGTATCTTCCTAAATGTCCCCTTATGGAAATCTAATGGATAATGATGATTTCTGCATTGTGCCATCATGAGAAAAACAATTACTGTAACATGGAAAGAACCCTATATAACCGTTCTGAAAAATTTCTCTCAACTTTGTCTGGATTTGTCAAATGGAACCCTGTTTTAAAATGTCCCAGGTTGGAAGTTGAAAACAAATTATGGAAGTGGGAGAAGATACCTCACAACCGAGATACTTGTGCTGAATCTTAGACAATCTTTCAACTCTGGGAATCAAACAGGAATGGGGAACAAATTCGCAGGCCTCAGAGGTGCCCTGAGTTTGCAATTGTTTCCTAAGTAGCCGGTGATAATTATCCTGAATGGCCTTGAATCCAACGAATCATAGAATCACATACAAACACACAGCATATACAGCTGTTACAAAACATACTAATGAAGGTGGAAGGAGGATTGCTTGATTGATTCTTCTATTTTCTGTCAGATCAACAGTGGTGTTCTGTGATATCGCATATTGTAAATTCAAAGTCTGTGAAAAAATTTCTTTCAGGATCGTCGTCTGGATAAGAGAATATTTCTGTTTTGGAAGCAAACCAAACTCAAATTTTTGTTAGGCTTTCTCACACACTCGCATTGCATCTGTTCGTTTCATCTCCTCTTGTAGTGTCTTTAGCCAAGTCACCTGCGAATTGGTAAAAAATGGCCAAAGAATGTCTGTTGAAAATGAGGGAATGTGCAATGCATATTGTCAGTAAATGTCCCTAGAGGAAAGGGTGTGTGAGAAAACTTTCTGCCTTGTTGATATCACATAAGTGGTAGGATACTCCAAGCATTCCATCTCTAACTTGTTACTGAGACCACGCATTTAAATCCCATTTGATTTCTTGAAGCTACCTCCACTAAACATCTCGATCAGACAAAATTCCATGTGCTTAGAGGATTTCTTTGACTGAATGAAGCATTTTTGGTTACCTGAAACTAGTCATGGAAACCTGTGCCAATCTTGGAATTGAGCACAGTTGGAAGATTTCACTCTTCTTCCAGATTTCAACTGTGAGGGAGTTCTCATTGTTGTACGAGCCTGATTTCATGTTCCAGAAGATTACACTTCAACCTGACTTTCCTACCTCACATTCAGCCGTCTTTAAAGACATCCTACCTGGCATGAAGTTATGGTGAGACAGATTCTTGTGAGGCTATATAATAGATAGTATGCAGTGTGCACCAGAGCTTTTAGAATCTTTCACTCTTTGGTAAGATTTTGTGGTCTGGTGAGTTGATGTGATCCAACTGTTTCGTAGAGCAGAGCACGCTTGTAAGTTTCCTGCCAGTGTACTAGAATGGCTTTTTCACATTTTAAAAAAAAGTACCCAGCTTCTCCAGATTTTGCAATGTCCACAGAATGCATGAAAGGAAAAAAGCAAAGAATGCTGCTAGCAAAATTCATGAAATTTGGGTCTGCTTCAAATGAATGTGGTCCCTTTGTTTCATTTCTTGAAAAGAAGGACTGTGGGATACTCTTTCCATGGGAATTGATAGCAAAAGCAGGGATTTCCATGTTTGGCCTGAGCTACCACTGCATGTTGTGAAGGTACATCAGGCAAACTCAAATTAAGCCACCTCATCTCAGATATGAGTCAAAAACATCTCTTTCAAAATCTAAGTGGAATGCCTAATGTTTGGTGCAGAGAACCTCTCTTCAGCATCAGTTCAGGTCAAATAATCATTTTATAACTGCCCTATTTGGAGGAACACAACGTGGGCAAGTTTTCATTGCATTGCCATTTTGGGGACACTTTGATGTTCAAGTACGCAAGTGAGCCCAATTGTACTTTCGGAAAGGACTCTGTTCATCAAACAGCTTTGATATTTCTACTCACGTGTTAAGAAATTTCCTGTAGGAAGTTTATAAGAGTGAAGACAGTATAAAATGGTAACCTATATTAAATGAGTGCTTCGGTTCAGTATATCCTATCAAAATTCTCAATTTTGGATAGTTCAAATTTGAAGGAAATTCACTCCATCACATATTTGGCAAGTCAGAGGATTCTGGTAGTTTGAAAACGGCTGTGTGTCAGTGTCGCACAATATCTTGGCTGCTGTTCCACATGGAATCACAGTTTCTGTGTTATGCTGAAATCACTATACGGAAGAGAGAGTGCGTGAGGAAAGCCATTTGTAGGAGAGTCTCTATGAAATTTGGCTCCACTCACGAGACCATCCAACCTGTTCGCAGCTCGAAATGAACGTGTAATTATGAATCCTGTCTTGTGCCTTTCTGGGAAAAATGGGTTTCCGTGAATGGGAAAGAAGCCTATGTTTCAGTCCTGAAGCAGTTTCTCTAAGTATGATCTTGATTTGTGGATTGAAATTACCTTGAATAATTTTGGGGAGCATGCCAAAAACGGTGGCAGATTTATGAGAATATCTCTTCCTAACCAAATTCTTTTTCTGTATTTCAGACAATCGTTCCACGTTGGGAATTAATTGGAATATATGCAAAACCCTCAAAGGGCTCGTCATGAGCTGTCAGTTCCATGGTTCCCCAAATTGTTATATGTTCCCGCAATGAATGATCTTAGCACCAGCTCCAATTTTGATCATCCACAACATCTCAGTTATCACTGCTTAGTGGAAGCATCCAAAAAAATTTGCAAAGAAGGTTGAATTATTATGGTCCTGAAATTACGCTCATATAAATTCAATCTTTGGCACTTGACAAGTACTGGGAATACAATGTGTGCAGACAAGGACCATCATGTGCACTGCCCTGATAATTGAGTGTTTGTGTTTTTGGGATGCAAGCAGAACTGCGAGCTCTGAATGGCTTTCTCACACTATCGCAGTGATGAAGGTCACTTCATCTCTGCCTCTGTTTTCTTTAGGCAAATATCTGTGTAGTTGGAAATATGGTCAACAGTTCGTCTCTTGAGGAAGAGCTGATGTGCAATACATCTTGTTGGGTTTTGTCTCCAGAGGAATGATAGTGTGTGGGAAAATTCCTTCTGCCCTGTTGAGATCAGCAAGTTCAAGTGATTGAGAAAAATCCCTATGTCTTACTAGTAATTGAGGCCGTGATTTCAAAGTCCCAGTGAAATCTCCATGTTCATCTCACTGAACGTGTCAATCGAGCAAATTTCTACTTGCTGAAAGGACTATTTGACAGGAGTTAGCACTTTGTGTTAGATGGGCCCAGTCTATCCTTTGGCTCTATTTCAAAAGGAGTGAACATTCCACAAAAATTCTCTTCCCCCTTTAGGCACAATCAGCTGAGGATGTTTTCAGCCTTCCACCATTTTTTGAATATGTGGCTTCTCTTATTGGAACACGACCCTATCACAATGTTCTGGAAATTTCATGCAAGCTGCCTTCTGTTCCTCAACTTCAAACACTTTCAAATGCATTCTGTTTAGCATCAGTTGACTGCAAGATCAAGTATCATGTGAAATTATCTCGTATTCACGGGGCTCTGTGTGCCTCAGATTTTAAATACTTACAAATTTGCAATACCCTTGGGGAGAGGATTAATTGAATTCCTCTGAAAATTTGGAAACGCAAAATTTTTGCCTAAAGGGAAGAAAGGTGTATACATAATGTAAGAATTTTCTGCTCAAGTTGGTCCTAAACATATCATCTTACTTTGATCTTCACTGTCCACAGATAGAACCCAAAGTAAGGTGCAAAGTTTGCTCCTTTGAAAGTCATCTTCAGTTCATATCAGCTGCACACAAATGCTTTACATATAGCTCTTTTATGGAATTGATGTGTTTTGGGAAATTCCCTTCCTGGGAATTGATGATAAAAGCAGGGTTTTCCATGTTTGGCCTGAGGTTTCCTGCATTGTATGAAGGTACATCTGGGAAGTTGACACTAAGAAACGCATTTCAGCCCAGCCAAAAGCAGCTCTTTGGATAGCTATTAGGAACAATGAGGTGTTGGTGAAAATAAACACTCTTCATTGTTACATTATGTGAAATTTAACTTCAGAAACTTCCCTAAGTGTAGAAATACGATGTGTGCCAATTTTCACTGCACTTCTTCTGCAGGGACACATTGATTTTCAGAGATGAAATCGATCTTATCTGCAAATTCTCATAGGCCTATTTTCTTAAACGACCTCAGATAATTTCCTTCAGCTGTCATGAACATTTGTGGAGGAACTATACCACAAATGTAGACAGCTTTTAGTTAACTCTCTCCTGAACGAGTTGTGCTTTAGTTCAATATGTAGCTTAAGAATTCTCATATATTCAGGAAGCACCTTTGAAGATAATTCACCCCATCTCCTTCATTGCAAGACAGAGAATTTAGGCATTTGGGAAACAGGTCCATTTCAGTGGTCCCCAAATCCTTTGAGTCTACTGCACATGGAATAAGGTTTTCCCACATGTTGATCTGCCTTTAGAAATGTAAGAATATCTGTGGAAAGCCGTTTGAAGGAAAGCCCCTGTGACCATCATCTACAAACATGGAGTCATCCAAAATGTCCCCTTTTGGAAATCAAATGGATAATGATGATTTCTGCCTTGTGCCATCATGGGAAAGGCACTTAATATAACATGGAAAGAACCTATATACCGGTTCTGAAAATTTTTCTCTCAACTTTGTCTAGAGTTGTCATATGGAACCCTGTTTTAAAATGTCCCAGGTTGGAATTTGAAAACAAACAATGGATGTGGGTGATGATATCTCACAACCCAGGCACTTGTGCTGAATCTTAGACAATCTTTCCACTCTGGGAATCAAACAGGAAAGGAGGAGCAACTTCGCAGGCCTCAGGGGTGCCCTGAGTTTGCAATTATTTCCTAGGTAGCGTGTGTTACTTTCCTGAGTGGCCTTGGCTCCAAATAATCATAGAATCACATATAACCCCTCAGCAGACACACCTGGTACAAAGCATTCTAATCAAGGTGGAAGGAGGATTGTTTGAATGGTTCTTCTAACTTCTGTCAGATCAACCCTGCCGTTCTGTGATATCGCATATTTGAAATAAAATGAGTGCGAAAAAAACTCCTTCAACAACGTTGTCGCGATTAGAGAATATTTCAGTTTTGGAAACAAGCCAAACTCAAATTTCTGTTAGGCCTTCTCACACACTCGCATTGCTTCTGCTCGCTTCATCTCCTCTTGTACTGTCTTTAGCCAAGTCACCTGCGAGTTTGGAGAAAATGTCTATAGAATGTCTGTTGAAAATGAGGGACTGTGCAATTCTTATTTTTGGTAAATATCCCTAGAGGAATGGGTGTGTGAGAAACCTCCTTCTGCCTTGTTGATATCACATAAGTGGTGGGATATTGCCCCCATTCAATCTCTAAATTGTAACTGAGGCAACGCATTTAAATCCCTTTTGAATTCTTGAAGCTCCCTCCACTAAACATCTCGATTGGAAAAATTTCTATGAGCTGAAAGGACATTTTTGACTGAATGACACATTTTTGGTTACCTGAAACAAGTCTTAGAAACCTGTTCCATTCTTGGAATTGAGCACATTTGGAAGTTTTCAGTCTTCGACCAGATTTCAAATGTGAGGGTGTTGTCTTTGTTGTACGAGCCTGTCTTCATATTCCAGAAGATTACAATTCAACCTGACTTTCCTACCTCAACTTCAGCCATCTTTAAAGACATCCTAGCTGGCATGAAGTTAGGGTGAGACAGATTCTTGTGAGGCTATATCATAGATAGGATGCAGTGTGTACCAGGGCTTTTAGAATCTTTCACTCTTTGGTAAGATTTTGTGGTCTGGTGAGTTGATGTGATCCAGTTGTTTGGTAGAGCACAGCACTCTGGTAAGATTTGTGCTTGTGTACCAGGAAAGGCTCTTTCACATTTTAAACCACAGTACCCAGCTTCTCCAGATTTTGCAATGTCCACAGAAGGCATGAAAGGAAAAAAGCAAAGAATGCTGCTAGGAAACATCATGCAATTTGGGTCCGCTTCAAATGAATGCTGGCCCTTTGTTTCATTTCAGGAAAAGAAGGGCTGTGGGATACTCTTTCCATGGGAATTGATGGCAAAAGCAGGGATTTCCATGTTTGGCCTGAGCTACCACTGCATGTTGTGAAGGTACATCAGGCAAACTCAAATTAAGCCACCTCATCTCAGATATGAGTCAACAACATCTCTTTCAAAATCTAAGTGAAATGCCGAATTTTTGGTGCAGAGAACCTCTCTTCAGCATCAGTCCAGGTCAAATACTCATTTTATAACTGCCCTATTTGAAGGAACACAACGTGGGCAAGTTTTCATTGCATTGCCATTTTGGGGACTCTTTGATGTTCAAGGACGCAAGTGAGCCCAATTGTACTTTCGGAAAGGACTCTGTTCATCAAACAGCTTTGATATTTCAACTCACGTGTTAAGAAATTTTCTGTAGGAAGTCTAAAAAGAGTGAAGACAATATGAATGGTATCCTCTATTAAATGAGTGCTTGGGTTCAGTATATCCTATCAAAATTCTCAATTTTGGATAGTGCAAATTTGTAGGAAATTCACTCCATCACATATTTGGCAAGTCAGAGGATTCTGGTAGTTTGAAAACTGCTGTGTGTCAGTGTCGCACAATATCTTGGCTGCTGTTCCACATGGAATCACAGTTTCTGTGTTATGCTGAAATAACTATATGGAAGAGAGAGTGCGTGAGGAAAGCCATTTGTAAGAGAGTCTCTATGAAATTTGGCTCCACTCACGGGACCATCCAACCTGTTCGCAGCTCGAAATGAACGTGTAAGTATGAATCCTGTCTTGTGCCTTTCTGGGAAAAATGGGTTTCCGTGAATGGGAAAGAAGCCTATGTGTCGGTCCTGAAGCACTTTCTCTAAGCATGATCTTGATTTGTGGATTGAGCTGACCTTGAATTGTTTTGGGGAGCATGCCAAAAACGGTGCCTGAATTGGGAGAATATCTCTTCCTAACCAGCTTCTTTTTCTGAATTTCAGACAATCGTTCCACCTTGGGAAATAATTGGAAAATGTACAAAACCCTCACAGTCCTCGTCGTGAGCATTCAGTTCCATGGTTCCCCAAATTGACATACGTTCCCGCAATGAATGAACTTGGCACCAGCTCCACTTTTGATCAGCCACAACACCTCAGTTATCACTGCTTAGTGGAAGCATCTGAAAAAAGTTCCAAAGAAGATTGTATTATTATGGTCCTGAAATTTCGCTCATATCAACTCAAATTTTGGCACTTGACAAGTACTGGGAATACAATGTGTGCAGAAAATGACCATCATATGCGCTGCCCTGATAATTGAGTTTTTGTGTTTTTTGGACGCAAGCAGAACTGCGAGCTCTGAATGGCTTTCTCACACTATCGCAGTGATGAAGGTCACTTCATCTCTGCCTCGGTTTTCTTTAGGCAAATGTCTTTGAAGTTGGAAATATTGTCAACAATTTGTCTCTTGAGGAAGAGCTGATGTGCAATATATCTTGTTGGGTTTTGTCTCCAGAGGAATGGTAGTGTGTGGGAAAATTCCTTCTGCCCTGTTGAGATCAGCAAGTTCAAGTGATTGAGAAAAATCCCTATGTCTTACTAGTAATTGAGGCCGTGATTTCAAAGTCCCAGTGAAATCTCCATGTTCACCTCTCTGAACATGTCGATCGAGCAAATTTCCACTTGCTGAAAGGACTATTTGTCAGGAGATAGCACTTTGTGTTAGATGCGCCCAGTCTTACCTTTGGCTCTAATTCACAAGGAGTGAACATTCCACAAAAATTCTCTTCCCCCTTTAGGCACAATCAGCTGAGGATGTTTTAAGCCTTCCACCATTTTTTGAATATGTGGCTTCTCTTATTGGAACACGACCCTATCACAATGTTCTGGAAATTTCATGCAAGCTGCCTTCTGTTCCTCAACTTCAAACACCTTCATATTCATTCTCTTTAGCATCAGTTGACTGCGAGATCAAGTATCATGTGAAATTATCTCGTATTCAGGGGTTTCTGTGTGCCTCAGATTTTAAATACTTACAAATTTGCAATACCCTTGGGGAGAGGATTAATTTAATTTGTCTGAAAATTTGAAAACACATAATTTTTGCCCAAATGTAGAAAGGTATAAACATAATTTAAGAATCTTCTGCTCAAGTTCGTCCTAAATACATCATCTTCCTTTGATCTTTACTCTCCACAGATAGAACCCAACATAATTTGAAAAGTATGCTCTTTAGAAGTTCATCTTCAGTTCATATCAGCTGCACACAAATGCTTTACATATAGCTCTTTTATGGAATTGATGGGCTTTGGGAAATTCCCTTCCTGGGAATTGATGATAAAAGCAGGGTTTTCCATGTTTGACCTGAGGTTCCCTGCATTGTATGATGGTACATCTTGGAATTTGGCACTAAGAAACGCATTTCAGCCCAGCCAAAAGCAGCTCTTTGTATAGCTATTAGGAACAATGAGGTGTTGGTGAAAATAAACGCTCTTCATTATTACATTATGTGAAATTTAACTTCAGAAACTTCCCTAAGTGTAGGATTACGATGTGTGCCAATTTTCACTGCACTTCTTCTGCAGGGACACATTGATTTTCAGAGAAAAATTCGATCTTATCTGCCAATTCTCATAGGCCTATTTTCTTAAACGTCATCAGATAATTTCCTTCAGCTGTCATGAACATTTGTGGAGGAACTATACCACAAATGTAGACAGCTTTTAGTGCACTCTCTCCTGAATGTGTCGTGCTTCAGTTCAATATATAGTTTAACTATTCTCAAATTTTGAGTAGTTATGTGTGAAGAAAATCCCCCCCATCTCCGTCATTACAAGACAGAGAATTTAGGCATTTGGGAAACAGGTCCATTTCAGTGGTCCCCAAAGCCTTTGACTCTACTGTACTTTGAATTATGTTTTTCTTCATGGTGATCTGCCTTTACAAAAGTCAGAAAATCTGTGGCAATCCGTTTGCAGGAAAGCCTCTGTGACCATCTTCTACAAGCATGGAAACTTCCAACATTTCCCCTTATGGAAATCTATTTGGTAAAAGTGACTTCTGCCTTGTGCCATCATGGGAAATATGTTTATTGTGACATGGAAAGAACCCTATATCTGGGTTCTGAAAAAAAATTCTCTCAACTTTGTCTGGAGTTGTGAAATGGATCCCTGTTTTAAAATGTTCCAGGACAGCATGTGATTAGAAATGATGGAAGTGGTAGATGATATCTCCCTTCGAATATACTTGTGATGAATATTAGAGAATCTTTCCACTCTGGGAATCAAACAGGAAAGGGGGAGCAACTTCACAGGCCTCAGTGGTGCCCTGAGTTTGCATGTTTTCCCTAGGCAGCCTGTGTTTTTTTCCTGAATGGCCTTGTTTACAACTAATCATAGAATCACATACAGACCCTTAGCAGACACAGCTGTTACAAAGCATCCTAATCAAGGTGGATGGAGGATTTTTTAAATGGTTCTTCTAATTTCTGTCAAATCAACCCTGGTGTTCTGTGATATTTCATATTGGAAATACAATGAGTGCGAAAAAATTTCCTTCAACTACGTTGTCGGGATAAGAGAGTATTTCTGTTTTGGATGCAAGCCAAACTTAAATTTCTTTTAGGCGTTCTCACATACCCACATTGTGTCTGCTCACTTCATCTCCTCTTGTAGTGTCTTTAGCCAAGTCACTGGCAATTTTGGAATAAATTTCTATAGATTGTCTGTTGAAAATGAGGTACTGTGCAATGTGTATTGTCAGTATATGTCCCTAAAGGAAATAGGGTGTGTGAGAAACCTCCTTCTGCCTTGTTGGGATCACATAAGTGGTGGGATATAGGACCCATTCAATCTCTAACTTGTAACTTAGGCCACACATTTAAACCCCCTTTTATTTCTTGATGCTACCTCCACTAAACATCTCAATCAGACAAATTTCCATGTGCTGAGAGGATTTCTTTGACTGAATGAAGCATTTTTGGTTACCTGAAACAAGTCTTGGAAACCTGTTCCAATCTTGGATTTGAGCACAGTTGGAAGATTTCAGTCTTTGGCCATCTTTCAAATGTGAGGGTGTTGTCTTTGGTGTACAAGAGTTTGTCTTCATGTTCCAGAAGATTACACTTCAACCTGACTTTCCTACCTCAACTTCAGCCATCTTTAAAGACATTCTAGCTGGCATGGGGTTATGGTGAGGGAAAGATTCTTGTGAGTCTATGTCCTAGATATGATGCTCTGTGTACCAGAGATTTTAGAATCTTTCATTCTTGGGAAAGAATTTGTTGTCAGGTGAGTTGATTTTATCCAACAGTTTGGTAGAGCACAGCACCCTGGTAAGATCTGTCCATGTGTACTTGGAAAGGCCTTTTCCCATTTTCAGCCACAGTACCCAGCTTTTCCAGATTTTGCAATGTACTCAGAATGTATCAAAGCAAACAAGCAAATTATGCTGTTAGCAAACTTAGTGCAATTTTGATCCGCTTCCAATGAATGCTGGCCCTTAGTTTCATTTGAGAAAATTAAGGGCCTTTGGATAGTCTTTCCTTGGGAATTGATGGCAAAAACAGGGTTTTTCAATTTTGGCCTCAGCTACTACTCAATTTTGTGAAGGTACTTCAGGCAAATTGAATTTAAGACACCTCATCTCATGTGAGTCAAAACCAGCTCTTTCTACATCTATGAGTTTTTCCGCATGTTTGATGCAGATAACCACTCTTTATCACCAGTTCATGTCAAATTCTCATTCTATAACTTCCCTTTTTAGGGGAACACAACGTGGGCAAATTTTCATTACATTGTCTTTTTGGGGACACATTGATCTTCAAGGATGCTAGTGAGCCCAATTTTACTTTCGGTTAGGACTCTCTTCAGGTTTTAAGAAGACTTCTGTAGGAAGTATAACAAGAGAGAAGACAACACGAATTGTAACCTCTACTAAATGAGTGCTTTGGTTCTGTATATCCTATAAAAATTCTCAATTTTGGATAAGACAAGTTTGAAGGAAATTCACTCCATCACATAATTTGTAAGTCAGAGGATTGTGGTAGTTTGAAAATGGCTGTATCTCAGTGTCCCAAATATCTTGGCTCCTATTCCACATGGAATCACAGTTTCTGTCTTATGCAGAAATAACTATATGGAATAGAGTGTGGGTGAGAAAAGCCATTTGTAGGACAGTCACTATGAACTTTGGCTCCATTCATGAGACAATCCAATCTGTTCACTGTTCGAAATGAATGCATTAGGATGAATCCGGTCTTGTGCCTTTCTGTGAAAAATGGGTTTCTGTGAATGGGACAGAAGCCTATGTGTCAGTTCTGAAACAGTTTCTCTAAGCATGATCTCGATTTGTGCATTGAACCGTGCTTGAAAGAATTTTGGAGAGCATGCCAAAAACGGTGTCTGAAGGGGGAGAAGTACTCTTCCTAACCAGCTTCTTATTCTGAATCTCAGACAATTGTCCCACCCTGGGAATTAAGTGGAATATATGCAACAACCTTGTAGGCCTCATCATGAGAGGTGAGTGCCATTTATTCCCAAATAGATATATATTCCCTCAGTGAATGAACTTGGCGCCAGCTCCTCTTTGGAACATCCACATCACCTCAGTTATCACTGTTTACTGGAAGCATCCAAAAAAAGTGCAAAGAATATTGTATGATTAGTGTCTTGTAATTTCGCTCATATCAATCCAAACATAGGCACTTGACAAGTAATGGGAATATAATGTGTGCAGACAGTGACCCTCACGTGTGCTATGGTGATAATGGAGTGTTTGTGTTGTTGGGAAGCAACTGGAAGTGTGAGCTTTGATACGGCTTCTCACACTCTTGCAGTGAAATAAGTCACTTTATCTCTGCCTCGGTTATCTTTAGGCAAATATCCGTGAAGTTGGAAAAGTTGACAACATTTTGTCTCTTGAGGAAGAAGTAATGTGCAATGCTTCTTTTTGGTTTCTATCACCAGAGAAAAAATGGTGTGTGGGAAACCTCCTTCTCCTCTGTGTGGATCACAAAGTTTGAGGGATTAAGAAAAATTCCTGTCTTACTAGTGATTGAGGCCGTGATTTCAAAGTCCCAGTGAAATCTCCTTGTTCACCTCACTGAACGTGTCGATCGAGCAAACTTCCACTTCCTGAAAGGACTATTTGACAGGAGATAGCACTTTGTGTTAGATGCACCCAGTCTTACGTTTGGCTCTAATTCACAAGGAGTGAATATTCCACAGCATTTCTCTTCCTCCTTTAGGCACAATCAGCTGAGGATATTTTCAGCCTTCCACCATTTTTTGAATATGTGGCTTCTCTCTTTGGCACATGACCCTATCACAATATTCTGGAAATTTCATGCAAGCTGCCTTTTGTTCCTCAACTTCAAACATCTTCAAATGCATTCTCTTTAGCATCAGTTGACTGCGAGATCAAGTATCATGTGAAATTATCTCGTATTTAGGGGGCTCTGGGTGCCTGAGATTTTAAAAATTGCAAATATGCAATAACCTTGTGGAGAGGTTAAATTGACTTTATCCCAGATATTGGAAGTGCATAATTTTTGCCTAATGGGAGGAAATGTCTGTCTGTAATGTGAGACTCTTCTGCTTAATTTCATCCTAACAACATCATCTTCCCTTTGATCTTCAATGTCCACAGATAGAATCAATAGTAATATGCCAAGAATGCTGTTTAGAAAGTCATCTTCATTTCATATCAGCTGCACACAAATGCTTTACATATAGCTCTTTTATGGAACTGTAGTGTTTTGAGAAATTCCCTTATTGGGAGTTGATGATAAAACAGGGTTTTCCATGTTTGGCCTGAGGTTCCCTGCATTTTATGAAGGTCCATCTTGAAATGTGACACTAAAAACTGAATTTCACCTCAGTCAAAAGCAGCTCTTTGGAAAGTTATTAGGAACAATGTGTTGTTGGTGAAAATAAACCATCTTCATTGTTACATTTTGTGAAATTAACCTTCAGAAACATCCCTAAGTGTAGGAATATCATGTGTGCCAGTTTTCAATGCACTTCCTCTGTGGGGACACATTGATTTTCAGAGACGATTGTGATACTATTTGCAAATTCTCATAGGCTTATTTTCTTCATTGACTTCAGATAATTTCCTTCAGCTGTCATGAATATTTCTGTAGGAACTATAGCAGAAAGTAGACAGCTTTTAGTGTACTCTCTCCTGAACGGATCATGCTTCAGTTCAATATATCGTTTAACAATTCTCAAATTTGGAGAAGGCACGTTTGAAGAAAATTCACCCCATCTCCTTCATTGCAAGACAGAGAAATTAGGCATTTGGGAAACGGGTCCGTTTCAGTGGTCCACAAAGCCTTTGACTCTACTGAACATGGAATAAGGGTTTTCCCATATGTTGATCTGCCTTTCAATAAGTTAGAATATCTGTGGCAAGCCGTTTGCAGGAAAGCCTCTGTGACCATCATCTACAAGCACAGAAGCTTCCAAAATGTCCCCATATGGAAATCTAATGGGTAATGATGATTTCCACCATGTGCCATCTTGGGAAAAATACTTTCTGTGAAATGGAAATAACCCTATATCCCAGTTCTGAAATTTCTCTCCACTTTTTTTCAAGATGTCACATAGAATCCAGCTTGAATATTTTCCCAAACAGTATGTAAAGAGAAGTGAGAAAATTGGGAGAAGATCTCTCTTATGCAGCTTTTTGTGCTGAATCTCAGACATTCATTCCATTCTAGGAATGGAATGGAATAAAGGAAGAAACATCGCAGGTTCAATCGAACCCTGAGTTTCCACGGTTTCAATTAAGTAGCCTGTGTTCTTGTCCTGAAGGTCCTTGGTCCAAAATAATCAAAGATACACTGACAGCCCATCAGCATACCCAGCTGTTCCAAACCATTCTAAGCAAGGTGGAAAGAGGATTGTTTGAACAGGTCATCTAATTTCCAAAAGATAAAACCTAACACACATAGGTGATGCTTCTTGGGAGTAAAGTGAATGTGAAAAAATTTCCTTCTTCTGCATTGTAGGAAAAAGAGAAATTTGGTGTTGGGGAAGCCACCCAATATCCAAGTTCTGATAGGCTTTCTCAAACACTCATATTGAGCCCAGTCCCTTCATATCCTATTAACGTGCCATTAGGAATATCACCTGCTAAGTTGGAAATTTTGTCGACAGAATGTCTCTTGAAAATGAGGGGCTGTGAATTGCAGCTTTTAGGTACTTGTCACTAGACTTAAAAGTGTATGTGTGAAACCTCCTTCTACCTTTTTGGAATCATGTAAGTGGTGCGATTGAGGAACATCCTATATCAAGCTTATGAGTGAGGCCATGCATTTAAACCCACTGTGAATTCTGCAAGTTCCCCCCACTGAATGTCTCAATTGAGCATATTTTCACACGCTGGAAGGACTTCTTGGACAGTATGAAGCTCACTGTCTTAGCTTCACCCACTCGTGGAAAATGGTTCCCAACTTGTAACTAAGCACATGAGAAATCTTCTGGGCTTCTTGCAGTTTTAAAATGCAAGGTTTTGTCTTTGGCATATGAGCCTGTCTTCATGTTCCATAACATTTCAAGACATCCTGACTTTTTTTCCTCAACTTCAGCCATCTTGAAAAATATTCTAGCTGGCATGAGGTTATGGCGAGACAAACATTCTTCTGAGAATAACTCCAAGATAGGTTGACCTGTGTTCCACAGGATTTAGAACCTTTCATTCTTAGGAAACAATATGCAGCTGGGTGAGTTGACGTGCTCCATGATTTTGGTAGAACACAGTACACTGTCAATTACTGCCTGTGAGTTCTTGGAAAGACCATTTCACAAGTTCAGCCTCAGTACCCCAGCTTCTCCAGATATTGCCATGACCACCGAAGGCATCCAAAGGAAGGAAAAAAGAATACTGCTAGCAATCCTCTTGCAATTCTGGTCTTCCTGAAATAAATTTTCCCTGTATTTCATTTCAGAAACAGACAAAATGAGGTACATTCCCTTCTTGGGATTTGATGGCAAAATCTCGGATTTTCCTGTTTGGCCTGAGCTGTCCCTCCATGTTTTGAAGGCACTTCTGGCAAAGTGACATTAAGACACCTCATCACAGCTGAGTCAACAGCAGCTCATTCAAAATCTATCAGGAATGCTGAGTGTTTTGTGCAGAGAAACAAAATACAGTGTTAGTTCAGGTGAATTTCATCTTCAGTAACTTCCCTATTTGGAGGAATACAGCATGTGACAGTTTTCATTGCACTTCATTTTTGGGGACACATTGCATTTCAAGGATGGAAGCGAGCCCATTTGCACATTCAGAAGCATATGTTCATCATCCTATGTAGGATCACCCGTTATGAAGATTTCTGTAGGAAGAATCCTAAGAAAGAAGACAGCTTGGAGGGTAATCTCTCCTAAATGAGTGCTTTTCTTCAATGAATGCTTTAACACATCTATATTTTAGAAAATGAATGTTTGAAGGAAATTCACACCAATGCTTTGTTTGCAAGTCACAGAACTTTGGCATTTGGGAAACAACTCTGTGTCAGTGTTCCACAAGATCATGGCTCCTATTCCAGAAGGAATCACAGTTTTTCTTTTATGTTGAACAAACTTATTCAAAGAGAGAATGAATGCGGGAAGCCATTTGTTGGAGTGTCTCTACGACATTTAGATTCATGCACGGGAACTTGCAACATGTTCACTGCATGAAATGAAACTTTTAAGGATGATTTCAGTCTTGTGTCATTCTGGGAAAAATGGGTACTATGAACGGGAAAGAAGCCTATGTCTTGGTTCTGAAATGTTTCTCTCAACCTGAACTTGAGATGTCAAATTGAACCCAGTTTGAAACTGTTCCCAGAGAGCAGGACAACAACGGTAGCAGAAGTGGGAGAAGATCTCTTCCTAGCCAGCTTATTGTTCCGAAATTTAGTATTCGTCGTATCCAGGGAATCAATGGCAGAAAGCTCAACATATCCGCGGGACACTTTGTGAGCACTGATTTCCACTGTTTCCAAAATTATTGTATTTTCCTGCCCTTAATGACCTGTGCACCAGCTCCACTGTATCAGCCACAGGCCCTCACTTGACACTGCTTACTAGACGCATCCAAATGAATGTGCAAAGAAGATTGTTGGAATGGGTCTTGTAATTTCGCTCACATCAACCCAAACCTTGACATTTTACACATATTGGGAATACAATGAGTGTGGAAAATATACCTCACTTACACTGTCGTAGTAAAGGAGAATCCCTTTTGTTGAGAAGCAAGGGTAACTACGAGCTGTGACAGGCTTTCTCACACACTCACAGTGAGATAGCTCCCTTCATCTCTAGTTTGATTGAATTTAGGCAAATGACCACGAAGCTGGAAACATTGCCGACAGAGTGTCTTTAGGTGCTGCACAATGCATCTTGTAGGTTTTAGTTACTACAGGATAGATTGTGTGGGAAAAATCCTTCTGCCGTTTTAGGATCACCAAGTTTGAGTCATTGAGAAAAAACCCTAGGTCTTAAATGTGATTGTGGCCATGCATTCAAACCCCCAGGGTAATCCCAATGTTGACCTCAGAGAACAGGTCGATCGAGCAAATGTCCTCTTGCTGAAAGGACTACATGGACAGGAGAAAGCACTTCATGTTAGATGCACCCATTTTTACTTTTGCCACTAATTCCAAAGTAGTAAATCTCCCACAGAACATTATATCCATCCTTAGGTTCAAACAATTGAGGAAGTTTTAAGTCTTCTGCCACGTTTAGAATATGTGGCTTCTCCTTTTGTCACACGGTCTTTTCACAATGTTCTGTCAGATTTCACTACAAACTGCCTTTCTTTCCTCCACTTCAGCATTTTTTGATATCATTCTCATTTGCATAGCTGAGAGCGTATAAAGATTTGTGTGAAAATGCCTTATAGATAGGAGAGTCTGTGACCCTCAGGTTTAAAAATCTTGAAAATCTGGAATACTCTTGGTGTGATGTTAGTTTGAAATTTTCCCAGAATTTGAAAGTGCAGAGTTTTGCCTAATAGAGAGAATGGTCCATCTGTAATCTGAGAGGTTTCTGTTCAATTTTGTCCTTAATACATGAGCTTCTCTCTAATCTTCACATTCAACAGAGTGAATATAAGGAAATATGTAAAGGATGCTCTTTACATAGTCATATTTAGCCATATCATCTTCACTAATGTTTGTCATGCGGTTCTTTAGGAGAAGAGAAGGGACAAGGCAAAATCCCTTATTGGGAATTGATGATAAGAACAGAGATTTCCATGAATGGCATGAGGTTGCCTCCATGTTTTGAAGTTACATCTGGGAAGGTGATGTTAAGAAGAGCATTTCAGCTCAGCCAATTGCAGCTCTAAGGAAAGCTGTAAGGAAAGTTGAATTTTTGGTGCATTAAACCGTATTCAGTGGATTTTTAGGTAAAATTCTTCTTCAGAAACATCCCTATTTGGAGGAATATGACGTGGGCCCATGTTCACTGCACTGCATTTTTGGGGACACATTGATTTACAGGGATGGGAGTCAGCCCATCTGCACATTCTTATAGGTCTCTGTGGTTCATCAAACTCAGATAATGTACTTCAGCTCTCATGAAGTTTTCTATAGGAAAAATAGCAAAAAGAAGACAGCTTTGAGGGTACTCTCTCTTGAACGATTCGTGCTTCAGTTCAATAAATCCTGTAATGATTCACAGTTTTTAGAACTCAAGTTTTAAGAAAATTTGCCCCATCAATTCCTAGCAAGGCAGAGAATTTAGTCATTTATGAAAATGATCTATTTCAGTGTTGCACAAAACCTTGTCCCCTAATGCACTAGGAATCAGAGTTTTCACAAATGTTGAACTGCTCTTTATAATTGAGATACACTGTAGTAAGCCATTTGCAGGAATGCACTTGTGACTTTGGTTTACATGCATTGAATTTTGCAACAGATTCATATTTCAAAATGAAACGGGTAAGGATGATTTCTGCCTTGTGCCATCATGGAGACAAACGGTTTCTCTGATTTGGAAAGAAATGTATATACTGGTTCTGAAATAATTTCTCTCCATTTTGTTTTGGTTTGTCACATACAATCCAGCTTGAAAATGTTCCCAAACAGCATGCCAAGAGAAGTGAGAAAATTGGGAGAAGATCTGCCTTTACACAGCTTCTTATGCTGAATCTCATTCAATCATTTCACTCTAGGAATGGAACAGAATAGATGAAGCTACATCACAGGTTCAAGGGAGCCATGAGTTTCCACGGATTCCCTGAGTAGCCTGGATTAGTGTCCTGATGGTCCTTGGCCCAAACTCATCATAGATAAAATGACAGCCCCCCAGCAGAATAAGGTGATAGAAAGCATTCTAAGCAAGGGGGAAAGAGGATTTTTTGAATGGGTCTTCTTAATTCTATAAGATCAACCCTAACGTTTATAAGTGACCCTTGGGAGTACAATGAATGTGGAAAAATTTCCTTCTTCTGCATTGTAGGAATAAGGGAAATTTGTTGTCAGGGAAGCCATCCAGTATTCAAATTTTGGTAGGCTTTCTCATACACTCACATTGAGTCCATTCCTTTCATCTCCAATTTATATGCCATTAGGAACGTCACCGGCTAAGTTGGAAAATGTGTTGACAGAATGTCTCTTGAAAATGAGGGGCTGTGAAATGCAGCTTTTAGGTACATGTCACTAGACAAAAATGTGTATGTGTGAAACCAACTTCTGCCTTGTTGGGATCAAGTAAGTAGTGTGAATTAGGACAGTTCCTATATCTAGCTTGTGAGTGAGGCCATGCACTAAAACCCACTGTTAATTCTGTAAGTTCCCACCACTGAATGTTTCGATCGAGCATATTTTCACACGGTGGAAGGACTACTTGGACAATATGAAGCTCACTGTGTTAGCTTCACCCAGTCTTGGAAAACTGTTCCTATCTGGGTACTAAGCAAATGAGGAAATTTTTGGTCTTCTGGCAGTTTTAAAAAGTGGGCTTTTGTCTTTGGCATATGAGCCTGTCTTCATGTTCCATAAGATTTCACTGCATCCTAACTTTCTTTCCTCAACTTCAGCCATCTTGAAAAGCCTTCTAGTTGGCATGAAGTTATGGCGAGACAAAAATTCTTGTGAGACTAACTCCGAGATAGGTCACCCTGAGTTCCACAGGATTTAGAACTTTTCATTCTTGGGAAACAATCTGCAGCTGGGTGAGTTGACGTGATCCACGATTTTGGTGGAGCCCAGCACACTGTCAATTACTGCTTGTGAGTACCTGGAAAGGCCGTTTCACAAGTTCAGCCTATGTATCCCAGCTTCTCCAGAACTTGCCATGTCCACAGAAGGCATCCAATGGAAGAAGGGAAGAATACCGCTATCAAATTTCTTGCAATTTTGTCCACTTTAAAAAAATGCTTCCCTGTGCTTCATTTTGGAAAGAGACAACCTGAGGTACAGTCCTGTATTGTGATTTGATGGGAAAATCTGGGATTTTCCTGTTTGGCCTGAGCTATCCTTCCATGATTTGAAGGCATATCTTGCAAAGTGAGTTTAAAGAACCTCATCCCAGCTGAGTCAACAGCAACCCATTCAAAATCTTTCAGGATTGCTGAGTGTTTTGTGCAGAGAAAGAACTTTCTGCATTAGGACAGGTGAAATTCATCTTCTCTAACTTCCCTGTTTGGAGGAATACGACATGGGACAGTTTTCATTGCACTTCGTTTTTGGGGACACATTGGTTTTCAAGGATGGAAGCGAGGCCATTTGCACATTCAGAAACATATGTTCATCATCCAATGTTGATATTTTACATCACCCGTTTCGAAGATTTTTGTAGGAGGAGTACTAAGAAAGAAGATATTTTGGAGGGTAATCTCTCCTAAAGAAGTGCTTTTCTTAAATGAATGCTTTCACACATCTCACTTTTGGAAAATGCATTTTTGAAGGAAATTCAAATCAGTGCTTTCTTTGCAAGTCACAGAACTTTGGCATTTGGGAAACGACTCTGTGTCAATATTCCACAAGCTCTTGTCTCCTATTCCATAAGGAATCAGTTTTTCTCTTATGTTGAACGAACTTATTTAAAGAGAGAATGAATGTGGAAAGCCATTTGTAGGAGTGTCTCTACAACATTTAGATTCATGCACGGGAACTTTCAACACGTTCACTTCATGAAATGAACCTTTTAAGGATGATTTCAGTCTTATGACGTTCTGGGAAAAATGGGTACTGTGAATGGGAAAGAAGCCTATGTCTTGGTTCTGAAAATGTTTCCCTCATCCTGAACTTGAGATGTCAAATTGAACCCAGGTTGAAACCATCCCCAGAGAAGAGGACAACAACGGTAACAGAAGTGGGAGAAGGTCTCTTTCTACCCACCTTAATGTTCCGAATCTTATTATTCGTTGTATCCTGGGAATCAATGGCAGAATGTTCAGCAGATACGTAGAACACTTCATCAGCACTGATTTCCACATTATCTGAAATTATTGTATGTTCCTGCACTGAACGACCTGGGCACCAGCTCCTGATTGTACCAGCCACAGCCCCTCACTTGACACTGCTTACTAGACGCATCCAAATGAATGTGCAAAGAAGATTGTTGAGATGGGGCTTGTAACTTCGTTCACATCAGCCCAAACCTTGACACTTTACACATATTGCGAATACAATTAGTGCAGACAATATCCCTCAACAGTGCTGTCGTTATAAGGAGTATTTCTGTTTTTGGGATGCAAGTGTAACTATGAGATGTTATAGGCTTTTTCACACACTCACTGCAGAATAGCTCCTTTCATGTCTACTTCGGTTGAATTTAGGCAATAGACCATGAAGTTGGAAACATTGCTGGCAGATTGTCTCTAGGTGCTGTGCAATGCCTTTTTGGTTTTAGTTACTATAGGATAGATTGTGTGGGAAACTCCCTTCTGTCTTATAGGGATCACCAAGTTTGAGGCATTGAGAAAATACCCTATGTCTTACATGTGATTGAGGCCATGTGTTCATTCCCCCAGACTAATCCCTATGTTCACCTCACAAAACAGGTCGATCGAGCAAACGTCCACTTGCTGAAAGGGCTACATGGACAAGAGAAAGCACTTCTTCTTAGATGCACCCAGTCTAACTTTTGCCACTAATTCCAAAGTAGTTAATCTCCTACAGACCTTCATTTCCCTCCTTACGATCAAACAATTGAAGAATTTTTAATCTTCTGCCTGTTTTTGAATATGCAGCTTCTCCTTTTGTCACACGGTCCTTTCACCATGTTCTGTAAGATTTCACTACAAACTGCCTTTCCCGCCTCCATTTCAGCATTTTTTCAGATCATTCTCATTTGCATAGCTGACAGTCTATAAAGATTCGTGTGAAAATGCCTTTGAGATTGGATTCTCTGTGCCCCTCAGATTTTAAAATCTTGAAAATCTGGAATACATTTGGGGAGAAGTTAGTTTTACGTTTTCCCAGAATTTGAATGTGCAGATTTGCCAATAATGAGAACGGGCCATCCATAATCTGAGAGGATTCTCTTCAAGTTTGTCCTTTACACCTGAGCTTCTCCTTGTTCTTCACATTCCACAGAGTGAATTTAAGGAAATATGTAAAGGATGCTCTTTCATATTCATCTTTATCCTTAACATGTGCACCATTATTTATGTCATGTGGTTCTTTAGGAGAACAGAAGGGACTAGGTAATTTCCCTTATTGGGAATTGATGATAAAAACCATGATTTCCATGTATGGCATGAGGTTTCCTGCATGTTATGAAGGTACATCTGGGAAGGTGAAATTAAGTAGAGCATTTAAGCTCAGCCAAATATAGCTCTCATGAAAGCTGTAAGGAAAGCTGATTTTTTGGTGAATTAAACCATCATCAGAGGAACTTTATGCAAAATTCTTCAGAAGCATCCCTATTTGGAGGAATATGATGTGGGTCATTTTTCACTACACTGCATTTTTGGGGACACTTTGATTTACAGGGATGAAAGTCAGCCCATCTGCACATTCTTATAAGCCTCTCTACTTCCTCAAACTCAGATAATTTACTTCAGCTCTCATGAAGTTTTCTATAGGAAGAATAGCAAAAAGAAGACAGCTTTGAGGGTACTCTCTCTTGAAAGATTCGTGCTTGGGTTCAGTAAATCCTATAATGATTCACAGTTTGTAGAACTCACGTTTGAAAGAAATTCTCCTGATCAATCCCTAGAAAGACAGAGTATTTAGTAATTTATGAAATGGAACTATTTTAGTGTTCCACAAATCCTTGTCCCATAAGACACAAGGAATAAGGGATTTCACAGTTGTTGAACTGCTTTACATAATTGATATACACTGTGACAAGCCATTTGCAGGACTGTGTTTGTGACTTTGGTCTACATGCATGGAATCCTGCAACAGATACCCTTTTCAAAATGAAATGGGTAAGGATGATTTCTGCCTTGTGCCATCATGGGGACAAATGGATACTGTCATTTGGAAAGAAATCAGTATACTGGTTCTGAAATAATATCTCTCCCCTTGTTTTGAGTTGTCACATAGAATCCAGCTTGAAAGTGTTCCCAAACAGCATGCCAAGAGAAGTGAGAAAAATTGAAGAAGATCAGTCTTTATGCAGTTTCTTGTGCCAAACCTCAATCATTCCACTCTAGGTCTGGAACGGAATAGATGAAACAAAATCGCAGGTTAAAGGAGCCCTGAATTTCCATAGTTTCTCTAAGTTGCCTGGGTTCCTGTCCTGAAGTTCCTTGGCCAAAACTCATCATAGATACACTGACAGCCCCCAAGCAGGCCAAGGTGTTACAAACCATTCTAAGAAAGGTGGAAAGAGGATTGTTTGAATGGGTCTTCTAATTTCTATAAATCAACCCTAATGTTCATAGGTGACCCTTAATGGGAGTACAATGAATGTGATTAAATTTCCTTCTTTTGCATTGTAGGAATAAGAGAAATTTGGTGTCGGTGAAGCCATCCAATATCCAAGTTCTGATAGGCTTTCTCACACACTCACATTGAGTTTGTTCATTTCATCTCCTATTTATGTGCCATTAGGAACGTCACCTGGTAAGTTGGAAAACTTGTTGACAGAATGTCTCTTGAAAATGGGGGGCTGTGAAATGCAGCTTTTAGGTACTTGTCACTAGACAAAAAAGTGTATGTGTGAAACCTCCTTCTGCCTTGTTGGGATCATGTAAGTAGTGCGATTGAGGACCCGTCCTATCTCTAGCTTGTGAGTGAGGCCATGCATTAGAACCTAAAGTGATATCTGCAATTTTCCCCCACTGAATGTCTTGATAGAGCATAATTTCACACTCTGGAAGGAATACGTGGACAGTAAGAAGCTCACTCTGTTAGCTTCACCCATTCATGGGAAACTGTTCCCAACTTGGAACTAAGCACATGAGGAAATTTTTGGTCTTCTGGCAGTTTTAAAACTTGAGGCTTTTCTCTTTGGCGTACGATCCTGTCTCCATTTTCCATAAGATTTCACTGCATCCTGAATTTCTTTCCTCAACTTCAGCCATCTTGAAAAGCCTTCTGGCTGGCATGAAGTTATGGTGAGGCAAACTTTCTTGTGAGGCTATCTTTTAGATAGTTAGACCTGTGTTCCACAAGATTTAGAACCTTTCATTCTTGGGAAACAATCTGCAGCTGGGTGAGATGATGAGATGCACAATTTTGGCACAGCACATCGCACTGTCAATTACTGCCTGTGAGTACTTGGATAGGCCATTTCACAAGGTCAGCCTTAGTACCACATCTTCTCCAGAACTTGCCATGTCCACAGAAGGCATCCAAGGGAAGAAGTAAAGAATACTGCTAGCAATTGTATTTCAATTCTTGTCCACTTGAAACAAAAGCTTCCCTGTGTTTTACTTTGGAAACAGACAACCTGAAGTAAACTCCCTTCTTGGTATTTGATGGCAAAATCTGGGATTTTCATGTTTGGCCTTAGATGTCCCTCCATGTTTTGAAGGCACGTCACGCAAAGTGACAATAAGGCAACTCATTCCAGCAGAGTCGACAGCAGCTCATTCAAAATCTGTCAGGAATGCTGAGTGTTTTGTGCAGAGAAACATTTTTCAGCATTAGGTGAGGTGAAATTCATCTTCTGTAACTTCCCTGTTTGGAGGAATATGACATGGGACAGTTTTCATTGCTCTCCATTTTTGGGGACACATTGGTTTTCAAGGATCGAAGCAAGCCAATTTGCACATTCGAAGCATAGGTTCATCATTTAACGTAGATATTTTACATCATTCTTTATGAAGATTTCTGCAGGAAGAATACTAAGAAAGAAGAAAGCTTGGATGGTAACATCTCATAAAAGAGTGCTTTTCTTCAATGAATGCTATAACACAACTCAATTTTGGGAAACGCATGTTGGAGGGAAATTCACACTGAAGATTTGTTTGCAAGTCGTAGAATTTTGCAGTTGTGAAACTGCTATGTGTCAGAGTTCCACAAGATCTTGGCTCCAATTCCATAAGGAATCACAGTTTTTCTCTTAGTGAACTAACTTATTGAAAGAGAGTGAATGCAGAAATCCATTTGTAGGCGTTTCCCTACGACATTTAGCTTCATGCACGGGAACTTGCTAAACGTTCACTGCATGAAATGAATCGGGTAAGGTTGATTTCAGCCTTGTGCCGTTCTGGGAGATATAGGTACTGTGAATGGAAGAAGACTATGTCTCTGTTCTGAAAATGTACCACTCAACCTGAACTTGATATGTCAAATTGAACCCAGTTTGAAACCTTTCCTGGAGAGCAGGACAACAACGGTAGCAGAAGTGGGAGAAGATCTCTTCCTACCCAGCTTTTTGTTCCGAATTTCAGTATTCGCCATAACCTGGGAATCAATGGCAAAAAGTTCAGCAAATATGTTAGAAACTACATGAGAACTGATTTCCACCATATCCGAAATTATTGTAAGTTCCTTCCTGAACAACATGGGCACCAGCACCTCTTTGGATCAGCCACAGCCCCTCACTTGACACTGCTTACTTGAAGCATTCAAATGAAGGTGCAAAGAAGATTATTGTAATGGGTCTTGTAACTTCGCTCACATCAGCCCAAACCTTGACACTTTACATATAGTGGGAATACAATGAGTGCGGAGAATATCCCTCAAATGCGCTGTCATGATAAAGTATTTCTGCTGTTGGGATGCAAGCGTAACTACGAGCTGTGATAGGCTTTCTCACACAATCACAGCGAGATAGCTCCCTTCATCTCTACTTCGGTTGAATTTAGGCAATTGACCGTGAAGTTGGAAACATTGCTGACAGAATGTTTCTAGGTGCTGTGCAATGCATTTTTGGTTTAATTACTGCAGGAAAGATTGTGTGGGAAACATCCTTCTGCCTTGTTGAGATCACTAATTTTGAGGCATTGAGAAAAAACCCTAGGTCTTACATGTGATTGAGGACATGCATTCAAACCCCCAGGGTAATCACAAAGCTCACAGAACAGGTCGATCAAGCAAATGTCCACTTGCTGAAAGGACTACATGAACAGGAGAAAGCACTTCATGCTAGATGCACCCAGTCTTACTTTTGCCACTAATTCCAAAATGGTAAAACTCCCACAGAACATTATTTCCATCCTTAGGATCTGATAACTTAGGAAAATTTAAGTCTTCTGCCTCTTTTCGAATATGTGGCTTCTCCTTTAGCCCACTCTCCTTTCAACTTGTTCAGTCAGATTTCACTACAAACTGCCTTTCCCTCCTCCATTTCAGCATTTTTTAAAATCATTCTTATTTTCATAGCAGACAATGTATAAAGAGACGTGTGAAACTGCCTTATAGGTAGGAGATTCTGTGCCCCTCAGATTTTAAAATCTTGAAAATCTGTAAAACTCTTGGGGAGAAGTTAGTTTGACTTTTTAAAAGAATTTGAACCTGCAGATTTTTAACTAACAGGGAGAACGGTACATCCATAACCTGAGAGGTTTCTGTTCAAGTATGTCCTTCATACATGAGCTTCTCATTTATCTTCACATTCCAGAGTGAATTTTAGGAAATGTGTAAAGGATGCTCTTTACATTGTCATCTTTAGCCTTATCATCTGCACAAATATGATTGTCATGTGGTTCTTTTGGAGAACAGAAGGGACTAGGCAAAATCCCTTATTGGGAATTGATGATAAAACCATGATTTCCATGTATGGCATGAGGTTGCCTGCATGTTATGAAGGTACATCAGGGAAGGTGATATTAAGAAGAGCATTTCACCTCAGCCAATTGCAGCTCTGAGGAACACTGTAAGGAAAGATGATTTTTTGGTGCATTAAACCATATTCAGTGGATCTTTAGGCAAATTTCTTCTTCAGAAACATCCCTAATTGGAGGAATATGACATGGGCCAATGTTCACTGCACTGCGTTTTTGGGCACACATAGATTTACAGGGACGGGAGTCAGCAAATCTGCACATTCTTATAGGCCTCTGTAGTTCCTCGAACTCAGATAATGTACTTCAGCTCTCATGAAGATTTCTATAGGAAGAATAGCAAAAAGAATTCAGCTTTCAGTGTACTCTCTCTTGAATGATTCGTGCTTTGGTTCAATAAATCCTGTAATGATTCACAGTTTTTAGAACTCACGTTTGAAAAAAATTCTCCCCATTAATTCCTAGCAAGACAGAGTGTTCAGTCATTTATGAAATGGATCTATTTCAGAGTTCTACAAAACCTTGTCCCCTAATGCACTAGGAATCAGGGTTTCCACAAATGTTGAACTGCTCTTCATAATTGAGATACACTATGGTAAGCCATTTGCAGGAATGTGTTTGTTACTTTTGTCTAAATGCATGGAATGATGAAACAGATTCCCATTTCAAAATGAAATGGGTAAGGTTGATTTCTGCCTCATGCCATCATGGAGAAAAATGGTTACTTTTATTTGGAAACAAATCTATATACTTGTTCTGAAATAATTTCTCTCCAATTTGTTTTGATTTATCACATAGAATCCAGCTTGTAAATATTCCCAAACAGCATGCCAATAGAAGTGAGAAAATTGGGAGAATATCTGTCTTTATGCAGCTTCTTATCCCGAATCTCAATCTTTCCACTCTAGGAATGGAACGGAATAGATGAAGCAACAACGCAGTTTCAAGGGGGCCCTAATTTTCCACGGTTTCCTTGAGTAGCCTGTATTACTGTCCTGATGGTCCTTGGCACAAATCCTCATAGATAAAATGACAGACCCCCAGCAGACCAGGGTGTAAGCAATCATTCTAAGCAAGGTGGAAAGAGGATTGTTTGAACGGGTCTCTAATTTCTATAAGATCAACCATAACGTTCATAGGTGACCATGTTGGGATTACAATGGTTGTGAAAAATTTTCCTTCTTCTGCATTGTAGGAATAAGAGAAATTTGTTGTTGGGTAAGCCATCCAATATCCAAGTTCTGATATTCTTTCTCATACACTCACATTGAGTCCATTCGTTTCATCTCCTATTTAGGTGCCATTAGGTACGCCACCTGCTAAGTTGGAAAATTTGTTGACAGAATGTCTCTTGAAAATGAAGGGCTGTGAAATGCAGCTTTTAATTACGTGTCACTAGACAAAAATATGTATGTGTGAAATCTCCTTCTGCCATTTTGGGATCATGTAAGTAGTGTGATTTAGGACAAGTCCTATATGTAGCTTGTGGGTGAGGCCATGCACTAAAACCCACTGTGAATTCTGCAAGTTCCCCCCACTGGATATCTTGAGTGAGCATATTTTCACACGCTGGAGGGACTACTTGGACAGTATGATGTTCACTCTGTTAGGTTCACCCAGTGTTGGAAATCTTTTCCCATCTTTGATCTAAGCAGATGAGGAATTTTTCAGTCTTCTGGCTGTTTTAAAACGTGAGGGTTTTGTCTTAGGCGTATGAGCCTGCCTTCATGTTCTAAAAGATTTCAATGCATCCTGATGTTATTTCCTCAACTTCAGCCACCTTGAAAAGCCTTCTAGCTGGCATGAAGTTATGGCGAGACAAACATTCTTGTGAGACTAACTCCTAGATATTTCTCCCTGTGTTCCTCATGTCTTGGAACCTTTCATTCCTGGGAAACAATCTGCAACCTGGTGAGCTGACATGATCCACGATTTTGTTAGAGCACAGCACACTGTCAATAACTGCCTTTGAGTACGTGCAAAGGACATTTCACAAGTTTAGCCTCACTACCCCAGCTTCTCCAGATCTTGCCATGTACACAGAAGGATTTCAAGGGAAGAAGCAAAGAATACCATTAGCAATTCTGTTTCAATTCTTGTCCACTTGAAGCAAATGCTTCCCTGTGTTTCATTTCAAAAACAAACAACCTGAGGTACACTCCCTTCTTGGGATTTGATGGCAAAATCTGGGATTATCATGTTTGGCCTGAGCTGTCCATCCTGTTTTGAAGGCACATCTTGCAAAATGACTTTAAAACACCTCATCCCAGCTGAGTCAAGAGCAGCTCATTCAAAATCTATCAGGAATGCTGAATATTCCATTCAGAGAAACATTCTTCTGCTCTAGGTCAGGTGAAATTCATCTTCTGTAACTTCCCTGTTTGGAGGAATACTACGTGGGCCTGTTTTCATTGCATTTCATTTTTGGGGACACTTTTGTTTTCAAGGTTGGAAGTGAGACCATTTGCACGTTTAGAAGCTTATGTTATTCATCCAATGTAGATATTTTACATCACCCTTTATGATGATTTCTGTAGGAAGGACACTAAGAAAGAAGACAGCTTGGATGGTTATCTATCCAAATTGAGTGCTTTTCTTCAATGAATGCTTTAACACATCTCAATTTTGGAAAATGAATGTTTGAAGTAAATTCACACCGACACTTTGTTTACAAGTCACAGAACTTTGGCAGTTGGGAAACCGCTGTGTGTCAGTGATCCACAATATCTTGTCTCCTATTCCAGAAGGAATCTCAGTTTTTCTCTTATGTTGAACTAACTTATTGAAAAAGAGAATGAATGTGGAAAGCCATTTGTAGAAGTGCCTCTACGAGATTTAGCTTCATGCACTGGACGTTGCAACACGTTCACTGCATGAAATGAAACTGGTAAAGATGATTTCAGTCTTGTGCCATTCTGGGAAAAATGGGTACTCTGAATGGGAATGAAGCCTATGTCTCATTTCTGAAAATGTTTCTCTCAACATGAACTTGAGATATCTAGTTGAACCCAGTTTGAAATAGTTCATGGAGAGCAGGAGAACAACGGTGGCAGAAGTGGGATATGTTCTCTTCCTAACCACCTTAATGTTAAGAATCTTAATATTCATCCTATCCTGGGAATCAATGAAAAATTTCAGCAAATACGTGGAACAATTCATGAGCACTGATTTCCACCATATCCAAAATTATTGTATGTTCCTTCCCTGAATGACAAAAGCACAAGTTCCTGATTGTATCAGCCACAGCCCCTCACTTGACACTGTTTACTGGAAACATCTGAATGAAGGTGCAAAGAGGATTATTTGAATGGGTCTTGTAATTTCGCTCACATCAATCCAAATCTTGACACTTTGCACATATTGGGAATACAATGAGTGTGGAAAATATCCCTCACCTGCACTTTCATTATAAAAGAGTATTTCTTTTGTTGGGAAGCAAGCATAACTATGAGCTGTGATAGGCTTTCTCACACACTCACAGCGAGATAGCTCCCTTCATCTCTACTTTGATTGAATTTAGTCAAATGACCATGAAGCTGGAAACATTGCTGATAGAGTGTCTCTAGGTGCTGTGCAATGCATCTTGTTGGTTTTAGTTACTACTGGAAAGCTTGTGTGGGAAACTTCCTTCTACCTTTTTGGGATCACCATATTTGAGTCATTGAGATAAAACCCTTTGTCTTACATGTGATGGAGGCCATGCTTTCAAACCCCCAGGGTAATCCCAATGTTCACCTTACAGAACAGGTCGATCAAGCAAATGTCCACTTGGTGAAAGGACTACGTGTACAGAAGAAAGCACTTCATGTTAGATGAACTCAGGCTTAATTTTGCCACTAACTCCGAAGTAGTAATTCTCCCACAGACAATCATTTCCATCCTTAGGTTCAAACAATTTAGGAAGTTTTAAGTCTTCTGCCACTTTTTGAATATGTGAATTCTCCTTTTTGCACATGGTCCTTTCACCATGTTCAGTCAGATTTCACTACATACTGCCTTTCCTTCCTCCACTACAGCATTATTTGTAATCATACTCATTTGCATAGTTGACAGCGTATAAAGATTCGTGTGAAAATGCCTTATAGATAGGAAAGTCTGTGTCCCTCAGATTTTAAAATCTTGAAAATCTGGAATACACTTGGAGAGATGTTAGTTTGACTTTTTCCCAGAAGTTGAAAGTGCTATATTTTGCCTAATAGAGAGAACGGTTCATCCATAATCTGAGAGGTTTCTCTTCAAGTTTGTCTTTAATAAATGAGCTTCTCTTTGATCTTCACATTCCACAGAGTGAATTTAAGAAAATGTGTAAAGTTTTCTCTTTACATAGTCATCTTTAGCCATATCATGGCACAAATATACTTGCCATGTGGTTCTTAGGAGAACAGAAGGGAATAGGCAAAATCCCTTATTGGGAATTGATGATAAATGCCATGATTTACATTTTGGCATGAGGTTGACTGCATGTTATGTAGGTTCATCTGGGAAGGTGAAGTTAAGAAGAGCATTTCAGCTCAGCCAAATGCAGCTCTCAAGAAAGCTGTAAGGAAGCTGATTTTTTGGTGCAATAAACCATTTTCAGTGGATCTTTAGGCAAAATTCTTCTTCAGAAACATCCCTATTAGGAGGAATATGTTGTAGGCCAGTGTTCACTGCACTGCATTTTTGGGGACACATTGATTTACTGAGACGAGATTCAGCCAATTTGCACATTCTTATAGGCATCTGTGGTTCCTCAAACTCAGATAATTTACATCAGCTCTCATGAAGATTTCTATAGGAAGAATATCATTAAGAAGAAAGTTTTGAGTGTACTCTCTCTTGAGTGATTCGTGCTTCAGTTCAATAAATCCTGTAACGATTCACAATTTGTAGAAGTCACGTTTGAAGAAAATTCGCCCAATCAATATTTTGCATGACAGAATGTTTAGTCCTTTATGAAATGGATCTATATTAGTGTTCAACAAATCCTTGCCCCTTAATGCACTAGGAATCAGGTTTTTCACAAATGTTGAACTACTCTACATTACTGAGATACACTGTGGCAAGCCATTTGCAGGAATGTGTTTGTGACCTTGGTCTACATGCATGGAATTTTACAACAGGATCCCTTATCAAAATGAAATGGGTAAAGGTGATTATTGCCTCATGCCATCATGGAGATAAACGGTTTTTGTGATTTGGAAAGAAATCTATATACCAGGTCTGACATAATTTCTCTCCACTTTTTGTGGAAATGTCACTTAGAATCCAGCTTGAAAATGTTCCCAAACAGCATGCAAAGAGACGTGAGAAAATTGGGAGAAGATCTCTGTTTACACAGCTTCTTGTGGCAAAATTCAATCATTCCACTCTAAGAATAAAACGGAGTAGATTAAGCAACATCGCAGGCTCAAGGGTGGACTGAGTTTCCACGTATTCCCTAAGAATCCTGTGTTCCTGTCCTGTAGGTCCTTTGCCGAAACTCATCATAGATACACTGACAGACCCTCAGAAGACCCAGCTGTTATAAACCATTCTAAGCAAGGTGGAAAGAGGATTGTTTGAACCGGTCTTCCAATTTGTATAAGATCAACACTAACATTCAAAGGTGATGCATGTTTGGAGTACAATGAATGTGAAAATATTTTCTTCTTCTGCATTTTAGGAATAAGAGAAATTTGGAGTTGAGGAAGCCATTAAATATCCAAGTTATGATAGGCTTTCACATTGTGTCCATTCCTTTCTTCTCCTATTTATATGGCATTAGGGAAGTCACCTGCTAATTTGGAAAATATTTTGACAGTATGTCTCTTGAAAACGAGGGGCTGTGAAATGCAGCTTTTAGGTACTTGTCACTAGACAAAAAACTATTTGTTAAAACTCCTTTTGCCTTGTTGGGATCATGTAAATAGTGCGATTGTGGTCCCGTACTATATGTAGGTTTTGAGTGAGACTATGCATAAAAACCCACTGTGAATTCTGCAGGTTTCCCCCACTGAATGTCTCAATCGAGCATATTTTCTCATGCTGGAAGGACTTCTTGGACAGTATGAAGCTCATTGTGTTAGCTTCACCCAGTCTTCGAATACTGTTCCCATCTTGGAACTAAGCACATGAGGAATTTTTCGGTCTTCTGGCAGTTTTGAAACATCAGGAATTTGCCTTTGGTATATGAGCCTGTATTCATTTTCCATAATATTTCACTGCACCCTGACTTTCCTTCCTAAGCTTCAGCCAAATTGAAAAGCCTTCTAGCTGGCATGAAGTTACGGTGGGACAAACATTCTTGTGAGTCTAAATCCTAGATAGGTCGCCCTGTGTACCACAGGTTTTAGGACATTTCATCCTTGGGAAACAATCTGCAGCCGGGTGAGTTGGTGTGATCCACGAATTTGCTAGAGCACAGCACACTGTCAAATACTGACTGTGAGTACTTGGACATGCCATATCACAAGTTCAGCCTCAGTACCCCAGCTTCCCCAGATCTTGCCATGTCCACAGAAGGCATCCAAGGGAAGAAGCAAAGAATACCGCTCGCAAACCCATTGCAATTCTTGTCTACTTGCAAAAAATGCTTCCCTGTGTTTCATTTCAGAAACAGACAACCTGAGGTACACTCCTTTCTTGGGATTTGATGGCAAAATCTGGGATTTTCACGTTTCGCCTGAACTGTCCCTCCATGTTTTGAAGGCACATCACACAAAGTGACATTAGGATACCTCATCCCAGCAGAGTCGACAGCAGCTCATTCAAAATGTATAAGGAATGCTGAGTGTTTTGTGCAGAGAAACATTTTTCAGAGTTAGGTCAGGTGAAATTAATCTTCTGTAACTTCCCTGTTTGGAGGAATATGACATGGGACAGTTTTCATTCTCCTTCATTTCTGGGGACACATTGGTTTTCAAGGATGGAAGCAAGCCCATTTTCACATTCAGAAGAATACGTTCATCATCCAATGTAGATATTTTACATCACCCGTTATTAAGTTTTCTGTAGGATAAGTACTATGAAAGAAGATAACTTGGAGGGTTATCTCTCGTAAATCAGTTCTATTCTTCAATGAATGTTTTAACACATCTCAATTTTGGAAAACAAATCTTTAAAGGAAATTCACACCAATGCATTGTTTGCAAGTCACAGAACTTTGGCAGTCGGGAAACGGCTGTGTGTCACTGCTCCACAAGATCTTGGCTCCTATTCCAAAAGGAATCACAGTTTTTCACTTATGTTGAACTAACTTATAGAAAGAGAGAGTGAATGTGGAGAGACACTTGTTGGAGTGTCTCTATGACATTTAGCTTCATACACAGGACCTTGCAATATGTTAACTTCATGAAATGAAATGCGTAAGGATGATTTCAGTCTAGTGAAGTTCTGGGAGAAATGGGTACTCTGAAAGGGAAAGAAATCTAGGATCTGAAAATTTTTCTCTTATCCTGAACTTGAGATGGGAAATTGAACCCAGTTTGAAACTGTTCCCGGAGAGCAGGACAACAATGGTAGCAGAAGTGGGAGAAGATCTCTTCTGAACCAGCTTACTGTTCAGAATATTAGCATTCATCTTAACCTGTGAATCAATGGCAAATAATTCAGCATATACACGGGATACTTCATGAGCAATGATTTCCAACGTATCTGAAATTATTGTATGTTCCTTCCCTGAACGACCTGGGCACCAGCTCCTCTTTGGCTCAGCCACAGCCCCTCACTTGACACTGCTTACTGGAAGCATCCGAATGAAGGTGAAAAGAAGATTATTGGAATGGGTCCTGTAATTTCGCTCACATCACCCCAAACCTTGACACTTTACACATAGTGGGAATACAATGAGTGTGGACAATATCCCTCACCTGCTCTTTCGTGATAAAGGAGTATTTCTGTTTTTGTGAGCAAACATAATTATGAGCTGTGATAGGCTTTCTCACACTCTCACAATGAGATAGCTCCCTTCATCTCTTCATCGGTTGAATTTAGTCAATTGGCCTCAAAGTTGGAAACATTGCCAACAGAGTGTCTCTGGGTGCTGTGCAATGCACCTTGTTGGTTTTAGTTACTACAGGAAAGATTGTGTGGGAAACTTCCTTCTGCCTTGTTGGTATCACCACGTTTGTGGCATTGAGAAACAACCCTATGTCTTACATGTGATTGAGGCCATGCCTTCAAACCTGCAGTGTAATCGCATTGTTCACCTCACAGAACAGGTCGATCTAGCAAACATCTACTTGCTGATAGTACTACGTGCACATGAGAATACACTTCATATTACATGAACTCATTCTTTCATTTGCCCCAATTCAAAGGTAGTTAATCTTTCACAGACTTTCATTTCCCTCCTTAAGATCAAACAATTGAGGAAGTTATAAGTTTTCTGCAACTTTTCGAATATGTGGCTTCCCCTTTTGTCACACGGTCCTTTCACCATGAACTCTCTGATTTCACTAAATACTGCCTTTCCTTCCTCCACTTCAGCATTATATGAAATCATTCTCATTTGCATAGTTGACAGCGTCTAACTACTTGTGTGAATATGCCTTATAGATTGGGGCCTATGTGCCCCTCAGATTTTACAATCTTGAAAATCTGGAATACACTTGGGGAGATGTTAGTTTGAATTTTTCCCAGAATTTGAATGTGAAGGGCTTTTCCAATTGAGAGAACAGTCCATCCGTAATCTGAGAGATTTTTGTTCAAGTTTGTCTTTAATATATGAGCTTCTCCTTGATCTTCACATTCCACAGTGTGGATTTAAGGATACGTGTAAAGGGTGCTCTTTAAATAGTCATCTTTAGCCATATCATCTGCACAAATATGTTTGCCATGTGGTTCTTTAGGAGAAGAGAAGGGACAAAGGAAAATCCCTTATTGGGTGTTGATGATAAAATCCGTGATTTCCATGTATGGCATGAGGTTGCCTGCATGTTTTGAAGATACATCTGGGAAGGTGATGTTAAGAAGAGCATTTCAGCTCAGCCAAATTCAGCTGGCAGGAAAGGTAAATTGAAAACTGATTTTTTTTGGTGTATTAAACCATCTTCAGTGGATTTTAAGGCAAAATTGTTCTTCAGAAACATCCCTATTTGGAGGAATATGATGTGGGAAAGTGTTCACTGCACTGCATTTTTGGGGACACACTGATTTACAGGGACTGGGGTCAGCCCATCTGCACAAAGTTGTAGGCCTCTGTACTTCCTCGAACTCAGATAATTTACTTCAGCTCTCACTAAATTTTCTATAGGAAGAATAGGAAAAAGAAGACAGCTTTGAGGGTACTCTCTCTTGAACAATTCATGCTTTGGTTCAAGAAATCCTGTAATGATTCACAATTTGTAGAACTCACGTTTGAAGTAAATTGGCCCCATCTATTCCTAGCAAGACAGAGAATTTAGTCATTTATGAAACGGATCTATTATTGTGTTACACAAAACAATGTCCCCTAATGCACTAGGATTCAGGGTTTTCACAAATGTTGAACTGCTCTACATAATTGATATCCACTGTGGCTAGCCATTTGCAGGAATGTGTTTGTGACCTTGTTCTACATGCATGGAATCTTGCAATATGTACCCTTCTCAAAATGAAATGGGTAAGGTTGTTTTCTGCCTCGTGCCATCATGGGAAGAAATGGTTTCCATGACTTGGAAAGAAATCTATATATCATTTCTGAAGAAATTTCTCTCCAGTTTGTTTCGACGGGTGAAACTAAAACCAGCTTGAAAATGTTCCCGAACAGCATGCCAATAGATGTGAGAAGTTGAGAGATGATCTCTCTTTACACAGGTTCTTGTGCCGAATCTCAGGCAATCCTCCCACTCTAGGAATGAAACGGTATAGATGAAGCAACATCACAGGTATAATGGATCCCTGAGTTTCCACTGTTTCCCTATGTAGCCTGGGTTCCTGTCCTGAAGGACCTTGCCTGAAATTCTTCATAGATACAATGACATCCCCTCAGCAGACCCAGCTGTTACAACCCATTCTAAGGAAGGTGTAAAGAGGATTGTTTGAACGGGATTCATAATTTGTATAAGATCAATGCTAACGTTCATAAGTGACACATCTAGGGAGTGCAATGAATGTGAAAAAATTTCCTTCTTCTGCACTGTAGGAATAAGAGAAATTTTGGAGTTGGGGAAGCCATCCAATATCCAACTTCTGATAGGCTTTCTCACACACTCACCTAGAGTCCATTCCTTTAATATCCTATTTATTTTCCATTAGGAACAGCAATTTCTAAGATGGAAAATTTGTTGACAGAATGTCTCTTGAAAAGGAGGGGTTGTGAAATGCAGCTTTTAGGTGCTTGTCAGTAGGTAAAACAGTTTATGTGTGAAATATCCTTCTGCCTTTTTGGGATCATGTAAGTAGTGTGATTGAGTACCCATCCTATATCTAACTTGTGAGTGAGGCCATGCATTAAAACCCACTGTGAATTCTGCAAGTTCCCCCCACTGAATGTCTCGATCGAACATATTTTCACACGCTGGAAGGACTACTTGGGCAGTATGAAGCTCAATGTGTTAGCTTCACCCAGTCTTGAAAACTTTTCCCTTCTTAGAACTAAGCACATGAGGAATTTTTCGGTCTTCTGGCAGTTTTAAAACGTGAGGCTTTTGTCTTTGGCTTATGAGCCTCTCTTCATGTTCCATAAGATTTCACTGCATCCTGAGTTTCTTTCCTGAACTACAGCCATCTTGAAAAGCCTTCTAGCTGGCCTGAAGTTATGGCGAGACAAACATTCTTGTGAGACTAACTCCTAGATAGGTCACCCTGTGTTACACAGGTTTGAGAACATTTCACTCATGGGAAACAATCTGCAGCCGGGTGAGTTGTCATCATCCAAGTTTTTGATAGAGCATAGCACACTGTTAATTACTGCCTGTGAGTACTTGGAAAGGCCATTTAACAAGTTCATCCTCAGTACCCCAGCTTCTCCAGTTCTTGCCATATCCACAGAAGGCATCCAAGGGAAGAAGCAAAGAATACTGCTAGCAATCCTCTTGCAATTCTTGTCTTCTTGAAACAAATGCTTCCCTGTGTTTCATTTCATAAACAGACAACCTGAGGTACACTCCCTTCTTGGGATTTGATGGTAAAATCTGGGAATTTTACCATAAAATTTTCATGTTTGGCCTGAGCTGTCCCTGCATGTTTTGAATGCTCATCTGGCAAAGTGACATTAAGACACCTCATCCCAGCTGAGTCAACAGCTGACCATTCAAAAGCTATCAGGAATGCTGAGTGTTTTGTGCAGAGGAAAATTCTTCAGCATTACGTCAGGTGAAATTCATCTTCTCTAACTTCCCTGTTTGGAGGAATACAACATGGGACAGTTTTCGTTGCACTTAGTTTTTGGGGACACATTGGTTTTCAAGAATGGAAGTGAGGCCATTTGCACATTCAGAAACATACGTTCATCATCCAATGTTGATATTTTACATCACCTGTTTCGAAGATTTTTGTAGGAGGAGTACTAAGAAAGAAAATAGTTTGGAGGGTAATCTCTCCTAAAGGAGTGCTTTTCTTAAATGAATGCTTTCACACATCTCACTTTTGGAAAATGCATTTTTGAAGGAAATTCAAATCAGTGCTTTGTTTGCAAGTCACAGAACTTTGGCAGGCGGGAAATGGCTGTGTGTCAGTATTCCACAAGGTCTTGGCTCCTATTCCAGAAGGAATCACAGTTTTTCTCTTATGTTGAACTAACTTATTGAAAGAGAGACTGAATGCAGAAAGCCATTTGTAGGACTGTCTCTACAACATTTAGCTTCATGCATGGGACCTTGCAACACGTTCACTGCATGAAATGAACCTTTTAAGGATGATTTCAGTCTTGTGCCATTCTGGGAATAATGGGTATTGTGAAAGGGAAAGAAGCCTATTTCTCGGCTCTGAAAATGTTTCCCTCATCCTGAACTTGAGATGTCAAATTGAACCCAGTTTGAAAACGTTCCTGGAGAGCAGGACAACAACAGTAGCAGATGTGGGAGGAGATCTCTTCCTACACAGGTTACTGTTCTGAATCTTTGTATTTGTCTTATCCTGGGAATCAATGCCAAATATTTCAGCAAATACGCAGGAGAATTCATGAGCACTGATTTCCACATTATCTGAAATTATTGTATGTTCCTGCCCTGAACAACCTGTGCACCAGCTCCTTTTTTGATCAGCCACTGCCCTTCACTTGACACTGCTTCTTGTAAGCATTTGAATGAAGGTGCAAAGAAGACTGTTTAAATGGGTTTTGTAATTTCGCTCACATCAACCCAAACCTTGACACTTTACACATGATGGGAATACAATGAGTGTGGACAATATACCTCACATGTGCTGTCATGATAAAGGAGCACTTCTGTTGTTGCAGAGCAAGTGTAAATACGAGCTATGATAGGATTTCTCACACACTCACAGCGAGATAGCTCCCTTCATCTCTACTTCAGTTGAATTTAGTCAAGTGAGCACGAAGTTGGAAACATTGGCAGCAGAGTGTCTCTAGGTGCTGTGCAATGCATCTTGTTGGTTTCAGTTACTACAAGAAAGATTGTGTGGGAAACTTTCTTCTGACTTGTTGGGATCACAAATATTGAGGCATTGAGAAAAATCACTTTGTCTTACATGTGATTGAGACCATGCCTTCAAACCCCAAGCGTAATCCCAATGTTCACCTCACAGATCAGGTCGATTGAACAAATGTCCACTTGCTGAAAGGACTACATAGACAGGAGTAAGCACTTCATGTTAGATGCACCCGGTCTGAATTTTGCCACTAATTCCAAAATAGTTATTCTCCCACAGCCATTCATTTCCCTCCTAAGGGTCAAACAATAGAGGAAGTTTTTAGTCTTCTGCCTCTTTTTGAATATGAGGCTTCTCCATGTGTCACACGGTCCTTATACCATGTTCTGTAATATTTCACTAGAAACTGCCTTTCCTTCCTCCACTTCAGCATTTTTTGTAATCATTCTCATTTGCATAGGTGACAGCGCATAAAGAGTCATGTGAAAATATCCTATAAATAGGAATCACTGTGCCCATCAGATTTTAAAATCTTGAGAGTCTAGAAATACACATGGGGAGATGTTAATTTGACTTTTTCCCAGAATTTAAAAATGCAGAGTTTTGCCTAATAGAACATTTCATCCATATTCTGAGAAGTTTCTGTTCAACATTGTCCTTAATATATCAGCTTCTCCTTGATCTTCACTTTCCACAGAATGAATTTATGTAAATGTGTAAAGGATGCTCTTTACGTAGTCATCTTTAGCCACATCATCTTCATAAGTAAGTTTGTCATGTTGTTATTTAGAACAGAAGGGACAAGGCAAAATCCCTTATTGAGAATTGATGATAAATACCGAGATTTCCATGTATGTTATGTGGTTCACTGCATGATATTTAGGTACATCTGGGAAGGTGACATTAAGAGGGGCATTTCAGCTCAGCCAAATTCAGCCCTTAGGAAACTATAAGGAAAGCTGTTTTTTTTTTTTGTTTGTTTGTTTAATTAAACCATCTTTAGTGGATATTTAGGCAAAATTCTTTTTCCAAAACATCCCTATTTGGAGGAATATGATGTGGGAAAGTGTTCACTGCACTGCATTCTTGGGGACACATTGATTTACAGGGACAGGAGTCAGCCCATCTGCAAATTCTTATAGACCTCTGTACTTCCTCAAACTCAGATAATTTACTTCAGCTCTCATGAAGTTTTCTATAGGAAGAATAGCAAAAGAATTCAGCTTTGAGGGTACTCTCTCTTGAATGGTTCATGCTTTGGTTCAATAAATCCTGTAATGATTCACAGTTTGTAGAACTCACATTTGAAGAAAATTCGTCCCATCAATTCCTAGCAAGACAGAGTATTTAGTCATTTATGAAATGGATCTATTTTAGTGTTCCACACATCCTTGTCCCCTAATGCACTAGGAATCACAGTTTTCACAAATATTGAACTGCTTTCATAATTGAGATACACTGGCAAGCCTTTTGGAAGAATGTGTTTGTGACCTTGGTCTACATGCATGGAATCTTGCAACAGGTTCCCTTACCAAAATGAAATTGGTTATGATGATTTACGCCTGGTGCTGCCATGGAGAGAAATGTTTTCCATGATTTGTAAAGGAACCTATATACTTGTTGTGAAATAAATTCTCTCAACTTTCTCTCAAGGTATCAAATTGGACCCAGCTTGAAAATGCTCCCAAAGAGCATGCCAAGGGAAGTGATAAAATTGGGAGAAGTTCTCTCACATGCAGCTTCTTGTGCCGAATGTTATACAATCTTTCCACTGTTTGAATGGAACAGAATTGATGAAAAATTATCGCAGGTTCAAGGGAGACCTCATTTTCCATGGTTTCCCTTAGAAGCCTCTGTGCTGTCCTGAAGGTCCCTGGCCCAGTCTCATCATAGATACACTGACAGCCCCTCAGCAGACCCAGCTGTTTCAAACCATTCTAAGCAAGGTGGAATGATGGTTGTATGAACACAACTTCTAATTTCCATAATATCAACCCTAACATTCATAGTTTACTCATCTTGGGAGTATAATTAATGTGAAAAAATTTCTTTTTTCTGCATTGTAGGAATGAGAATATTGGTGTTGTGGAAGCCATCCAATATCCAAGTTCTGATAAGCTTTCTCACTCACTCACATTGAGTCCAATTCTTTCATCCCCTATTTATTTGCCTTTAGGAAATTCACCTTCTAAGTTGGAAAATTTGTTCACAGAATGTGTCTTGCAAATGAGGTGCTATGAAATGCAGCTTTTAGGTACTTGTCACTAGACAAAAAAGTGTATGTGTGATTCCTCCTTCTGCCTTTTTGGGATCATGTAAGTATTGCGATTGAGGACTCATCCTATATCTATCTTGTGTGTGAGGCCATGCAATAAAACCCACTGTGAATTCTGTTAGTTCCCCCCACTGAATGTCTCGATTGAGAATATTTTCATATGCTGGAAGGACTACTTGGACATTATGAAGCTTACTGTGTTAGCTTCACCCAATATTGGAAAGCTGTTCCCATCTTGGAGCTAAGCACATGGGGAATTTTTTGGTCTTCTGGAATTTTTGAAACTTGAGGCTTTTGTCTTAGGCTTACAAGCCTGTCTTCATGTTCTGTAAGATTTCATTGCATCCTGACCTTATTTCTTCAACTTGCCATCTTGAAAAGCCTTTTAGCTGGCATGAATTTATGGTGAGACAAAGATTCTTGTGAGACTAAATCCTATATACGTCGCCCTGTGTTCCACAGGTTTTAGAACCTTTCATTCTTGGGAAACTATCTGCATTCATGTGAGCTGATGTGATCCAAGATTTTGGTGGAGCACAGCCCACTTTCAATTACTGCCCATGAGTACTTGGAAAGGCCATTTCACAAGTTCAGCCTCAGTACCCCAGCTTCTCCAGATCTTGCAATGTGCATACAATTCATCCAAAAGAAGAAACAAAGTATACTGCTAGCAATTCTCTTGCAATTCTTGTCCACTTGAATCAAATGATTCCCTGTGTTTCATTTTGGTAACAGACAACCTGAGATACACTCCCTTCTTGGGATTTGATGGTAAAATTTGGGATTTTCATGTTTGGACTAAGCTGTCCTTCCATGTTTTGATGGTACATCTGGCAAAGTGACATAAAGACACCTCATCCCAGCTGAGTCAACAGCAGCTCTTTCAAAATCTATCAGGTATGCTGAGTATTTTGTGCAGAGGAACATTCTTCAGCATTAGTTCATATGAAATTCATCTTCTGTAACTTTGCTATTTTGAGGAATATGATATGGGCCAGTTTTCTTTGTGCTTCTTTTTTGAGGACACATTGGCGTTCAAGGATGGAAGTGAGCCAATTTGCGCATTCAGAAGCATACGTTCATCATCCAATGTAGATAATGTACTCCAGCCATTATGAAAATTTATGTCAGAATTATAATGAGGAAGAAGACAGCTTGGAGGGTAATCTCTCCTAAATGAGTGCCTTTATTCAATATATGCAATAACAGTTCTCAATTTTGGATAATGTGTTTGAAAGAAATTCACACCATCACGTTGTTTGCAATTCAGAGAATTTTGGCAGTCAGGAAATTGCTGTGTGTCATTGTTCCACAAGGTCTCCTTTTCGAAATGGAACCACAGTTTTTCTCTTATTTTGAACTAACTTTAAAATAATACTGAGTAAATGCAGAAAGTCATTTTAAGGAGAGTCTCTATGACATTTAGCTTCAAGCACAGGACCTTTCAACACTTTCACTGCATGAAATGAAACTGGTAAGGATGTTTTCAGTCTTGTGCCATTGTGGGAATAATGGGTTACTGTGAAAGGGAAAGAAGCCTATATCACGGCTCAGATACTGTTTCTCTCAACCAGAACTTGAGATGTAAAGTTGAACGCAGATTGAATCCGTTCCCAGAGAGCATGACAACAATGGTAGTAGAGGTGGGAGAAGATCTCTTCCTACCCAGCTTACCGTTCTGAATCTTTATATTCATCAAATCTTAGGAATCATTTGGAGAAAGTTCAGCCAATTCGTGGGACACTTCATGAGCACTGATTTCCACGGTATCCGAAATTATTCTATATTCCTGCCCTGAATGACCTGGGCACCCGCTACTCTTTGGATCAGCCACAGCCCCTCACTTGACACTGCTTACTGTTACCATCTGAATGATAGTGCAAAGAAGATTGTTTGAATGGGTCTTGTAATTTCACTCACATCAACCCAAACTTTAACTGTTGACACATATTGGAAATAAAATGTGTGCAGACAATATCCCTCACCTGTGCTGTCGTGAAAATTGTGTTTTCCTGTTGTTGGGAGGGAAGCGTATTTACGAGCTGTGATAGGCATTCTCACACACTCACATGAGATAGCTCACATCATCTCTGCTTTGTTTGAATTTAGGCAATTTCCTGTGTACTTGTAAATATTGCCGACAGAGTGTCTCTAGAGGAAGAGGTGCTGTGCAATGCATCTTTTTGGTTTTAGTCACTACAAGAAAGATTGTTTGGGAAACTTCCTTCTGCCTTTTTCGGATTTGAGGCATTGAGAAAAAATCCTATGTCTTATTGTGATTGAGGCCATGCATTAAAATCCCCAGGATAATATCAATCTTCACCTCACAGGACGTGTCGATCAAGCAAATGTCCACTTGCTGAAAGGACTACATGGACAGGAGAAAGCACTTCATGTTAGAAGCACACAGTCTTACTTTTGTCACTAATTCGATATCAGTTAATCACCCACAGCCCTTTTTCTCCCACCTTAGGTTCAAACAATTGAGGAAGTTTTCAGTCTTCTGTCACTTTTTGAATATGTGGCTACTCCAAATGACACTCGATTCTATCAACATGATCTGCTAGATTTCACTGCAACCTGACTTTCCTTCCCCCACATCAGCTTTATTTGAATGCATTACCGTTAGCGTCAGTTGATGGCAAGGTGAAGATTCCTGTGAAAACGTATTGTAGATAGGAGCCTCTGTGCTCATTAGATGTTAAAATCTAAAAAATCTGGGATAGAATTGGGGAGAAGATAAGTTAAATTTTTCCAGTAATTTGAAGTGCAGAGTTTTGCCTAAGTTAGAGAATGGTAAGTCTGTAATCTGTGATGTTACTCTTTGAGTTCGTCCTTACTACATCAGCTTCTCCTTGAGCTTCACATTCCACAGGGTGAATGAAAGGAAATGTACAATGGATGCTCTTCAATATTCATCTATAGTCATATCATCTGCACACAAATGAGTCTCGTATGATGTTTTAGGGGAACAGAAGTGAATTGTGGATATCCCTTATTTGGAATTGATGATAAAAACCAGGAATCCCATGTTTGGGATGAGGTACCCTGCATGTTATGAAGGTACATCTGGGAAGATGACATTAAGTGTTGCATTTCAGCTCAGACAAAAGCAGCTCTTAGGAAAGCTATTAAGAAAAATGTTTTAATGGTGCAATAAACTATTTTTAGTGGATCTATAGGCAACATTCTCCTTCAGAAACTTCCCTATTTGGAGGAATACAGTGTTGGCCAGTTTTCACTGCACTACATTTTTGAGGACACATTGATTTACATGGACGGAATTCAGTCCATATGCAAATTCTCATAGTCCTCTCTTCTTCAAACTCAGATAATTTACTTCAGCTCTCATGAAGTTTTCTGTAAGAAAAATAGCACAAAATAAGACAGCTTTTTTGGTACTCTCTCCTGAATAATTCATGCTTCACTTGTATATGTCCTATAACTATTCTGAATTTTGGAGCTTTCACATTTGAAGAAAATTCACCCCATAATTTCCGTGCAACACAGAGTATTTAGGCATTTGGGAATCGACTCTATTTCAGTGTTCCACAAAACCTTGTCCTGTAATGCACTAGGAATCATGGTTTTCTCAAATGTTGAACTGTATTTACAAAAGTGAGATAAACTGTGGCAAGCCATTTGCAGGAATTTGTTCGTGACCTTGATCTACATGCATGGAATCTTCCAACAATTTCCCCTATGGGAACTAAATGGGTAAGAATGACTTCTGCCTGGTGCTGCCATGGGGAGAAATGGTTTCCATGATTTGTAAAGGAACCTATACACTTGTTGCAAAATAAATTCTCTCAACTTTGTCTCGAGTTGTCAAAATGAACCCAGGTTGAAAGTGCTCCAGAACAGCATGACAAGAGAACTGATAAAATTGGGAGAAGACCTCTCTTCATGCACTTCTTGTGCCAAATCTTAAACAGTCATTCCACTCTAGGAATGGAACGGAACTGGTGAAGAAACATCGCAGGTTCAAGGGAGCCCTGAGTTTCCACAGATTCCCTAAGAAGCCTCTGTAAAGGTCCTGAAGGTCCTTTGCCCAAACTCATCATAGATACACTGACAGCCCCTCAGGAGACCCAGGTGTTACAAACCATTCTAAGCAAGGTGGAATGAGGAATGTTTGAACACGTCTTCTAATTTCCATAAGATCAACCCTAACTTTCATAAGTGACGCCACTTGGGAGTACAATAAATGTGAAATCATTCCTTCTTCTGCATTGTAGAAATAAGACAATATTGGTGTTGGGGAAGCCATCCAATATCCAAGTTCTGATAGGCTTTCTCACTCACTCACATTGAGTCCAATCCCTTCATCTCCTATTTATGTGCCATTAGGAACAGCACCTGCTAAGTTGGAAATTTGTTGACAGAATGTCTCTTAAAAATGAGGGGCTGTGAAATGCAGCTTTTAGGTACTTGTCACTAGACAAAAAAGTGTATGTGTGAAACCTTGTTCTGCCTTGTTGGGATCATGCAAGTGGTGCGATTGAGGACACATCCTATATCTAGAATGTTGTGAGGCCATACATTTAAACCCACTGTGAATTCTCCAATTTCCCCCACTGAATGTCTCAATCGAGCATATTATCACACCCTGGAAGGACTACTTGGACAGTATGAAGCTCAATGTGTTAGCTTCACCCAGTCTTGGAAAACTGTTCCATCTTTAAACAAAGCACATGGGGAATTTTTTGGTCTTCTGGCAGTTTTAACATGTGAGGCATTTGTCTTAGGCTTATGAGCCTGTCTTCATGTTCCTAAAGATTTCACTGCATCCTGAATTTCTCTCCTCAAATTCAGCCATCTTGAAAAGAATTCTAGCTGGCATGAAGTTGTGGTGAGACAAAGATTCTTCTGAGACTAACTCCTAGATAAGTCGCCCTGTGTTCCACAGGTTTTAGAACCTTTCATTCTTGGGAAACAATCTGTGGTCAGGTGAGCTGACTTGATCCAAGATTTTGGTAGAGCACAGCAAGCTTTCAATTACTGCCCATGAGTACTTGGAAAGGACATTTCACAAGTTCAGCCTCAGTACCCCAGCTTCTCCAGATCTTGTAATATCAACAGAATTCATCCAAAAGAAGAAGCAAAGAATAGTGCTAGCAATTCTCTTGCAATTCTTGTCCACTTGAAACAAATGCTTGCCCTGTGTTTCATTTCGATAACAGACATCCTGAGGTATAGTCCCTTCTTGGGAGTTGATGAAAAAATTTGGGGTTTTCATGTTTGGACTGAGCTGTCCTTCAATGTTTTGAAGGTACATCTGGCAAAGTGACATTAAGACACCTCATCCCAGCTGAGTCAACAGCAGCTCACTCAAAATCTATCAGCAATGCTGAGTGTTTTGTGCAGAGAAACAATCTTCAGCTTTCATTCAGGTGAAATTCACCTTCTGTAACTTCGCTATTTGGAGGAATACGACAGGGAATATTTTTCATTGTGCTTCATTTTTGGGGATACATTGGCTTTCAAGGATGGAAGTGAGCCAATTTGCGCATTCAGAAGCATACGTTCATCATCCAACGTAGATAATGTATTTCACACTTTATGAAGATTTCTGTCAGAAGTTTCCTGAGGAAGAAGACAGATTGGATGGTTATCTCTCCTAAATTGTGCCTTTATTCAATATATGCAATAACAGTTCTCAATTTTGGATAAGGTTTTTGAAAGAAATTCACACCGTCACATTGTTTGCAAGTCAGAGAATTTTGGCAGTCAGGAAATGTGTGTGTGTCATTGTTCCACAAGATCTCCTATTCGAAATGGAATCACAGTTTTTCCTTTATGTTGAACTAACTTTATGAAATACTGAGTGAATGCGGAAAGCTATTTGAAGGAGAGTCTCTATGACATTTAGCTTCATACATGGGACCTTTCAACACTTTTGCTGCATGAAATGAAATTGGTATGATGATTTCAGCCTTGTGCCATTGTTGGAAATATGGGTTACTGTGAATGGGAAAGAAGCCTGTATCTCGGTTCTGATACTGTTTCTCTCAACCTGAACTTGAGATATCACATGGGACCCAGATTGAAATCGTTCCCGGAGAGCATTACACCAACGGTAGCGAAAGTGGGAGATCTCTTCCAAAGCAGCTTACCGTTCCTAATCTTTATATTCATCGAATCCAAAGAATCAATGGGAGAAAGTTCAGCAAATTCATGGGACAATTCGTGAACACTGATTTCCAAGATATCCGAAATTATTCTATGTTCCTACCCTGAATGACCTGGGCACAAGTTCCTCTTTGGATCAGCCACAGCCCCATACTTGACACTGCTTACTGTTAGCATCCGATTGAAAGTGCAAAGAAGATTGTTTGAATGGGTCTTGTAATTTCACACATATCAACCCAAATTTTGACACTTGACACATATTGGGAATACAATGATTGCGGACAATATCCCTCAGCTGCGCTTTCAAGGTAATTGTGTTTTCCTGTTGTTGGGAAGCAAGAGTATTTATGAGCTGTGATAGGCTTTCTCACATGCTCACAGTGAGATAGCTCTCTTCATCTCTGCTTTGGTTGAATTTAGGCAATTTCCCACATACTTGGAAACATTGCACTGTGTGTCTCTAGAGGAAGATGTCTGTGCAATGTATCTTGTTCGTTTTAGTCACTATAAGAAAGATTGTGTGGGAAACTTCTTTCTGCATTGTTTGGATTTGAGGCATTGGGAAAAAATCCTATGTCTTCCTTGTGATTGTGACCGTGCATTATAACCCCCAGGGTAAAATCAACTTAAACTCACAGAACGTGTCGATCGTGTGAACGTCCACTTGTTGAAAGGACTACGTGTACAAGAGAAAGCACTTCATGTGAGATGCACCCAGTCTTACTTTTGCCACTAAATCCAAATTAGTTAATCTCCCACAGCCCTTCTTTTCCCACCTTACATTCAAGAAATTGAAGAAGCTTTCAGTCTTCTGCCACATTTTGAATATGTGGCTACTCCATTTGGCACACGATTCTATCAACATGTTCGGTAAGATTTCACTGCACCTGCCTTTCCTTCCTCCACTTCAGCTTTATTTGAATGCATTGTCGTTAGTGTCAGTTGATGTCAAGATCAAGATTCGTGTGAAAACCTATTTTAGATAGGAGCCTCTGTGCCCATTAGATTTTAAATTCTTTTAAATCTGGGATACATTTGGAGAGATTTTAATTTGACCTGTTCCCAGAATTTGGAATTGCACGGTTTTGCCTATGGTAGAGAATGGTAAGTCCATAATCTGTGAGGTTTCTTTCAAGTTCATTCTTACTAAATCAGCATCTCCTTGATCTTCATATTACACAGAGTGAATCAAAGGAAATGTGCAAATGATGCTCTTTAATATTCATCTGTAGTCATATCATCTGCACACAAATGATTCTCATATGGTTTTAAGGGGAACAGAAGTGATTGGGAAAATGCCTTATTGGGAATTGATGATAAAAACCACGATTTCCATATTCAGGATGAGGTTACCTGCATGTTATGAAGGTACATCTGGGAAGGTGACATTAAGTGGTGCATTTCAGCTCAGACAAAATCAGCTCTTAGGAAAGCTATTAAGAAAGCTGATTTAATGGTGCAATAAACCCTTTTTAGCGGATCTATAGGCAACATTCTCCTTCAGAAACGTCCCTATTTGGAGGAATACGGCTCTGGCAACATTTAACTGCATTGCATTTTTCAGGACACATTGATTTACATGGACGGAAGTCAGACCATCTGCACATTCTCATAGGCCTCTCTTCTTCTTTGAACTCAGATAATTTACTTCAGCTCTAATGAAGTTTTCTGTAAGAAGAATAGCACAAAAGAAGACAGCTTTGTGGATACTCTCTCCTGAAAAATTTGTGCTTCATTTCAATATGTCCTGCAACGATTCTGAAATTTGGAGATCTCATGTTTGAAGAAAATTTGCCCAATCAATTCCTTGAAACACAGATTATTTAGGACTTTGGGAAATGGCTCTATTTCAGTGTTCCACAAAACCTTTTCCTGTAATGCACTAGGAATCACGGTTTCCTCAAATGCTTAACTGCATTAACAATATTGTGTTACACTGTGGCAAGCCGTTTGCCTCAATGGGTTTGTGACCTTCATCTACATGCACAGACTCTTCCAATATGTTCCTGTATGTGAATTAAACAGGTAAGAATGATTTTTGCCTGGTGCTGCCATGGGGAGAATTGGTTTCTGTGATTTGGAAAGGAACCTATATACTTATTGTGAAATAATTTCTCTCATCTTTGTGTTGAGATGTCAAATTCAACCCAGCTTGAAATTGCTCCCTAACAGCATGACAAGAGAAGTGATAAAATTGGGAGAATTTCTCTCTTCATGCAGATTCTTGTGCCGAAACTTAGACAATCATTCCCCTCTAGGAATCAAATGGAATTGATGAAACACATCACAGGTTCAAGGGAGCACTGAGTTTACACGGTTTCCCTAAGAAGCCTCTGTTCCTGTCCTGAAGGTCCATGGCCCAAAGTCATCATAGATACACTGACAGACCCTCAGCCGACATAGACCATTCAAAGCAAGGTGGAAAGAGGATTGTTTGAACGCATCTTCTAATTTCCATAAGATCAACCCAAATGTTCATAGGTGACACATCTTGGGAGTAAAATGAATGTGAAAAAATTTCTTTCTTCTGCATTGTAGGAATAAGAGAATTTTGGTGTTGGAGATGCCATCAAATATTCAAATTCTGATAGGTTTTCTCACTCACTCACATTGAGCTCATTCCCTTCATCTCCTATTTATGTGCCATTAGGAACATCACCTGCTAAGCTGGAAAATTTGTTGACAGAATGTCTCTTGAAAATGAGGGCCTGTGAAATGCAGCTTTTAGGTACTTGTCAGTAGACAAAAAACTGTATGTGTGAAACATCCTTCTGCCTTGTTGTGATCATGTAAGTGGTGCGATTGAGGACACATCCTATATCTAGATTGTGATGAGGCCATGCATTTAAACCAACTGTGAATTCTCCTATTTCCCCCCACTGAATATCTCAATTGATCATACTTTCACATGCTGGATGGACTATGTTGACTGAAGCATATTGTGTTAGCTTCACCCAGTCTTGGAAAACTGTTCCCATCTTGGAACTAAGCACATGGGGAATTTTTCATTCTTCTGGCAGTTTTAAAATGTGAAGCATTTGTCTTAGGCTGACGAGCCTGTATTCATGTTCCATAAGATTTCACTGCATCCTGAAATTCTTTCCTCAAATTCAGCCATCCTGAAAAGCCATCTAGCTGTCATGAAGTTATGGCGAGACAAAGATTCTTGTGAGACTATCTCCTAGATAGGTCGTCCTGTGTTCCTCACGTTTTTGAACCTTTCATTCTTGAGATCAATCTGCGGTTGTGTGAGCTGACCTGGTCCAAGATTTTGGTAGATCACAGCATGCTGTCAATTACTGCCCGTGAGTAGTTGGAAAGGCCATTTCACTAGTTCTGCCTCAGTACTCCAGGTTCCCCAGATCTTGCAAAGTCCACAGAAGGCATCCAAGGGAAGAAGCAAAGAATACAGCTAGCAATCCTCTTATAATTATTGTCCACTTGATACAAATGCTTGCCCTGTGTTTCATTTTGGGAACAGAAAAGCTGAGGGATACTCCCTTCTTGGGAATTGATGGCAAAATCTGGGATTTTCATGTTTGGCCTGAGATGTCCTGCCATATTTTGAAGGTACATCTGGCAAAGCGACATTAAGATACCTCATCCCAGCTGAGTCAACAACAGCTCAATTGAAACCTATCAGGAATTCTGGATGTTTTATGCAGAGAAATATTCTTCAGCATAAGTTCATGTGAAATTCATCTTCTGTAACTTCCCTATTTCGAGAAATAAAACATGGGCCAGTTTTCTTTGTGCTTCATTGTTGGGAATACTTTGGTTTCCAAGGATGGAAGTGAGCCCATTTGTGCATTCACAAGTATACATTCATCATCCAGTGTAGATATTTTACTTCATATGTTATGAAGTTTTCTGTAGGAAGAATACTAAGGAAGAAGACAGCTTGGAGGGTAATCTCTCCTAAATGAGTGCTTTTCTTCAATGTATGCTTTAACACTTCTCAATTTTGGATAAGGTATGTTTGAAGGAAATTCACACAGACGCTTGGTTTGCAAGTAAGGAAACTTTGGCAGTCGGGAAATGCCTGTGTGTCAGAGTTGCACAAGTTCTTGGCTCTTATTCCAAATGGAATCACAGTTTTTCCCTTATGTGGAACTAACTATTTGAAAGATAGAGTGAGTGCAGAATGCCATTTGTAGGATTGTCTCTACGACATTTAGCTTCATGCACGGGACCTACCAGCATGTTCGCTCTATGAAATGAAACGGGCATGCATGATTTCAGTCTTGTGCCGTTCTGGGAAAATGGGTTACTGTGAATGGGAAAGAAGCCTATGTCTCGGTTCTGAAACTGTTACTCTCAACCTGAACAGGATATGTCAAATTGAACCAAGTTTGAAACCATTCCTGGGGAGCATGACAACAATGGTAGCAGAAGTGGGAGAAGATCTCTTCCTACCCAGCTTATTGTTCCAAATCAAAAAATTCATTTTATCCTGGGAATCAATGGGAAAACGTTCAGCAAATTCGTGGGACACTTCGTGAGCAATGATTTCCATGATATTCAAAATTATTCTATGTCCCTGCACTGAATGACCTGGGCACTAGCTCCTCTTTGGATCAGCCACAGCCCCTCACTTGACACTGCTTACTTGAAGCATTCAAATGAAGGAGCAAAGAAGATTATTTGAATGGGTGTTGTAATTCCGTTCACATCAACCCAAACCTTGACACTTTACACATATTGGGAATACAAGGAGTGTGGAAAATATACCTCACCTGTGCTGTCACGAATAAAGGAGTTTTTTTGTTTTGGAAAGCAAGCGTATCTACGAGTAGTGATAGGATTTCTCACACACTCACAGCGAGATAGCTCACTTCATCTCTGCTTTGGTTGAATTTAGGCAATTGCCCAAGAAGTTGGAAACATTGCCGACAAAGTGTCTCTATAGGAAGAAGTGCTGTACAATGTATCTTTTTGGTTTTAGTCATTGCAGGAAAGATTGTTTGGAAAACTCCCTTCTGCCCTATTTGAATCACCAATTTTGAGGCATTGAGAAAATTTCCTATGTCTTACTTGAGATAGAGACCGTGCATTGAAACCCCCAGTGTAATCTCAATGTTCACCTCACAGAACATTTCGATCGAGCAAACGTCCACTTGCTGTAAGGACTATGTGGATAAGAGAAAGCACTTCATGTTAGATGCACCCAGTCTTTCTTTTGCCACTAATTCCAAAGTAGTTCATATCTCAAAGCCCTTCTTTTCTCACCTCAGGATCAAACAATTGAGGAAGTTTTCAGTCTTTGGCCACTTTTCGAATATGTGGCTTCTCCATTTGGCACATGCTTCTATCACCTTGTTCTTAAGATTTCAATGCAACCTGCCTTTCCTTCCTCAACTTCAGCATTATTTGAATCCATTCTAGTTACTGTCAGTTGATGGTGAGATCAAGATTCACGTGAAAACATCTCGTATATAGGAGCCTGTTTGCCCCTCAGATTTTAAAATCTTGCAAATCTGGGATACACTTGTGGAGATGTTAAGTTCAATTTTTCCCAGAATTTGGAAGTGCAGTGTTTTGCCGAAAGGAGAGAATGGTCCGTCTGTAATCTGAGAGGTTTCTGTTGAAGTTTGTCTTTACTACATCAGCTTCTCCTTGATCTTCAAATTCCACAGACTGAATCTAAGGAAATATGCAAAAGATGCTCTTTAGAAAGTCATCTTTAGCCATATCATCTGCACACAAATGTTTCTCAATTGGTTCTTTAGGGGAAAAGGAGGGACTTGGGAAAATCCCTTATAGGAAATTGATGATAAAAACCAGGATTTCCATATTTGGCATGAGGTTCCCTGTATGTTATAAAGGTACATCTGGGAAGGTGACATTAATTAGTGCATTTAAGCTCACTCAAAAGAGCTCATAGGAAAGCTATTAGGAATTCTGTTTTATTGGTGCAGTAAACTCTGTTCAGTGGATCATTAGGCAAAATACTCCTTCAGAAATATCCCTATTTGGAGGAATATGACTTGGGCCAGTTTTCACTGCACTGCGATTTTTAGGACACATTGATTTACAAGGATGGAAGTCAGCCAATCTGCACATTCTTATAGGCCTCAATTCTTCTTTAAACTCAGATAATTTACTTCAGCTCTCATGAACTTTCTGTTGGAAGAATAGCACAAAAGAAGACAGCTTTGAGGGTAACCTCTCCTGAAAGTTTCGTACTTTGTTTCAATATATCCTGTAACGATCCTCAATTTCCAAGAACTCACTTTTGAAGAAAATTTGCCCCATCACTTCTTAGAAAGACAGAGTATTTATGCATTTGGGAAACAGATCTATTTCAGTGTTCCACAAAACTTTGTCCCCTAATGCACTAGGAATCACAGTTTTCTCAAATGTTGAACTGTCTTTACAAAGGTGAGGTACACTCTGGCAAGCCATTTGCAGGAATGTGTTCGTGACATTCATCTACATGCACAGAAACTTGCAACATTTTCCCTTAAGGGAATGAAACGTGTAAGGATGATTTGTGACTTGTGCCGTCATGAGGAGAAAACAGTTTCCTTGATTTGGAAAGAGACCTATATACCTGTTCTGAAATAATTTCTCTCAAATTTGTCTCAAGATACCAAGTTGAACCCAGAATAAAAATGTTCCCGATCAGCATGCCAATTGAAGTGATATACTTGTGAGATGATCTCTCCCTACGCAGCTTCTTGTGCCGAATATTAGACAATAATTCCATTGTAGGAATGGAATGGAATATGTGAAATAACATCGAAGGTTTAAGGGAGCCATGTGTTTCCTCCATTTCTGTAAGTAGACTGTATTCCTGTCCTGAAGGTCCTTGGCCCAACTCATCATAGTCACACTAACAGCCCCTCAGCAGACCCATCTTTTACAAACCATTCTAAACAAAGTGGAAAGAGGATTGTTTGAATGAGATTTCTAATTTCCATAAGATGTAGCCTACCATTCATAGGTCATGCATGTTGGTAGTACAATGAATGTGAAAAAATATTCTCTTTCTGCATTGTAAGAATAAGAGAATTTTGGTGTTGGGGAAGCCATCCACTATCCAAGTTCTGATAGGCTGTCTCACACACTCACATTGAGTCCATTCCATTCATCCATGACTTTTGTGCCATTAGGAATGTCACCTGCAATTTGGAAATTTTGTTGACACAATGTCTCTTGAAAATGAGGGGCTGTGAAATGCAGCTTTAAGTACTTGTCACTAGACAAAACATGTATTGTGAAAACTTCCTTCTGCCTTGTTGGGATCATGTAAGTGGTGCAATTGAGGACCCAGCCTATATCTAGCTTGTGAGTGAGGCCATGCAATTAAACGCACTGTGAATTCTCCAAGTTCCCCCAACTGAATGCTTCAGTCGAGCATATTTTCACATGCTGGAAGGACTACTTGGACAGTATGAAGCATATTGTGTTAGCTTCACCCAGTCTTGGAAACTCTTCCCATCTTGGAACTAAGAAAACGAAGAATTTTTTGGTCTTCTGGCAATTTTAAAACATGAGACATTCGTCTTTGGTGTACGAGCCTTTCTTCATGTTCCTTAAGATTTCACTGCATCCTGCCTTTCTTCCTCATCTTCAGTCATCTTGAAAAGCATTCTAGCTGGCATGAATTTATGGTGAGACAAAGATTCTTGTGAGACTGTCTCCTAGATATGTTGCCCTGTGTTCCTCACGTTTTTAAACCTTTCATTCTTGGGATCAATCTGTGGTCGTGTGAGCTGACATGATACAAGATTTTGTTAGAGCACAGCACACTGTCAATTACTGCCCATGAGTACTTGGAAAGGCCATTTCACTAGTTCCACCTCAGCACCCCAGATTCTCCAGATCTTGCAATGTACACAGAAGGCATTCAAGGGAAGAAGCAAAGATTATGGCTAACAATCCTCTTGCAATTATTGTCCACTTGATACAAATTCTTGCCCTGTGTTTCATTTTATAAACAGAATACCTGAGTGATACTCCATTTTTGGGACTTGATGGCAAAATCTGGGATATTCATGTTTGGCCTGAGCTGTCCCTCCATATTTTGAAGTACATCTGGCAAAGTGACGTTAAGGCACCTCATCCCATCTGAGTCAACAGCAACTCATTCAAAACCTATCAGGAATGCTGAATGTTTTGTGCACAGAAACTTTCTTCAGCATTAGTTGATGTGAAATTCATCTTCTGTAACTTCCCTATTTGGAGGAATATGACATGGGCCCGTTTTCATTGTGCTTCATTTTTGGGGACACATTGGTTTTCAAGGATGGAAGTGAGCCCACTTGCACATTCACAAGCATACGTTCATCATCCAATGTAGATAATTTACTTCACCCATTATGAGATTTCTGTAGGAAGTATACTAAGGAAGAAGACAGCTTGGAGGGTAAGCTCTCCTAAATAAGTGCTTTTCTTCAATGTATGCTTTAACACTTCTCAATTTTGGATAAGGCATGTTTGAAGGAAATTCCCAATGATGTTTTGTTTGCAAGTCAGGAAACTTCGTCAGTCAGGAAATGGCTGTGTGTAAGTGTTGCACAAGGTCTTGGCTCTTATTCCAAGTGGAACCACAGTTTTTCTCTTATGTGGAACTAACTCTATGATAGATTGAATTCGGACAGACATTTGTAGGGGTGTCTCTACGACATTTAGCTTCATGAACGGGACCTTCCAGCATGTTTGCTCTATGAAATGAAATGGGTAAGGATGATTTCAGTTTTGTGCAGTTCTGGGAAAAATGGGTACTGTGAATGGGAAAGAAGCCTATGTCTCGGTTCTGAAAATGTTTCTCTCAACATGAACTTGAGATGTCAAATTGAACCCAGTTTGCAACCATTCCCAGAGAGCATAACAACAACGGTAGCAGAAGTGGAAGAAGATCTCTTCCTAACCAGCTTATTTTTCCAAATCTTAGAATTCATCCTATCCTGGGAATCAATGGGAAAGCATGCAGCAATATTGCAGGACACTTCGTGAGCAGTGATTTCCACGTTATCCAAAATTATTCTATGTTCCTTCCCTGAATCACCTGGGCACTAGCTCCTCTTTGGATCAGCCTCAGCCCCTCACTTGACACTGCTTACTTGAAGCATTCAAATGAAGGAGCAATGAAGATTATTTGAATCAGTGTTGTAATTTCACTCACATCAACCCAAACTTTGACACTTTACACATATTGGGAATACAAGGAGTGTGGAAATTATCCCTCAACTGCGCTGTCACCTTAATGAGTTTTTTTGTCTTTGGTAAGCAAGCGTATCTACGTGTTGTGAACCACTTTCTCACACACTCACAGCAAGTTAGCTCACTTCATCTCTGCCTCGGTTGAATTTAGGCAATTGACCACGAAGTAGGAAACATTTCTGACAGAGTGTCTCTAAAGGAAAAGGTGCTGTGCAATGCATCTTGTTTGTTTTAGTCACTGCAGTAAAGATTGTGTGGGAAACTTCCTTCTGCCTTGTTCGAATCACTAAGTTTGAGGCATGGAGTAAAATTCCTATGTCTTACTTGAGATAGTGTTCATGCATTCAAACCCCCAGTATAATCTCAATGTTCACCTCACAGAACGTGTTGATCGAGCAAACGTCCACTTGCTGAAAGGAGTACGTGGACAGAAGAAAGCGCTTCATGTTAGATGAACCCAGTCTTTTTTTTCCCACTAATTCTGAAGTAGTTAATATCCCACAGCCCTTCTTTTCCCATCTCAGGATCAATTGAGGAAGTTTTCAGTTTTCTGCCACTTTTTGAATATTTGTCTTCTTCATTTTGCACATGATCCTATAACCAAGTTCTGTAAGAAAATACTGCCTCCTGCCTTTCTTTCATGCACTTCAGCATTTTCTGAATGCATTCTCGTTAGTGTCATTTGACAGCAATTTCAAGATTCCTGTGAAAATTTCTGTAGCTAGGAGACTCTGTGCCTCTCAGATTTTAAAATCTTGCAAAACTTGGATACACTTGGGGAATGTTAAACTGACTTTATCCCAGAATTTGTAAGTGCAGGGTTTTGCCTAATAGAGAGAACGGTCCATCTGTAATCTGATAGGTTTCTGTTCAAGTTCATTCTTACTACATCTGCTACTCCTTTATCTTCACATTTTATAGAGTGAATCAAAGGAAATTTGCAAAGGATGCTCTTTACTAATTCAACTTTAGTCCTATCATCTGCACACAAATGCATCTCATATGTTTCTTTAAGGGAACATAAGGGACATGGTATAATCCCTTATTTGGAATTGTAGATAAGAACTGGGATTTCCATGTTTGGCATGGGTTTCCCTGCATGTTATGAAGGTGCATCTGGGAAGGTAACATTAAGTAGTGCATTGCATCTCAGCCAAAGTCAGCTCTTAGGAAAGCTATTAGGTAAGATGTTTTATTGGTGCATTATACCCTCTTCAGGGTATCTTTTGTCAAAATTCTCCTTCAGAAACGTCCCTATTTGGAGGAATATGATGTTAGCCTATTTTCACTGCTCTGTGTTTTTGGGGAAACATTGGTTACAGGGACAGGAATCAGCCCATCTGCACATTCTCATAGATCTCAATTATTCTTCAAACTCAGATAATTTACTTCAGCTCTCATGAAGTTTTCAGTAGGAAGAATAGCACAAAAGAAGATAGCTTTGGGAGTACTCTCTCCTGAACGATTCCTGCTTCTGTTCAATATATCCTGTAACGATCCTCAATTTTTGAGATCTCACGTTTGAAGAAAACTCGCCCCATCATTTCCTAGCAAGACAGAGTATTTAGGCATTTGGAAAACGTCTCTATTTCAGTGTTCTTCAAAAGCTTGTCCCCTAATGGTATAGGAATCATGGTACTCTCAAATGTTGAACTCTTTTTACAAAAGTGAGTAACACTGTGGCATGCCATTTGCAGGAATGTGTTTGTGACCTTTGTTTACATGAATGGAATCTTACAACATGTTCCCTTACGGAAATTAAACTGGTAAGGATGATTTCTACCTTGTGCTGACATGGGGAGAAACGGTTTCTGTGATTTGGAAAGAAACCTATATCCCGTTTCTGAAAAAAATTCTCTCAACTTTATCTTGAGATGTCAAATAGGACCCAGCTTGAAAATGTTCCTGAACAGCATGCCAAGAGAATTGATATAATTGGGAGAAGTTCTGTCCCTATGCAGCTTCATGTGCCGAATCTTAGACAATCATCCCACTCTAGGAATGTAACTTAATAGGTGAAGAATCATTGCAGGTTCAAGGAAGCACTGAGTTTCCACGGTTTCCCTAAATAGCCTCTTTTACTGTCCTGAATGTCCTTGGCCCAAACTTATCATAGAAACACTAACAGCCCCTCAGCAGACCCAGCTGTTACAAACCATTCTAAGAAAGCTGGAAAGAGGATTGTTTGAATGGGTTTTCTAATTTCCATAAAAAGAACTCTAAGTTTCATAGGTGATGCATCATGGGAATTCATTGAATGTGAAAAATTTTCCTTCTTCTGAATTGTAGGAATAAGAGAATTTTTGTGTTGGGGAAGACATCAAATATCCAAGTTCTGATAGGCTTTCTTGCACACTCACATTGAATCCATTCCCTTCATCTCCTATTTTTGTGCCATTAGGATTGTCACCTTCTAATTTGGAAAATTTGTTGAGAGACTGTCTCTTGAAAATGATGGGCTGTGAAATGCAGTATTTAGTTACTTGTCACTAGAAAAAATAGTGTATATATGAAACCTCCTTCTGCCTTGTTGGGATCATGTAAGTGGTAAGATTGAAGAACCATCCTATATCTAGCTTGTGAGTGAGGCCATGCATTAAAACCCACTGTGAATTCTCCATTTTCCCCCCACTGAAAGTCTCAATCAAGCAATTTCCACATGTTTAAAGGGCTACTTGGAAAGAATGAAGCACATTGTGTTATCTGCACCTAGTTTTGGAAACCGTTGAGCACATGTTGGGGGTGTCGGTCTTCTGCCATTTTCCAAATGTCAGGATTCTCTTTTTAGTGTACAGCCTGTCTACATACTCCATAAATTTTCACTGCAACCTGAGTTCCCTACACAACTTCAGCCATCATGAAATGCATTCTAACTGGCATGAAGTTATGGTGAGACAAAATTTCTTACGAGACTATCTCCTAGGTAGGTTGCCCAGTGTTCCATACATTTTATGATCTTTCACACTTGGGAATCTATATGGGGCCATGAGAGTTGACATGACTCAAGATTTCGGTAGAGCACAGCACTCTGGCAAGAACTGTCTGTGCATATGTGGGAAGGCCTTTTCACAAGTTTGGCCTCTTTACCCCAGCTTCTCCAGATCTGGCCATGTCCACATAGGGTATCGAATTGAAGAAGCAAAGCATACTTCTTGCAATCTTCTTGCAATTCATTTTCTCCTCCAGCAAATGCTCTCCCCGTTTTGCACTTTAGGAATAGAAGGCCGTGGGATACTCCCTTCTAGGGAACTGATTGCAAAAGCAGGGATTTTCATGTTTGGCCAGAGCTATCCCTCCAAGTTGTGAACTGTTATCTGGTGAAGTGACATTAAAATACCTCATTTCAGCTGAGCCAATATTTTCAAATCTATGAGGAATTCTGAAATTTTCATGCAGAGAAATCCTCTTCAGCATTAGTTCACATGATATTCACTTTCTGAAACTTCCCTATTTGGAGGAGTACGACGTGGGCCAGTTTTCATTTCACTGCCTTGATTGGGACACATCAATTTTCAAGGACAGAAGTGAGTCCATTTGCACATTCCAAAAGGCCTCTGTTCATCATCCAAAGTAGACAATTTCCTTCAGCTCTTATGAAGATTCCTGTAGGAAGAATAGGAAGAAAGAAAATAGATTGAAAGGTAATAACTCCTAAATGAGTGCTTGGGTTCAATATCAATTAGGGATAAGGCATTTTTGAAGGAAATTCTCTCCATCATCTAATTTGCAAGTCAGAGAATTCTGGGAGTTGTGAAATGGCTGTGTGTCAGTGTCCCACTTGGTCTTGCCTTGTATTCCACAAGGAATCACAGTTTTCTCTTATGCTGAACAACCTTTATGAAACAGAGGGAGAATGCGGTATTTCATTTGTAGGAGAATCTCTACACCCTACATCTTCATGCATGGGACTTTTCAGCAGGTTATTTGCTCGAAATGAAATGGGTAAGGCTGAATTCTTTCTTGTGCCTTTTGGGGAAAATGGGTTTTTGTGAATGGGAAACAAGACTTTGCCTCAGTTCTGGAACAGTTTCTCTGAACATGGTCTTGAGATATCAAATTGAACCCAGTCTGATAGAGTTCCTTGAGAGCATTGCAACAATGGTGGCAGAACTGGGAGAATATCTCTTCCTACCCAGCATATTTTTCCGAATCTTAGGCAATCATCCAACCCTGGGAATGAAGTGGAAAATGTGCAGCAACTACATGGGTCTTGTCATGAGCACTGAGTTGTACCACTTCCCAATTATTCTATGCTCTTGCCTTCAGCAACCTTGGCCCCAGCTCCTCTTTGGGACAACAACAGACCCACACTTGACACTGCTTACTGGAAGCATCCAAATGAATGTGCAAAGAAGATTGTTTGAATGGGCCTTGTATTTTAGATCACATCCACCGAAATTTGGCACATGACCCATACTGGGATTATAATGAGGGCAGAAAAAATACCTCATCTGTGCTGTTGTGATAATGGAGTGTTTGTGTTGCTGGGAATCAAGTGTAACTATGAGCTCTAATAGGCCTTCTCACACTTTCACAATAAATTAGCTCACTTCACCTCTGCTTCTGGTGCCTTTAGGCAATTACCGGCTAAGTGGGAAAATTTGCCGGCAGGATATCTCCTGAGGAAAAATGCTGTACAATGGATCTTGCTGGTTTAGGTCACTTGAGAAAAGATTGTGTGTGAGAAATTTCCTTCTACCTTGTTGGGATCTCCAAGTTTGAGTGATTCAGATACTAACGAATGTCTTACTAGTGATTGGGACTTGGAATTCAAACACCCAGTGAAATCTCAATGTTTACCTCACTGAATGTGTTGATAGAGCAATTTTCCACTTGCTGAGAGGATTATTTGGCCAGGAGGAAGTACTTCGTGTTAGATGAACCCAGTCTTACTTTTGCCACTACTTCAGAAGAAGGGAATTTCCCACAGCCCTTCTTTGCCCATATTAGGCTGAAACACAAGAGTAAGTTTTCAGTCTTCTTCCACTTTTTGTATATGTGGATTCTCTCTTTATCACACGAGCCTATCACCATGTTCTGAAAGATTTCACTGCTACCTGTGATTCATTCCTCAACTTCAGCCATCTTCATAAGCATTCTCATTAGCATCAGTTGACCACAAGATCAAGAATCGTGGTAAAATACCTCCTAGATAGGATGCTCTGTATGCCTCAGGATTTAAAAACTTATAAATCTGGATACATTTGGGGAGAGCTGAAGTTGACTTTATCCCATACATTTGAATCACAGAGTTTAGCCTAAGAGGAAGAATGGTCCATCGGTATTCTGAGGGGCTTCTACTCAAGATCATCCTTAATCCAAAACTTTTGCATGATCTTCAATGTCCACAGAGAGAATCCAAGGAAATGTGCAAAGAATGGTCTTTAGGAAGTCATCTTCAGTTCATATCAGCAGCACACAAATGTTCAAAATATGGTTCTATTGGGGAAGAGAAGGGAATTGGGAAATTGATGATAAAAGCAGTGATTCCATGTTTGGCCTGAGGTTCCCTGAGTGTTATGAATGTACATCTCAGAAGGTGACTTTCAGGACCGCATTTCAGTTCAGCCAACAGCAGTTCTTTGTATAGCTATTAGAAATGCTGAATTATTGGTGCCAGAAACCCTCTTCAGCATTAACTTAGTTGAAATTCACTTTCAAAAATGTCCCTGTCTGTAGGAACAAGATGCTGGCCCATTTTCATTGTACTTGCTCTGTGGGAACACATTAATTTTCCCAGACAGAAGTGAGCCCTTCTGCACATTCTCATAGGTCTCTGTTTTTCATCAAAATCAGATAATTTTCTTCAGCTCTCATGAACTTTTCTGTAGGATGAATCGTACAAAAGAAGACAGCTTAGGGAACTCTCTCCTAAGCAAGTCATTCTTCAGTTCAATTAACCCTGTATAATTCTCTGTTTTGTAGAAGGCATGTTTGAAGATAATTCGCCCAGTCTACTTCGTTGCATAACAGATTATTTAGGCATTTGGGAGCCATGTCTATTTCATTGTTCCACAAATCATTGGCCCCTATTGCACATGGAATCATGGTTTACTCAGATTTTGAACTGTCTTTTCAAAAGTGAGGAAAACTGTGCCAAGCCATTTGCCGGAAAGCCTCTGTGACCCTTGGCTACATGCACAGAATCTTCCAACCTGTTCCCTTATAGAAGTGAAACATGTAAGGATGAATTCTGTCTTGTGCCATCATGGGGGAAATTATTTCCCTGACTTGGAAAGAAGACTATATCCTGGTTCTGAAAAAATTCTCTTAACGTTGTCTCTAGACATCAAATTGAAGCCAGCTTGAAAATGTTCTGGGAGAGCATGCCATGGGAGGTGATAGAAGTGGGAGAATATCTCTCACTACGCAGCTTCTTGTGCCAAACCTTTGACAACCATTGCACTCTTGGTCCAAATGGAAAAAGTGGATCAAATTTGCAGGACTCAGGGGAGACGAGTTTCCACAGTTTCCCTAAGTGTCCTGTGTTCCTGTCCTGAATGGCCTTGCCTCCACTTACTTTAGAAACACAAAAGCGCCTCTGCAGACCGATTTGTTATGAAGCATTTTAAGCAAAATTGAAAGAGGTTTTTATGAACGGCACTTCTAGTTTATGTCAGATCAGCCCTTATGTTTCCCAATGACACATCTTGGGAATACAATGCAATTGAAAAAATTAACTTCATCTGCGTTGTTGGGTTAGGTAAATTTTGTGTTGGGGAAACAAACCAAAATCCACGTTCTGATATGCCTTTTCACATTATTGCATTAAGTTTGCTCCCTTCATCCCCTGTTTTAGCTTCTTTAGGAAAGTGAACTGCAATGTCTGAAACTGTCAACAGAATGTCTCTTGGAAATGAGGGGCTGTGCAATGCATCTTGTATTTATCACTAGAGGAAACAGTGTTTGTGGGAAACCTCCCTCTGTCCTGGGATCATGTATGTGGTTTGATTGAGAAGCCATCCTTTTTCTAAGTTTTGAGTGAAGTCATGAATCTAAACCCCCTCTGAAACCCCAAATTTCCCCCTACTGAACCCTCAATCGAGCAAATTTCCATATGTGGAAATGGCTACTAGGACAGAATGAAGCACATTGTGTTAGCTGCACCCAGCCTTGGGAAAATGTGAGCATATGTTGGGGGTTGCATTCTTCTGTCAGTATTCAGATATGAGGCTTTTGTCTTTGGTGTACGAACCTGTATTCATGTTCCATAAGTTTTCACTGCAACCTGAATTTGCTTCTGCAAGTTCAGCCATCTTGAAATGAATTCTAGCTGGCATGAAGTTATGGCGAGATATACATTCTTGTGAGACTGTCTCCAAGTAGGATGCCCAGTGTTCCATAGGTTGTAGGATCTTTCACTCTTGGTAAATAATATGTGGTCAGGTGAGTTGACATGATCCAAGATTTTGGTAGAGCACAGCATCCTGGTGAGGACTGTCTGTGCATACTTGGAAAGGGGTTTTCACAAGTTTGACCTCAGTACCCCAGCTTCTCCAGATCTTGCCATGTCCACATAGGGCATCCAAGGGAAGAAGCACAGAATGCTGCTAGCAATCCTCTTGCAGTTTATGTCCTCTTCAAACAAATGCTTACCGTATTTTGGACTTCAGGATGAGAAGGGCTGTGGGATACTCCCTTCTAGGGAATTGATGGCAAAAGCAGGGATTTTCATTTTTGGCCAGAGTTATTCCTCCATGTTGTGAAGGTTCATCTGGCAAAGTGACAGTAAAACACCTCATCACACCTGAGTCAACAGCAGCTCTTTCAAAATCTATGAGGAATTCTGAATATTTTGTGTAGAGAAATCCTCTTCAGTATTAGTTCAGGTGATATCCACTTTCTGTAATTTCACTATTTGGAGCAGTGCCACGTGGGCCATTTTCATTGCACTGCCTTGATGGGGACACATTGAATATCAAGGATGGAAGTGAGCTCTTTTGCACATTTGGAATGGCCTCTGCTCATCATCCAATGTAGATATTTTCTTTCAAGTGTTATGAAAGATTCTGTAGGAAGAACAGCAAGAAAGAAATCAGCTTTGAAGGAAATATTTTCTTAATGATTGCTTGGGTTCAATACATCCTATAAGTATTCTCAATTTGGGATAAGGCATTTTTGAAGGAAATTCTCTCCATCACCTAGCATGTGAGTCAGAAATTTCTGGCAGTTTTGAAATGGCTGTGTGTCAGTGTCGCACTTGGTCTTGGCTCATATTACCCATGGAATCAGTTTTCTATTTTGTTGAACAAACTTTATGAACCAGAGATAGAATGTGGAATTCCATTTGTAGGAGAGTCTCTACAAAATTCATCTGCATGCAAGGGACCTTACAGCCGGTTAGTTGCTCAAAATGAAACAGGTAAGGTTCAATTCTGCCTTGTGCCTTTTTAGGAAAACTAGGTTTCTGTGACTGGGAAATAATCTTTTATCTTGATTCTGAAACAGTTTTTCTGAACATGATCTTGAGATGTCAAATTGAACCCAGCCTGAAATAGTTTCTTGAGAGTATTGCAACTATGGTGGCAGAAGTGGGAGAATATCTCTTCGTACCCAGCCTATTTTTCCAAATTTTAGGCAATCGTCCTACCATGGGAATGAAGTAGAAAATGTGCAGCAACTACACGGATCTCTTCATGAGCACTGAGTTCCACTTTTTCCCAATTAATCTATATTCCTGCCCTCAGCGACCTTGGCCCCAGCTCCTCTTTGAAAGAACAACAGAACCACACTTGACACTGCTTACTGGAAACATCCAAATGAAGGTGCAAGGAAGATTCTTTGAATGGGTCTTGTATTTTAGCTTACATGCACTGAAACTTGGCACTTGATTCATACTGGGACTATATTGAATGTGGAAAATATTCCTCATCTGAGCTGTTCTGATAATGTTGTATTTGTGTTGTTGGGAAGCAAGCATAACTATGAGATCTTATAGGCCTTCTCCCACTCTCACAGTAAGTTAGCTCACTTCACCTCTGTTTTGGGTACCTTTAGGCAATTGACAGCCAAGTTGGAAAATTTGCCATTGAAGTGTCTCCTGAGGAAAATATGCTGTGCAATGAATCTTGCTGGTTTTTGTCACTTGAGGAAGATTGTATGTGGGAAATTTCCTTGTACCTTGTTGGTATCTCCAAGTTTGTGTGATTGAGAAACTAACTTATGTCTTACATGTGATTGGGGCAGTGCATGCAAACACCCAGTGAAATCTCAATGTTTACTTCACTGAGTGTGTCATTAGAGCAATTTTCCACTTGCTGAAATGACTACTTGGCCAGGAGGAAGTAGTTCATGTTAGATGAACCCAGTCTTACTTTTGCCACTACTTCAGAAGAAGGGAATCTCCCACAGCCCTTCTTTGCCCATATTAGGCTGGAACACATGAGGAAGTTTTCAGTCTTCTTCCACTTTTTGAATATGTGGATTCTCTCTTTACCAAATGAGCCTATCATCATTTTCTGTAAGATTTCATTGCTACCTGCGTTTCATTCCTCAACTTCAGCCATTTTCGTATGCATTCTCATTAGCATCAGTTGACCGCAAGATCAAGAATCGTCTTAAAATATCTCCCAGATAGGATGCTCTTTCCACCTCATGTTTTAAAAACTTGTAAATCTGGGATAAACTTGGTGAAAGCTGAAGTTGACATTATCCCATACTTTGAAGTACAGAGTTTAGCCTAAGAGGAAGAATGGTCCATCGGTATTCTGAGGGGCTCCTACTCAAGATCATCCTTAGTACATCAGATTTTTCATGATCTACAGTATCCACATAGAGAATCCAGGAAAGGTGCAAAGAATGGTCTTTAGGAAGTCATCTTCAGTTCATATCAGCAGCACACAAATGTTCAAAATATGGTTCTATTGGGGAAGAGAAGGGAATTGGGAAATTGATGATAAAAGCAGTGATTCCATGTTTAGCCTGAGGTTCCCTGAGTGTTATGAATGTACATCTCAGAAGGTGAATTTCAGGACCGTATTTCAGTTCAGCCAACAGCAGTTCTTTGTATAGCTATTAGAAATGCTGAATTATTGGTGCCAGAAACCCTCTTCAGCATTAACTTAGTTGAAATTCACTTTCAAAAATGTCCCTGTCTGTAGGAACAAGATGCTGGCCCATTTTCATTGTACTTGCTCTGTGGGAACACATTAATTTTCCCAGACAGAAGTGAGCCCTTCTGCACATTCTCATAGGCCTGTTTTTTTCATTGAAATCAGATAATTTACTTCAGCTCTCATGAACTTTTCTGTAGGATGAATAGCACAAAAGAAGACTGCTTAGGGTACTCTCTCCTACGTGAGTCATGTTTCGGTTGTATATACCCTGTACTAATCCTCAATTAGTAGAAGTCATGTTTGAAGATAATTTACCCCATCTATTTTGTTGCATGACAGACTATTTAGGGATTTGGAAACTGTGTCTATTTCATTGTTCCACAAATCATTGGCCCATACTGCACATGGAATCACGGTTTTCTCAGATTTTGAACTGTCTTTTCAAAATTGAGGTAAACTGTGACAAGCCATTTGCCGGAAAACATCTGTGACCCTTAGCTACATGCACAGAATCTTCCAACCTGTTCCCTTATGGAAATGAAACTTGTAAGGATGAATTCTGCCTTGTGCCATAATGGGGAAAATGGTTTATCTGATTTTGAAAGAAGCCTATATCCTGGTTTTGAAGCAATTTCTCACATCTTTGTCTCTAGGCATCAAATTGAAACAAGCTTGCTAATGTTATGGGACAGCATGCCATGAGAAATGATAGAAGTGGGACAATATCTCTCCCTACCCAGATTCTTGTGCCGAATCTTAAACAATCATTGCACCTTTGTGACCAAATGGAAAAAGTGGATCAACTTTGGAGGCCTCAGGCATGCCCTGAGTTTGCATGGTTTCCATAAGTGTACTGATTTCCTGTAGAGAACATCTTTGGCTACAACTCATCTTAGAAACAGAAAGAGCCCCTCTGCAGGCCCAACTGTTATGAAGCATTGTAAGCAAAATGGAAAGAGGATTGTTTGAATGGGTCTTCTAATTTCCGTGTGATCAGCCCTAACATTCCCAGATGACGCATATTGGGAATAAACTGAAGTTGAATAATTAACTTTGTCTGCGTTGTCTGGTTAAGGAAACTTTTGTGTTGGGGATACAAACCAAAATCCACATTCTGATAAGCCTTTTTGCACAATCGCATTAAGTCCCCTGCCTTCATGTCCACTTTTAGTTTCTTTAAGTTAGTGAACTGCACTGTCTGAAACTTTGTCAACAGAATGTCTCCTGAAAATGAGGGGCTGAGCAATGCATCTTGTAGTTCTCACTAGAGGAAAGAGTTTGTGTGGGAAACCTCCTTCTGCCTGTTGGGATCATGTAGGTGGTGGGATTGAGAACCCATCCTATCTCTAAATTTTGAATGAGGTCATGATCAAATCCCAAATTTATTCCCAAATTTCCCCCCACTGAACATCTCAATCGAGCAAATTTCCATATGTGGAAAGGGCTCCTTGAACAGAATGAAGCACATTGTGTTAGCTCCACCCAGTATTTGAATCCTGTGGGCACATATTGGGGTTTCTGTGTTCTGCCAGTTTTCAAATGTGAGGATTTTGTCTTTGGCGTATGAGCCTGTCTTCATCTTCCATAAGTTTTCTCAGCAACCTGAATTTCCTTACACAACTTTAGCCATCTTGAAATGATTTCTAGCTGGCATGAAGTTATGGTGAAACAAACATTCTTGTGAGAATGTCTTCTAGGTAGGACGCCCAGGGTTCCATTGGTTCTATGATTTTCACTCTTGGGAAACAATATGTGGTTGGGCATGTTGATGTGATCCAAGATTTCAGTAGAGCACAGCAACTTGGCAAGGATTGTCTGTGCATACTTGGAAAGGGGTTTTCACAAGTTTGGCCTCAGTACCCCAGCTTCTCCAGATCTTGTCATGTCCACATAGGGCATCCAAGGGAAGAAGCACAGAATGCTGCTAGCAATCCTCTTGCAATTTGTGTCCTCTTCAAACAAATGTTTGCCATGTTTTGCACTTCAGGATGAGAAGGGCCGTGGGATATTCCCTTCTAGGGAATTGATGGCAAAAGCAGGGATTTTCATGTTTGGCCAGAGATATCATTCTAAGTTGTGAAGGTTCATCTGCCAAAGTGACATTAAAACACCTCATCTCACCTGAGTCAACAGCAGCTCTATCAAAATCTATGAGGAATTCTGAATATATCTTGCAGAGAAATCCTCTTCAGTTTTAGTTCCCTAAAGTTAGGTTATATTCGCATTCTGTAAGTTCACTATTTTGAGGAGTCCATCATGAGTCACTTTTCATTGTACTGCCTTGATGGGGACACATTGAATGTTAAGGATGGAAGTGAGCCCATTTGAACATTTGGAAAGGCCACTGTTCATCATCCAATGTAGATATTTTCTTTCAATTGTTGTGAAGATTTCTGTAGGAAGAATAGCAAGAAAGAAAACTGGTTGGAATGCAATATCTCCTAAATGAGTGCTTGGGTTCAATATATCCTATAGGACTTCTCAATTTTGGATAAGGCATTTTTGAACGAAATTCTCTCCATCACTTAGTTTGCAAGTCAGAGTATTCTGGCAGTTGTGAAAAGGCTGTGTGTCACTGTCCAACTTGGTCTTGGCTTGTATTACATATGGAATCACAGTTTTCTATTTTGTTGAACTATCTTTAAGAAAGAGAGAAGGAATGTGGAATGCCATTGCAGGAGGCTCTCTACGAACTTCTTTTGCATGCACGGGACCTACCAGCATGTTAGTTGCTAGAAATGAAACTTGTATGAAGATATCTGACTTGTGCCTGTCTGTGAAAAATGGGATTCTGTGAATAGGAAACAAGCTTTTGTTTCGGTTCTGAAACAGTTTCTCTGAACATGATCTTGAGATGCCAAATTAAACCCAGCCTGAAATAGTTCCTTGAGAGCATTGCAACACCAGTGTCAGAAGTGGGAGAATATCTCTTCCTACCTAGCATAATTATCCAAAACTTAGGCAATCATCCAACCATGGGAATGAAGTGGAAAATGTGTAGCAACTACACGGGTCTCATCATAAGCCCTGAGTTCCACCATTTCCCAATTACTCTGTGTTCTTGCCCTCAGCGAGCTTGGTCCCAGTTCCTCTATGGAACAGCAACAGAACTGCACATGACACTGCTTACTGGAAGCATCTGAATGAAGGTGCAAGGAAGATTCTTTGAACGGATCTTGTATTTTAGCTCACATCCAATGAAATTTGGTAATTGACTCTTACTGGGAATAAAATGAGTGAGGAAAATATAAGTCATCTGCGCTGTATATGGATGGAATATATATACATCCATTGAATGGAGTGTTCATGTTTTTGGGAAGCAAGTATAACTATGAGTTCTGATACGCCCTCTCACACTCTTGCAGTAAGTTAGCTCACTTAACCTCTGCTTCGGGTGTCTTTAGGCAGTTGCTGGCCAAGATGGAAAATTTGCCGTTGGAGTGTCTCCTGATGGAAATATGCTGTGCAATGAATCTTGCTGGTTTTTGTCACTAGAGGAAAGATTGTGTGTGAGAAATTTCCTTCTACCTTGTTGGGATCTCCAAGTTTGAGTGATTCAGAAACTAACATATGTCTTACTTGTGATTGGGGCTGGGCATTCAAACACCCAGTGATATATCAATGTTCACCACACTGAATGTGTCGATAGAGTAATTTTCCACTTGCTGAAAGGACTACTTGGCCAGGAGGAAGCACTTCATGTTAGAAGAACCTAGTCTTACCTTTGCCACTAATTCACAAGAAGGGAAATTCCCACAGCCCTCCTTTGCTCATATTAGGCAGAAACACATGAGGAAGTTTTCAGTCTCCTTCCACTTTTTGAACATATAGATTCTCTCTTTATCACACGAGCCTATCACAATGTTCTGTAAGATTTCACTGCTACCTGCATTTCTATCCTCAACTTCAGCCATCTTCATAAGCATTCTCATTAGCATCAGTTGGCAGCAAGGTCAAGAATCGTGCTAAATTACCTCCTAGATAGGAAGCTCTGTGTGCCTCAGATTTTAAAAACTTTTAAATCTGGGATACACTGGGGGAGAGGTGAAGCTGACTTTATCCCATAGTTTGGAATCACAGAGTTTAGCCTAAGGGGAAGAATGGTCCATTGGTATTCTGAGGGTCTTCTAATCAAGGTCGTGTTCAGTACATCAGTTTTTCATGATCTACAGTGTCTGCAGAGAGAATCCAAGGAAAAGTGCAAAGAATGGTCTTTAGAAAGTCATCTTCAGTTTATATCAGTGGCACACAAATGTTACAATATGGTTCTTTTGGGGAAGAGAAGGGAATTGGGAAAGTCCCTTCTTGGGAATTTATGATAAAAGCAGTGATTCCATGTTTGGCCTGAGGTTCCCTGAGTGTTATGAATGTACATCTCAGAAGGTGACTTTAAGAACCACATTTCAGCTCATCCAAAAGCAGCTCTTTGTATAGCTATTAGGAGTGCTGAATTATTAGTGCCAAGAAACACTCATCACTGTTATTTTAGGTGAAATTCACTTTCAGAAATGTACCTGTTCTTAGGAACATAATGTGGGCCCATTTTCACTACACTGGCTCTTTAGGGACACATTAATTTTCAGGGACAGAATTGAGCCCATCTGCACATTCTCATAGGCCTCTGTTTTTCATCGAAATCAGATAATTTATTTCAGCTCTCATGAACTTTTCTGTAGGAAGAATAGCACAAAAGAAAACAACTTAATATACTCTCTCCTAAGCGAGTCATGCTTGTGTTCAATATACCCTGTAACAATTCTCAAATTTGTAGAAGTCATGTTTGAAGATAATTGGCCCAATCTACTTTGTTGCAAGACAGATTATTTAGGCATGTGGGAACCACATCTATTTCATTATTCCACAAATCATTGGCCCCTACTGCACATGGAATCACTGTTTTCACAGATTTTGAAATGTCTTTTCAAAAGTGAGGAAAACTGTGGAAATCCATTTACTGGAAAACATCTGTGACTCTTGGCTACATGCATGGAATCTTCCAACCTGTTCCCTTATGGAAATGAAACGGGCAAGGATGAATTCTGCCTTGTGCCATCATGGGGGAAAATGGTTTCTGTGACTTGGAAAGAAGGCTATATACGGGTTCTGAAACAATTTTTCTCAACTTTGTCCTAGACATCAAATTGAACCCAGCTTGATAATGTTCCAGGACAGCATGCCATGAGATGTGATAGATGTGGGACAATTTCTCTCTTTACCCAGCTTCTTGTACCAAATCTCAGACAATAACTGAACTCTTGGAACCAAATGGAATAAGTGGATCAACTTTGCAGGACTCAGGGGCGCCCTGAGTTTCCACACTTTTGCTAAGTGTCCTGAGTTTCTGTCCTTAAACCCGTTGGCCTCAACTCATCTTAGAAACACAAACAGCCACTCAGAAGACCCAGCTGTTATGAAGCATTCTAAGCAAAATAGAAAGAGGATTGCTTGAAAGGGTCTTCTGTTTTCCGTCTGATCTGCCCTAACTTTACCGGGTGACACAACTTGGGAATAAATTGAGATTGAAAAAATTAACTTTATCTGCATTGTCGGGCTAACAAAATTTTGATGTTGGGGAAACAAACCAAAATCCACATTCTTATAAGCCTTTTTGCACAACCGCATTAAATCTGCCCCCTTCATCTCCTCTTTTACTTTCTTTAGGAAAGTCACTTGTGATGTCTTAAACTTAGTCAACAGAACGTCTTTTGAAAATGAGGGGATGTGCAATGCATCTTGTAGTTGTCACTAGAAGAAAGAGTGTGTGTTGGGAACCTCCTTCTGCTTTGCTGGGATCATGTAGGTGATGGGATTGATAACACATCCTATGTCAAAGTTTTGAGTTAGGTCATGATCAAAACCCCTCTGAATTCCCAAATTTCCCCCACTGAACTCCTTGACCAAGCATAGTTAGATATGTGGAAAAGTCTACTTGGACAGAATGAAGCCCATCGTGTTAGCTGCATCCAGTATTGGAAACACGTGAGCAAAAGTTGGCGGTTCCAATCTTCTGCCAGTTTTCAAATTTGAGGCTTTTTGCCTTTGGTGCCTGAGCCTGTCTTCATGTTCCATAAATTTTCAAGGCAACTTGAATTTTCTTCCGCATCTTCAGCCATCTTGATATTAATTCTAGCTGTCATGAAATTACAATGAGACAAACATTCTTGTGAGACTGTCTCCTCGGTTGGGGGTCCTGTGTTCCATAGTTTTTATGATCTTTCACTCTTGGGAAACATTTTGTGGTCGAGTGAGTTGCCGTGATCCAAGAATTCGGTAGAGCACAACACCCTGGCAAGGCCTGTCCATGCATACGTGGAAAGGACTTTGCACAAGTTTCATCTCAGTACCCCAGCTTCTCCAGTTCTTGCTATGTCCACATAGGTCATCTACAGGAAGAAGCAAAGAATGCTGATAGCAATCCTCTTGCAATTTGTGTCCTCTTCAAACAAGTAATTCCTGCGATTTGCACTTCAGTATGAGAAGGTGCGTGGGATACTCCCTTTTAGGGAATTGATGGCAAAAGCGTGGATTTTCATGTTTGGACGGAGATATCCCTCCATTTTGTGAAGTTTCATCTGGCTAAGTGACATTAAAATACCTCATCTCAACTGAGTCAACAGCAGCTGTTTCAAAACACATGAGGAATTCTAAATAGTTCATGCAGAGAATTCCTCTTCAATGTTAGTTCCCTAATATTAGGTCATATAGAGTTTCTCTAATTTCACTAATTGGAGGAGTCTGACATGGTCCAGTTTTAATTAGACTGCCTTGATGGGGACACATTGACTATGAAGGCTGGAAATGAGGACATTTGCACATTCAGTAAGGCATCTGTTCATCATCCAATGTAGATATTATCTTTCAAGTGTTATGATAATTTTGTAGGAAGAATAACAAGAAAGAAAGCAGCTTGGAAGGTAATATCCCCTAAATGAGTGCTTGGGTTTACTATATCATATTAGAATTCTCAATTTGGGATAAGGCATTTTTGAAGGAAATTCTCTCCATCAACTTCTTTGCAAGTCAGAGAATTCTGGCAGTTGTGAACAGGCTGTGTTTCAGTGTCCCACTTGGTCTTGGCTCGTATTCCACATGGAATCACAGTTTTGTCTTTTGGTGAACTAACTTTATGAAACAGAGAGAGAATGTGGAATGTCATTTGTAGGAGATTATCTATGAATATCATCTGAATGCACGGGACTTTCCAGCAGGTTAGGTGCTCGAAATGAAAAGGGTAAGGATGATTTCTCTCTTCTGCCTTTTCAGGAGAGATGGGTTTCTGTGAATGGGAAACAATCTTTTGTCTCGGTTCTGAAACAGTTTCATTGAACATGACCTTGAGATGTCAAATTGAACCCAGCTTGAAACAGTTCCTTGAGAGCATTGCAACAGCTGTGGCAGAAGTGTGAGAATAACTCTTCCTACCCAGCTTACTTTTCCGAATCTTAGGCAATCGTCCAAACCTGGGAATGAAGTGCAAATTGTGCAGCAACTACGTGGGTCTTGTCTTGAGCACTGATTTCCACGGTTTCCCAAATTACTCTATGTTCTTGCCCTCATCAACCTTGGCCCCAGTTCATCCTTGAAACAACAATAAACCTGCACTTGACACTGCTTACTGGATGCATCTGAATGAAAGCACAAGGAAGATTCTTTGAATGGGACTTGTATTTTAGCTCACATCCACCGAAATTTGGCACTTGACTCATACTGGGAATACAATGAGTGCGGAAAATAGTCCTTATCTGCGCAGTGGTGATAATGGAGTGTTTGTGTTTTGGGGAATTAAGCATAACTACGAGCTCTGATAGGAATTCTCAGTGTCTTGCAGTAACTTTGCTCACTTCAACTCTGCTTCAGGTGACTTCAGGTGACTTCAGGTGACTTTAGGCAATTGCCTGCCAAGATTGTAATCTTGCTGGCAGGATGTCTCCTGAGGAAAAAATGCTGTGCAATGGACCTTGCTGGTTTTTAACCCTAGAGGAAAGATTGTGTGTGGAAATTTCCTTCTAACTTGGTGGGATCTGTTTGAGTCATTGAGAAACTAATCTATGTCTTACTTTTGATTGGGTCTGAGCTTTAAAGCACCCAGTGAATTCTAAATGTTTACTTCTCTGTAAGTGTCAATAGAGAAATTTTCCTCTTGCTGAAAGGACTACTTGGACAGGAGGAAGCATTTCTTATTAGATGAACAAGTTTTAATTTTGTACTAATTTACAAGAAGTGAATTTTGCACAGTTCTTCTTTGCCCATATTATGCTGAAACACATGAGGAAATGTTCAGTCTTCTTCCACTTTTTGAATATGTGGATTCTTTGTTTTGCACATAAGCCTATCACCATGTTCTGTAAGATTTTACTGCTACCTGCGTTTGGTTCCTCAACCTCAGCTATCTTCTTATGCATTCTATTTAGCATCAGTTGATGGCAACATCAACAATCGTGTTAAAATATCTCCTAGATAGGATGCTCTGTGCACCTCAGGTTTTAAAAACTTGTAAATATGGGATACACTTGGGGAGAGGTGAAGTTGACTTTATCTGATTGTTTGGAATCACAGGGTTTTGCCTAAGGGGAAGAACAGTCCATCGGTATTCTGAAGGTCTTCTACTGAAGATCGTCTTTAGTACATCAGCTTTTCCATGATGTTCACTGTCAAAAGAGAGAATCAAAAGAAATTTGCATAGAACGGTCTTTAGAATTCTTCTTCAGTTCATATCAGTGGCACAGAAATACTTCAAATATGGTTCTTTTGGGGAAAAGAAAGGAATTGGGAAATTCCTTTCTTGGGGATTGATGTTAAAATCACTGATTCCATGTTTGGCCCAGGTTCCCTGAGTGTTATGAATGTACATCTCAGAAGGTGACATTAAGGACAGCAATTCAGCTCAGACAACAGCAGCTCTTGGTTTAGCTATTAGGAATGCTGAATTATTGTTTCCAAGAAACCCTCTTCAGCATTTCTTTATGTGAAATTTGCTTTCAAAAACGTCCTTGTTTTTAGGAACACAGTGTGTGCCCATTTTCACTGCACTGGTTCTTCGGGGACACATTAATTTTCAGGGACAGAAGTGAGCCCATCTGCACATTCACATTGGCCTCTGTTTTTCATCAAAATCAGATAATTTACTTCAGCTCTCATGAACTTTTCTTTAGGAAGAATAGCACAAAAGAGACAGCTTATAGTACTCTCTCCAAAGCGAGTTGTTCTTTGGTTCAATATACCTTATAAAAATTCTCAATTTTGTAGAGAGCATGTTTGAAGATAATTCACCCCATCTGCTTCATTGCAAGATATATTATTTACGCATTTCGGAACCATGTCTATTTCATTGTTCCACATATTTTTTCCTATAATGCACATGGAATCACGGTTTTCTCGGATATTGAAATGTCTTTTCAAAAGTGAGGAAAACTGTGGCAATCCGTTTGCTGGAAAGCCTCTATGACCCTTGGCTACATGCATGGAATTTTCCAAAATGTTCCCTTATGGAAATGAAATGGGTAAGGGTGAATTCTGCCTTGTGCCGTCATGGGGGAAAATGATTTCTGTGACTTGGAATGAAGCCCATATCCCAGTTCTTAAACAATTTCTCTCAACTTTGTCTCTAGTCATCAAATTGAGCCCAGCATGAAAATGTTCTGGGAAAACATGCCATGAGAGTTGATAAATGTGGGGGGATATCTCTCCCTACCCAGCCTCTTGTGCCAAATCTTGGACAATCATGCACTCTTAGGACTAAGTTGGAAAAGTGGATTAACTTTGCAGGCCTCAGGGGAGCCCTGAATTTTGACGGTTTTCTTAAGTGTCCTGAGTTCCTGTCCTAAACGGCCTTGGCTCCAACTCATCTTAGAAACACAAACAGCCCCTCAGCAGACCCAGATCTTATGAAGCATTCTAAGCATAATAGAAAGAAGACTGTTTGAATGGGTCTTCTAATTTCTTTCAAATCAGCAAAAATGTTCAAGGATGACGCATCTTGGGAGTACAATGAGATTCAAAAAATTAACTTCATCTTCATTGTTTTGTTAAGGAAATTTTTGTGTTGGGGAAACAAATCAAAATTCACGTTCTGATAAGAATTTTCACACAATCGGAATATGTCATCTTCCTTCATCTCCACATTTAATTTAGGAAATTCGCCTGTGTTGTCTTTAACTTTGTCAACAGAATGTCTCTTGAAAATGAGGGGTTGTGCAATGAATCTTGTAGTTGTCACTAGAGGAAAGAGTGTGTGTGGGAAACCTCCTTCTACATTGTTGGGATCATGTAGGTAGTGGGATTGAGAAACCAACCTATGTCTAAATTTTGAATGAGGTCATGAATCTAAACCCCCTAAGAATTCCCAATGTTTCCCCCACTGACCATTTCGATCGAGCAAATTTCCAAATGCAAAAAGGGCTACTTGGACAGACCATGAAGCACATTGTGTTAGCTGCACCAATCTTAAAATCCTGTGAGTATATATTGTGATCTTTGGTCTTCTGTCAGTTTTCAAACATGAGAATTTTGTCTATGGATTATGATCCAGTCTTCATGCTCCTGGATCATAATAAGTATTCACTGCAACCTGAATTTCCTTCTGCAATTTCAGTCATCCTGAAATGATTTCTAGCTGACATGAAGTTATGGCCAGACAAACATTCTTGTGAGAATGTCCTCTAGGTAGGATGCCCAATGTCCCATGGGATCTATGATTTTCACTCTTGGGAAACACCATGTGGTCAGGAGGGTTGACATGATCCAAAATTTCAGTAAAGCAGAGGACCCTGGCAAGGACTGTCCTTGCATACTTGGAAAGGCATATTCACAAGTTCTGCCTCAGTACCCCGGCTTCTCCAGATCTTGCCATGTCCACATAGGGCATCCAAGTGAAAAGCAAAGAATGCTGCTAGCAATCTTCATGCAGTTTGTGTCCTTTTCAGACAAATGCTTGTCGTGTTTTGCACTTCATTATGAGAAGGGCCGTGGGATACTCCCTTCTAGGGATTTGATAGCAAAAGCAGGGATTTATATTTTTGGCCAGAGTTATCCCTCAATGTTGTGAAGGATCATCTGGCAAAGTGACACTGAAACACCTCATCTCACCTGACTCAACTGAAGCTCTTTCAAAATCAATGAGGAATTCTGTATGTTTCATGCAGAGAAATACTCTTCAGCATTAGTTCAAGTGATAAACACTTTCTGTAAGTTCATTATTTGGAGGAGTCTGATGTGGGCCAGTTTTCACTACACTGCCTTGATGGGGACACATTGAATATCAAGGATGGAAGTGAGCCCATTTGCACATTCAGTAAGGCATCTGTTCATCATCCAATGTAGATATTTTCATCAAGTGTTATGATGACTTCTGTAGGAAGAATAGCAAGAAAGAAAACAGCTTGGAAGGTAATATCCCCTAAATGAGTGCTTGGGTTCAATATATGCAATTGGAATTCTCAATTTGGGATAAGGCATTTTTGAAGGAAATTCTCTCCATCAACTTCTTTGCAAGTCAGAGAATTCTGGCAGATGTGAAAAAGCAGTGTGTCAGTGTCCCACTTGGATTTGGCTCGTATTCCACATGGAATCACAGTTTTGTCTTTTGGTGAACTATATGAAGCAGAGAGAGACTGTGGAATGCCATTTGTAGAAGATTAACTATGAATATCATCTGAATGCACGGGACTTTCCATCCGGTTAGATTCTCAAAATGAAAAGGGTAAGGATGATTTCTCTCTTCTGCCTTTTCAGGAGAGATGGGTTTCTGTGAATGGGAAACAATCTTTTGTCTCGGTTCTGAAACAGTTTCATTGAACATGACCTTGAGATGTCAAATTGAACCCAGCTTGAAACAGTTCCTTGAGAGCATTGCAACAGCTGTGGCAGAAGTGTGAGAATAACTCTTCCTACCCAGCTTACTTTTCCAAATCTTAGGCAATCGTCCAAACCTAGGAATGAAGTGGAAATTGTGCAGCAACTACGTGGGTCTTGTCTTGAGCACTGATTTCCACGGTTTCCCAAATTACTCTATATTCTTGCCCTCATCAACCTTGGCCCCAGTTCATCCTTGAAACAACAATAGACCCGCACTTGACACTCTTACTGGATGCATCTGAATGAAAGCGCAAGGAAGTTTCTTTGAATGGGACTTGTATTTTAGCTCACACCCACCGAAATTTGGCACTTGACTCATACTGGGAATACAATGAGTGCAGAAAATAGTCCTCATCTGCCCAGTGGTGATAATGGAGTGTTTGTGTTTTGGGGAATTAAGCATAACTACGAGCTCTGTTAGGCCTTCTCACTCTCTTGCAGAAAATTTGCTCACTTCACCTATGCATCAGGTGCCTTTAGGCAATTGCCTGCCAAGATTGAAATTTTGCCGGCAGGATGTCTCCTGGGGAAAAAATTCTGTGCACTTTATCTTGCTGGTTTTTATCCCTAGAGGAAAGATTGTGTGTGTAAATTTCCTTCTAACTTGGTGGAATGTAGCATTTTGTGTCATGGAGAAACTAATCTATCTCTTATTTTTTTGGGGCTGAGCATTCAAACACCCAGTGAAATCTCAAAGTTAATCTCTGAAAATGCCGATAGAGAAATATTCCTTTGGCTGAAAGGACTACTTGGACAGGATGAAGCACTCCTTATTAGATGAACCCAGTCATAATTTTGCACTAATTCCCGAGAAATGAATTTCCCACAGCCCTTCTTATTAGGCTGAAAAACTAGAGGAAATTTTCAGACTTCTTCCACTTTTTGAATATGTGGATTCTTTGTTTTGCACATAAGCCTATCACCATGTTCTATAAGATTTCACTGCTACCTGCGTTTGGTTCCTCCACTTCAGCCATTTTCATATGCATTCTTTTTAGCATCAGTTGATGGCAAGATAAAGAATCGTGTTAAAATATCTCCTAGATAGGATGCTCTGTGTGCCTCAGGTTTTAAAAAGTTCTAAATATGGGATACACATGTGGAGAGGTGAATTTGACTTTATCCAATAGTTTGGAATCACACAGTTTGCCTAAGGGGAAGAACGGTCCATCGGTGTTCTGAGGGGCTACTACTCAATGTCATGTATAGTACATTAGCCTTTCCATGAACTTCATTGTCAAAAGAGAGGTTCCAAGGAAAGGTGCAAAGAATGGTCTTTAAAATATTAACTTCAGTGCATATCAGCAGCACAGAAATTCTTCAAATATGGTTCTAATGGTGAACAGAATTGAGTTGGGAAATTCTCTTCTTGTTAACTTATGATAAATGCAGTGATTCCATCTTTGGCCTAAGGTTCCCTGAGTGTTATGATTGTACATCTCAAAAGGTGACATTGAGGACCGCATTTCAGCTCAGCCAAAAGCAGCTCTTTGTATAGCTATAAGGAATACTGAAGTATTTTTGCCATGAAAACCTCTTCAGCGTTACTTTAGGTGAAATTCACTTTCAAAAACATCCCTGTTTCTAAGGAACATGATGTGGGCCCATTTTCACTTCACTGGCTCTTCAGGGACACATTAATTTTCAGGGAAAGATATGAGCCCATCTGCACTTCCTTGTAGGCCACTGTTATTCATCAAAATCAGATAATTTACTTCAGCTCTCATGAACTTTTCTTTAGGAAGAATAGCACAAAAGAAGACAGCTTAGAGTACTCCCTCCTAAGCGAATCATGGTTCTGTTCATTATACCGTGTAACAATTCTCAATTTTGTAGGAGGCATGATTGATGATATGTCACCCCATTTACTTCATTGTAATACAGAATATTTATGCATTTGGGAACCATGTTTATTTCATTGTTCCATAAATCATTTGACCCTACTGCACATGGAATCACTGGTTTCACAGATTTTGAAATGTCTTTTCAAAATTGAGGAAAACTGTGACAATCCATTTGCCAGAAAACATCTGTGACTCTTGGCTACATGCACGGAATCTTCCAACCTGTTCCCCTATGGAAATGAAACGGGTAAGGATGAATTCTGCCTTATGCCATCATGGGCGAAAATGGTTTCTGTGACTTGGAAAGAAGGCTATATACAGGTTCTGAAACAATTTTTTTCAACTTTGTCCTAGACATCAAATTGAACCCAGCTTGATAATGTTCCGGGACAGCATGCCATGAGAGGTGATAGATATGGGAAAATATCTCTCCCTACCCAGCTTCTTGTGCCAAAGCTTAGACAATCATTGCACTCTTGGGACCAAATGGAATAAGTGGATCAACTTTGCAGGCCTCAGGGGAGCCCTGAGTTTCCACATTTCCCCTAGGTGTCATGTGTTCCTGTCCTGAATGGCCTTGGATAAAACTCATCTTAGAAACACAAACATCCCATCTGCAGACCAGCTAATATGAAGCATTCTAAGCAAAATTGAATCAGGATTATTTACACGGGTCTTCTGATTTCCGTCAGATGAGCCCTAAATTTCCCAAGTGATGAAACTTGGGAATACAATGAGATTTAAAAAATTAACTTCATCTGCATTGTTGGGTTAAGGAAATTTTGGTGATGGGGAAGCAAACCAAAAACCACGTTCTGATAAGCATTTTTGTGCAACCACATTAAATCTGCCCCCTTCATCTCCTCTTTTACTTTCTTTAGGAAAGTCACTTGCGATGTCTTAAACTTTGTCAATAGATCATCTTTTGAAAATGAAGGTCTGTGCAATTCATCTTGTAGTTGTCACTAGAAGAAAGAGTGTGTGTTGGGAACCTCCTTCTGCTTTGCTGGGATCATGTAGGTGATGGGATTGAGAACCCATCCTATGTCAAAATTTTGAGTTAGGTCATGATCTAAACCCCTGTTAATTCCCAAATTTCCCCACACTGAACTTCTTGATAGAACATAGTTAGATATGTGGAAAAGTCTACTTGGACAGAATGAAGCCCATCATGTTAGCTGTATCCAGTCTTGGAAACATGTGAGCAAATGTTGGGGGTTTCATTCTTCTGCCAGTTTTCAAATGTGAGGCTTTTTGCCTTTGGTGCCTGAGCCTGTCTTCATGTTCCATAAATTTTCAAGGCAACTTGAATTTTCTTCTGCAACTTCAGCCATCTTGATATTAATTCTAGCTGTCATGAAATTACAATGAGACAAACATTCTTGTGAGACTGTCTCCTCGGTTGGGGGTCCTGTGTTCCATAGTTTTTATGATCTTTCACTCTTGGGAAACATTTTGTGGTCGAGTGAGTTGCCGTGATCCAAGAATTCGGTAGAGCACAACACCCTGGCAAGGCCTGTCCATGCATACGTGGAAAGGATTTTGCACAAGTTTCATCTCAGTACCCCAGCTTCTCCAGTTCTTGCTATGTCCACATAGGTCATCCAAGGTAAGAAGCAAAGAATGCTGATAGCAATCCTCTTGCAATTTGTGTCCTCTTCAAACAAGAAATTCCCGTGTTTTACACTTCAGTATAAGGTGTGTGGGATACTCCCTTCTAGGGAATTGATGGCAAAAGCGTGGATTTTCATATTTGGAAGGAGATATCCCTCAGTTTTGTGAAGGTTCATCTGGCAATGTGACATTAAAACACCTCATCTCACCTGAGTCAACAGCAGATCTTTCAAAATATATGAGGAATTCTAAATAGTTCGTGCTTAGAATTCCTCTTCAATATTAGTTCCCTAATGATAGGTCATATTCAATTTCTATAAGTTCACTATTTGGAGGTGTATGACATGGGCCAGTTTTCATTGCACTGCCTTGATGGGGACACATTGACTATCAAGGATGGAAGTGAGCACATTTGCACATTCAGTAAGGCATCTGTTCATCACCCAATGTAGATATTTTCTTTCAAGTGTTATGATAATTTTTGTAGGATGGATAGCAAGAAAGAAAGCAGCTTGGAAGGTAATATCACCTAAATGAGTGCTTGGGTTTAGTATATCATATTAGAATTCTCAATTTCGGATAAGGCATTTTTGAAGGAAATTTTCTCCATCACCTTGTTTGCAAGTCAGAGAATTCTGGCAGTTGCAAAAAGGCTGTGTGTCAGTGTCCCACTTGGTCTTGGCTTGTATTCCACATGGAATCACAGTTTTTTTTTTTTGGTGAACTAATTTTATGAAACAGAGAGGAAATGCAGAATGCCATTTGTAGGAGATTAACTACGAATGTCTTCTGAATGCACGGGACATTCCAGCAGGTTAGATGCTCAAAATGAAAAGGGTAAGGATGATTTCTGCCTTGTGTGTTTTTGGGAAAAATGGGTTTCTGTGAATGAGAAACAAGCTTTTGTTTCAGTTCTGAAACAGTTTCTCTGAACATGATCTTGAGTTGTCAAATTGAACCCAGATTGAAACAGTTCCTTGAGAGCTTTCCCCAATGGTGGCAGATGTGGGGGAATAACTCTTCCTACCCAGCTTACAACTCTTCCTACTCGCTGTCATGATAATGGAGTGTTCATGTTCTTGGGAAGCAAGCATAACTACAATCTCAGATAGGCCTTCTCACACTTTCTCTGTAAGTTAACTCACTTCACCTCTGATTCTGTTGCCTTTAGGCAATTGCAGGCCAAGTTGGAAAACTTGTCGGCAGGTTGTCTCTTGAGGAAAAGATGCTGTGCAATGGATCTTGCTGATTTGCATCACTAGAGGAAAGATTGCATGTGGGAAATTTCCTTCTACCTTGTTGGGATCTCCAAGTTTGAGTGCTTGAGATAATAACATATGTGTTACTTGTGATTGCAGCTTGGCATTCATACACTCAGTGAAATCCCAATATTTACCTCACTAAATGTGTCAGTAGAGCAATATTCCACTTGCTGAAAGGACTACTTGGACAGGGGGAAGCACTTCGTGTTAGATAAACCCAGTCTTACTTTTGCCACTAATTCAAAAAAAGGGAAATTCCCACAGCCCATCTTTGCCCATATTAGGCTGAAACACATGAGGAAGTTTTCAGTCTTCTTCCACGTGTTGAATATGTTGATTCTCTCTTTAGCACACGAGCCTAAAACCATGTTCTGTAAAATTTCACTGCTACCTGCTTTTCATTCCTCCACTTCAGCCATCTTTGTATGCATTTTCATTAGCATCAGTTGATTGCAAGGTCAAGAATCTTGTTAATATAGCCCCTAGATAGGATGCTCTGTGCATCTCAGGTTTTAAAAACGTGTAAATCTTGGATACACTTGGGGAGATGTGAAGTTAACTTTATCCCATAGTTTGGAATCACGGAGTTTAGCCTAAGGGGAAGAACGGCCCATCAGTTTTGTGAGGGGCTTCTACTCAAGCCTGTATTTAGTACATCAGCTTTTTCATGTTCTACAGTGTTCACTGAGAGAATCCAAGGAAAGTTGCAAAGAATGGTCTTTATAAAGTCATCTTCATTTCATATCAGTTGGTCATAACTGCTTCAAATATGGTACTAATGTTGAACAGAAAGGAATTGGGAAATTCCCTTCTTGGGAATTGATGATAAAAGCTGTGATTCCATGTTTGGCCTGAATTTCCCTGAGTTTTATTAATGTACATCTCAGTAGGTGATATTAAGGGTCGTATTTCAGCTCAGCCAAATGCAGATTTTTGTACAGTTATTAGAAATTCTGAATTATTGGTTCCAAGAATCCCTCTTCAGTGTTACTTTAGGTGAAATTCACTTTCAAAAACATCCCTGTTTGTGGGAGCATGATTTGTGACCATTTTCACTGCACTGGCTCTTCAGGGACAGATTAATTTTCAGGGACAGAAGTGAGCCCATCTTCACATTCTCATAGATCTTTTCTTTCATTAAAATCATATAATTTTCTTCAGCTCTCATGAGATTTTCTTTAGGAATAATAGCATAAAAGAATACAGCTTAGTGTACCCTCTCCTAAGTGAGTCATACTTCTGTTCAATATACCATGAAGGAATTCACAATGTTGTAGAAGTTATGTTTGAATATAATTGGCCCCTATTTCTTTTTTGCAAAACAGATTATTTAGGCATTTTGGAACCTTGTCTATTTCATTGTTCCATAAATCATTTGACCCTACTGCACATGGAATCACTGGTTTCACAGATTTTGAAATGTCTTTTCAAAATTGAGGAAAACTGTGACAATCCATTTGCCAGAAAACATCTGTGACTCTTGGCTACATGCATGGAATCTTCCAACCTGTTCCCCTATGGAAATGAAACGGGTAAGGATGAATTCTGCCTTATGCCATCATGGGGGAAAATGGTTTCTATGACTTGGAAAGAAGGCTATATACAGGTTCTGAAACAATTTTTCTCAACTTTGTCCTAGACATCAAATTGAACCCAGCTTGAAAATGTTCCAGGACATCATGCCATGAGAGGTGACAGATGTGACAGAATATCTCTCCCTATGCAGCTTCTTGTGCCGAATCTTAGGCAATCATTGCACTCTTGGACCAAATGGAAATTTTAGATCAAAATTGCAGTCCTCAAGGGAGCCCTGATTTTCTACGGTTTCCCTAAGAGTCCTGTGTTCCTGTCCTGATGGCCTTAGCTCCAATTCATCGTAGAAACACAAACAGCCTTTCAGCAGATACAACTGTTACAAAGCATTCTAAGTAAAATAGAAAGAGGATTGTTTGCATTGGTCTTCTAATTTCCATTAGAGCAGCACTAAAATCCCCAGATGACGCATTTGGGAATACAATGAGATTGAAAAATTTAACTTCATCTGCATTGTCAGGCTAAGGAAATTTTTGTGTTGGGGAAACAAAACCAAATCCACATTCTGATAAGCCTTTTCACACAATCACATTAATTCTGCTCCCTTTATCACCTCTTTAACTTTCTTTAGAAAATTCACATGCGATCTCTTAAATTTTGTCCACAGAATGTCTCTTGATAATGAGGGGCTGTTCAATGCATCTTTTAGTTGTCACTAGAGGAATGAGTGTGTGTGGGAAATCTCCTTCTGCCTTGTTTGGATCCTGTAGGTGGTGGGATTGAGAACCCATCCTATGTCTAAATTTTGAGTGAGGTCATAAATCTAAACTGCTGTGATTTCCCAAAATTTGCCCAACTGAACGTCTTGATTGAGCAAATTTCCATATGTGGAAAGAGCTACTTGGGCAGAATGAAGCACATTGTATTAGCTTCACCCAGTCTTGGAAACCTGTGAGCACATGATGGGGGTTTCTTTCTTCTGCCAGTTTTCAAACATGAGGTTTTGTCTTTGGTGAACAAGTCTGTCTTCATGTTCCATAAGTTTTCCCTGCAACCTGAATTTCCTTCCACAAATTCAGCCATCTTGAAATGAATTCTAGCTGGCAGGAAGTTATGGAGACTCAAATGTTCTTGTGAGACTGTCTCCTAGTTAGGACCCCCAGTGTTCCATATGTTCTATGATCTTTACTCTTGGGTAACAATATGTGGTTGGGTGAGTTGAAGTGATCCAAGATTCCATTAGAGCACAGCACCCTGGCAAGCACTGTCTGTACATACTTGGAAATGCCTTTTCATAAGTTTGGCCTCAGTACCCCAGCTTCCCCAGATCTTGCCATGTCCACATAGGGCATCCAACTGTAGAAGCAAAAATGCTGCTAGCAATCCTCTTGCAATTTGTGTCCTCTTCAAACAAATGCTTGCCGTGTTTTGCACTTCAGGATGAGAAGGACTGTGGGATACTCCTTTCTAGGTAATTGATGGAAATAGCAGGGATTTCCATGTTTGTCCAGAGTTACCCTCCATGTTGTGAAGTTTCATCTGGCAAAGTGACATTAGAACACCTCATCTCATCTGAGTCAACAGCAAGTCTTTCAAAATATATGAGGAATTATGGATATTTTGTACAGAGATATCAACTTCAGCGTTAGTTCTGGTGGTATTCACTTTCTGTAATTTCACTATTTGGAGGAGTCAAACATTGGCCAGTTTTCATTGCACTCCCTTGATGGGGACACATTGAATATCAAGGATGGAAGTGAGCCCATTTTCACATTCAGAAAGGCCTCTGTTCATCATCCAATGTAGATATTTTCTTTCAAGTGTTATGAAGATTTCTGTAGGAAGAATTGCATAAAACAGCTTGGAAGGTAATATCTCCTAAATGAGTGCTTGGGTTCAATATATCCTATAAGAATTCCTAATTTGGGATAAGGCATTTCTGAAGGAAAATCTCTCCATCACCTCTTTTTCAAGTCAGAATTCTGGCAGTTGTGAAAAGGCTGTGTGTCAGTGTCCCACTTGTTCTTGTCTGGTATTCCACATAGAATGACCATTTTCTCTTTTGTTGAACTAAGTTTATGAAAGAGAGAGAGAATGTGGATTTCCATTTGTAGGAGAGTCTCTATGAACTTCATCTGTATGCATGGGACCTTCCATCATGTTAGTTGCTCAAAATGAAATGGGTAATGGTGATTTCTGTCTTGTGCCTTTTCAGGAATAATGGGTTTCTGTGAATGAGAAAAAAGCTTTTGTCTCAGTTCTGAGACAGTTCCTCTGACCATGGTCTTGAAATGTGGAATTGAACCCAGCTTGAAACAGTTGTTGAGAATATTGGAACAACAGTGGCCAAATTTGGAGAATATCTCTTCCTACCCAGCTTATTTTCCCGAATCTTAGGCCGTCATCCAACCCTGGGAATGAAGCTGAAAATGTGCAGCAAGTATGTGGGTCTCTTCATGAACACTGATTTCCATGGTTTCCCAAATTATTGTATGGTCCTGCCCTCAGCAACGTTGGCCCCATCTCCTCTTTGGAACAACAACAGACCCGCACTTGACACTGCTTACTGGAAGCATCCGAATGAAGTTGCAAGAAGATTCTTTGAATGGGTCTTTTATTTTAGCTCACATCCAGCCAAATTTAGCACCTGACTCATACTGGGATTGCAATGAGTTTGAAAAATATCCCTCATCTGCGGTGTTGTGATAAACGAGTGTTTGTGTTGCTGGGAAGCAAACCTAAGTAAGAGCTCTTGATAGGCTTTCTCACCCTTTCGCAGTAAGTTAGCTCACTTCACCTCTGCTTTGGTTGCCTTTAGGCATTTGCTGGCCAAGTTGAAGACATTGCCAGCAGGTTGTCCTTTGAGGAAGTGTTGCTGTGCAATGCATCTTGGTTGTTTTTGTCATTAGAGGAAAGATTGTGTGTGTTAAACTTCTGTCTAACTTGGTGGGATCTCCAAGTTTGGGTGATTGAGGAACTGACCTATGTCTTAATTGTGATATGGCTGGGCATTCAATTACCCAGTGAAATCTCAATGTTCACCTCACTGAACATGTCAATCGAGCAATTTTCCACTTGCTGAAAGGACTACTTGGACAGGAGGAAGCACTTCGTTTAGATGAACCCAGTCTTAGTTTTGCCACTATTTCACAAGAAGGGAAATTCTCATAGCCCTTCTTTCCCAAAATATGCTCAAACACATGAGAAAATTATCAGTATTCTGCCACTTTTAAAATATGTGACTTCTGTCTTTGGCACTTGAGCATATCATCATATTCTTTAAGATTTCTCTGCAACCTGCCTTTCATTCCACAAATTAAGCCATTTTGAAATGCATTCTATGTGGCATGAAGTTATGGATATGCAAAGATCCATGTGAGACTTTCTTCTAGATAGGATGACCTGTGTTTCACAGATTTTACTATCTTCCATCCTTTGGAAACTATTTGCGGTAGGGCAAGTGGACATAATCCAAAGTTTTGTTAGAGCACATCACACTGGCAAGGTCTGTCCATGTATACTTGTAAAGGTCTTTTCATAAGTTCTGCCTCAGTACCCCAGCTTTCCCAGATTTTGAAATGTTCATTGTAGGCACCCAAGGGAAGAAGCAAATAATGCTACCAGCAATCATTTTGCAATTTGGGTCCACTTCAAATGAATGCTTGCCCTGAGTTTCATTTCAGGAAAAGAAGGGCCGTGTGATAATCCCTTCTTGGGAAATGATTGCAAAAGTGTGTATTTTCATGTTTGGCCTGAGCTACACTGCCTTGTTGGGGACATATTTATCTTCAAGGACTGAAATGAGCCCATCTTTACTTTCAAAGGACCTCTGTTCATCATCCAACATATACATTTCTCTTCAGCTTTTATGAAGATTTCTGTATGAAGATTAGCAAGGAAGAAGACAACTTGGAGTGAAACTTCTACTAAATGAATGCCTGAGTTCAATATATCCTATAACAATTCTCAATTTTGGATAAGGTTTGTTTGAAGGAAATTCACTGCATCAACTTTTTGCAAGTCAGAGATTTCTGCCAGTTGGGAAATGGCTGTGTGTCATTGTTCCAGAATGTCTTGGCTCCTATTCCAAATGGAATCACAGTCTTTCCCTGATGTTCAACTAACATTATGAAAGAGAGAGTAAATGCAGAGAGCCATTTGTAGGAGAGTCTGTACGAACTTCGGCTACATGCATGGGACAGTCCAACATGTTTGCTGCTCAAAATGGAATGGGTAAGGATAATTTCTGTCTAGTGTCTTTTTGGGAAAAATTGGTTTCTGTGAATAGGAAGGAAGCCTATGTCTCAGTTCTGAAGCAGTTTCTCTAAACATGATCTTGATTTGTCCAATTGAACCCAGCTTGGAAAGGTTTTTGGAGAGCATTACAACAACGGTGGCTGAATTGGGAGAAGATCTCTCCCTACCCACCTTATTGTTCCAAATCTCAGACAATCGTCCCACCTGGGAATCTAGCAGGAAATATGCTACACCCTCTCAGGTCTTATTGTGAGCACTGATTTCCATGGTTTCCCAAATAAATATATGTTTCTGCCATGAAGGAGCTGGGCGCCAGGTCTTCTTTGGCAGAGCCACAACAGCTCACTTGACACTGCTTACTGGAAACATCCAAATAATGGTGCAAAGAAGATTGTTTGAATCGATCTTGTACTTTTGCTCACAAACCCAAATTTTGGCACTTGGCTTATACTGGGAATACAATGAGTGCGGGCAATGTCCCTCATCTGTGTAGTCATGAAAATGGATTGTTTGTGAGGTTGGGAATCAAGCATAACTACGAGTACTGATATGCTTTCTGAGACTCTCGCAGTGAGGTAGGTCACTTCATTTCTGCCTCGGTTGTCTTTAGGCAATAGCTCGTGAATTTTGAAATATTGCCAACAGACTGTCTCTTAAGGAAGTGGTTTTGTGCAATACATCTTGTTGGTTTTTGTCACTAGAGGAAAGATTGTGTGTGGGAAAGTTCCTTCTGCCTTTTTGGGATCACCAAGTTTGAGGGATTGAGAAACAATCCTATGTCTTACTAGTGATTGAGGCTGTGAATTCAAACTCCCAGGAAAATCTACATGTTTAACTCGCTGAACATGCCAATCAAGCAAATTACCACTTGCTGAAAGGACTACATGGACAGGAGAAAGCACTTCATGTTACATGCACCCTGTCTTACTTTTGCCACTAATACACAAGAATGGAATCTCCTGCAGCCCTTCTTTTCCCACTTTAGGCTCAAACACATGAGGAATTTTTCAGTCATCTTCCATTTTTTAAATATGTGGCTTCTCTCCTTTGCACTCGAGCCTATCACCATATTCTGTAAGATTTCACTGATACCTTCCTTTCATTCCTCAACTTCAGCCATCTTCTAATGCATTCTGTTTAGCATCAGTTGATGGTGAGTTAAAGAATCGTGTGAAAACTTCTCAGGATGATCTGTGCACCTCAGATTTTAAAATCTTGCAAATCTGTGGTACACATCAGGAGAGGTTAAATTAACATTATACTAGACTATGGAAGTGCAGAGTTTTGCCTAAGGGGAAGAACGGTCCGTCCATACTCTGAGAGAGTGCTGCTAAAGTTCATTCTTGTACATCATCTGCTCTTTGATCTTCACACTCCACAGATAGAATCCAAGGAAAAGCACAAAGAATGCTCTTTAGGAAGTCATCTTCAGTTCATATCAGTTGCACACAAATGCTTCTCATGGTAATTTTCAGGAACAGAAGTGATTTGGGAAATTCCCTTCTTGGGAATTGATGAGATAAGCAGGGATTTCCACGTTTGGCCTGAGGTTCCCTGCATATAATGAAGGTACATATGGGAAGGTGACATTAAGGTTTGTATTTCAGCTCAGTCAACAGCAGCTCTTTGGAAAGCTATTAGGATTGATGAATTATTGTTGCAGGGAAACCCTCTTCAGTGTTAATTTAGGGGAAATTCACCCTCAGAAATGTCCCTACTAGGAGGAATATGATGTGGGACAATTTTCACTGCACTTCCTCATTGGGGACACATTAGTTTCAGGGACAGAGGTGAGCCCATCTGCACATTCTCATAGGCCTCTATTCTTCATCAAACTCAGATAATTTCCTTCAGCTCTCATGAGCTGTTTTGTAGGAATAATATCTAAAAAAATCTGTAATATCTTATATCACAGCTTTGTGAGAACGCTCTCCTGAATGAGTCGTGCTTTGGTTCAATATGTCCTGTAACAGTTCTCAAATTTGGAGAAGGCAAGTTTGAAGAAAATTAGCCCCATCTACTTCATTGCAAGACAGACATTTTAGGCATTTGAGGAATGGGTCTATTTCAGTGGTCCACAAAACTTTGTCTTCTCCTGCACATGGAATCACGATTTTCTCAGATGTTGAACTGCCTTTAAAAAAGTGAGAAAATCTGTGGCAAGCCATTTGCAGGAAAGTCTCTGTGCCCTTCTGCTACATGCACGGAATCTTCCAACATGTTACTGTATGGAAATGAAAGTGGTAAGGATGATTTTTCCTTGTGCCGTCATGGGGAAATCACTTTCAGTGATATGTAAATAAGTCAATATCCCAGTTCTGAAACAATTTCTTTCAATTTTGTCTCAAGATATCAAATTGAACCAAGCTTGTAAATGTTCCTTGACAGCATGCCAAGATATGTGATATAAGTTGTAGAAGATCTCTCCCTACCAGATGATTGTGCAGATTCTAAGACAATCATTCCTCTTTGGAAACCAAATGGAAAAGATGGAGCAACTTCCCAGGCCTCAGGGGAGCCCTGAGTTTCCATGGATTTCCTAAGTAACTTGTGTTCCTATTCTGAATGGCCTTGCCTCCAACTTATCATAGAAACACAAACAGCCCCTCAGCAGATCCTGTTGATTTGAAGCATTCAAAGCAAGGTGGAAAGAGGATTGTTTGAACGGGTTCTAATTTCTAATTCTAATTTCCAGCAGATCAACCCTAACATTCACTGATGATGCATCTTGGGAATACAATGAGTGCCAAAAAATTTCCTTCACCTCTGTTGTCCAGATAAGAGAATTTTTGTGTTGGGGAAGCAAGCTAAAATCCCAGTTGTGAAATGCCTCCTTCCACACTAGCTTTGCTTCTGCTCCCTTCATCTCCTCTTATAGTGTATTTAGGAAAGTCACCTGCAAATTTGAAAACTTTGTTGACAGTATGTCTCTTGAAAATGAGGTGCTGTGCAATGCATCTTGTAGGTATTTGCCACTAAAGGAAACAGTGTTTGTGGGAAACCTCCTTCTGCCTTATTGGAATCACATAAGTGGTGGGATTGAGGAGCCACCCTACGTCTAACTTGTGAGTGAGGCCATACATTAATGCTCCCTGTGAATTATGAAGCTCCCCCCACTGAACATCTTGATTGAGCAAATTTCCACATGCTGAAAGGACTACTTGGACAGAATGAAGCACTTTGTGTTAGCTGCACCTAGTCTTCAAAACCTGTTCCCATCTTGGATTTGAGCACATGTTGAAGTTTTCGGTCTTCTCCCAGTTTTCAAATGTGAGGCTTTTGTCTTTGGCATATGAGCCTGTCTTCATGTTCCACAAGGTTTCACTGCAACCTGAATTTCCTTCTTCCACGTCAGCCATGTTGAAATGCATTGTAGCTGGCATGATGTTATGATGGGACAAAGGTTCTTGTGAGAGTATCTCCTAGATAAGATGCACTGTGTTTCACATGTTTTAGAATCTTTCATTCTTGGGAAACAATTTGGTGTCAGGCTAGTGGACATGATCCAAGATTTTGGTAGAGCAAAACACACTAGCCAGAACTGTCCATGGGTACTTGGAAAGCCTTTTTCACAAGTTCGACCTCAGTACCTCAGCTTCTCCAGATTTTGCAATGTCCACAGAAGGCATCCAAGGGAAGAAGCAAAGAATGTTGCTAGCAGTCCTCTTGCAATTCGGGTGCACTTGAAACAAATGCTTGCCCTGCATTTCTTTTCAGGAAAAGAAGGGTCATGGGATACTCCTTCTTGGGAATTGATGGCAAAACTGGGATTTTCATTTTTGGCCTGAGCTATCCCTCCATGTTGTGAAGGTACATTTGGCAAAGTGACATTAAGACACCTTATTTCAGCTGTTTCAACAGCAGCTCATTTGAAATCTAAGAGGAATGCTGAATGTTTTGTGCAGAGAACCCCTCTTCAGCGTTAGTTCAGATGAAATTCACCTTCAGTAACTTCCCTACTTGGAGGATTTTGTCATTGACCAGTTTTCATTCAACTGCCTTTTTGGAGACACATTGATTTTCAGGACAGAAGTGAGCTCATTTCCACATTTGGTGGCATATGTTCATCATCCAACATAGATATTTTACTTCAGCTCTTATGAAGATTGCTGTAGGTAGGATAGCAAGAAAGAAGACAGCTTAGAAGGTAATGTCTCCTAAATGAGTGCTTGGGTATAATATATCATATAACACTTCTCAAGGTTGGATGAGGTCTGTTTGTAGGAAATTCTCACCATCAACTTCTTTGCAAGTCCGAGAATTTTGGCAGTTGGGAAATGCCTGTGTGTCAGTGTACCACAAGGTCTTGGCTCCTATTCCATATGGAATCACAGTTTTTCTCTTATGTTGGACTAATTTTATGAAAGAGAGAGAGAATTTGGAAAGCCATTTGTAAGAGAGTCTCTACGATCTTTGGCTACATACACGGGACCTTCCAAAATGTTTGCTGCTCAAGATAAAACATGTAAAGATGATTTCTCTCTTGTGCCTTTTTGGAAAAATGGGTTCCTTTGAGTGGGAAAGAAGACTATGTATCATATATGATACAATTTCTCTCAACATGAACTTGAAAGGTCAAATTGAACCCAGCTTGAAACCGTTTCTGGAGAGAATGCCAACAACGGTGGCAGAAGTTGGAGAAGATGTCTTCCTACTCAGCTTATTGTTCCGAATCTAAGACAGTCATCCCACACTTGGAATCAAGTGGAAAATGTGCAGCAACTTCACCGGCCATGTCAAGAGCACTGAGTTCCACGGTATCCCAAATTAATCTATGTTCCTGCCCTGAATGACCTAGGTACCTGCTCCTCTTTTGAACAACAACAGCACCTCACTTGACACTTCTTACTGGAAGCATCTGAATTAAGGTGTAAAGAAGGTTGTTTGAATGTGTCTTGTAATTTCACTCAGATCAGGCCAAACATTGACACTTGACACATAGAAGGAATAGAATGACTTCAGACAATGTCAGTCACCTGCACTGTCATGATAAAGGAGTCTTTTTTTTGTTGGGAAGCAAGTGTAACTATGAGCTCTGATAGGCCTTCTCAGAATCTCATAGATTTTTAGCGCACTTCGTCTCTTCAGTTGACACGCAATTTCCCATGTTGTTGGAAACATTACCGTCAGAGTGTCTCTTGAGGAAGATGTGCCGTGCAATGCACCTAGCTGTTTTTTTCACTAGAGGAAAGATTGTGTGTAGGAAACTTCCGTTTGCCTTGTTGCAATCACCAAGTTTGAGGGATTGAGAAACAATCTTATGTCTTATTTGTGACTGAGTCTATGCATTCAAACACCCAGGGAAATCTCAATGTTTACCTCACTGAATGCGTCAATAGAGCAATCATCCACTTGCTGAAAGGACTACTTGCACAGGAGAAAGCACTTCATGTTAGATGCACCCTGTCTTACTTTTGCCACTAATTCACAAGAAGAGAATTTCCCACAGCCCTTAATTTCCCACCATAGACTCAAACACATGAAGAAGTTATGAGTCTTCTGCCACTTTTTGAATATGTGGCTTCTCTCTTTGGCACATGAGCCTATCACCATGTTCTGTTAGATGTCACTGCAACCTGCCTTTCCTTCCTCAACTTCATCCATCTTCAAAAGCATTCTCATTAGCATCAATTGATGGCGAGATCAAGAATCATGTGAAAACGTTTCCTAGATAAAACGTTCTGTGAGCCTCAGATTTTAAAATCTTGGAAATCTGGGATACACTTGGGAAGGGGTTATGTTGAATTTATCCCAGACATTGGAAGTGCTGAGTTTTGCCTAAGGGAAGAATGGTCCATCTGAACTCTCTGAGGCTTCTGCTAAAGTTCTTCATTAGTACATCAGCTTCTCCTTGATCTTCACTATCCACAGATTGAATCCAATAAGGTGCAAATATGCTCTAAAAAAGTAATCTTCATTTCATATCAACTGCACACAAATGTTTCTCATATGGTTCTTTTGGGGAACAGAAGGGACATGGGAAATTCCCTTCTTGGGAATGGATGAACAAAGGGATTTTCATGTTTGGCAAGGCATTCACTGCATGTTACAAAGGTACATCTGGGAAGGTGATATTAAGGACCACATTTCAGCTCAGCCAACAGCAGCTCTTTGGAAAGCTATTAGGAATACTCTATTATTGCTGCAAAGTAACCCTCTTCAGTGTTACTTTCAGTGAAATTCACTTTCAGAAACATCACTATTTGGCCAATTTTTACAGCACTGTCTTCTTGGGGACACATTGATTTTCAGGGATGGATATCAGCCCATCTTCACATTTTCATATTCCTCTCTTCTTAATTGAACTCAGATAATTTACTTCAAATCTCATGATCATTTCTATTGGAAGAATAGCACAAAAGAAGACAGCTTTGATTATACAATCTAGTGAACAAGTATTTCTTCAGATCAATATATACTGTAACAATTCTCAAATTTGGAGAAAGCACGTTAGAAGAATATTTGCCCCATCTGTTCATTACAAGACAGAGTATTTAGCCATTTGGGAAACGGATCTATTTCACTGTTCCACAAAAGCTTGGCCACTATTTCACAAGGAATCACAGTTTTCTCAGATGCTGAACTGTCTTTACAAAAGTGAGAAATACTGTGGCAAGCTGTTTGCAGGAAAATGTCTATGACCTTCGCATACATACACTGAATTTTTCAACATGTAACTTGTTGAAATGAAATGGGTAAGTATGATTTCTGTCTTGTGCTGTTATTGGGAAAAATGGTTTCTGTGACTTGGAAAATAACCTATATCATGGTTCTGAAACAATTTCTCTCAACTCTTTCTCGAGTTGTCAAACTGAACCCAGCTTGTAAATGTTCCAAAACAGCATGCCAAGAGAGGTGAAAATAATTGTAGGAGATTTCTCCCTACCCAGCTTCTTGTGCCAAATCTTAGAAAAATCATTCCACTCTAGGAAACAAATGGAATATTTGCGGCAAATTTTCAGGACTCAGGGAAGCCCTGAGTTTCCATGGGTTCCCTAAGTATCCCGTGTTCCTGTCCTGAACATCCTTGGTTCCAATTCATCATAGAAACACAAACAGCCCCTCAGAAAACCCAGGTGTTATGAAGTATTCTATACAAGTTTGAAAGTTGATTATTGGAACAGGTGTCCTAATTTCCAACAGATCAACCCTAAAGTTCACAGATGATGCATTTTGGGAATACAATGAGTGTGAAAATATTTCTTCCTTCTGCATTGTCAGGTTAAGAGAATTGTTGTGCTGGGGAAGCAAGCCAGAATCCAAGTTCTGATAGGCCTTCTCACACAATCGCATTACATCCACTCCATTCATTTCCTCTTTTAGTGTCTTTAGGACTGTCACCTTCAAAGTTGGAGAGTTGTAACAATTCTCAAATTTGGAGAAAGCACGTTAGAAGAATATTTGCCCCATCTGTTCATTACAAGACAGAGTATTTAGCCATTTGGGAAACGGATCTATTTCACTGTTCCACAAAAGCTTGGCCACTATTTCATTATTTGACAGAACGACTCTTGAACATGAGGGGCTGTGCAATGCATCTTGTAGGTATTTGTCACTAGAGAAAGAGTGTGTGTGCAAAACATCCTTCTGCCCTGTAGGGATCAGGTAAGTGGTGGGATTGAGGACACATCCTATGTCTAACTTGTGAGTGAGGCCATGAATTAAAACCCCTGTGAATTCTCAAATTTTCCCCCATGAATATCTCCATCAAGCAGATTTCCAAATGCTGGTAGGACAACTTGGACAGAATGAAGCACTTTGTTTTTCCTGCACCCAGTCTTGGAAACCTGTACCCATGTTGGAATAGGACACGTGGAAGTTTTCATTCTTATTGAAATTTTCAAATGTGAGATCTTTTTCTTTGGCATACAAGCCTGTCTTCATGTTCTGTAAGATTTCACTGCAACCTGACTTTCCTTTCTCAACTTCAGCCTTCTTCAAATTCATTCTACCTGGCATGAAGTGATGGTGAGACAAAGATCCTTGAGAGACTATTTCTTAGATAGGACACCCTATTTTCCACAGGTCTTAGAACCTTTCACTCTAGGGAAAAAATTTGTGGTCGGGTGAGCTGACATGATCCAAGATTTTAGTAGAGCACAGCATGCTGTCAATTACTGCCTGTGAGTACTTGAAAGGCATTTACACGAGTTCGGCCTCAGTACCCCAGCTTCTCCAGATCTTGCAATGTCCACAGAAGGCATCCAGGGGAAGAAGCCAAAGGATGCTTCTAGCAATCCTCTTGCAATTCTTATCAGCTTGAAACAAATGCTTGCCCTGTGTTTCATTTGGGGAATAGAAGGGCAGTGGTATACTCATTTCTTGGGAAATGGTGGCAAAATCTGGGATTTGCATGTTTGGCCTGAAGTCCCCTAAATTTTATGAGGGTACCTCTGGGAAGGTGTCATTAAGCACCGCATTTCAGCTCAGCCAACAGCAGCTCTTTGGAAATCTATTAGGAAAGATAATTATTGGTGCAAAGAAACCCTCTTCAGTGTTACTGTAGGGGAAATTCACCTTCAGTAAAGTCCCTACTTGGAGGAATAAAATGTGGGATAATTTTTAATGTACTTCCTCATCGGGGACACATTGGTTTTCAGGGATGGAAGTGAGCCCATCTGCACCTTCTCATAGGCTTCTGTTCTTCATTTATCTCAGATAATTTACTTCAGCTCTCTTGAATTTTCTGTGAATAATAGCACAAAAGAATACAGCTTTGAATGTACTCCCTCCTAAACATGTCATGCTTTGGTTCAATATATCCTTTAACAGTTCTCAATTTTGTAGAAGGCATGTTTGAAGAAAATTAGCCCCATCTACTTCATTACATGACATAGAATTTAGGCATTTGGGAAATGGGTCTATTCAAGTGGTCATAATACCTAAACCTCTACTGAACATGGAATCTCAGTTTTCTCGGATGTTGATCTGCTTTTAGAAAAGTGAGTAAATCTGTGGCAGCCATTTCCAGGATTGTCTCTGTGACCTACACCTACATGCATGGAATCTTCCAACATGATACCTTATGGAAATGGAGCATGTAAGGATGATTTCTGCATTCTGCCATCATGGGAACACAATTACTGTCACTTGGAAAGAATCCTATATCCCAGTTGTGAAGCAATTTCTCTCAACTTTGTCTTGAGTTATCAAATATAACCCAGCTTGAAAATGTTCCTGGGCAGCATGACATGAGAAGTGTTAGAAATGGAAGATCTCTCCCTACCCACCTTCTTGTGCCAAATCTTAGACAATCATTCCACTCTGGGAACCAAACGGAAAAGATGGAAAAACTTCACAGGCCTCAGTGGAGCCCTGAGTTTCCACATTTTCCCTAAGTAGCCTGTGTTCCTGTTCTGAATGGACTTGACTCCAACTCATCAAAGAAACACAAATAGCCAGTCAGCAGACACAGCTGTTGCATATGAAGCATTTATAGCAAGGTTGGAAGAGGATTGTTTGAACGGGTCTTCTAATTTGCAGCAGATCAACCATAACGTCACAGATGATGCACCTTGGGAATACAATGAGTGCAAAAAAATTTCCTTCACCTACGGTGTTGGGATAAAAGAATTTTTGTGTTGGGGAAATGAGCCAAAATTCAAGTTCTGATAGGCCATCTCACACACTCGCATTGAGTCTGCTCTCTTCATCTCCTTTTGTATTGTCTTTAGGAAATTCACCTGCAAACATGGAAAGTTGTTGACGGAATGTCTCTTGAAAATGAGGGGCTGTGCAATGCAACTTTTAGGTATTTGTCACTAGAGGAAAGAGTGTGTGTGGGAAACCTCCTTCTTCCTTGTTCGGATCACATAAGTGGTGGGATTGAGGACCCATCCTACATCTAACTTGTGATTGAGGCCACACATTAAAACACACTGTGAATTCGCAAGATCTCCCCACTTAACATCTCATTCAAGCAAATTTCCACTTGCTGAAAGGACTACTTGGACAGAATGAAACACTTTGTGTTAGCTGCACCCAATCTTGGAAACCTGTTCCCATCTTGGAATTGAGCATATGTGGAAGTTTTCAGTCTTCTGCCATTTTTCAAATGTGAGTCATCTGTTTTTGGATTATGAGCCTGTCTTCACATTCCATAAGATTTCACTGCAACCTGACTTTACTTCCTCAACTTCAGCCATCTTGAAATGTATTCTAGCTGGCATGAAATTATGGCAAAACAAAGATACTTGTGAGACTATCTCCTATATAGGATGCCCTGTGTTCCACAGGTTCTAGAATCATTAACACTTGGGAAACAATTTGGGTTCATGTGAGTTGACGTGATCCAAGATTTTGGTAGAGCACAGCATGCTGGCAAGTACTCTCTGTGTGTATTTGGAAAGGCCTTTTCACAACTTCGGCCTCAGTACCCCAGCTTCTGCAGATTTTGCAATTTCCACAGAAAGCATCCAATGGAAGAAGCAGAGGATTCTCCTAGCAATCCTCTTGCCATTTGGGTATGCTTCAAAAGAATGGTTGCCCTGTGTTTCATTTCAGGAACAGAAGGGCCGTGGGACACTCCCGTCTTGGGATTTGATGGTAAAAGCAGGGAATTTCATGTTTGGCCTGAGTTATCTCTCCATTTTGTGAAGGTACATCTGTCAATGTGACATTAAGTCACCTCATCTCAGCTGAGTCAACAGCAGCTCTTTCAAAATCTATGAGGAATGCTGAATTTTTGGTGCAGAGAAACCCTCTTCACTGTTAGTTCAGGTGAAATTCACCTTCTGCAACTTCCCTATTTGGAGGAATACTACATGGGCCAGTTTTCATTATACTGCCTTGTTGGGGACACATTGATCTTCTGGGAAAGAAGTAAGCCAGTTTACAATTTCGGAAACATCTCTGTTCATCATCCTACGTAGATATTTCACTTCAGCCATTATGAAGTTTTCTGTAGGAAGAAGAGCAGGAAAGAAGACAGCTTGGAAGGTATACTCTCCTAAATGAGTGCTTGGGTTCAATATATCCTATAATAATTTCAAAATGTGGATGAGGCATATTTCAAAGAAATTCATTCCATCAACTTGGTTGCAATTCAGAGAATTCTGGCAGTTGGGAAACGGCTGTGTAACAGTGTACCACAAGGTCTTGGCTTCTATTTCAGGTGGAGTCACAGTTTTTCCCTTATGTTGAACTATCATTATGAAAGAGAGAGGTAATGCAGAAAGCCATTTGTAGGAGTGTCTCTATGAACTTCAGCTTCATGCACGGGACCTTCCAACATGTTTGCTGCTTGAAATGGAACATGTAATGATGATTTCTGTGTTGTGCATTTTTGGGAAAAATCGGTTTCTGTGAATGGGAAAGAAGCCTATATCTCTGCTCTGAAGTAGTTTTTCTAAACATGATCTTGAGATGTCAAATTGAACCCAGCTTGAAACCGTTCCTTGAAAGCATACCAATAACAGTGGCAGAAGTGTTAGAAGATCTCTTCCTACCCAGCTTATTGATTCAAATCTAAGACAGTCATCCCACCCTGGGAATCAAGTGGAAAATAAGCAAAAATTCCATGGGCCTCATTGTGAGCACTGAGTTCCATGGTTTCCCAAAATAATCTATGTTCCTGCACTGAACAACCTGGGAGCAAGGTGTTCTTTGGAAAAGACGCAGCCACTCACTTGACACTGCTTACTGGAATCATCTGAATGAAGGAACAAAGAAGATTGTTTGGGTGGGCCTTATAATTTCACTCACATCAACCCAAACTTTGGCACTTGACGCGTACTGGGAATAAAATGAATGCGATCAATGTCCCGCATCTGCACTGTCATGATAATGAAGTGTTTGCTTTGTTGGGAAGCAAGCATAAATACGAGCTCTAATAGGACTCCTCACACTCTCGCAGTGAGATAGGTTACTTCATCTCTGCCTCGGTTAGGTTTAGGCAATTTTCTGTGATGTTGGAATTATTGCCAACAGATAGTGTCTTGAGAAAAAATTGCTGTGCAATGCATTTTGTTGGTTTTTGTCTCTAGAAGAGAGGTTGTGTGTGGGAAACTTCCATCTGCCCTGTGGGGATCACCAAGTTTGAAGGATTGAGACACTATCCTATGTCTTAATAGTGATTGATGCTGTGAATTCATAACCCCAGTAAAATCACCATGTTCACCTCACTGAATGTGTCAAATAGGCATCTTCCACTTGCTGAAAGGATTACATGGACAGCAGAAAGCACTTCATGTTAGATGCACCCAGTCTTAACTTTGGCCACTAATTCACAATAATGGAATCTCCCACAGCCCTTCTTTTCCCACCTTAGGCACAAACATGAGAGGATGTTTTCTGCCTTCTACCATTTTTTGAATATGTGGCTTCTTCTTTGGCACATGAGCCTATCAACGTGTTCTGTAAAATTTCATGCAACCTGCCTTTTGTACCTCAAGTTCAGCCATCTTTGAATGCATTCTGATTAACATCAGTTGATGGTGAGGTCAAGAATCTTGTGAAAATTTCTCATAGTTAGGACGCTCTTTGTGCCTCAGATTTTAAAATCTTGCAAATTTGTGATATACTTGGGGAAAGGTTAAATTGACTTTACCCCAGACTTTGGACATGCAGAGTTTTACCTTAGGGGGAGAATAGTCCGTATGTACTCTGAGAGGCTTCTGCTGAAGTTCATCCTTAGTACATCAGCTTTCCTTTTATCTTCACTGTCCACAGTGAGAATCCAAGGAAAGGTGAAAAGTATGCTTCTCTACATATTCATCTTCAGTTCATATCACCTGCACACAAATGCTTCAGATATGGGTATTTTGGGGAACAGTAGGGTCTTGGGAAATTCCCTTCTTGGGAATTGATGATAAAAGCAGGGATTTCCATGTTTGGCCTGAGGTTCCCTGCATGTAATGAAGGTACATCTGGGAAGGTGACGTTAAGTATCGCATTTAAGCTCAGCCAAAGCAGCTCTTTGGAAAGCTTAGGAATGATATGTTATTTGTACAAAGGAATCCTCTTCAGTATTAATTTTGTCAAAATTCACCTTCAGAAATGTCACTACTTTGAGAAATATGATCTGGGACAATTTTCAGTGCACTGCTACTTCAGGGACACATTGATTTTCAGGGATGGAATTGAGCCCATCTGTACCTTCTCCTAGGCCTCTGTTCTTCATTGAACTCAGATAATTTAATTCAGCACTCATGAATTTCCTGTAGGAAGAATAGCACAAAAGAAGACAGCTCTGAGTGTATTCTGTCATGAATGAGTGGTGCTTTTGTTCAATATATACTGTAACAATTCTCAATTTTGGGGAAGGAACATTTGAAGAAAATTCGCCCCATCTCCTTCATTGCAAGAGACAGTACTTAGCCATTTGGGAAACGGGTCTATTTAAGTGGTCCACAAAACCTTGGCCTCTGTTGCATGTGGAATCACAGTTTTCACAGATGTTGAACAGTGTTTACAATGTGAGAAAATCTGTGTCATACTTTTTGAAGGAAAGACTCTGTGACCTATGTCTACATGCAAGTAATCTTCCATCATGTTCCCTATGGAAATGTAGCGGGTAAGGATGATTTCTGCCTTATGTGATTATGGGATAAACAATTTCTGTGACTTGGAAAGAAGCCTATAATCCAGTTCTGAAACAATTTCTCTCAACTTTGTCTCGAGTTGTCAAATGGAAACCAGCTTGAAAATGTTCCTGGTCAGCATGCCAATAAAGGTGATTGAAGTGAGAGAATATCTCCCCCTACCCAGCTACTTATGCCAAACCTTAGACAATCATTCCACTCTGGCACCAAATGGAAAATGTGTAGCAACTTCACAGGACTCAGGGGTGTCCTGAGTTTCTACAGTTTCCATAAGTAGCCTGTGTTCCTGTCCTGAACAGCTCTGGCTCCAACTCATCATAGAAACACAAACAGCCACTCAGCATTCCCAGCTGTTATGAAGCATTCTAAGCAAGATGGAAAGAGGATTGTTTCATCGGGTCTTCTAATTTCCGTCAGATGTACACAAAGATTCAAAGATAATGCATCATTTGAATACAATGTGTATGAAGAAATTTCCTTCATGTGCATTGTCAGCATAAGAGACTTTTTGTTTTGGGGAAGCAAGCCAAAATCCAAGTTACAAAATGCCTCCTAACTCACTCCCTATAATACTGCTCCCTTCATCTCCTCTTGTAGTGTATTTAGGAAAGTCACCTGCGAATTTGGAAACTTTGTTGAGAGAATGTCTCTTGAAAATGAGGGGCTGTGCAATGCATCTTGTTGGTATTTGCCACTAGAGGAATGAATGTGTGTGGGAAACACATTCTGCCTCATAGGAATCAAGTAAGTGGTGGGATCGAGGGCCCATCCTTTCTCAAATATATGATTGAGCTCATGCATTGAAACCTCCTGAAAAATCTCTAAGCTCCCCCCACTGAAAGTCTCATTCAGGCAAATTCCACATTCTGAAAGGCCTACTTAGACATAATGAAGAACTTTGTGTAAGCTGCACCCAGTCTTGGAAACCTGTCCCAATGTTGAATTGAGCACATATTGAATTTTTTGGTTTTCTGCCAGTTCTCAAATGTTAGGCTTTTGTTCTTGGTGTATGAGCCTGTCTTCATGTTCTGTAAGATTTCACTGCAACCTGACTTTCCTTCCTTAACTTCAGCCATCTTGAAATGCATTCTAGCTGGCATGAAGTTAGGACGAGACAGGTATTTGTGAGACTATCTCCTACACAGGACACCATGTGTTCCACAGGTTCTAGAATCTTTCACTCTTTGGAAACAATTTGGGGTCAGGCGAGTTGACATGATCCAAGATTTTGCTAGAGCACTGCATGCTCGCCTATACTTTCCATGCATAATTGGAAAGACCTTTTAACATTTTGGCCTTAGTACCCCTGTTTCTCCAGATTTTGTCATGGCCACAAAAGGCATCCAAGGAAGAAACACAGAATGCTGCTAACAATCTTCTTGCAATTCGTGTCTACTTCAAAATAATGCCTGCCCTGTGTTTCATTTCAGAAACTAAAGGGACGTGGAATAATCCCTTCTTGGAAATCAATGACAAAAGCAGGGTTTTTCATGTTTGGAATGACCTATCTCTCCATGTTGTGAAGGTGCATCTGGCAAAGTGACATTAAGACACCTCATCTCAGCTGAGTCAACAGCAACTCTTTCAAAATCTATGAGTAATGCTGAATGTTTGATGCAGACAGCCCCTCTTCAGTGTTAGTTCAGGTGAAATTCACCTTCTGTAACTTCCCTATTTGGAGGAATATGATGTGTGATCATTTTCATTGGACTGCCTTTTTGGGGACACATAGATCTTCTAGGACAGAATTGAGCCCATTTGCATATTCAGAAACGCCTGTGTTCATCATCCTATGTAGATAATTTTCTTCAGCCATTATGAAGATTTCTGTAGGAAGAATATCAGGAAAGAAGACAGCATGGAGGGTAACCTCTCCTAAATGAGTGCTTGGGTTCAATATATCCTATAACAATTATAAATTTTGGATAATTCATGTTTGAAAGAAATTCACTCCATCAACTTGGTTGCAATCAGAGAATTCTGGCAGTTGGGAAACTGTTCTGTAACAGTGTATCACTGTTCTTGGCTCCTATTTCACATGAAGCCACAGTTTCTCCCTTATGTTGAACTAATTTCTTGGCTCCTATTTCACATGAAGACACAGTTTCTCCCTTATGTTGAACTAATTTATGAAAGATAGAGGTAATGCTGAAAGCCATTTGTCAGAGAATCTCTGCAAACTTAGGCTTCATGCACGGGACTTTCTAACATGTTCGCTACTCAAAATGGAACGTGAAAGGGTGGTATCTGTCTTGTGCATTTTTGGGAAAAATCAGTTTCTGTGAATGGGAAAGAAGCCTATGTCTCTGTTCTGAAGTAGTTTCTTTAAACTTGATCTTGAGATGTCAAATTGAACCCAGCTTGAAACTGTTCCTTGAAAGCATGCTGACAATGGTGGCAGAAGTTGGAGAAGATCTTTTCTTACCCAGCTTATTGATTTGAATCTAAGACAATAATCCCACCCTCTGAATCAAGTGGAAATTAAGAAACAACTTTGCGGGCCTTGTCATGAGCACTGATTTCCATGATTTCCCAAATTAATCTATGTTCCTGCACTGAAAGACCTGGGAGCAAGCTCCTCCTTGGAAAAGACACAGCCCCTCACTTGACACTGCTTACTGGAATCATCCAAATGAAGATGCAAAGAAGATTGTTTGAATGCATCTTGTAATTTCGTTCACATCATCCCAAACTTTGGCTCTTGACTCACACTGGGAATACAATGAATGCGATCAATTTCCCTCATCTGTGCTGTCTTGATAATGGAGTGTTTGCCTTGTTGTGAAGCAAGCATAACTACGAGTTCTGATAGGACTTCTCACACTCTCGCAGAGAGATAGGTAACTTCATGTCTGCCTCGGTTGTCTTTAGACTGTTATCCATGATGTTGGAATTATTGCCAACAGATTGTCTCTTGAGGAAAAATTGCTGTGCAATGCATCTTTTATTTTTTGGCTCTAGAGGAATTATTGTGTGTGGGAAACATCATTCTGCCCTGTGGGGATCACCAACTTTGAGGGATTGAGACACTCTCCTATGTCCTACTAGTGATTGAGGCCGTGCATTCAAACCCCCAGTGAAATCACCTTGTTCACCTCACTGAACGTGTTGATAGAGCATACTTCCACTTGCTGAAAGGACTACAGGGACAGCAGAAAGCACTTCATGTTAGATTCACCCAGTCTTACTTTTGTCAGTAATTCACAAGAAGGGAATCTCCCACTGTCCTTCTTTTCCCACTGTAGGCACAAACACGTGAGAATGTTTTCAGCCTTCTGCCATTGTTTGAATATATGGCTCCTCTCTTTGGCACATGATCCTACCACCATGTTCTTTAAGATTTCATGCAACCTGCCTTTCATTCCTCAAACTCAGCCATCTTCAAATGCCTTCTGGTTAGCTTTAGTTAACAGTGAGATCAAGAATCATGTGAAAACGTTTCCTAGATAAAACGTTCTGTGCACCTCAGATTTTAAAATCTTGCAAATCTGTGATACACTTGGGGAGAGGTTAAGTAGACTTTATCCCAGACTTTGGACGTTCAGAGTTTCACATTAGGGGGAGAACGGTCTGTAAGTCCTGAGAGGTTACTTCTCAAGTTCTTCCTTAGTACATCAGCTTTTCTTTCATCTTCACTGTCCACAGTGAGAATCCAAGGGAACGTGCAAAGAATGTCCTTTACAAAGAAATATTCAGTTCATATCAGCTGCACACAAATGCTTCACATATGGTTATTTTGGGGAACATAAGGGAATGGGGAAATTCGCTACTTGGGAATTGATGATAAAAGCAGGCATTCCCATGTTTGGCCTGAGGTTCCCTGCATGGAATGAAGGTACATCTGGGAAGGTGACTTTTAGGATCACATATCACCTCAGCCAAGAGCAGTTCTTTGGATAGCTATTAGGAATGATGAGTTATTGGTGAAAAGGAACCCTCTTCAGTGTTTCTTTATGTGAAATTCACCTTCAGAAATGTCCCTACTTGGAGGAAATTGATGTGGGACAGTTTTCAGTGCACTGACTCTTCAAAGACACTTTGATTTTCAAGGAGAGAAATGAGCCCATCTGCAGAATCACAAAGGCCTCTGTTCTTCATCAAACTCAGATAATTTACTTCAGCTCTCATGAAAAATTCTGTAGGAAGAATAGCACAAAATAAGACAGCCTTGAAGGTTGTCTCCCCTGAGCATATCATATTTCAGTTCAATATATCCTGTAACAAGACTCAATTTGGGGGAAGGCACGTTTGAACAATATTCGACCCATCTCCTTCATTGCAAGACAGAGTATGTAGGCATTTAGGAAACCAGTCTATTTCAGTGGTCCCCAAAACCTTGGCCTCTCCAGCATGTGGAATCACGGTTTTCTCAGATGTTGAGCTGCATTTACAAAAGCGAGAAAATCTGTCTATATCTGTCTGCGGGAAAGTCTCTGTGACCTTCATCTAAATGCAAGGAATATTCCAACTTGTTCACTTTTGGAAATAAAACGAGTAAGGATTATTTCTGCCTTGTGCAGTCATAGGAAAAACACTTTCATTGACTTTGAAAGAAAAATATAACCCTGTTCTGAATCAATTACTCTCAAATTTGTCTTGAGATGTCAAAGGAACCCATCTTGAAAATATTCCTGGATAGAATGCCAAAAGAGGAGATAGAAATGGGAGAAGATCTCCCCCTACCCAGGTTCTCGTGACAATCCTTAGACAGTTATTTCACTGTGGGAACCGAACGAAAAATTTGGAGCAATTTTGCAGGCCTCAGGGAAGCCTTGAGTTTCCACAATTTTTGTCAGTGGTCTGAGTTTCTGTGCCAAGTGGCCTTGGATCCAACTCATCATAGAGACACAAACAGACCCTCAGCAGGCCTAGCATTTATGAAGCATTTTAAGCAAGGTGGAAAGACGATTAAACACAAAGAGCCACTTAGCAGTCCCAGCAGTTTTGAAGGATCTAAGCAGGTTGGAAAGAGGATTATTTGAATGCTGCTCAACCTGAACATTCACAGATGATGCATCATTGGAATAAAATGAGTAGGAAAAAATTTCTTCACAAGCTCTGTTGGGGTAAGACAGTTTTGGTGTTGGGGAAGCAAGCCAAAATACAAGTTTTGATAGGCCTTCTCACACACTCACATTGAGTCTGCTCCCTTCATCTCCTATTGTATTGTCTTTAGGAATGTCACCTGTGAATTAGGAAATTTTGTCGATAGAATGTCTCTTGAAAATGAGGGGCTGTGCAATGCATCTTTAGGTATTGGTCACTAGATGAAACAGTGTGTGTTAGTAACCTCCTTCTGCCTTGTTGGGATCACATATGTGGTGGGATTGAGGACCCATCCTACGTCTAACTTGTGAGTGAGTCCTTCCATTAAAATCCCCTGTGAATTCTCAAACATCCCCCAACTGAACGTCTCTATCAAAAAAATTTCCACATGCTGAAAGGACTCCTTGGACCAAATGAAGCACTTTGTGTTACCTGCAGTCAATCTTGGAAACCTGTTCCCATCTTGGAATTGAGCACATGTGGAAGTTTTGGTCTTCTGCCAGTTTTCAAACATAAGGTTTTGTCTTTGGCATATGAGCCTGTCTTCTTATTCTGTAAGATTTCACTGCAACCTGACTTTCCTTCCTCAACTTCAGCAATCTTGAAATGCATTCTAGCTGGCATGAAGTTATGGCGAGACAAAGATTCTTGTGAGACTACCTCCCAGACAGGATGCAATGTGTTTCACAAGTTTTAGAATCTTTCACTCTTGGGAAACACTTTGTGGTCAGTTGAGTTGACGTGATCCAAGATTTTGGTAGAGCACAGCATGCTGGCCAGAACTGTCCATGTGTACTTGGAAAGGCATTTTCACAAGATCAGACTCAGTGCCCCAGCTTCTCCAGATTTTGCAATGACCACACAAGGCATCCAAGGGGAGAAGCAAAGAATGCTACTAGCAATCCTCTTGCAATTAGGGTCCACTTCAAACAAATTCCTGCCCTTTGTGTCATTTCGGGTAAATAAGGGCCGTGGGATACTCCCTTGTTGGGAATTGATGGCAAAAACTGGGATTTTCATCTGTGGCCTGAACTATCCCTATATTTTGTGAACCTACATCTGGAAAAGTGACATTAAGACACTTCATCTCAGCCAATTCAATAGCAGCACATTCTTAATCTATGAGTAATGCTGAATATTTGGTGCAGAGAACCCCTCTTCAGCATTAGTTCTGGTGAAATTCACTTTCTGTAACTTCCCTACTTTGAGGAAAATGATGTGGGCCCATTTTCATTGCATTGCCTTTTTGGGGACACATTGATCTTCAAGGAGGGAAGTGAGTACATTTGTACATTCTGAAAGGCCTCTGTTCATCATCCAAAATAGATAATTTAATTCAGCCATAATGAAGACTTCTGTAGCAAGATTAGCAAGAAAGAACTCATCTTGGAGGATATCCTCTCCTAAATGAGGACTTGGGAACAATATACGCAACGAAAATTCTCAATTTTGGAAAAGGCATGTTTGAAGGTAATTCACTCCATCATATTTGTTGCCAGTCAGAAAATTCTGGCAGTTTGGAAACAGTTCTGTGTCAGTGTTCCACAATTCTTGGTTCCCACTCCACATGGAATCACAGTATTTCTATTATGTAGAACTAACTATATGAAAGAGAGAGGGAATGCAGAAAGCCATTTCTAGGAGATTCTCTATGACTTCTGCTACATGCACGGGACCTACCAACGTGTTCACTGCTCAAAAATGACCGGGTAATGATGATTTCTGTTTTTTGCCTTTTTGGGAAAAATGGGATTCTTTGAATGAGAAAGAAGACTATATCTCAGTTCTGAAGCAGTCTCTCTAAACATGAATTTGAGATGTGAAATTGAAACCAAGTTGAAACAGTCTCTGGAAGCATGCCAACAACAGTGGCAAAAGTTGGAGAACTTCTCTTCCTACTCAGCTTAGTGTTCCAAATCTCAGACAGTCATCCCAATCTGGTAATGAAGTGGAAAACATGCAAAAGCCTCATGGGCCTTGCTGTAAGCACTGAGTTCCCCGTTTTCCAAAATTAATCTACATTCATGCCGTTATCAACCTGGGCACCAGCTCCTTTTTGGAACAGGTACAGCCTCACACTTGACACTGCTTAATGGAAGCATCCAAATGAAAGTGCAAAGAAGATTGTTTGAATGTGTCTTTAAAATCGCTCACAAGAATCCAAAGTTTGACAACTGACTCGTAATGCAGATACAATGATTTAGGGTAAAGTCCCTCATTTGCACTGTCATGTTAATGGATTTATTGTGTTGTTGGGAAACATGCAAAACAGCGAGTTATGATAGGATTTCTCACACTCTCACAGTGAGTTAGGTCACTTCATCTCTGCTTCACTTGTCTTTAGGTAATTGCATGTGAAGTTGGAAAAATTGCCGACACACTGCCTCTTGTGGAAGGGGTGCTGTGCAATGCATCTACTAGTCTTTTGTCACTAGAGAAAAGATTGTGTGTGGGAAACATCATTCTGCCTTGTTGGGATCACCAAGTTTGAGGGATTGAGAAACAATTTTATGACTCCCTAGTGATTGAGTCCGTGCATTCAAACCCCAAGCCAAATTTCCATGTTCAGCTCACTGAATGTGTTGATCAAGCAAACTTCCACTTGCTGAAAGGACTACTTGGACAGGAGAAAGCACTTCATCTTAGATGCACCCAGTGTTACTTTTGCCACTAATTCAGAAGGAGGGAATCTCCCACAGCCCTTCTTTTCCCTCTTTAGGCTCAAACAATTGAGGAAGTTTCAGTCTTCTGGAATTTTTCAAATATGTGGCTTCTTTTTTGGCACACGAGCCTACAAACATGTTGTGTAAGATTTCACTGCAACCTGACTTTCGTTCACCAATTAAGTCATTTTCTAACGCATTCACAATAGCATGAGTTGACGGTGAGATCAAGAATCCTGTAACAATGTCTCCTAGATAGGACACTCCGTAAGCTTCAGAATTCAAAATCTTGGAAAACATGGATACCCTTGAGGAGAGGTTAAGTTGATATGATCCCAGACTTTGGAAGCACAGAATTTTACCTTAGGGGAAGGAAGTTCTCTCAGTTCTCTGAGAGGCTTCTGCTCAAGTACATCTTGGTATATCAGCTTCTCATTGATTTTCAATGACCACAGAGTGACTCCAATTAAAAGTGAAATATTCTCTATAGAAAGACATCTTCAGTTCTTATCAGCGGCACACAAATGTTTTACATATTGTATTTTTGGTGAAAAGAAAGTGCTTGGGAAATTCTCTTTTTGGGAATTGATGATTAAAGCAGGGATTTCCACGTTTGTCCTGAGGTTCTCAGCTTCTTACGATGGTACATCTATGAAGGTGACCTTAAATACTGAATTTCAGCTCAGCCAACAGCACCTATTTGGAAAGCTATGAGGAATGAAGGGTTATTGATGCATAAAACACTTTTCTGTGCTACTTTAACCGAAATTCATCTTCAGAAACTTCCCTACATGGAGGAATACAATGGGGGACAATATTCACAGCAATGCCTCTTTGGGGACACATTGATTTTCAGGGACGGAATTGGGCCCATCTGCACATTCTCATAGTCCTCTGTACTTCATCAAAATCAGATAATTTACTTCAGCACTCATGAACTTTTCTGTCAGAAAAATAGCACAATAGGAGGCAGCTTTGAGTGTACTCTCTCTTGAAGGGTTCGTGTTTCGGTTCAATATATCCTGCAGCTTTTCTCAATTTTGGAGAATGCACTTTTGAAGGAAATTCACCACATCTCCTTCATTGAAAGGCAGAGTGTTTAGGCATTTGTGGAATGGGTCTATTTCAGTGGTCCACAAAAACTTGTACTCTACTACATATGGAATCTCGGTTTTCTCAGATGTTGAACTGTCTTTACAAAAGTGAGAAAATCTGAGGCAATCCGTTGGCAAGAAAGTCTCTGTGACCTTCGACTACATGCACAGTATTTTCCAACATGTTCCCTTGTAGAAATTGAACGGGTAATGATGATTTCTGCCTTTTGCCATTGTGGGAAAAACACTTTCAGTGACTTGGAAAGAAGCCAATAACCTGATTCTGAAACAAATTCTCTCATTTGCTCTGGATATTTCAAATGGAAATCAGATTGAAATTTTTCCTGGACAGCATGCCAAGAGAGGTGATAGAAGTGGGAGAAGACCTCTCCACCAACCCTGCTTCTCATGCCAATTTTTAGACAATCATTCCCCTCTGGGAAACAAAAGGAAAAGGTGGAGCAACTTCACAGACCTCAGGGGAGCCCTGAGTTTCCACAGTTTCCTGAGTGGCCTTTGATCCTGTCCTGAATGGCCTTGACTCCAACTTATCATAGAAACATAAACAGAACTTAGCAGATTCAGCTGTTATGAGGCATTCTAAGCAAGGTTCAAAGAGGATAGTTTGAACGGGTCTTCCAATTTTACGCTGATGAACCCTAACTTTAACTGATGACGCATCTCAGTAATATAATTAATTTGAAATTACTTCTTTCAAAAGCATTGTAGGGATAAGATAATTTTTGTTTTGGGAAAGCAAATCAAAATCCAATTTTGATATGCTTTCTCACACACTCGCACTGAATCTGCTGCTCATCAGCTCTTGTATTGTATTTAGGAATGTCACCAGTGAATTTGGAAAAATTTTTGACAGAATGTGTCTTGAAAAGGTGTGAATGTGCCATGCGTCTTCTAGGTATTTGACACTAGAAGAAAGAGGGTGTGTTAGTAATCTCCTTCTGCCTTGTTGAGATCATGTATGTGGTGTCAATAAGTAAATATCCTAAGTATAACTTGTTAGTGAATCCATCCATTAAAACCCCCTGTGAAATCTCTAACTTCCCCAACTGAACGTCACGATCGAGGAAATGTCCACATGCTGAAAGGATTAATTGGACAGAATGAAGCAGATTATATTACCTGCATCCAGTCTTGGAAACTTGTTCCCATCTTGGAATTGAGCATATATGGAATATTTCGGGCTTCTTACATTATTCAAATGTGAAGTTTTGTCTTTGGTGTATGAGCCTGTCTTCAGTTTCCATAAGATTTCACTGTAGCCTGACTTTGCTTCCTCAACTTCAGCCATCTTGAAATGCATTCAACCTGGCATGAAGTTATGGCAAGAAAAAAATTCTTGTGAGACTACTTCGTAGACAGGATACAATGTGTTCCACAGGATTTAGAGTATTTCACTCTTGGGAAACAATTTGTGGTCAGTTGAGTTGTCATGATACAAGGTTTATGTAGACCACAGCACGCTGGACTATACAGTCCCTGTTAACTTGGAAAGGACTTTATACAAGTTCAGCCTCAGTACCCTGGCTTCTCCAGAATTTGTAATGTCGACAGGAGGCATCCAAGTGAAGAAGCAAAGAATGATGCCTGCAATCCTGTTCCAATTCATGTCCACTTAAAAGTCTTCCTGAACTAAGATTCATTTTGGGAATATAAGGGCCGTGATATATTCCCTTCTTGGGAATTGATGGCAAAACTTGAGATTTACCTCTGCGGCTGAGATGTCCCTATATTTTGTGAAGGTAATTCTGGCAAAGTGACATTAAGACACCTCATCTCAGCTGATTCAATAGCAGCTCTTTCAAAACTTTGAGTAATGCTGAATGTTTGGTGCAGAGAACCCCTCTTCAGTGTTAGTTCAGGTAAAATTCCCTTTCTGTAACTTCCCTATTTGGAGAAATATGTTGTTGGCCTGTGTTCATTGCACTGCCTTTTTGGGGACACATTTATCTCAAAGGACGGAAGTGAGCCTATCTGCGCATTCAGAAAGGCCTCTGTTCATCATCCAATGCAGATATTGTTTATTCAGCCATAATAAAGGCTTCTGTGGGAAGTTTAGCAAGAAAGAAGACATCTTGGAGGATATCCCCTCATAAATGAGTATTGGGATCACTCTACCCTACAACAATTCTCAATTTTGGATAAGGCATGTTTGAAGGAAATTCACTTCATCAAATTGGTTGCATGTGATATAATTCTGGAAGTTGTGTAAGGGCTGTGTTTCAATGTTACACAATTCTTGGCTCCTATTCCACATGGAATCACAGTTTTCCCTTAAGTTGTACAAACTTAATGAAAGAGTTAGGGTATGTGGAAAGCCATTTGTTAGAGGGTCTCTATGAAATTTGGCTACATGCACGGGGCCTTCCAACTTGTTCACTGCTCGAAATGGAATGGGTGAAGATGATTTATGTCTTTTGCCTCTTTGGGAAAAATGGGTTTCTATGAATGGGCCTAAGTTTTTGTTCTTAAGCTGTTTCTCTATAAATGACCTTGAGATGTCAAATTGAACCCAGATTGAATCCATTACTGGAGTGTATGCCAACAATGGTAGCTGAAGTGGAAGAAGATCTCTTCCTTCTCAGCTTATTATTCTGAATCTCAGACAGACATCCCACCCTGGGAATCAAGTGGAAAACCTGCAACAATCTCACGGGGCTCATCATGAGCACTGTGTTCCATGGTTTCCCAAATAAAACTATATTCTGGGCCTGAATGACCTGGGTGGCAGCTCCTCTCTGGAACAGCCACAGCCTCACACTTGACACTGCTTATTGGAAGCATCCAAATGAAAGTGCAAAGAAGACTGTTTGAATGTGTCTTCTAATATCACTCACATCAACCCAAAGTTTGAAACTTGACTCATAATGCAAATACAATGTCTTAGGGTAATGTCCTTCATCTGCACTGTTGTGTTAGTGGATTTTTTGTGTTTTTGGGAAACAAGCATAACAGCGAGTTATGATAGGCTTTCTCACACTCTCGCAGTGAGTTAGGTCACTTCATCTCTGCTTCACTTGTCTTTAGGTAATTGCATGTGAAGTTGGAAAAATTGCCGACACACTGCCTCTTGTGGAAGGGGTGCTGTGCAATGCATCTAGTTGGCTTTTGTCACTAGAGGAAAGACTGAGTGTGGGAAACATCATTCTGCCTTGTTGGGATCACCAAGTTTGAGGGATTGAGAGACAATTTTATGACTCCCTAGTGATTGAGTCCATGCATTCAAACCCACAGTCAAATCTCCATATTCAGCTCACTGAACATGTCGATCAAGCAAACTTGCACTTGCTGAAAGGACTACTTGGACAGGAGAAAGCATTTCTTGTTAGATGCACACAGTGTTACTTTTGCCATTAATTCACAAGGAGGGAACCTCCCACAGCCCTTCTTTCCCACTTTAGGCTCAAACAATTGAGGAAGTTTCAGTCTTCTGCCATTTTTTGTATATGTGGCTTCTCTCTTTAGCACAGAAGCCTACAAACATGTTGTGTAAGATTTCACTGCAACCTGCCATTCGTTCATCTCATTAAGCCATTTTCTAACGCATTCTCAATAGCATCAGTTGACGGCGAGATCAAGAATCGTGTGACAATGTCTCCTATATAGGATGCTCCGTAAGCTTCAGAATTCAAAACGTTGGAAATCTTGGATACAATTGAAGAGAGGTTAAGTTGACATGATCCCAGACTTTGGAAGCACAGAATTTTACCTTAGGTGAAGGAAGTTCTCTCAGTTCTCTGAGAGGCTTCTGCTAAAGTTCATCTTGGCACATCAGCTTCTCATTGATCTTCAATGACCACAGAGAGACTCCAATGAAAAGTGAAAAATTCTCTATAAAAAGACAACTTCAGTTCTTAAGAGCTACACACATATGTTTTACATATTGTTTTTTAAATGAGCAGAAAGTGCTTGGGAAATTCTCTTTTTGGGAATTGATGATTAAAGCAGGGATTTCCATGTTTGTCCTGAGGTTCCCAGCATGTTATGATGGTACATCTATGAAGGTGACCTTAAATACTGAATTTCAGCTCAGCCAACAGCACCTATTTGGAAAGCTATGATGAATGAAGGGTTATTGGTGCAAAAAATCCTTTTCTGTGCTACTTTAACCGAAATTCATCTTCAGAAACTTCCCTACATGGAGGAATACAATGGGGGACAATATTCACAGCAATGCCTCTTTGGGGACACATTGATTTTCAGGGACGGAATTGAATCTGCACATTCTCAGAGTCTTCTGTATTTCATCAAAACCAGATAATTTACTTCAGCTCTCATGAACTTTTCTGTCAGAAAAATAGCACAATAGGAGGCAGCTTTGAGTGTACCCTCTCCTGAAGGGTTCGTGCTTCGGTTCAATATATCCTGCAACATTTCTCAATTTTGGAGTTGCACATTTGAAAGAAATTTGCCACATCTCCTTCATTGAAAGGCAGAGTGTTTAGGCATTTGTGGAATGGGTCTATTTCAGTGGTCTACAGAAACTTGTCCTCTACTATATATGGAATCACGGTTTTCTCAGATGTTGAACTGTCTTTACAAAAGTGAGAAAATCTGAGGCAATCCGTTGGCAAGAAATTCTCTGTGACCTTCAGCTTCATGCACAGAATATTCCAACATTTTCCCTTGTAGAAATTGAATGGGTAATGTTGATTTCTGACTTGTGCCGTCATGGGAAAAACACTTTCAGTGACTTGGAAAGAAGCCCATATCCTGATTCTGAAACAAATTCTCTCAATTTGCTCTGGATATTTCAAATGGAAATCAGATTGAAATTCTTCCTGGACAGCATGCCAAGAGAGTTGATAGAAGTGGGAGAAGACCTCTCCACCAACCCTGCTTCTCATGCCAATTTTTAGACAATCATTCCCCTCTGGGAAACAAAAGGAAAAGGTGGAGCAACTTCGCAGACCTCAGGGGAGCCCTGAGTCTCCACAGTTTCCCTGCGTGGCCTGTGATCATATCCTAAATGTCCTTGGCTCCAACTCATCGTAGAAACATAAACAGACCCTAGCAGATCCAGCTGTTATGAAGCATTCTAAGCAAGGTTCAAAGAGGATTGTTTGAACGGGTCTTCTATTTTCATGCTGATTAACACTAAAGTTCACTGTTGATGCATCTTAAGAATACAATGAGTGTGAAATGTCTTTTTCAACTGCATTGTCGGGATAAGAGAATTTTTGTGTTGAGAAAGCAAACCAAAATCCAATTTTGATATGCTTTCTCACACACTCGCATTGAATCTGCTCCCTCATCTCCCCTTGTATTGTCTTTAGGAATTTCACCTGCGTAGTTGGAAAAATTGTTGACAGAATGTGTCTTGAAAAGGTGTGGCTGTGCCATGCGTCTTGTAGGTATTTGCCACTGGAAGAAAGAGTGTGTGTTAGTAATCCCCTTCTGCCTTGTTGAGATCACATAAGTGGTGTCATTGAGGAATCATCCTAAGTCTAACTTGTTAGTGAGTCCATCTTTAAAACCCCTTATGAATCCTCGAACCTCCCCCAACTGAGCGTCTCGTTCTAGCAAACTTCCACATGCTGAAAGGATTACTTGGACAGAATAAAGCAGTTTGTGTTATCGCATCCAGTCTTGGAAACCTGTTCCCATTTTGGAATTTAGCACATGTGGAAGTTTTCAGGCTTCTGACAGTATTCAAACGTGAAGATTTGTCTTTGGTTTATGAGCCTGTCTTCAGGTTCCTTAAGATTTCACTGCAACCTGAATTTGCTTCCTCAACTTCAGCCATCTTGAAATGCATTCAACCTGGCATGAAGTTATGGCGAGACAAAGATTCTTGTGAGAATACCTTGTAGTCAGGATGCAATGGGTTCCACAATTTTAGAATATTTCACTCTTGGGAAACAATTTGTGGTCAGTTGAGTTGATGTGATGCAAGGTTTCGGTAGACCACAGCACACTGGACTGTACAGTCCTTGCTTACTTGGAAAGGCCTAATTACAAGATGGGCCTCAGTACTCAAGCTTCTCCAGATTTTGCAATGTCCACATAAGGCATCCAAGGGGAGAAGCAAAGAATGATGCTTGCAATCCTCTTCCAATTTGGGTCCACTTAAAGAATTTCCTGCCCTGAGATTCATTTCCAGAATACAAGGTCCATGGTATACTCCCTTCTTGGGAATTGATGGCAAAAGCTGGGATTTTCATCTGTGGCTGAGCTATCCCTACATTTTGTGAAGGAAATTCTGGCAAAGTGACATTAAGACACCTTATCTCAGCTGATTCAATAGCAGCTCTTTCAAAACTTTGAGTAATAATGAATGTTTGGTGCAGAGAACCCCTCTTCAGTGTTAGTTCAGGTAAAATTCACTTTAACTTCCGTATTTGGAGAAATATGATGTTGGCCCGTGTTCATTGCACTGTCTCTTTGGGGACACATTGATTTTCAGGGATGGAAGTGAGCCCATCTACACAATCTCATAGGCCTCTGTTCTTCATTGAACTCAGATAATTTACTTCAGCAGTCATGAAACATTCTGTAGGAAAAATAGCACAAAAAAAAGAGAGCTTTGAGGGTAATTCTCCTGAACGTGTCTTGCTTTGGTTCAATATATCCTGTAACAATGCTCAAATTTCGGGAAGGCACGTTTGAAGAAAATTCACCCATTCTCCTTCATTGCAAGACAGAGTATTTAGGCACTTGGGAGATGGGTCTATTTCAGTGGTCCCCAAAACTTTGGCCTCTCCTGCACATGTAGTCACGGTTTTCTCAGATGTTGAACTGTCTTTACAAAAGTGAGAAAATCTGCCTCAAGCCAACTGCAGGAAAGTCTCTGTGACCTTTGACTACATGCATGGGATAACCCAACATGTTCACTTTTGGAAATGAAACGGGTAAGCATGATTTCTGGCTTGTGCAGTCGTGGGAATAACACTTTCAGGGACTTGGAAAGAAAAATATAACCCGGTTCTGAAACAATTACTCTCAAATTTGTCTCGAGATGTCAAAGTAACAGAGCTTGAAAATATTCCTCAACAGAATGCCAAGAGAGGTGATAGAAGGGGAAGATCTCTCCCTACCCAGCTTCTAGTGCCGATTCTTAGACAGTCATTCCACTCTGGGAACCAAACAGAAAAGGTGGAGGAACATCCCAGGCCTCAGGGGAGCCCTGAATTTTCATTCTTTCCATGAGAGCCCTCTGTACCTGTGCTGAAAGGCCTTGGATACATCTCATCATAGAAACACAAACAGACCACCAGCAGACCCAGCCTTTATGATGCATTCTAAGCAACGTGGAAATGTGATTAAACACAAAGAGACCCTCAGCAGTCCCAGGTGTTTTGAAGCATATTAAGCAAGTTGGAAAGAAGATTATTTGAATGGGTCTTCTAATTTCCTGCTGATTAACCCTAACATTCACAGATGATGCATTTTTGGAATACAATGTGTGCAAAAAAATTTACTTCACCTACATTGAAGGGGTAAGAGAATTTTTATGTTGTGGAAGCAAGCCAAAATCCAAGTTATGGTAGGCCATCTCACACACTCGCATCAAGTCTGCTCCCTTCATCTCCTCTTGTAATGTATTTAGGAAAGTCACCTGCGAAGTTGGAAGCTTTGTTGACAGAATATCTCTTGAAGATGATGGGCTGTGAAATGCAACTTGTAGATATTTGCCAGTAGAGAAAAGAGTGTGTGTGGGAAACATCCTTCTGCCTTGTTGGGATCGTGTAGTGTTAGTATTGAGGACACATCCTACATCTAACTTGTGAGTGAGTCCATCCAGTAAAACCCCCTGTGAATTCTCCAACCTCCCCAACTGAACGTCTCGATCGAGCAAATTTCCACCTGCTGAAAGGACTACTTGGACAGAATGAAGCAGTTTGTGTTACCTGCATTCAGTTGGAAACCTGTTCCCATCTTGGAATTGAGCACATGTGGAAGTTTTCGGTCTTCTGCCATTTTTCAAATGTGAGATTTTGTCTTTGGCTTATGAGCCTGTCTTCATGTTCTGTAAGATTTCACTGCAACCTGACTTTCCTTTCTCAACTTCAGCCATCTTGAAATGTATTCTAGCTGGCATGAACTTATGGTGAGACAAATATTCTTGTGAGACTATCTCCTAGACAGGATGCAATGCATTCCACTGGTTTTAGAATCTTTCACTCTTGGGAAACACTTTGCGGTCGGTTGAGTTGATGTGATCTAAGATTTTGGTAGAGCACAGCACGCTGGCCAGAACTGTCCATGTGTACTTGGAAAGGCTTTTTCTCAAGTTCGGCCTGAGCATCCCAGCTTCTCCAGATTTTGCAATGTCCACACAAGGCATCCAATGGAAGTATCAAAGAATGCTGCTAGCAGTCCTCTTGCAATTTGGGCCTGCTTCAAACAAATTCCTGCCCTGTGTTTTATTTCAGGATCCGAAGTGCCATGGATAATCCATTGTTGAGAATTGATGGCAAAAGCAGGGATTTTCATATTTGGCCTGAGATATCCCTCCATGTTGTGAAGTTACATCTGGCAAAGTGACATTAAGACACATCATCTCAGCTAAGTCAACAGCAGCTCTTTCCAAATCTATCAGGAATGCTGAATATTTGGTGCAGAGAGCCCCTCTTCAGAAGTTAACGTGAAATTCACCTTCTGTAACTTCCCTATTTGGAGGAATATGAGCTCTGCCAGTTTTCATTGCAGTGCCTTTTTGGGACACATTGATCTTCAAGGATGGGAGTGAGTCCATTTGCACCTTCGGAATGCTTCTTTTCATCATCCAGCCTGGATAAATTACTTCAGCTCTTATGAAGACTTCTGTAGGAAGAAGAGCAAGAAAGAAGACAGCTTGGAGTGTAACCTCTCCTAAATGAGTGCTTTGGTTCTATATATCCTATAACAATTCTCAATGTTGGATAAAGAATGTTGGAAGGTAATTCACTCCATATCCTTGGTTGCCAATCAGATTATTCTGCCAGATGGGGAATGGCTGTGTTTCAGTGTTCCACAAGGCCTTGTCTCCTATTCCACATGGAATCATAGTTTTTCTCTTATGTTGAACTAACTTTATGAAAGAGACAGGGAATGTGGAAATCCATTTGTTGGAGAGTCTTTATGACCTTTGGCTACATGCACGAGATATTACATCATGTTTGCTGCATGAAATGGAACAGGTAATGATGATTTCTGTCTTGTGCCATTTGGGAAAAATAGGTTACTGTGACTGGGAAAGAAGCCTAGGTCTCGGTTATGAAGCAGTTTCTCTAAACATGACCTTGAGGTGTCAAATTTAACACAGCTTGAATCTGTTCCTAGAGAACATTCCAACAAAGGTGGCAGAATTAGAAGAAGAACTCTTCCTACCCAGGTTATTGTTCAAAATCTCAGATAGTTGTCCCACCCTGTGAATCAAGAGGAAAATATGCAACAACTTCACGGGCCCCATCATGAGCACTGAGTTCCATGGTTTCCCAAATTAATCTATGTTCCTGCCCTGAATGAATTTGGTGTCAGCTACTCTTCAGAATGGCCTCATCCCTTTACTTGACAGATTTTACTGGGATCATCCGAATGAAGGTGCAAAGTAGATTGTTTTTATGGGTCTTGTAATTTCTCTCACATCAACCCAGACATTGGCATTTTACTCGTAATAGTAATAGAATGAGTGTGGACAATGTACCTCATCTGCACTATTGTGTTAGTGGAGTGTTTGTGTTGTTGGGAAGCAAGCATAAATATGAGCTCTGATAAGCTTTCTCACACTCTCGTTGTGATGCAGGTCACTTCATCTCTGCCTCGGTTGTCTTTAGGCAGTTGTCCATGAAGTAGAAATCATTGCCAAAAGAATGCCTTTGAGAAAGGGTTGCTGTGCAATGCTTCTTGTTGGTTTTTGTCACTAGAGGAAAGATTGTGTGTGGGAAACTTCCTTCTGCCTTGTTGGGATCACCAAATTTGAGGGATTGAGAAACAATCCTATGTTTTACTAGTGATTCAAGCCGTATATTCAATCCCCCAGTGTAATCTCCATATTCACCTCACTGAATGTGTCAATCAAGCAAACGTCCACTTCCTGAAATGACTACTTGGACAGGAGAAATCACTTCGTGTAGATGCACCCAGTATTACTTTTGCCACTAATTCACAAGAAGGGAATCTCCCACAAACCTTCTTTTCCCACTTTAGGCTCAAACACATGAGGAAGTTTTCAGTCTTCTGCATTTTTTTAATATGTGACATCTCTCTTTGGCTCATGAGCCTATCACCATGTTCTGTAAGAGTTCACTGCAACCTGCCTTTCATTCCTCAACTTCAGCCATCTTTGAAAGCATTCTCGTTGGCATTAGTTGATGGCAAGATCAAGAATCTTGTGAAAACTTGTCCTAAATAGGACGTTCTGGGGGGTCAAATTTTAAAGTCTTGAAATCTGGGATACACTTGGGAAGAGGTTAAGCTGACTTTATCCCAGACTTTGGAAGCACAAGGTTTTGCCTAAGGGGAAAGATTATCCATCAGTACTCTGAGAGGCTTTGCTCAAGATTGTCCTTAGTACATCAGCTTCTCCTTGATCATTCCTATCAACAGAGTGAATCCAATGAAAGCTGCAAAGAATGCTCTTTAGATAGTCATCTTCATTTCATATCAGCTGCACACAAATGCTTCTCATATGGTTCTTTTCAGGAACAGATGAGAATTGGGAAATTCCCTTCTTGGAAATTGATGATAAAAGCAGGGATTTCCATGTTTGGCATGAGTTTCCCTGCATGTTATAATGTTGCATCTGGGAAGGTGACATTAAGGACTGCATTTCAGCTCAGCCAACAGAAGCTCTTTGGAAAGCTATTTGGAATGCTGAATTATTGGTTCAGTAAACCCTCTTTAGTGTTACTTTAGGCAAATTCTACTTCAGAAATATCCCTATTTAAGGAATTCTATGTGGGCCTATTTTCACTTACTGCTTTTTTGGGGACACAATGATTTTCAGTGACATAAGTCAGCCCATCTGCACATTCTCATAGGCTTCTGTTCTTCAACAACTCAGATAATTTACTTCAGCTCTCATGAAATTTTCTGTATGAAGAATATCACAAAATAAGACAGCTTTTAGAGTAGACTCTCCTGAATGAGTCATGCTTTGGCTTAATATATCCTGGAAGTATTCTCAATTTTGGAGAAGGCACTTTTGAAGATAATTCGCCTCATCTCTTCATAGCAAGACACAGGTTTAGGCATTTGGGAAATGGATCTATTTCAGTGTTCCACAAAATATTCGCCCCTACTGCACATGTAATCACTGTATTCTCAGATGTCGAACTGTCTTTACACAAGTGAGATATACTGTGGCAAACCATTTGCAGAAAAGTGTCTGTGACCTTTGGCTGCATGCACGGGATCTTGCAACATGATCCCTTATGGAAGTGCAATTGGTAAGGATGATTTCTGCCTTGTGCCATCATAGGGAAAAATGGTTTCTGTGTCTTGGAAAGAAGCCTATATCCCGGTTCTGAAATATTTTCTCTCAACTTTGTCTCGAGATGTTAAATTGAACCCAGTTTGAAAATAATCTGACAGTATGCCAGAGAGGTGATAGAATTGGGAGAAGATCTCTCCCTACCCTTCTTCTTCTGCCAAATCTTAGACAATCATGTCACTCTAGGAACCAAACAGTAAAGGTGGAGCAACTTTGCAGTGCCCAGGGGAGCCCTGAGTTTCCACAGTTTCCCTAAGTAGCCTGTGTTCCTTTCCTGAACATCCTTGGCTCCAACTCATCATAGAAACACAAACAGCTACTCAGCAGTCCCAGATGTTATGAAGCATTCTAAGCAAGGTGGAAGGAGGATTGTTTGAACGGGTCTTTTAATTTCTGGCAGATCAAACCTAGCATTCACGGATGACACATTTTGGGAATAAAATGAGTGTGAAAAAATTTCCTTCATCTACATTTTCAGGATAAGAAAATTTTTGTGTTGGGGAAGCCATCCAAAGTCCAAGTACTGATAGGCCTTGTAACATGCTTGCAATATGTCCACTCCCTTCATCTCCTCTTTTAGTGCCATTAGGAAAGTCATCTGTGCTTTTGGAAAATTTGTCGACAGAATATTTCTTGAATATGAGAGACTGTGCATTGCATCTTGTAGGTACTTGTCACTAGAAGGAAAACTGTGTGTGAATCCTCCTTCTGCCTTGATGGGATTATGTAAGTGGTGGGACTGAGGATCCATCCTATGTCTAACTTGTGAGCGAGACATTAAAAACAATTGTGAATTCTCCAAGTTCCTCCCAATGAATTTCTTGATCGAGAATATTTTCACACATTGGAAGGACTACTTGGACAGAATGAAGCACTAAATGTTAGCTGCACTAGGTCTTGGAAAACTGTTCACATTATTGAACTGAGCACATGTGAAAGAATATGGTCTTCTGGCAGTTTTAAAATGTGAGGCTTTTGTCTTTGGCATACGAGTCTGTATTCATGTTCCATAAGATTTCACAGCATCCTGACTTCCCTTCCTCAACTTCAGCCATTTTGAAATGCATTCTAGCTGGCATGAAGTTTTGGTGAGACCAAGATTCTTGTGAGACTATCTCCTCGATAGGATGCCTTGTGTTCCACAGCTTTTAGAATCTTTCACTCTTTGGAAACATTTTGGGGTCTGGTGAGTTAATGTGTTCCAAGATTTTGGTAGAGCAAAACACGCTGGCAGTACTGTCCATGCATACATGGAAAGCCCTTTTCACAAGTTCGCCCTAGTACCCTAGTTTCTCCAGAATTTGCAATGTCCACAGAAGGCATCCAAGGGAAGTAATAAACAATGATGCTGGCAATTCTCTTGCAATTTGTGTGTGCTTGAAACAAATCTTTGCCCTGTGTTTCATTTCGGGAATGGAAGGGTCGTGGGATAATCCCTTCTTGGGAATAGATGGCAAAAGCTGGGATTTTCATGTTTGGCCTGAGCTATCCCTCATTTTGTGAAGGTACATTTGGCAAAGTGACATTAAGACCCCTCATCTCAGCTGTTTCAACAGCAGCTCATTCAAAATCCATGAAGAATGCTGAATTTTTTGTGCAAGAAACATTCTTCAGCATTAGTTCAGGTGAAATTCACCTTCAGTAACTTCCCTATTTGGAGGAATTTGACTTGTGCCAGTTTTCATTGCACTGCCTTGCTGGGGACACATTGATTTTCAAGGATGGATATGTGCCCATTGGCACATTCAGAACCCTATGTTCATCATCCAAAGTAGATATTTTAGTTCAGCTCTTATGAAGATTCTTATAGAAAGTATAGCAAGAAGGAAGACAGCTTGGAGGTTAATCACTCCTAAATGAGTACTTGGGTTCAATATATCCTATAACGCTTCTCAAGTTTGGATGAGGATTGTTAGAAGGAAATGATCACTTCAACTTCTTTGCACATCAGAGAATTTTGGCAGTTGGGAAACTACTGTGTGTCAGTGTACCACATGGTCTTGGCTCCTATTCCACATGTAATCACATTTTTTCTGCTATGTTGAACTAACTTTATGAAAGAGAGAGAGAATTTGGAGAGCCATTTGTAGGAGAGTCTCTACGACCTTTGGCTACATACACGAGACCTTCCAACATATCTGATGATCAAAATAAATCATGTAAAGATGATTTCTGTCTTCTGGCATTTTGGAAAAAATAGGTTACTTTGAATGGGATAGAGGCCTATTTCTCAGTTCTGAAACAGTTTCCCTCAACATGACCTTGAGATGTCAAATTGAACCCAGCTTGTAAGCATTTCTGGAGAGAATGCCAACAACGGTGGCAGAAGGGTGAGAAGTACTCTTCCTACATACCTTATTGTTCCAAATCTAAGACAATCTTCCCACCCTGGGAATAAAGTGAAAAATGTGCAGCAATTTCGCTGGCCACATCGTGAGCACTGAGTTCCACAGTATCCCTAATTAATCTATGTTACTATCCTGAAAAACCTTGGCACCTTCTCCTCTTTGGAACAGCCAAATCCCCTCACTTGATACTGCTTACTGAAAGATGGAAAGATTGTTTGAATGGGCCTTGCAATTTGGCTCACATCAGCACAAATGTAGAAACTTGACTCATACAGGGAATAGAATGATTGCAGACAATGTCCCATATGTGTGCTCTCATGATAAAGGAGTGTTTGTGTTGTTGGGAAGCAAGTGTAATTATGAGTCTGATAGGACTTCTCACACTCTCGAACCAAGGTAGTGCACTTCATCTCTGCTTTGGTTGCCTGAAGACAATTGCCTGTCAAGTTGGAAATATTGCCAAAAGGGTATCTCTTGATGAAGAGGTGCTGTGCAATGCATTTTATTGGGTCTTGCCACTAAGGGAAAGATTGTGTGTGGGAAAATTCCTTCTGCCTTTTTGGGATCACCAACATTGAGGGATCGAAAAACAATTCTATGTGTTATTTGTGATTCAGTCCATGGTATAAAACCACAAGTGAAAACTCAAACCTCACATCAATGAACGTGTCGATCGAGCAAACATCCGCCTGCTGAAAGGACTACTTGGACAGGAGAAATCACTTCATCACTTCACCCACTCTTATGTTTGCCACTAATTCACAAAGAGGGAATTTCCCACAGCCCTTCTTTTCCCACCTTAGTCTCAAACATATGAGGAAGTTTTCAGTCTTCTGCCACTTTTTGAATATGTGGCTTCTCTCTTTGGCACATGAACCTATAACCATGTTATGCAATATTTCACTTCAAACTGACTTTCATTCCTCTATTTAAGCTGTTTTTGAATGCATACTCTTAAGCATTAGTTGACTGTGAGAACAAGAACCATGTGAGAACTTCTCCAAGATAAGATGTTCTGTGTGCCTCAGATTTTAAAATCTTGCAAATCTGGGGTACACTTGGGGAGAGTTTAAGTTGACTTTTTCCCCGACTTTGGAAGCACAGAGTTTTGCCTAAGGGAAAGAACTGTCCATCCATACACTGAGAGGATTCTGCTCATGTTTGTCCTTAGTACATCAGCTTCACCTTGATGTTCAATGTCCACAGAGAGAATCCAAGGAAATGTGCAAAGAATCTTCTTTATAAAGTCATTTTCAGTTCATATAAGTGGCACACAAATGCATCACTTATGGTTCTTTTGTGGGACAGAAGTGACTTGGGAAAATCCCTTCAGGGAAGAGATGACAAAACCAGGGATGTCCATGTTTGTCCTGAGGTTCCCTTCATGCTATTAAGGACCATCTGGGAAGGTGATATTAAGACCACATTTCAACACAGCCAAAAGCTGTTCTTTTGGAAGCTATTAGGAATGCTGAAATATTGATGCAAAGAAATCCTCCTCAGCATTACTTTAGCTGAAATTTATGTTCAGATACATTCTTATTTGTAGGAACACCAATTGGGCCAATTTTCACTGCAGGGCCTTTTTGGGGACTCATTGATTTTCAGGGATGGAAGTCTGCCCATCTACACATTCTCATAAGCCTCTGCTCTTAATCAACTTCAGATAATTTACTTCAGCTCTCAAGAATTTTTATGTACGAAGAATAGCACAAAAGATGAGAGCTTTGAGTGTACACTCTCCTCAAAGAATTAAGTTTTGTTTCAATATGAGCTGAACAATTCTCAATTTTAGAGAAGGCATGTTTGATGAAAAATCGCCCCATCTCCTTTGTTGCAGGACACAGTATTTAGGAATTTGGAAAACGGGTCTATTTCAGTGTTTCACACAAACTTGGCCCCTACTGCACATGGAATCATGGTTTTCCCAGATGTTGAACTGTCTTTACAAAAGTGAGATATACTGCGGCAATCCACTTTCAGGAAGGTGTCTATGATCTTAAGCAACATAAACAGGATCTACCAAAATGTTCCCTTATGGAAATGAAATGGGTAAGAATGATTTCTGCCTTGTGCCTTCATGGGGAAAAACAGTTTCTGTGACTTAGAGAAAGAAAGACTTATAGAAAGAAGCCTACATTCCAGGTCTAAATTAATTTCTCTCAATTTTGCCTTGAGATGTCAAATTGAATTGAGATAAAATGTTTCCTGGAGAACATGCCATGAGAGGTGATAGAATTGAGAGAAGATCTCTACCTACCAAGCTCCTTGTGCTGAGCCTTCGAGAATCATTCCACTCTGGGAATGAAATGGAAAAATTGGAGCAACTACGCAGGCCTCAGGGGAGTGGTGAGTTTCATGTTTTCCCAAATAAACCTGTTTTCCTGTCCTGAACGGCCTTGGCTCCAACTCATCATAGAGTCACAAAAAGTCCTACAGCAGACCCAGCTGTTACAAACCATTCTAATAAAGGTGGAAAGAAGATTGTTTCAATGGGTCTTCTAATTTTCATAAGATCATTCCTAACGTTTACAGATGACACATCTTGGGAATGAATACAATGAGATTGAAAATGTTTCCTTTATCTGCATTGTCAGGATAAGAGAATATTTCTGTTGGAGAGGCAAGCCAAAATCCAAGTTCTGATAGGGCTTCCAAACACTAGCATTAAATCCGCTCCCTTCATTTCCTCTTTTAGGAAAGACACCTGCGAAGTTGGAATCATTGTCGACAGAATGTCTCTTGAAAATGAGGGGCTGTGCAATCCATTGTGTTATTATTTGTCACTAGAGGAAAGAGTGTGTGTGGGAAACATCCTTCTGCTTTGTTGGGGCCAGGAAAGTGGTGGGACTGAGGACCCATCCTATGTGTAACTTGTGAGTGAAGCCATGCATTAAAACACCCTGTGAATTCTCGAGGTTCCCCAAATGAACATCTCGATCGATCAAATTTCCACACACTGGTAGGATTACTTCTACAGAATGAAGCATTATCTGTTAGTTCCACCCAGTCATGGAAAACTGTTCCCATCTTGGAATTCAGCACATGTGCAAGTTTTTGGTCTTCTGCCAATCAAATGTGAGGATTTTGTCTTTGGTATATGAGCCTGTCTTGATGTTCTGTAAGATTTCACTGCAACCTGACTTTATTCCTCCACTTCAGCCATCTTCTAATGCATTCTAGCTGGCTTGAATTTATGGCTAGACAAAAATTCTTGTAAGTCTAACTCCTAGATAAGATGCCCTGTATTCCACAGCTTTTAGAATCCTTCACTCTTGAGAAATAATTTGGGATTGGGCGGGTTGACGTGAACCAAGATTTGGGTAGAGCACAACACGCAGGCAAGAACTCTCCATGCATACTTCAAAAGGCTTTTTCACATGTTTTTCCTGTGTATCCCAGCTTCTGCAGATTTTGCAATGTCAAAAGAAGGTATCCAAGGGAAGAAGCACAGAATGCTGCTAGCAATACTCTTGCAATTCAGGACAGCTTGAAACAAATGCTTGCCTGTGTTTCATTTCGGGTACAGAAGGGCTTTGGGACACTCTCTCTTGGGAATTGATGGCAAAAGCTGAGATTTTCATGTTTGGCCTGAATTATCCCCCCATATTTTGAAAGTTCACCTGGCAAAGTGACATTAAGACACATCATCTCAGCTGAATCAATAGCAGCTGATTCAAAATCTATGCAAAATTCAGACATTTTTGTGCAAAAAATCTTCAGTGATAGTTCAGGTGAAATCCACTGTCTGAAACTTCCCCATTTGGAGGAATACAACCTTGGCCAGTTTCATTACACTGCCTGATTGTGGACACATTGATTATCAAGGAAGGATGTGAGAAAATTTGCACATTCAGAGGCATACATTCATAATCAAATGTACATATTTACTTCAGGTCTTATGAAGATTTCAGTGGGAAGAATAGCAAGAAGGAAGACAGCTTGGAAGGCAATCTCTCCTAAATTATTTCTTGGGTTCAATATATCCTATGAAACTTCTCAATTTTCTGTAAGGCATTTTTTAAGGAAATGCACACTATCAACTTGGTGGTAAGTCAGAGAAATTTGGCAGTTGAAAACTGCTGTCTGACAGTGTACCACAAGGTTTTTTCTCGTATTCTGCATGGAAACACAGTTTTTCTTTAGGTCAAACTAGCTTTATGAAAAAGGGAGGGAATGCAGAAAGACATTTGAAGGAGAGTCTCTACGACCTACGGCTACATGCAAGGGACCTTCCAAAATGTTTGCTGCTTGTATTTAAATGGGTAAGGAAGATTTCTGTCTTGTGCATTTTTGGAAAAATGGGTTTCCATGAATGGGAAAGAAACCTATGTCTCGGTTCTGAAACAGTTTATCTCAACAAGATCTTGAGATGTCAAATTGAACCAAGATTGAAACTGTTTCTGGAGCACATGCCAACAACGGTGGCAGAAGTGGGAGAAGCTCTCTTCCTACCCAGCTTATTGTTCCAAATCTTAAGCAATTGTCCCACCCTGAGAATCAATTGGAAATTATGCAGCATCTTCGTGGGCCTTATCATGAGCTCTAGGTTCCACGGGATCCCAAATTAATCTATGTTCCTGCCCTGAACAACCTGGTAGCAAGCACCTCTTTGCAACAGCCACAGCCCCTCATTGACATTGCTTACTTGAAACATTCAAATGAAGTGCAAGGATATTCTTTAAATGGGTCTTTTAATTTCACTCAGATGAACCCAAACATTGACATGTGACTCATCTGGGAATACAATGAGTGTGGACAATGGACCTCATCTGTGCTGTCATGATATTTGAATGTTTGTATTGTTGGGAAGCAAGCATAACTATGAGTTCTGATAGGCCTCATAGTCTCACAGCAAGGTAGCTCACTTCATCTCTGCTTCAGTTGCCTGTAGGCAATCGCCCACCAAGTTTGAAAGATTGCTGAAAGAGTGTCTCTTTATGAAGAGGTGCTGTGCAATGCATCTCGTTGGTTGTTGCCACTAGGGGAAAGATTGTGTGTATGAAAATTCCTTCTGCCTTGTTGGGATCAAAAAGATTGAGGGATTGAAAAATAATCCTATATGTTATTTGTGATTAAGTTTGTGCTTTAAAACCACAAGTGAAAACTGAATCCTCACCTCACTGAACATGTTGATCAAGCAAACTTCCACTTGCTGAAAGGGCTACTTGGACAGGAGGAAGCATTTCATGTTAGATGCACCCACCTTACAATTGCCACTAATTCACAAGTGGGGAATTTCCCTCAGCTCTACTTTTCCCACCTTAGGCTCAAACACATGAGGAAGTTTTCACTCTCCTGCCACTTTTCAAATGTCTAGCCTTTCTTTAACACACAACCCTATCACCATGTTCTGTAATATTTCACTGCAAACTGCTTTCCTTCCTCAAATTCAGCCATCTTCAAATGCATTCTCATAAGCATCAACTGATGGCAAAATCATGAATTGTGTGAAAACCTTTCCTAGTTAGCACATTCTGCTCACCTCAGTTTTTAAAATCATGAAAATCTGGGATACACTTGGGGGGAGGTTAATTTGACATTATCCCAGATGTTGGAAGTACAGAGTATTGCCTAAGAGGAAGAATGGACCATCAGTAAACTGATAGGCCCCTGCTCATGTTTCTACTTAGAACATCAGCTTCTCCTTGATGCTGACTGTCCACAGAGAGAACCCAAGGTAATGTGCAAAGAATCCTCTTTTGAAAGTCATGATCAGTTCATATCAGCTGCACACAAATACTTCACATATGGTTCTCTTGTCAAACCGAAGTGACTTGGGAAATTCGTTTCAGAGAATTGATGATAAAACCAAAGATATCTATGTTTCTCCTGAGCTTCCATTCATGCTATGAAGATAGATTTGGGAACGTGACATTAAGGGCCGAATTTCAGCTCAGCCAACAGCATCTGTTTGGTTAGCTATTAGGAATGCTTAAATATTGGTGAACTGGAACCCTCTTCAGCATTACTTGAGGTGAAATTCATCTTCAGAAGCTTTCCTATTTGGAGGAATATGAATTGGGGCAATTTACATTGCAGTGTCTTTTTGGTGACACATTGATTTTCAGGGATGGAAGTCTGCCTATCTGCACATTCTCATAGGCCTCTGCTCTTCATTGATTTCAGATAATTTATTTCAGCTCTCAAGAAATTTTCTGTATGAAGAAAAGAACAAAAGATGACACTTTTGAGTGTACACTCTCCTGAACGAATCGAACTTCAGTTCAATATATCCTGCAACAATTCTCAATTTTGGAGAAAGCAGATCTAATGAAAAATCGCCCCATCTCCTATATTGAAAGACACAGTATTTAGGCATATGGGTAACGGGTTATTACAGTGTTTCACAAAATCCTGGCCCCCTACTGCACATGGAGTCACGGTTTTCTCAGATGTTGAACTTTCTTTACAAATGTGAGATTTACTGTGGCAAGCCTTTCGGAGGAAAGTCTCTGAGACTATAAGCTACATGCAGAGAAACTTCCAACATGATCCCTTATGGAAATGAAACAAGTAAGGATGATTTCTACCTTTTCCCTTCATGAGGAAAATCAGTGTCTATGACTTGGTAAGAAGCCTATGTACCAGGTCTGAAACAATTTCTCTCAGCTTTGACACGAGATGTCAAATTGTACCCAGTATGCAAATGTTCCTGGAGAGCATGCCATGAGAGGTGATAGAAGTGGGAGAAGATCTCAACCTACCCAGCTCCTTGTGCCAAACCTTAGGGAATCATTCCACTCTGGGAACCAAATGGAAAAATTGGAACAACTACGGAGGCCTCAGGGGAGAAGTGAGCTTCCAAAGTTTCCAAAATTAATCTGTCTTCCTGTCCTGAACGGCCTTGGCTCCATCTCATCATAGAAACACAAACAGCCCCTTAGCAGACCCAGCTGCTACAAAACATTCTAAGCAAGTTGGAAAGAGGATTGTTCCAACAGATCTTCTAATTTCTGTCAGATCAACCCTAACGTTTACATATGATGCATCTTGGGAATGAATAAAATGAGACTGAAAATATTTCCTTCATCTAAGTTGTCAGGATAAGAGAATATTTCTGTTGGGGAAGCAAGCCAAAATCCAAGTTCTGATACACCTTCTCACACTCGCATTAAGTCAGCTCCCTCCATATCCTCTTTTATGAAAGTCACCTGCAAAGTTGGAATCATTGTCGTCAGACTGTCTCATGAAAATTAGGGGCTGTGCAATGAATTGCATTATTATTTGTCACTAGAGGAATGAGTGGGTATAGGAAACATCCTTCTCCCTTGTTGGGATCATGAAAGTGATTGGACTGAGGACCTATTCTATGTGTAACTTGTAAGTGAGGTCATGCATTAAAACCCCCTGTGAATTCTCAAATTTCCCCCCCACTGAACATCTCAATCGAGCATATTTCCACACATTGGAATGATTACTTCTACAGAATGAAGGAATTTCTGTTAGTTGCACCCAGTCATGTCAACCTGTTACCATCTTGGAATTGAGCACATGTGCAAGTTTTCGGTCTGCTGCCAGTTTTCAAAAGTGAGTCTTTTGGCTTGGTGTATGAGCCTGTCTTCATGTTCTGTAAGTATTCACTGCAACATGACTTTAATCCTCAACTTCAGCCATCTTTGAATACATTCTAGCTGGCATGAAGTTATGGCTAGAGATTCTTGTGAGTATATATCCTAGATAGGATGCCCTGTGTTCCATAGGTTTTATTATCTTTCACTCTTGAGAAACAATTTGGGATCAGGCAGATTGATGAGATCCAAGATTTTGGTAGAGAACAGCACACTTGCAAGAACTGTCCATGTGTTCTTGAAAAGGCCTTTTCACAAGATCGGCCTCTGTATCACTTCTGTCCAGATTTTGCAATGTCCACAGAAGGCATCCAAATGAAGAAGTAGAGAATGCTGCTAGCTATCCTCTTGCAATTCATGTCTGCTTTAAAGAAATGCTTGCCCTGTGTTTCATTTCGGGTACAGAAGGGCCGTGGGATACCTTCATTTTGGAATTAATGGGAAAAGCTAGGATTTTCATGTTTGGCCTGATATATCCCTCCATATTTTGAAGGTACATCAGGCAAAGTGACATTAAGACACCTCATCTCAGCTGAGTCAATAGCAGCTCATTCAAAATCTATGAGAAGTTCTGACATTTTTGTGCAGAAAATAATTCTTCAGCATTAGTTCATGTGAAATTCATTTTCTGAAACTTCCCCATTTGGAGGAATACAACGTGGGTCAGTTTTCATTACACTCCCATGGTGGGGACACATTGATTTTCAAGGATGGGAGGGAGCCCATTTGTACATTTGGAGGCATGCATTCATCATCCAATGTAGATATTTACTTCAGGTCTTATGAAGATTTCTGTAGGAAGAATAGCAAGAAAGAAGACATCTTCGAGAGTATTCTCTCATAATGAGTGATTTAGTTCCATATATCCTATAAAATTTCTCAATTTTATGTAAGACATTTTTGATGGAAAGGCACACCATCAACTTTGTGGCAAATCAGAGAAATTTGGCAGTTGAGAATGGCTGTCTGTCAGTGTACCACACGGTCTTGTCCCATATTCCACATAGAATCACAGTTTTTCATTTATGTTGAACTAACTTTATGAAAGATGGAGGGAATGCAGAAAGACTTTTGAAGGAGAGTCTCTACAAACTATGGCTACATGCAAGGGGACTACCAAAATGTTTGCTGCACGAAATTATATGGGTGAGGATGACTTCAGTCTTGTACCTTTCTTGGAAAAATGGTTTTCCTTGAAAGGGAAAGAAACCTTTGTCTCGGTTCTGAAAGAGTTACTCTCAACAAGTTCTTGAGATGTCTAATAGAACTCATCTTGAAACCGTTTCTGCAGAGCATGCCAACAACGGTGGCAGAAGTGGGAGAATATCTCTTCCTCCCCAGGTTATTGTTCTGAACCTTTGACAATCGTCCCACCCTGGGAATCAATTGGAAATTATGCATCAACTTTGTGCACCTCATAGTGAAATCTAGATTCCATGGGATCCCAAATTAAACTATGTTCCTGCCCTGAACAACCTGGTCACCAGCTCCTCTTTGCAAAAGCCACAGCCCCTCTTTGACACTGCTTACTGTAAGCATTCAAATTAACTGCAAAGAAGATTCTTAGAATGGGTCTTCCAATTTTGTTCTGATGAACCCAAACATTGACATTTGACTCATAGTGGGAATACAATGAGTGCGGAAATTGTCCCTCATCTCAGCTGTCATCATATTTCAGTGTTTGTGTTTTTGGGAAGCAAGCATAACTACGAGCACCGATAGGCCTCCTCACACTCAAGCAGCAAGATAGCTCACTTCATCTCTGCTTTGGTTGCCTGTAGACAATTGCCCGCCAAGTTGGAAACATTGCCAAAGGAGTGTATCTTGATGAAGGGATGCTGTGCAATGCATCTTGTTGGTTTTTGTCACTAGGGGAAAGATTGTGTGTGGGAAACTTCCTTCTGCCATGTTGGGATCACCAAGTTTGAGGGATTGAGAAATAATCCTATGTCTTACTTGTGATTGAGACCGTGTATTAAAACCACAGTGAAATTTCAATACTCACCTCACTGAACGTGTTGATTGAGCAAACTTCCACTTGCTGAAAGGACTACTTGGACAGGAGAAAGAACTTCATGTTAGATGCACCCACTCTTACTTTTGCCACTAACTCAAACTGAGGGAATTACTCAGAGCCCTTCATTTCCCACCTAAAGTTCAAACACATGAGGAAGTTTTCTGTCTTTTGCCACTTTTCGAATATGTAGCTTTTGCCATTGGCACACGAGCCTATCACCATATTCTGTGAGATTTCACTGCAAAATACCTTTCCTTCCTCAACTACGGCCATCTTCAAATGCATTCTCTTAAGCATCAGTTGACTGCGAGATCAAGAATGATGTGAAAACGTCTCATAGATAGGACATTCTATGTATCTCAGATTTTAAAATCTTGCAAATGTGGGATACACTTGGGGAGAGGTTAAGTTGACTTTATCCCAGACTTTGGAAGTGAAGAGTTTTGCCTAAGGTGAAGTACGGTCCATCTGTACACTGAGAGGCTTCTGCTCATGTTTGTCCTTAGTACATCAGTTCCTCCTTGATGTTCACTATCCACAGACAGAATCCAAGGAAATGTGCAAAGAATGCCCTTCAGAAAGTCATGTTAAGTTCATATCAGCTGCACATAAATAATTCACATATGGTTCAGTTGTGGAATTGAAGTGACTTGGGAAATACCCTACTGGGAATTGATGGTAAAACCAGAGATATCCATGCTTGTTCTGAGGTTACCTTCATGCTATGAAGGTACATCTGGGAAGGTGATATAAGGACCACATTTCAGCTCAGCCAACAGCAGCTCTTTGTGAAGCTCTTAGGAATGCTAAAATATTGGTGCACAGAAATCCTCTTCAGCATTACTTAAGTGAAAATCACCTGCAGAAACTTTCCTATTTGGAGGATTACAATTTGGGTCAATTTTCACTGCCGTGCCTTTTTGGTGACACATTGATTTTCAGGGATGGAAGTCAGCCCATATGCACATTCTCATAGGCCTCTGCTCTTCATCAAGTTCAGGTAAATTACTTCAATTGTAAAGAAATTTCCTGTATGAAGAAAAGCACAAAAGATGACAGATTTGAGTGTACAGTCTCCTGAAATTATCAAGCTTTGGTTCAATATATCCTGCAACAAATCTCAATTTTGGAAAAGGTACATTTGATGAAACATTGCCCCATCTCCTTTGTTGCAAGACACAGTATTTAGGCATGTGGGAATGGGGTCTATTTCAGTGTTTCACAAAATCTTGGTCCCTACCGCACATGGAATCATGATTTTCTCACATGTTGAACTCTCTTTACAAAAGTGAGAAATACTGCAGAAGGCCGTTTGCAGGAAACTCTCTGTGACCTTCAGCTACATGCAAAGAATCTTCCAACATGCTACCTTATGGAAATGAAATGGGTAAAAATGATTTCTGCATTGTGCCTTATTGGGGAAAAACAGTTTTTGTGACTTGGAAATAAGCCTATATCCCGAGGCTGAAACAATTTCTCTCAACTTTGCCTTGGGTTTTAAAATTGAACCCAGCTTGAAAATGTTCCCAGAGAGCATGCCATGAGAGATGATTGAGGTGGGAATATGTCTCTACCTACCCAGCATCTTGTGCCACATCTTACAGAATCAATCCACTCTGTGAATAACATTGAAAAATTGAAGCAACTACGCAGGACTCAGTGGAGTGGTGAGTTTCCACGGTTTCCCAAATTTGCCTGTTTTCCTGTCATGAACTGCCTTGGCTCCAACTATTCATAGAAACACAAACAGCCCCTCAGCAGGCCCAGTTGTTATGAACCATTCTAAGCAAGGTGGAAAGAGGATTGTTTCAACGGGTCTTCTAATTTCCGTCAGATCAACCCTAACGTTAGCAGATGACACATCTTGGGAATGAATACAATGAGAGCGAAAATGTTTCCCTCATCTGCATTGTCGGGATAAGAGAATATTTCTCTTGGGGAAGCAAACCAAAATCAAAGTTCTGATAGGCCGTCTCACACACTCGCATTAAGTCCGCTCCCTTCATCTCCTCTTTTAGGAAAGTCACCTGCAAAGTTGGAATTATTTTCAACAGAATGTCTCTTGAAAATGAGGGGTTGTGCAATTCATAGTGTAATTATTTGTCACTAGAGGAATGAGTGTGTGTGGGAAACATCCTTCTGCCTTGTTGGGATAATGTACGTGGTGGGACTGACTACCCATCCTATGTGTAACTTGTGAGTGAGGTCATGCATTAAAACCCCCTGTGAATTCTCAAAGTTCCCCCACTGAACTTCTTGAGCGAGCAAATATTCACATGCTGGAAGGACTACTTCGACAGATTGAAGCACTTTATCTTAATTGCACCCAGTCATGGAAACCAGTTCCCACCTTGAATTGAGCACATGTGCAAGTTTTTGGTCTTCTGCCAGTTTTCAAAAGTGAGGATTTTGTCTTTGGTGTATGAGCCTGTCTTCATATTCTGTAAGATTTCACTGCAATCTGACTTTATTTCTCAACTTCAGACATCTTCTAATGCATTCTAGCTGGCATGAAGTTATGGCTAGACAAAGATTCTTGTGAGACTCTCTTCTACATGGGACGCCCTGTGTTCCACAGGCTTTAGAATCTTTCACTGTTGAGAAACAACTTGGGATCAGGTGGTTTGACGTGATCCAAGATTTTGTTAGAGCACAGCAAGCTGGCCCGAACGGTCCATGTTTATTTTGAAAGGAGTTTTCACATGTCTTCCTCAGTATCCCAGCTTCTCCAGATTTAGCAATGCCCACAGAGGCATCCAAGGGAAGAAAAACAGAATGCTGCTAGCAATCCTCTTGCCATTCAGGTCCACTTCAAACAAATTCTTGCCCTGTGTTTCATTTCCGTTACAGAAATGCCATGGTACACTCTCTCTTGTGAATTGATGGCAATAGCTGGGATTTCCATGTTTCACTTAAGCTATCCCTCCATATTTTGAAGGTACATCTGACAAAGTGACATTAAGACAACTCATCTCAACTGAGTTAAGAGCAGCTAATTCAAAATCTATGAGGAATCTTACATTTTTGTGCAGAGAAAAATTCTTCAGCGTTAGTTCAGGTGAAATTCACATTCTGTAACTTCTGCACTTGCAGCAATAAAATGTGGGTCAATTTTCATTTCACTTTCTTTTTTGGGACAAATTGATTTTCAAAGACAGAAGTGAGCCCATTTGCACATTTGGAGCCATATGTTCATCATTCAAATTAGATATTTACTTCACTTTTATGAAGATTTTGTAGGAAGTAAGCAAGAAAGAAGACAGCTTGGAGGCTATTCTCTCCTAAATCAGTGCTTGGGTTCAATATATCCTATAATACTTCTCAATATTGGATAAGGCATTTTTGAAGGAAATGCACACCTTCAACATGGTTGCATGTCAGAGAAATTTGGCATTTGGGAACGGCTATCTGTCAGTGTAACACAAGGTCTTGGTTCATATTCCCCATTGAATGACAGTTTTCCTCTTATGTTGAACTAACTTTATGAAAGAGGGAGGGAAAGCAGAAGGACATTTGTAAGAGAGTCTCTATGACCTTAGACTATATACAAGGGACCTACCAAGATTTTCTCTGCTCGAAATTAAATGGGTAATGATGATTTCTGTCTTGTGCCTTTTTTTGGAAAAATGGGTTTCTGTGAATGGGAAAAAAACCTAAGTCTCATTTCTGAAACAGTTTCTCTGAACAAGATCTTGAGATGTCAAATTCAAACCAGCTTGAAACCGTTTCTGGAGAGCATGCCAACAACGGTGGCAGAAGTGGGATATGATCTCCTCCTACCCAGATTATTGTTCTGAATCTTAGACAATCATCCCACCCTGGGAATCAAGTGGAAGTTATGCAGTAACTTTGCAGGCCTCATCGTGATCACTATGTTCCATGGGATCCCAAATTAATCTATATTCCTGCCCTGAAAGACCTGAGTGCCAGCTCCTATTTGAAAAGCTCCAGACCCTCACTTGGCACTGCTTACTGTAAGTATCCAAATGAAGTACAAAGAAGATTCTTTGGATTGGTCTTCTAACTTCTCTCAGATGAAATGTAACATTGACACTTGACTCATACTGGCAATACAATTGGTGCAATACTGTCCCTTATCTGTGCTGATGTGATAATGGAGTGTTTGTGTTGTTGGTGAGCAAGCATATCTATGAGCTCTGATAGGCCTTGTCACACTCTCACAGCAATGTAGCTCACTTAATCTCTGCTTAGTTTGCCTTTAGGCAATTGCCCTCCAAGTTGGAAATATTACTCAAAGAGTGTCTCTTGATGAAGAAGTGCTGTGCAATGCATCTTGTTGGTTTTTATCACTAGGAGATTGTGTGTGAGAAACTTCCTTCTGCATTTTTGGGATCACCCAGTTTGAGGGATTTAGAAACAATCCTATGTCTTACTAGTGATTGAGGCCGTACATTAAAACCACAGTGAAATTTCAATCCTCAGTTCACTGAACGTGTTTATCAAGCAAACTTCCACTTGCTGAAAGGATTACTTGGACAGGAGAAAGTACTTCATGTTAGATATACCCACTCTAACTTTTGCCACTAACAATGAAGGAGCAAATTTCCCACAGTCTTTATTTTCTCACTTTAGGCTAAAACACATGAGGAAGTTTTCAGTCTTCTGCCACTTTTCGATTATGTAGCTTCTCTCTTTGGCACACGAGCCTATCACCATGTTCTGTAAGATTTCACTGCAAAATGCCTTTGGTTCCTCAACAACAGCCATATTTGAATGCATTCTTTTAAGTATCAGTTGAATGCGAGAATCAGAATAAAGTGAAAACGTGTCCTAGATAGGACATTCTGTGTGCCTCAGATTTTAAAATATCTCAAATATGGGATAAACTTGGGGAGAAGTTAAGTTGGCATTATCCCAGACTTTGGAAGCAGAGAATTTTGCCTAAAGGGAAGAACAGTCCTTCCGTACACCGAGAGGATTCTGCTCATGTTTGTCCTTACTACATCTCTGGCAATTGATGTTCACTGTCCATGGAGAGAATCCAAAGAAAGGTGCAAAGAATGCTCTTTAGAAAGAAATCTGTTCATATTAGCTGCACAAAAATTACTCACATATGGATGTCTTCTGGAACCAAAGTGACTACAGAAATTCCCTTCTTGGAATTGATAATTAAAAAATGGATTTCCAGGTTTGTCCTGAGGTTCCCTTTATGCTATGAAGGTACATCTGGGTATGTGACATTAAGGAGCATATTTTAGCTCAGCCAACAGGAGCTCTTTGGGTAGCTACTAGGAATGCTGAAATATTGTTGCACAGAAACCGTACTCAGCACTACTTTAGGTGAAATTCAACTTCAGAAATGTTCCTATTTGGAGGAATACAATTTGGGCCAGTTTTCACTGCAGTGCCTTTTTGGGGACACATTGATTTTCAGGGATGGAAGTCAGCTCATTTCACATTCTCATAGGCCTCTGGTCTTCATCAAGTTCATATAATTTAATTCAGCTCTCAAGAAATTTACCATACTAAGAATAGCACAGAAGGTGACATTCTGAGTGTACACTCCCCTGAATGAATCGAGCTTTGGTTCAATATACATTGGAACAATTCTCAATTTGGGAGAAGGCACATTTGATGAAAAATCCCCCCATACCATTTTTTGCAAGACACAGTATTTAGGCATGTAGGAAACAGGTCTATTTTAGTGTTTCACAAAATCTTGGCCCCTACCACACATAAATCACGGTTTTCTCAGATGTTGAACTGTCTTTACCAAAGTGAGAAATACAGAGGCAAGCCATTTGCAGGAAAGTCTCTGTGACCTTCAGCTACATGCACAGACTCTTCCACCATGTACACTTATGGAAATGAAACAGGTAAGGATGGTTTCTACCTTTTGCCTTCATGGGGAAAAACAGTTTCTGTGACTTATAGAAAGAAAGACTTATAGAAAGAAGCCTATATCCTGGGTCAGAAAGAATATCTCTCAACTTTGCCTCGAGATGTCAAATTGTACCCAGGTTAAAAATGTTCCTGGAGAGCATGCCATGAGAGGTGATAGAAGTGGGAGAAGATCTCCACCTACACAGCTCCTTATGCTGAATCTTGCAGAATCATTCCACTCTGGCAACCAAATGGGAAAATTGGAACAACTACGCAGGCCTCAGGGGAGCAGTAAGTTTCCACAGATTCCCAAATTTGCCAGTTTTCCTGTCATGAATGGCCTTGGCTTCAACTCATCATAGAAACACAAACAGCCTCTCAGCATTCCCAGCTGTTATGAAACATTCTAAGCAAGGTGCAAAGAAGATTGTTTCAACGGGTCTTCAAATTTCCATCATTTCAACCCTAATGATTACAGATGACGCATCCTGAGAACCAATAAATTGAGAGCAAAATATTTCCTTCAAGTGACTTTTTGGGAAAAGAGAATATTTCTGTTGCAGAAGCCAGCCAAAATCCAAGTTATCATAGGCCTTCTCACACACTCACATTGTCTGCCCCCTTCATCTCCTCTTTTAGGAGAGTCACCTGCAAAGTTGGAATTATTGTTAGGAGAATATCTCTTGAAAATGAGGGGTTGTGCAATGCATTGTGTTATTATTTGTCACTAGAGGAAAGAGTGTGTGTGGGAAATATCCTTCGGCCTTGTTGAGAACATGTAAGTGGTGGGACTGAGGAGCCATCTTATGTGTAACTTGTGAGTGAGGTCATGCAATAAAACCCCCTGTAAATTCTCGAAGTTCCCCCCACTGAATTTCTTGATTGAACAAATATCTGTACACTGGAATGACTACTTTGACAGAATGAAGCACATTCTGTTAGTTGCACCCAGTCATGGAAAACTTTTCCCATCTTGGAATTGAGCACATGTGCAAGTTTTCTGTCTTCTGCCAGTTTTCCAAAGTGAGGCTTTTGTCTTTGGCATACGAGCCTATCTTCATGTTCTGTAAGATTTCACAGCAACCTGACTTTATTCCTCAAATTCAGCCAACTTTGAATGCATTCTAGCTGGCATGAAGTTATTGCTAGTCAAAGATTCTTGTGAGAATATCTCCTAGATATGATGCCCTGGATTCCACAGGCTTTAGAATCTTTCCCTCTTGAGGAAAAATTTTGGATTGGTTGAGTTCACATGATCCAAGATTCTGGTAGAGCACAGCACACTGGCAAGAACCTTCCATGTATACTTGGAAGGTCTTTTCACAATTTCTCCCTCTGTATCCCAGCTTCTCCAGATTTTGTAATGTCCACCAAAGGCATCCAAGTGAAAAAGCATAGAATTCTGCTAGTAATCCTCTTGCATTTCAGTTCCTCTTAAAACAAATGCTTGCCCTGTGTTTCATTTCAGGGACCGAAGGGCCGTGGTGTACTCTGTCTTGGGAATTGATGATAAAAGCTGGGATTTTCATGTTTGGCCTTAGCTAAGCCTCCATATTTTGAAGGTTCATCTGGCAAAGTGACATTAGGATACCTCAATTCAGAAGAGTCAAAAGCAGCACATTCAAAATCTATGAGGAATGCTGACATTTTTGTGCAGATAAAAATTCTTTAGTGTTAGTTCAGTTGAAATTCACTTTCTGAAACTTCCTCATTTGGAGGAATACAACGTGGGCCAATTTTTCACACTGCCTTCTTGGGGACACATTGATTATCATGGACGTAAGTGAGCCCATTTGCACATTTGGAGGCATAAGTTCATCATCCTACGTAGATATTTACTTAAACTCTGATGAATAATTCTGTTAGATGAAAAGTAAGAAAGGAGACAGCTTGGAGGATACCCTCTCCTAAATAATTCTTGGGTTCAATATATGCTATAAAACTTCTCAATTTTGGGTAAGGCATTTTTGAAGGAAATGCCCATCATCAACTTGGTTACAAGTCAGAGAAATTTGGCAGTTGAGACTGGCTGTCTGTCAGTGTACCACAGGTCTTGTCTCATATTCCACATGAAATCACATTTTTTTCTTATGTTGAACTAACTTTATAAAAGAGGGAGGGAATGCGAAAGATATTTGTAAGAGAGTCTCTACAATCTTCGACTATATGAAAGAGACTTTCCAACATGTTTGTGGTTCAAAATTAAAAAGCTAAGGATGATTTCTGTCATATATTTTTGAAAAAATTGGCTTCAGTGAATGGAAAAGAAACCTATGTCTCAGTTCGTAAAAAATTTCCCTCAGCAGGATTTTGAGATGTCAAATATAACTGAGCTTGAAATCATTTCTGGAGAGCATGCCAACAAAGGTGGCAGAAGATGGAGAAGATCTCTTCTTACCTAGCTTATTGTTCCAATTTTAGAGAATAGTCCACCCTGGGAATCAATTGGAAATAATGCAGCAACTTTGCATGCCATGTTGTGAGCTCTAGGTTCTACAGGTTCCCAAATTAATGTATGTTCTTGCCCTGAATAACATGGGTGCCCACTCCTCTTTGCAAAAGCCACAGCCCCTCACTTGACACTGCTTACTGGAAGCATTCAAATGAAGTGCAAATAAGATTCCTCAAATTGGCCTTCTAATTTCGCTCAGATAAACCCAAACTTAGACACTTTACTCATACTGGGAATACAATGAGAGCAGAAAATGTCCTTCATCTGCGCTGTCATGATATTGGAGTGTTTGTGTTGTTGGGAAGCAAGCATAACTACAAGTTCTGATAGGCCTTCTCTGAATTTTGCAGCAAGGTAGCTCACTTCATCTCTGCTTCATTTGCATTTAGGCAATTGCCGCCAAGTTGGAAACATTGCCAAAATGGTGTTTCTTTATGAATAGATGCTGTAAAATGCATCTTGTTGGTTTTTGTCACTAGGGGAATGATTGTGGGTGGGAAAATTCCTCCTGCCTTTTTGGGATCACCAAGATTGAGGGATTGATAAGCAATCCTATGTGTTACTTGTGATTGAACCAGTGCTTTAAAACCACAAGTGAAAACTCAATCCTCACCTCACTGAATGTGTCGATCGCGTAAACTTCAACTTGCTGAAAGGACTACTTGTACAGGAGAAAGCACTTCGTGTTAGATGCATCCACTCTTACATTTCCGACTAATGCAGAAGGAGGGATTTTCCCACAACACTTCTTTTTCCACTTTAGGTTCAAACACATGAGGAAGTTTTCAGTTTTCTGCCACTTTTCAAATATGTAGATTCTCTCTTTGGCACACGACCCTATCACCATGTTCTGTAAGATTTCACTGCAAACTGCCTTTCCTTCCTAAACTTCAGCCATCTTTGAATGTATTTTCTTAAACATCAGTTGACTGTGATATCAAGAATTCTGTGAAAACGTCTCCAAGATAGGATGTTCTGTGTGCCTCAGATTTTAAAAACTTGCAAATCTGGGATATATTTGTGGAGGGGTTAAGTTCAATTCTCCCAGACTTTGGAAGCACAGAGTTTTGCTTAAGGGGAAGAATGGTCCGTACATACACTGAGAGGCTTCTGCTCATGTTTGTCTTTTGTACATCAGCTTCACCTTGATGTTCGCTGTCCACAGAGGGAATCCAATTAAAGGAACAAAGAATGCTCTTTTGATAGTCATGTTCAGTTCATATCAGCTGCACACATAATTCACATATTGTTCTCTTGTTGAAATGAAGTGACTTGGGAAGTTCCCTTCTGGGAATTGATGATAAAACCAGGGATATCCATTTTCATCCTGAGATTCCCTTCATGCTATGAAGGTACATCTGTGAAGGTGACATTAAGGACTGCTTTTCAGCACAGCCAGCAGCAGCTCTTTGGCAAGCTATTAGGAATGCTGAAATGTTGGTGCATAGAAACCCTCTTCAGCATTACTCTAGGTGAAATTCACCTTCAGAAGCTTTCCTATTTGGAGGAATAAGATTTGGGCCAATTTTCACTGCAGTGCCTTTTTGGGGACACATTGATTTTTAGGGATGTAAGTAAGCCCATCTGCACATTTTCATAGGCTTCTGCTCTTCATTGAATTCAGATAATTTACTTCAGCTCTCAAGAATATTTCTGAACAAAGAATAGCACAAAAAATGACAGCTTTGAGTGTACACTCCTCTGAATGAAGCAAGCTTCAGTTCAATATATCCTGCAACAATTTACACTTTTGGAGAAGGCATGTTTGATGAAAAATGGCATCATCAACTTTGTTACAAGACAGTATTTAGGCATATGGGAAACGGGTCTATTTCAGTGTTTCACAAAACTTGTCCCCTACTACCCATGGAATCACAGTTTTCTCAGATGTTGTTGTTTCTTTTAAAAAGTGGGAAATACTGCAGTAAGCTGTTGGCATGGTCGTCTCTGTGGCCTTCAGCAACATGTACAGGATCTTCCAAAATTTTCCCTTATGGAAATGAAATGGGTAAGGATGATTTCTGCCTTGTGCCTTCATGGTGAAAATCAGTTCTGTGTTGGAAAGAAGCCTATACCCCAGGTCTGAAACAATTTCTCTCAACTTTGCCATGAGATGTCAAATTGTACACAGCTAGAAAATGTTTCTGGAGAGAATGCCATGAGACATGATAGATTTGGGAGAAGATCTCTACCTACCCAGCTCCTTGTGCTGAATCTTAGAGAATAATTCCACTCTGGGAACAAAATAGAAAAACTGGAGCAACTACAGAGACCTCAGCAGAAGGTGAGATTCCACGTTTTTCCAAATTACCGTGGTTTCCTTTCCTGAATGGCCTTGGCTCCAACTCATCATACAAACACTAACAGACCCTCAGGATAACCATCTGTTACTAAACATTCTAAGCAAGTTGGAAAGAGGATTGCTTCAATGGGTCTTCTAATTTCAGTTAGATCAACCCTAATGTTTACAGATAACACAACTTGTGAATGAATACAATGAGAGCAAAAAGGTTTCCTTCATCTGTGTTGTCGGGATAAGATAATATTTCTGTTGGGGAAGCAAGCCAAAATCCAAGTTCTGATAGGACTTCTAACACGTTTGCATTAAGTCTGCTCCCTTCATCTCCTCTTTTAGGAAACTCACCTGTGAAGATGGAAAAATTTTTGAAAGATTGTCTCCTAAAAATGACAGGCTGTGCAATGCATTGTGTTATTATTTGTCACTAGAGGAAAGAATGTGTGGGGAACTAACTTTTGCCTTGTTGGGATTATGTAATTGGTGAGACTGTGGGCCCAATCAATGTGTAAATTGTGAGTGATGCCATGCATTTAAACCCCCCTGTGAATTCTCGAAGTTCCCCAAACTGAATGACTCTCTTGAGCAAATTTCCACATGCTTCATGGACTACTTCAGCAGAATGAATCACTTTCTGTTAGTTGCACTCAGTCATGCAAATCTGTTCCCATCTTGGAACTGAGCACATGAGCAAGTTTTCAGTCTTCTGACAGTTTTCAAAATTGAGGCTTTTGTCTTTGGCATACGAGCCTATCTTCAAGTTCTGTAAAATTTCACTGCAACCTGACTGTGTTACTCTTCAGCCATCTTAGAAAGCATTCTAGCCTGCATAAATTTATGGCTAGGCAAAGATTCTTGTGAGACTATCTCCTAGATAGGACACCCTGTATTCCACAGGTTTTAGAATCTTTCACTCTTGAGAAATCATTTTGGTTCGGGTGGACTGAAGTGATCCAAGATTTTGGTAGAGCAGACCATGCTGGCAAGAACTGTCAGTGCATACTTGGAATGGCCATTTCACAAGTTCAGCCTCTGTATCCCAGCTTCTCCAGATTTTGCAATTTCCACAAAAGGCATCCAAGGGAAGAAACACAGAATGCTGCTAGCAATCTTCTTGCACAATTCAGATCCATTTCAAACACACACTTTCCCTGTGTTTCATTCAGTGTACAGAAGGGCCGTGGGATACTCTCTCGGGAATTGATGCAAAGGCTGGGATTTTTATGTTTGCCCAGAGCTATCCCACCATATTTTGAAGGTACATCTGGCAAAGTGACATTAAGAAACTTCATCTCAGCTGAGTCAAGAGCAGCTCAATCATAATCTATCAGGAATGATGACATTTTTGTGCCAAGAAACATTCTTCAACATTATTTCAGGTGAAATTCACTTTCTGAAACTTCCCCATTTGGAGGAATACAACGTGTTCCAGTTTTCATTACACTGCCTTGTCAGGGACACATTGATTTTCACGGTCAGAAGTGAGCCCATTTGCATATTCAGAGGCATACATTCATCATCCAATGCAGATATATTCTTCAGCTCTTATGAAGATTTCTGTAGGAAGAATAGCAGAAAGAAGACAGTTTGGAGGGCAATCTCTCCTAAATGAGTGCTTGGGTTCAATATATCCTATAAAACTACTTAATTTTGGATAAGGCATCTTTGAAGGAAAAGCACACCATCAACTTGTTTGGAAGTCAGAGAAATTTGGCAGTTGAGAATGGAGGTCTTTCAGTGTACCACAAAGTCTTGTCTCATATTCCACATGGAATCTCAGATTTCACTTAAGTTGACGTAACTTTATGAAAGATGGAGGGAATGCAGAAAACATTTGTAGGAGATTCTCTATGACCATCTGCTACATGTAAGGGACCTACAAAAATGTTCACTTCTCAAAATCAAAAGGGTATAGTTGATTTCTGTCTTGTGCAATTTTGGAAAAATGGGTTTCCATGAATGGGAAAGAAACCTTTTTCTCTGTTCTGAAACATGTTCTCTCAACAAGATCTTGAGATGTCAAATTGAACTCAGCTTGAAACAGTATCTGGAGAGAATGCCAACAACGGTGGCAGAAGTGGGAGAAGGTCTCTTCCTACCCAGCTTATTGTTTCAAATCTTAGACAATCGTCCCACCCTAGGAATCAATTGGAAATTATTCAGCAACTTTGCGGGCCTCATCTTGAACTGTAGGTTCTATGGAATACCAAATTAATCTAAGTTTCTGCACTGAATGACCTGGGTGCTAGCTCCTCTTTACAACATCCATAGCCCCTCACTTGACACTGCTTACTTGAAGCATCCAAATGAAGTGCAAAGAAGATCCTTTGAATGGGTCTATTAATTTCGCTCAGATGAACCCAAACATTGACACTTGACACATACTGGGAATAAAATAAGTGTGGAAAATGTCCCTCATTTGTGCTGTCATGATATTGGAGTGTTTGTTTTGTTGCAAAGCAAGGGTAACTATGACATCTGATAGGCCTTCTCACACTCTCGCAGAAAGGTAGCTCACTTTATCTCTGCTTTGGTTGCCTGTATGCAATTGCCCGCCAAGTTGGAAACATTGCCAAAAGAATGTCTCTTGATGAAGACGTGTTGTGCAACGCATCTTGTTTTGTTTTTGTTTGTTTGTTTGTTTTTGTTTGTTTGTTTGTTTCTAGGGGAAAGATTTTGTGTGGGAAACTTCCTTTATCCTTGTTGGGATCACCAAGATTGAGGGATTGAGAAACAATCCTTAGTGTTACTTGTGATTGAGTCCATGCTTTAACACCACAAGTGAAAACTGAGTCCTTACCTCACAGAATGTGTCAATCGAGCAAGTTTCCACTTGCTGAGAGGACTACTTGTACAGAAGAAAACACTTCGTGATAGATGCATCCACTCTTACTTTTGCCACTAATTCACAAATAGGGACTTTCCTACAGCCCTTCTCTTCCCAGCTTAGGCTCAAACACATGAGGAAGTTTTCAGTCTTCTGCCACTTTTTGAATATGTAGCTTTGTTCTTTGGAACACGAGCCTATTACCATGTTCTATAAGATTTCACAGCAGACTGCCTTTCCTTCCTCAACTTCAGCCATTTTTGAATGCGTTCTCTTAAACTTCAGTTGACTTTGAGATCAAGAAACGTGGGAAAACGTCTCATAGATAGGATGTTCTGTTTGCCTCAGATTTTGAAATCTTTTAAACCTGGGAAACACTTCAGGAGGGGTTAATTTGACTTATCCAAGACTTTGGAAGCACAGAGTTTTCCTTAAAGGGAATAACAGTCCATCCATACACTGAGAGGCTTCTGCTCATGTTTGTCCTTAGTACATCACCTTCTCCTTGATGTTCAATGTCCACAGAGAGAATCCAAGGGAAGGTGCAAAGAATGCTCTTTAGAAAGTCATCTTCATTTCATATCAGCTGCACACAAATACTTCATATATGGTTCTCTTTGGATCCGAAGTGACTTGGGATATTCCCTTCTGGGAATTGATGATAAAACTAGGGCTATCCATGTTTGTCATGAGGTGCCCTTCATGCTATGAAGTTAAATCTGGGAAGGTGACAATAAAGACCGCATTTCACCTCAGCCAACAACAGCTCTTTGGGGAGCTATTAGGAATGCTGAAATATTGGTTCACATTTACCCTCTTCAGTGTTACTTTAGGTGAAATTCACCTTCAGAAACATTCCTATTTGGAAGAATAACATTTGGGCCTATTTTTACAGCAGTTCCTTTTTGAGGACACATTGATTTTCATGGCTAGAAGGCATACCATCTTCACATTCTCAAAGGCCCTGCTCTTCATCGAGTTCAGAAAATTTACTTCAGTTCTCAAGAAATTTTCTATATGGAGAATAGCACAAAAGATGCCAGCTTTGAGTGTACACTCTGCTGAACAAATCAAGTTTCATTTCAATATATCCTGCAGCAATTCTCCATTTTGGAGAAGGCACATTTGATGAAAAATCACCCCATCTCTTTGTTGCAAAACACAGTATTTTGGCATGTGGGAGATGGGTCTATTTCAGTGTTTTACAATTCGTGGCCCCTACCACACATGGAATCACGGTTTTCTCAGATGTTGAACTTTCTTGACAAAGTGAGATGACTGTAGAAAGCCATTTGTAGGAAAGACTCTGTGACTTTCAACTGCTTGCATAGAATATTCCATCATGTTCCCTTATGGAAATGAAACGGGTAAGGATGATTTCTGCCTTGTGCCTTCATGGGGAAAAACAGTTTCTGTGACTTGTAGAAAGAAAGACTTATAGAAAGAAGCCTATATCTTGGGTCTGAAAAAGTTTCTCTCAAATTTGCCTTGAGATGTCCAATTGAACCCAGCTTGAAAGTGTTCCTGGAGAGCATGCCATGAGAGGTGATAGAATTATGAGAAGATCTCTACCTACCCAGCTCCTTGTGCCAAATCTTGGAGAATCATTCAAATCTGGGAACCAAATGGAAAAATTGGAACAACTACGCAAGCCTCAAGGGAGCGGTGAGTTTCAATGATTTCCCCAAATAGCCTGTTTCCCTGTCCTTAACAACTTGGGATCCAAATCATCATTGAATCACAAAGAGCCCCTCAACAGACATACCTGTTGTGAACCATTCTATGCAAGGTGGAAAGAGGATTGTTTCAACAGGTCTTCAATTTACTTCAGATCAACCCTAACGATTACAGATGATGCATTCTGGGAATGAATACAATTAGAATGAAAATGTTTCCTTCATCTGCCTTTTCAGGATAAGAGAATATATCTGTTGGGGAAGTAAGCCAAAATCCAAGTTCTGATAGGTCTTCTCACACACTCTCATTATAGCTGCCCTTTTCATTTCTCTTTATTAAAATCACCTTCGAATTTGAAATCACTTTTGACCTAATGTCTCTTGAAAATGAAGGGCTGTGCAATGCATTGTGAAGTTATTTGTCACTAGAGGAAATAGTGTGTTTGGGAAACATCCTTCTGCCTTGTTGGGATCATGTAAATAGTGGGACTGAGGAACCATCCTATGTGTAACTTGTGAGTGAGACTATGCATGAAAACCACCTGTGTATTCTCGAGGTTCCCCCTACTGAACATCTTGATCAAGCACATTTCAGCATGCTAAAAGGTCTACTTCGACAGAATGAAGCACATTCTGTTAGTTGTACCCAGTCATGGAAACCTGTTCCCATCTTGGAATTGAGCACATGTGCTTGTTTTTGGTCTTCTGCCAGCTTTCAAATGTGAGGTTTTTGTCTTTGGAGTATGCGACTGTCTTCATGTTCTGTAAGATTTCACTGCGACCTGACTTTATTCCTGAAACTCAGCCATCTTCGAATGCATTCCGGCTACAATGAAGTAATGGCTAAACAAATATTCTTGTGAGACTATCTCTTAGATAGGACGTCCTGTGTCCCACAGGTTTTAAAATATTTCACTCTTGAGAAACAATTTGGGATCAGGCCAGTTGAAGTGATCCAAGATTTAGGTAGAGCACAGCACACAGGAAATAACTGCATAATTTGAAAGCCCTTCTCACAATTTCAGACTCTATATCCCAGCTTCTCCAGATTTTGCAATGTCCACAGAAGGCATCCAAGGAAATAAGCACAGATTTCTGCTAGCAATCCTTTGCAATACAGGTCCACTTCAAACAAATGCTTGCACTCTATTTAATTTCTGGAACAGAAGTCCTGTGGGATACTCTCTCTTGGGAACTGATGGCAAAAGCTGGGATTTTCATGTTTGGCCTTAGCTAAACCTCCATAGTTTGAAGGTACATCTGGCAAAGTGACATTAAGACACCTCATCTCAGCTGAGTCAATAGAACCTCATTCAAAATCTATGAGGAATGCTGATATTTTTGTGCAGTAAAAAATTCTTCAACATTAGTTCAGGTGAAATTCAATTTCTGAAACTCCACCATTTGGAGAAATACAACGTGGGCCAGTTTTCATTACACTGCCTTCTTGGGGACACTTTGATTTTCAAGGACGGATGTGAGCCCATTTGCACATTCAGAGGCATAAGTTCATCATCCAAGATAGATATTTACTTCAGATCTTATGAAGATTTCTGTTGGAAGAATAGCAAGAAAGAAGACAGCTTGGAGGGTAATCTCTCCTAAATGAGTGCTTGGGTTCAATATATCCTATAAAACTTCTCAATTTTGGGTAAGACATTTTTGACGGAATTGCACACCATCAACTTGGTTCAATTCAGAGAAACTTGGCAGTTGAGAACGACAGTCTGTCAGTGTACCACAAGGTCCTGTCTCATATCCAACATGGAATCACAGTTTTTTTATGTTGAACTAACTTTATGAAAGAGGGAGGGAATGCAGAAAGACATTTGTAGGAGAGTCTCTATGACTTTCTGCTACATGCAAGTGACCTTCTGAAATGTTCACTGCTTGAAATTAAATGGTTAAAGATGATTTCTGTCTTGTGGCTTTTTTGGAATAATGGGTTTCTGTGAATGGGAAAGAAACCTATGTCTCAGTTCTGAAACATTTTCTCAAAAAGTCTTGAGAAGAGAAATTGACCCAGCTAGAAACAACTTCTGGAGAGGATGCCAAAAATGTTGGCAGATGTGGGAGATTTCTTCCTACCCAGCATTTTTTTCTGCATCTTAGACAATCGTCCAACACAGAGAATCTAGTGGAAATTATGCAGCAACTTGGCAGTCCTCATTGTGAGATCTAGGTTCCACGGGATCCCAAATTAATCAATTTTCTAGCTCTGAATACCCTGGGAGCCAGCTTCTCTTTGTCACAACCACAGCCCCTCACTTGATACAGCTTACTGGAAAGAGCTCCTCAGCAGACACAGCTGTTGTGAACCATTCTCAGCATGGAGGTAAGGGGATTGTTTCAATGGGTCTTTTTTATTCCATCAGATCAAAACTAATGTTTACAGATGACACATCCTGGGAATGAATACAAAGAGAACAATAATGATTCCTTCATATGGCTTGTCTGGATAACAGAGTATTTCTGTTGGGGAAGCAAGCCAAAATCCAAGTTATGATAGGACTTCTCACACACTTGCATTAAGTCAGCTCCCTTCATCTCCTCTTTTAGAAAAGTCACCTGTGAAGTTGGAATTATTGTCGACAGAATATCTCCTGAAAATGGGAGTCTGCGCAATTCATTGTGTTATTTTTCACTAGAGGAAAGAGTGTTTGTGGGGAACATCCTTCTGCCTTGTTGGGATCACTTAATTGCTGGGACTGAGGACCCATCCTATGTGTAACTTTTGAGTGAGGCCATGCATTAAAACCCCCTGTGAATTCTCAAAATTCCCTCCACTGAACGTCTCAAATGAGCAAATTTCTGCATGCTGGAAAGACTACTTTGACAGAATGAAGCACTTTATGTTAGTTGCACCCAGTCATGGAAACCTGTTGCCAACTTGAAACGGAGAAAATGTGCAAGTCTTTGGTCTTCTGGCAGTTTTTAAAGTGAGGCTTTTCTCTCTGGTGTATGAGCCTGTCTTCGTGTTCTGTAAGATTTCACTGAAACCTGACATTATTTCTCATCTTCAGCCATCTTCGATTGCATCCTTGCTGGCATAAAGTAATGGCTAGACAAAGATTCTTGTGAGACTGTGTCCTAGGCAGGATGCTGTGTGTTCCACAGGTTTTAGAATCTTTCTCTCCTGAGAAACAATTTGGGATTGGGTGTGAGATATGAACCAAGATTTTGGTAGAGCACAGCACGCTGGCAACAACTTTCCATGCGTACTTGGAAAGGCCTTTTCACAATTTCGGCCTCTGTATCCCAGCTTCTCCTGCTTTTGAAATGTCCACAGAAGGCATCCAAGGGAAGAAGCACACAATTCTGCTAGCAATCCTTTTACAACTCAGGCCCACTTCAAACAAATGCTTGACATCTGTTTCATTTTGGGTACAGAAGGGCCGTGGGATACTCTCTCTTGGGAATTGATGACAAAAGGTGGGAGTTTCATGTTTGGCCTTGGCTATCCCTCCATATTTTGAAGGTACATCTGGCAAAGTGACATTAAGACACCTCATCTCAGTTGATTCAAGAGAAGATCTTTTGAAATCTATGAGGAATGCTTACATTTTTGTGCAGAGAAAAATTTCTCAGTGTTAGTTCAGGTGAAATTCACTTTCTGAAACTTCCCCATATGGAGGAATAAAACGTGGGCCAGTTTTCCTTACACTGCCTTTTTGGGGACACATTGATTTTCAAGGACGAATTTGAGCCAATTTTCACATTTGGAGTCATACGTTTATCATCCAATGTAGAAATTTATTTCAGCTGTTATGGAGAGTTTTGTAGGAGGAATAGCATGAAAGAAGACAGCTTGGAGAGAAATCTCTCCTAAATGAGTGCTTGGGTTCAATATATCCTATAACACTTCTCAATATTTGTTAAGGCATTTTTGAAGGAAATGCACACCATCAACTTGGGTGCAATTCAGAGAAATTTGGCAGTTGAGAATGGCTGTCTGACAGTGTACCACAAGTTCTTGTCTCGTATTCCACATAGAATCACAGTTTTTCTCTTATGTTGAACTTACTTTATGAAAGAGGGAGGGAATACTGAAAGACATTTGTTAGAGAGTCTCTATAACCTATGGCTAGATGCAAGGGACCTTCCAAAATGTTCACTGCTCGATATTAAATTGGTAAGGTTGATTTCTGTCTTGTGCATTTTTGGAAAAATGGGTTTCCATGAATGGGAAAGAAACCTATGTCTCAGTTCTGAAACTAATTCTCTCAACAAGAACTTGAGATGTCAAATTGAACCCAGCTTGAAACCATTTCAAGAGAGCATGCCAACAATGGTGGCAGAAGTGAGAGAAGATCTCTTCCAACCCAGATTATTGTTCTGAATCTTAGACAATTGTCCCAACCTGGGAATCATTTTGAAATTATGCAGCAACTTCACTCGCCACATCATGAGCTCTAGTTTCTACAGGTTCTCATATTAGTCTACATTCCTGCCCTGAAAGAGATTGTCACCAGCTCCTCTTTGAAACAGCCAAAACCCCTCACTTCACACTGCTTACTGGAAGCATTCAACTGAAGTGAAAAACAAGATTCTTTGTATAGGTCTTCTAATATTTGCTCAGGTTAACCGAAACATTGACACTTGGCTCATATTTGTAATACAATGAGTGCAGACAATTTCCCTCATCTGTGCTGTCTTGATATTGGATTGTTTGTGTTGTTGGGAAGCAAACATAACTATGAGCTCTGATAGGCCTACTGACACTCTCAAAGCAAGTTAGCTCACTTCATCTCTGATTTGTTTGCCTGTAGGCAATTGCCAGCCAAGTTGGAAACATTGTTGAAAGAGTGTCTCTTGATGAAGAGGTGTTGTGCAATACATCTTATTTGTATTTGTTACTAGGGGAAAAATTTTGTGTGGGAAATTTCCTTCTGCCTTGTTGGTATCAGAAAGTTTGAAGGACAGAGAAACAATCCTATGTGTTACTTGTGATTCTGTCCATGCTTTAAAACCACAAGTGAAAACTCAATCCTCACCTCACAGAACGTGTTGATTGAGCAAACTTCCACTTGCTGAGAGGACTACATGGACAGGAGAAAGCACTTCATGTTAGATGCACCCACTCTTACAATTGTCACTAATTCACAAGGAGGGAATTTCCCAGAACCCTTCTTTCCCCACATTACGCACAAACACATGAGGAAGTTTTCAGCCTTCTGCCACTTCTTGATTATGTAGCTTCCCTCTTTGACACACAAACCTATAACAAAGTTCTGTTAGATTTCACTGCAAGCTGTCTTTCATTCCTCAACTTCAGCCATCTTTGAATGCATTCTCTTAAACATCAATTAACTGTGAGATCAAGAATTGTGTGAAAACATCTCCTAGATTGGATGTTCTGTTCACCTCAGTATTTAAAATCTTGTGAACCTCGTATACACTTGAGGAGGGGTTAAGATGTCTTCTCCCAGACTTGCAGGCACAAATATTTGCTTCAGGAAAACAACAGTCAATCTGTACACTGAGAGGATTCTGCTCATGTTTGTCCTTAGTACATTGGCTTCTCCTTAATGTTCATGGTCCACAGAGAGAATCCAAGGGAAAGTGCAAAGTATGCTCTTTTGAAAGTCATATTCATTTCATATCAGCTGAACACAAATATATCACATATGTTCCTCTTGTGGAAACGAAGTGACTTGGGAAATTCCCTTCTGGGAATTGATGATAAATCCAGTGATATCCATGTTTGTCCAGAGGTTCCCTTCATGCTATTAATGTATATCTGGTAAGGTGACATTAAGCACTGCATTTCAGCACAGCAAGTAGCATACTTTGGGGAACTAAGAGGAATGCTTTAATATTCGTGCACAGAAGCCTTCATCAGCATAACTTTAGGTGAAATTCACCTTCAGAAACATACCTATTTGGAGGAATATGATTTGGGCCAATTTTTACTGCAGTGAATTTTTGGGGACACATTGATTTCCAGGGAAGAATTTCAGCCATCTGCACATTGCCATAGGGCTAGGCTCTTCATCGAGTTCAGAAAAATTACTTCAGCTCTCAAGAATATTTCTGTATAAAGAATAGCACAAAAGGTGACAGCTTTGAGTCTACACTCCCCTGAACAAATAACGCTTTGGTTCAATATTTCTTGCAACACTTCTCAATTTTGGAGGAGCAACATTTGATGAAATATCGCCCCATCCCTTTGTTGCAAGACACAGTACTTAGGCATATGGGAAACGGGTCTATTTCAGTGTTTCACAAAATCTTGGCCCTTACCACACATGGAAACATGGTTTTATCAGATGTTCAACTGCCTTTAGAAAAGAGAGAAATACTGTGGCAAGCCGTTTGCAGGAAAGTCTCTGTGACTTACATCTAGATGCACAGAATCTACCAACATGTTCCCTTATGGAAATGAAATAGTTAAGGATGATTTCTGCCTTGTGTCTTCATGGGGAAATCTGTTTCTGTGACTTATAGAAAAACTTACTGAAAGAAGCCTATATACTTTGTCTGAAAAAATGTCTCTCAACTTTGCCTTGAGATGTCCAATCGAACCCAGCTTGAAAAAGTTCCTGGAGAGCATGACATGAGAGGTAATAGAAGTGTGAGGAGATCTCTGCCTGCCCATCTACCTGTGCCAAATCTTAGAGAATCATTCCACCCTGGGAACCAAATGGAAAAATTGAAGCAACTACGCAGGCCTCAAGGGAATGGTGAATTTCAACAGTTTCCCAAATTAGCCTGTTTTCCTGTCCTGAACAGCCTTGGCTCCAACTCATCATTGAAACAAAAAGAGCCCCTCAGCAGACATACCTGTTGTGAACCATTCTATGCAAGGTGCAAAGAGGATTATTTCAATTGGTCTTCTAATTTCCATCAGATCAACCCTAACGATTATAGATGACACATCCTGGGAAAGAATACAATCAGAATGAAAATGTTTCCTTCATCTGCTTGTAGGGATAAGGGAATATTTCTGTTGAGGAAGCAAACCAAAATCCATATTCTGATAGGCCTTATCACACACTTGCTTTAAGTCAGCTCACTTCATCTCCACTTTTATTAAAGTCACCTGTGAATTTGCAATCATTGTTTACAGAATGTCTCTTGAAAATGAAGGACTGTGCAATGCATTGTGTTATTATTTGTCACAAGAGGAAAGAGTGTGTGTGGGAAACATCCATCTGCTTTGTTGGGATCATGTAAGTGGTGGGACTGAGGACCCATCCTATGTGAAACTTGTGAGTGAGGGCATACAATAAAACCCCCTGTGAATTCAACAAGTTCCCCCCACTGAACATCTCGATCAAGCAAATTTCCACACGCTGGAAGGATTACTTCCAGTGAGTGAAGCACATTTTGTTAGTTGCACCCATTCATGTAAACCACTTCCCATCTTGGAATTGAGCACATGTGCATGTTTTTGGTCTTCTGACAGTTTTCAAAAGTGAGGCTTTTGTCTTTGGCTTATGAGTCTGTCTTCATTTTCTGTAAGATTTCACTGCAACCTGATTTTATTACCCATCATCTGCCATCTTCGAAAGCATTCTAGCTGGCATGAAATTATGGCTTGATAAATATTCTTGTGAGACAATCTCCTAGATAGTACACCCTGTGTTCCACAGTATTTAGAATCCTTCACTCTTGAGAAATGATTTGGGTTCGTGCAGGTGGACGTGATTCTTGATTTTGGTAGAGCACAGCATGCTGGCATGTATTGTCCATGCGTAGTTGGAAATACATTTTCACATGTTTGACCTCTGCATCCCAGCTTCTCCAGATTTTTCAATGTCCACAGAAGGCATCTGGGGGAAGAAGTACAGAATGCTGCTATCAATCCTCTTGCAATTCAGATCCATTTCAAACAAATGCTTGCCCTGTGTTTCATTTTGGGTACAGAAGGGCTGTGGGATACTCTATCTTGGGAATTGAAGGCAAAAGCTTGGATTTTCGTATTTGGCCTGAGCTATCTCGCCATATTTTGAAGGTACATCTGGCAAAGTGACATTAAGACACCTAATCTGAGCTGAGTCAAGAGCATCACATTCAAAATCTATAAGGAATGCTTACATTTTTGTGCAGAAGAACATTCTTCAGCATTGGTTCTTGTGAAATTTACTTTCTGAAACTTCCCCATTTGGAGGAACACAACATGGGCCAGTTTTCATTACACTGGTTTGTTGGGGTCACATTGATTTTCAAGGACGGATGTGAGCTCATTTGCACATTGGAGGCATACATTCATCACCCAATGTAGATATTTACTTCAGCTCTTATGAAGATTTCTGTTAGAAGAATACCAAGAAAGAAGACAGCTTGGAGAGTAATATCTCCTAAATGAGTGCTTGGGTACAATATATCCTGTAAATCTTCTCTATTTTGTGTAAGACATCTTTGAAGAAAAGGCACACCATCAACTTTGTTCTAAGTCAGAGACATTTGGCAGTTGAAAACGGCTGTCCTTCAGTGTACCACAAGGTCTTGTCTTGTATTCCACATGGAATCTCAGTTTTTCTCTTAAGTTGACCTAACTTTATGGAAGAGGGTGGGAATGCAGAAAGACATTTGTAGGAGAATCTCTATGAAATTCTGTTACATCCCATGGACCTTCCAAAATTTTCGCTGTTCAAAGTTAAACGGGTATGGATGAGTTCTAACCTGTGCCATTTTTGGAAAAATGGGTTTATGATAACGGGGAAGAAACCTATGTCTTGGTTCTGAAACTGATTCTCTCAACAAGATCTTGAAATGGCAAATTGAACCAAGCTTGAAACTGTTCCTTGAGAGGATGCCAACAACTGTGGCTGAAGTGGGAGAAATTCTCTTTCTCCCCAGCTTATTGTTCTAAATATTAGGCAATTGTCCCACCCTGAGAATCAATTGGAAACTATGCAGCAACTTTGTGGGCCACATCGTGAGCTCTAGGTTCCACACGATTCCAAATTAATCAATGTTCCTGACCTGAATGACCTGGACACCAGCTCCTCTTTGCAACAGACACAGCCCCTCACGTGACACTGCTTACTGGAAGCTTCCAAATGAAGTGCAAAGAAGATTATTTGAATGGGTCTTCTAATTTCACTCAGATGAAGCCAAACATTGACACTTGACTCATACTGGGAATACAATGATTGCGGACAATGTCCCTCATCTGTGCTGTCGTGATATTGGAGTGTTTGTGTTGTTGGGACGCAAACATAACTATGAGATCTGATTGGCCTAATCACACTCTCCAGCAAGTTAGCTTACTTATTCTCTGATTTGGTTGCCTCTAGGCAATTGAACGCCAAGATCAAAAAATTGCTGAAATAGTGTCTCTTGGTGAAGAGCTGTTATGCAATGCATCTTATTTGTTTTTGTTAATAGTGCAAAGATTTTGTGTGGGAAAATTCCTTCTGCCTTGTTGGGATCACCAAGATTGAAGGACTGAGAAACAATCCTATGTGTTACTTGTGATTGTGCCTGTGTTTTAAAACCACAAGTGAAAACTCAATCCTCACCTCACAGAACATGTCGATTGAGCGAACTTCCACTTGCTGAGAGGACTACTTGGAGAGGAGAAAGCACTTCATGTTAGATGCACCAACTGTTACATTTGTCACTAATTCACAAGGGGGGAATTTTCCACAGCATTTCTTTCCCCACCTTAGGCTCAAACACATGAGGAAGTTTTCAGTCTTCTGCCACTTTTCAAATATTTAGCTTCTCTGGCCCATGAGCTTATTACCAGGTTCTATAGGATTTCACTACAAACTGCCTTTCCTTCATGAACTTCAGCCATCTTCAAATGCATTCTCTTAAACATCATCTAACTGCAAGATCAAGAATCGTGTGAAAACGTCTCCTAGATAGGATGTTCTGTATGCCTCAGATTTTAAAATCTTGTAAACCATGTTTACACTTGAGGAGGGGTTAAGTTGTGTTATCCCAGAATTGTAGGCACAAAATTTTGCTTCAGGGAAACAACAGTCCATCCATACAATAAGAGGATTCTGCTCATGTTTGCCCTTAGTACATCAGCTTCTCCTTGATGTTCATGGTCCACAGAGAGAATCCAAGGGAAGGTGCAAAGAATGCTTTTTTGAAAGTCATCTTCAGTTCATATCATCTGCACACAAATATATCACATATGGTCTTCTTGTGGAAATGAAGTGAATTGGGAATTTCCCTTCTGGGAATACATGATAAATCCAGTGATATCCATCTTTGTCCTGAGGTTCCCTTCATGCTATGAATGTATATCTGGGAAGGTGACATTATGCACCACATTTCAGCACAGCAAGTAACATCTCCTTTGTGAACTAAGAGGAATGCTGGAATATTGGTTCACAGAAACTCTCATCAGCATAACTGTAGGTGAAATTCACCTTCAGAAACATTCCTATTTGGAGGAATATTATTTGGGCCAATATTCACTTCAGTTCCTTTTTGTGGACAGATTGATTTCCAGGGAAGGAATTCAGCCATCTGCAAATTGCCAAAGGCCTCATCTCTTCATCATGTTCAGACAATTTACTTCAGCTCTCAAGAATATTTTTGTACAAAGAATAGCACAAAAGGTGACAGGTTTGAATTTAAACTCCCCTGAATGATTTGAGTTTAGCTTCAATATATCTTGTAGCAATTCTCAATTTTGGAGAAGGAATGTTTGATGAAAATCGCCCCATCTCTTTGTTGCAAGACACAGTATTTAGGCATATTGGAAATGGGTCTATTTCAGTGTTTCATAAAATCTTGGCCCCTACTGCAAATGGAATCACGGTTTTCTCTGATTTTGGACTGTCTTTAAAGAAGTGAAAAATACTTCAGCAAGCCATTTGCAGGAAAGTCTCTGACTTTCAGCTTCATGCACAGAATTTTCCAACATGTTCCCTTATAGAAATGAAATGGGTAAGGATGATTTCTGCCTTGTGCCTTCATGGGGAAAAGCTGTTTCTTTGACTTATAGAAAGAAAGACTTATAGAAAGAATCCTATATCCCGGGTCTGAAAAATGTTCTTTCAAATGTGCCTCGAGATGTCCAATTGAACCCAGCTTGAAAATGGTCCTGGAGAGCATTCCATGAGAGGTGATAGAAGTGGGAGAATATCTCTAGCTACCCAGCTACTTGTGACAAATCTTAGAGAATCATTCCACTCTAGGAACCAAGTGGAAAAATTGAAGAAACAATGCAGGCCTCAAGGGAGCAGTGAATTTCAACAGTTTCCCAAATTAGCCTCTTTTCCTGTCCTGAATGGCCTTGGCTCCAACTCATCATTGAAAGAAAAAGAGCCTCTCAGCATTCATAGCTGTTGGGAACCGTTGTATGCAAGGTGGAAAGAAGATTATTTCAATGTGTCTTCTAGTTTCCATCAGATCAACCCTAACGATTATAGATGATGCATCCTGGGAATGAATACAATGAGAGCAAAAATGTTTCTTTCATGAGCTTGTCAGGATAAGAGAATATTTATGTTGGAGAAGCAAGCCAAAATCCAAGTTCTAATGGACCTTCTCACGCACTCACATAAAGTCCACACCTTTCATGTAGTCTTTTATTAAAGTCACCTGAAAATTTGCAATCATTGTCAACAGAATGTCTCTTGAAAATGAAGGGCTATGCAATGCATTGTGTTATTTTTTGTCACAAGAGGAAAGAGTGTGTATGGGAAACATCCATGTGTTTTGTTGGGATCATGTAAGTGGTGGGACTGAGGACCCATCCTATGTGTACCTTGTGAGTGAGCTCATGCATTAAAGCCCCCTGTGAATTCACCAAGTTATCCCTACTATACGTTTCAATTGAGCAAGTTTCCACATGCTGGAGGGACTACTTCCAGTGAATGAAGCACATTCTATTAGTTGCACCCAGTCATGGAAACCTGTTCCCATCTTGTATTTGAGCACATGTGGAAGTTTTTGGCCCTCTGGCAGTTTTCAAAAGTGAGGCTTTTGTCTTTGGCATATGAGCCTGTCTTCATTTTCTGTAATATTTCACTGCCACCTGATTTTATTCATAAAATTATGCCATTTTTGAAAGGATTCTATCTGGCATGAAGTTATGGCTAGATAAATATTCTTGTGAAATTATCTCCTATATAGGACACCCTGTGTTCTGCAGATTTTAGAATCTTTCACTCTTGAGAAACAATTTCGTATTGGGCTGGTTGATGTGATCCAAGATTTTGGTAGAATATAGCATGCTGACAAGATATGTCCGTGTGTATTTGGAAAGGCCTTTTCACAATTTTGGCCTTTGTATTCCAGCTTCTCCAGATATTGCAATGTCAACAGAAGGCATCCAAGGGAAAAAGCACAGAATGCTGCTAGCAATCCTCTTGCATTCAGCTGCACTACAAACAAATGCTTGCCCTGTGTTTCATTTCAGGTACAGAAGGGCCGTAGAATACATTCTCTTGGGAATTGATGGCAAAGCTGGGATTTTCATATTTGAACTGAGACTTCCCTCCAAATTGTAAAGGTGCATCTGGCAAAGTGACATTAAGACACCTCATCTCAGCTGAGTCAAGAGCATCTCACTCGAAATCTATGAGGAATGCTGACATTTTTCTGCAGAGAAAAATTCTTCAGTGTTAGTTCAGGTGAAATTCACTTTCTGAAACTTCCCCATTTAGAGAAATACAACATGGTCCAGACTTCATTACACTGCCATGTTGGGGACACATTGATTTTCAAGGATGGCAGTGAGCCCATTTGCACATTCAGAAGCATACCTTCTTCATTCAATGCAGATATTTACTTCAGCTCTTATGAAGGTTTCTGTAGGAAGAACAGCAAGAAAGAAGACAGCTTGGAGGGTAATCTCTCCTAAATGAGGGCTTGCGTTCAATATATCCTGTAAAACTTCTCAATTTTGGGTAAGGCATTTTTTAAGGAATGGCACACCATCAAATTGGTTGCAAGTCAGAAAAATTTGGCAGTTGAGAATGGCTGTCTGTCAATGTACCACAAGGACTAGTCTCATATTCACATGGAATCACAGTTTTTCTCTTATGTTGAACTAACTTTATGAAAGAGGGAGGGAATGCGGAAATACATTTGTTTTAGTGTCTCTATGACCTTCGGCTACATGCAAGGGACCTTCCAATATGATCACTGCTTGAAATTAAATGGGTAAGGATGATTTCTGTCTTTTGCATTTTTGGAAAAATAGGTTTCTGCAAATGGGAAAGAAACCTACGTCTCAGTTCTGAAACATTTTATCTCAACAAGATCTTGAGATGTCAAATTGAACCAAGATTGAAACTGTTTCTGGAGCGCATGCCAACAACGGTAGCAGAAGTGGGAGAAGCTCTCTTCCTACCCAGCTTATTGTTCCAAATCTTAAGCAATTGTCCTACCGTGAGAATCAATTGGAAACTATGCAGCAACTTTGTGGGCTTCTTTATGGGCTCTAGGTTCCAGGGGATCCCAAATTATTGTATGTATCTGCATTGAACAACAAAGGTGCCAGCTCCTCTTTGCAACAGCCACAGCCCTTCCCATGACACTGCTTACTGGAAGCATCCAAATGAAGTGCAAAAAGATTCTTTGAATGGGTCTTCTAATTTTGCTCAGATGATCCCAAACATTGACCCTGACTCATACTGGGAATACAATGAGTGTGGAAAATGTCCCTCAAATGTGCTGTCGTGAAGTTGAAGTGTTTGTTTTGTTCAGAAGCAAGCATATGTATGAGCTCTGATAGGCCTTCTCACATTCTCGCAGCAAGGTAGCTCACTTAATCTCTGCTGTGGTTGCCTGTAGGCAATTGCCCGCCAAGTTGGAAACATTATCGAAAGAGTGTCTCTTGATGAAGAGGTGTTGTGCAATGCATCTTGTTAGTTTTTGTCACTAGGGGGAGGATTTTGTGTGGGAAAATTCCTTCTGCTTTTTTGGGATCACGAAGATTGAGGGATTGAGAAACAATCCTATGTGTTATTTGTGATTGATCTGTGCTTTAAAACCACAAGTGAAATCTCAGTCCTCACCTCACAGAATGTGTCAATAGAGCAAACTTCCACTTGCTGAGAGGACTACTTGTACAGGAGAAAGCACTTCATGTTAGATGCACTGACTCTTACATTTGCCATTAATTCACAAGGAGGGAGTTTCCTACAGCCCTTCTTTTCCCACCTTAGGCTCAAACACATGAGGAAGTTTTCAGTCTTCTGCCACTTTTCAAATATGTAGCTTCTCTGGTCCACGAGACAACCATCAAGTTCTTAATATTTCCCTGCAATCTACCTTTCCTTCCTCAGCTTCAGCCGTCTTTGAATGCATTGTCTTAAATGTCAGTTGACTGAGAGATCAAGATACATGTGAAAACATCTCTTAGATAGGATGTTCCGTTTGTCTCAGATTTTCAAATCTTTTAAACCTGGAATACAGTTGAAGAGTGGTTAAGTTGACTTATCACAGACTTTGGAAGCACAGAGTTTTGCTTAAGTTGAAGAACAGTCCATCCGTACACTGAGAGGCTTCTGCTTATCTTTGTCCTTAGTACATCACCTTCTCCTTGATGTTCACTATCCACAGAGAGAAACCAAGAGAAGGTGCATAGAATGTTCTTTAGAAAGTCATCTTCATTTCATATCAGCTGCACACAATAAATCACATATGGTCCTCTTGTGGAACCAAAGTGACTTGGGAAATTCCCTTCTGGGAATTGATGATAAATCCAGAGATATTCATGTTTGTCCTGAAGTTCAGTTCATGCTATGAAGGTACATCTGGCAAAGTGACATTAAGGACCGCATTTCAGCTCAGCCAACAGCAGCTGTTTGGGAAGCTTCTGGGAATGCTGAAATATTGGTGCTCAGAAACCCTCTTCAGTGTTACTTTAGGTGATATTCACCTTCAGAAACGTTCCTATTTGGAGGAATACAATTTGGGACAAATTTCACTGCAATTCCTTTTTGAGGACTCATTGATTTTCAGGAATGGAAGTCAGGCCATCTGCACATTCTCATAGGGTTTATTCCACATCGAGTTTAGATAATTTACTATAGTACTCAAAAATTTTTTGTAGGGAGAATACCACAAATGATGACAGCTCTGAGTGTGCACTCTAATGAACAAATCGGCTTTCAGTTCAATATATCCTGCAACAATTCACAGTTTTGGAGAAGGCACGTTTGATGAAAAATCACCCCATCTCATTTCTTGCAAGACAAAGTATTTAGGCATGTTGTAAACGAGTCTAAATCAGTGTTTCACAAAATTTTGGCCCCTACATCACATGGAATCACGGTTTTCTCAGATGATGAACTGTCTTTACAAAAGTGAGAAATACTGTGGCAAGCCATTTGCAGGAATGTTTCTGTGACCTTTGTCTACATGCACAGAATCTTGCAACATGTCCCCTTATGGAAATCAAATGGGTATGGATGATTTCTGCCTTGTGCCTTCATGGGGAAAAACACATTCTGTGATGTATAGAAAGAAAGAATTTTAGAAAGTAGCCTATATCCCTGGGCTGTAACAATTTTTCTCAACTTTGCCATGAGATGACTAATTGAACCTGTTTGAAAATGTTCCTTGGGAGCATTTCATGAGGTGATAGAATTGGGAGAAGGTCTCTACCTACCCAGCACCTTCAGCCAAATCTTAGATTTATTACACTATAGGAACCAAATGGAAAAATTGGAGCAACTACTCAGGCCTCAGGGGAGTGGTGAGTTTCCACGGTTTCCCAAATTCTCCTGTTTTCCTGTCCTAAATGGCCTTGACACCAACTCATCATTGAAACACAAAGAGCCCCTCAGCAGACAGAGCTGTTGTGAACCATTCTAAGCAAGGTGGAAAGAGGTTTGTTTCAACAGGTCTTTTAATTTCTGTCAGATCAATGCTAACGATTACAGATGATGAATCATGGGAATGAATACAATAAGAATGGTAATGTTTACTTCATCTGCCTTGTAGGGAAAAGAGAATATTTCTGTGGGGAAGCAAGCCAAAATCCACGTTCTGATAGGCCTCCTCACACACTCACAATAAGTCCGCTCCCTTCATCTCCTTTTTTGTGAAAGTCACCTGTGAAGTTGGAATCATTATCAACAGAAATCTGAAAATGAGGGTCTGTGCAATGCATTGTGTTATTATTTGTCACAAGAGGAAAGAGTTTGTGTGGGAAAATTCCTTTTGTCTCGTTGGGATCATGTAAGTGGTGGGACTGAGGAACCATCCAATGTGTAACTTTTGAGTGAGGCCATGCATTAAAACCCCTCTGAATTTTCAAAGTTCCCCCCACTGAACGTCTCGATAGAGCAAATTTCTTCAAGCTTGTAGGAATACTTCCACAGAATGAAGCACTTTCTCTTAGTTGAACCCAGTCATAGTAACCTGTTCCCATCTTGGAATTGAGCACATGTGCAAGTTTTTGGTCTTCTGAAAGTTTTCAAAAGTAAGGCTTTTGTCTTTGGCATACAAGCCTATCCTCATTTTTGGTAAGATTACACCACAAACAGTCTTTATTCTTCAACTTCAGCCATTTTTGCATGCATTATAGCTGGCATGAAATTATAGCTAGATAAATATTCTTGTGAGACTATCTCCTAGACAGAATGCCCTGTTTTCCACAGGTTTTGGAATCTTTCACTCTCAAGAAACCATTTGGGTTAGGGTGGGTTGACGTGTTCCAAGATTTTGGTAGAGCACAGCATGCGAGGTTGTCTGTGCGAGGTTGGAAAGGCCTTTTCAGAAATTAGGCCTCTGTATTCCAGCTTCTCCAGATTTTTCAATATCCACAGAAGGCATCTGAGGGAAGAAGCAAAGAATTTTGCTAGCAAGCCTCTTTAAATTCAGATGCACTTCAAACAAATGCTTGCCCTTTGTTTCATTTTGGGTACAGAAGGGCAGTGGGATACTCTCTCTTCAGAATTGATGGTAAAAGCTGGGATTTCCGTGTTTGGCCTGAGCTATCCCACCATATTTTGAAGGTACATCTGGCAAAGTGACATTAAGACACCTCTTATGAGCTGAGTCAAGAGCAGGTCATTCGAAATCTATGAGGAATGCTGACATTATTGTGCAGAGACACATTCTTCAGCGTTAATTCAGGTGAAATTCACTTTCTAAAACTTCCCCATTTGGAGGAATACAACGTGGGCCAGTTTTCAATACACTGCTTTGTTGGGGACACATTGATTTTCAAGGTGGATGAGTGTCCATTTGCACATTTGGAGGCATACATTCATCATCCAACATAGATATTTACTTCAGCTCATATGAAGATTTCAGTTGGAAGAATAGCAAGAAAGAAGACAGCTTGGAGGGTAATCTGTCCTAAATGAGTGCTTGCATTCCATATATCCTATAAAACTTCTCAATTTTGGGTAAGGCATTTTTGAAGGAAATGCACAACATCAACTTGGTTGCAATTCAGAGAAATTTGGCAGTTGAGAATGGTTGTCTGTCAGTGTACCACAAGGTCTTGTCTCGTATTCCACATGGAATCACAGTTTTTCTCTTATGTTGAACTAACTTTATGAAAGAGGGTGGGAATGCAGAAAGACATTTATAGGAGTATCTCTATGACCTTCTGTTACATGCCATGGACTTTCCAAAATATTCGCTGCTCAAAGTTAAATGGGTAAAAATGATTTCTCCCTTATGCCATTTTTGGAAAAATGGTTTTCCGCAAATGGGAAAGAAACCTATGTCTTGGTTCTGAAACTGATTCTCTCAACAAGATTTTGAGATATCAAATTGAACCCAGCTTGAAACCACTTCTTGAGAGCATGTCAACAACAGTGGCAGAAATGGGAGAAGATCTCTTCCTACCCAGCTTATTGTTTGGAATCTTAGGCAATCATCCCACCCTAAGAATCAATTGGAAATTATGCAGCAATTTTGCAAGCCTTATCGTGCACTGTATGTTCCACAGGATCCAAAATTAATCTATGTTCCTGCCCTAAATGACCTGGGTGCCAGCTCCTCTTTGCAAGAGCCAAAACCCCTCACATGACACTGCTTACTGGAACCATCAAATGAAGTGGAAAGGAGATTCTTTGAATGGGTCTTCTAATTTGGCTCAGATGAACCAAAACATTGACACTTGACTCATAGTGATAATACAATGAGTGCAGAAAATATCCCTCATCTCCACTGTTGTGATATTGGAGTGTTTGTGATTTTAGGAAGCAAACATAACTACTAGCTCTGATAGGCCTACTCACACTCTCACAGCAAGATAGCTCACTTCATCTCTGCTTCAGTTGCCTGTATGCAATTGCCTGCCAAATTGGAAATATAGCCGAAAGAGTGTCTCTTGATGAAGAGGTGTTACGCAATGCATCTTGTTTGTTTTTGTTACTAGGAAAAAGATTTTGTATGAGAAAATTCCTTCTATCTTGTTGGGGTCAACAAGATTGAATGACTGAGAATCAATCCTTTGTGTTACTTGTGATTGTGTCCATGCTTTAAAACCATAAGTGAAAACTCAATCCTCACCTCACAGAACATGTCAATTGAGCAAATTTGCACTTGCTGAGAGGACTACTTGGGCAGGATAAAGCACTTCATGTTAGATGAACCAACTCTTACATTTGCCGCAAATTCACAAGGAGGGAATTTCCCACAGTCCTTCTTTTCCCACCTTAGGCTCAAACACCTGAGGAAGTTTTCAGTCTTCTGCCACCCTTCAAATATGTTGCTTGTCTCTTTGACACATGAGCCTATAACCATGTTATGTAAGATTTCACTGCAAACTGCCTTTCCTTCCTCAACTTCAGCAGTCTTCAAAAGGATTCTCTTAAACATCAGTTTACTGCAAGATTAAGAATCGTGTGAAAACTTCTCTTAAATAGCATATTCTTTTCACCTCAGATTTTAAAATCTTGTAAACTTCGGATACACTTGAGGAGGGGTAAAGTTGACTTATCCCAGAGTTGGAGGCACAAAGTATTGCTTCAGGATCACAATGGTCCATCTGTACACTGAGAGGATTCTGCTCATGTCTGTCCTTAGTACATCAGCTTCTCCCTGATATTCACTGTCCACAGAGAGAATCCAAGGGAAGGTGCAAAGAATGCTCTTATGCAAGTCATCTTCAGTTCATATCAGCTACACACAAATATATCACATATATTTCTCTTGTGGAAATGAAGTGACTTGGGAAATTCCCTTCTGGGAATTGATATATCCAGGGATATCCATGTTTGTCCTGAAATTCCTTTTATGCTATGAACGTATATCTGGGAAGGTGACATTAAGCACTGCATTTCAGCACAGCAAGTAGCATTTCTTCATGGAACTAAGAAGAATGCTGGAATATTGGTGCAAAGAAACCCATGTCAGCATAACTTCAGGTGAATTCACCTTCAGAAACATTCCTAATTGGAAGAATATGATTTGGGCCAATTTTCACTGCAGTGCCTTTTTGGGGACACATTGAATTCCAGGGAAGTATTTCAGCCATCTGCACATTGTCATAGGCCTCAGCTGTTCGTCGAGTTCAGACAATTTACTTCAGCTCTCAAGAATATTTCTGTACAAAGGATAGCACAAATGGTGGCAGCTTTGAGTGTACACTCCCCTGAATGAATCAAGCTTTGGTTCAATATATCTTGCAACAATTCTCAATTTTGGAGAAGGAAAATTTGATGAAAAATCTCCCCATCTCTTTGTTGCAAGACACAGTATTTAGGCATACGGGAAATGGGTCTATTTCAGAGTTTCACAAAATTCTTGGCCCCTACCACACATGGAATCACGGTTTTCTCAGATGTTGGACTGTCTTTAGAAAGTGAGAAATACTGTGGCAAGCCATTTGCAGGAAAGTCTCTGTGACTTTAAGCTACTTGCACGGAATCTTCCAACATATTCCCTTATGGAAATGAAACGGGTAAGGATGATTTCTGCCTTGTGCCTTCATGGGGAAAAACTGTTTCTTTCACTTATACAAAGAAAGACTTATAGAAAGAAGCCTATATACCGGGCCTGAAAAAATTTCTCTCAACTGTGCCTCGAGATGTCCAATTGAACCCAGCTTGTAAATGTTCCTGGAGAACATGCCATGAGAGGTGATAGAAAGGGGAGAAGATCTCTACCTACCCAGTTCCTTGTGCCAAGTCTTAGAGAATCATTCCACTCTGGGAAACAAATTAAATAATTGAAGCAACTATGCAGGCCTCAAGGTAGTAGTGAATTTCAATGTTTTCCCAAATAGCCTGTTTCCCTGTCCTGAATGGCCTTTGCTCCAACTCATCATTGAAACCAAAAGAGCCCTTAAGCAGACATAGCTGTTGGGAACCATCTTATGCAAGGTGGAAAGAGGATTATTTCAGTGGGTCTTCTAATTTCCATCAGATTAACCTTAATGAATATAGATGACACATCCTGTGAATGAATACAATGAGAATGAAAATGATTCCTTCATCTGCTTGTCGGGATAAGAGAATATTTCTGTTGGGGAAGCTAGCCAAAATCCAAGTTCTTATAGGCCTTCTCACACACTCGCAAAATACCAGCTCCCTTCATCTCCTCAATTATTACATTCACCTGCGAATTTGGAATCATTTTCGACAGAATGTCTCTTGAGAATGAATGACTGTGCAATGCATTGTGTTATAATTTGTCACTAGAGGAAAGAGTGTGTGTGGGAAACATCCGTCTGCTTTGTTGGAATTGTGAAAGTGGTGGGATTGAGGACCCATCCTATGTGAAACTTGTGATTCAGCCCATGCATTAAAACACCCAGTAATTCTCGAAGTTCCCCCAAATGAACATTTCAATTGAGCAAATTTCTGCACACTGGAAGGACTACTTCCAGGGAATGAAGCACATTCTGTTATTTGCACCAAGTCATGGAAATCTGTTCCCATCTTGGAATTGAGCACATGTGCAAGTTTTCGGTCTTCTGACAGTTTTCAAAAGTGAGGCTTTTGTCTTTGGTGTTCAAGCCTGTCTTCATTTTCTGTAAGATTTCACTGTAACCTGACTTTATTCCTCAACTTCAGCCATCTTCCAAAGCATTCTAGCCAGCATGAAGTTATGGCTAGATAAATATTCTTGTGAGACTTTCTCCTAGATAGGATGCCCTGTGTTCCACAGATTTTAGAATCTTTCATTCTTGAGAACAATATTGGATCAAGCCGTTAGACTTGATCCAAGACTTTGGTAGTCACAGCAAGCTGGCAATAACTGTCCATGCATATTTGAAAGTCGTTTTCACAAGATCGACCTCTGTATCCCAGCTTCTCCAGATTTTGCAATGTCCACAGAAGGCATCCATGGGAAAAAGCACAGAATGCTGCTAGCAATCCTCTTGCAATTTAGGTCCGCTTCAAGCAAATGCTTGCCCTGTGTTACATTTTGGGTATAGAAGGGCCGTGGGATACCCTTTCTTGGGAATTGATGGCAAAGCTGGGATTTTCATGTTTGGCCTGAGCTATTCCGCCATATTTTGAAGGTACATCTGGCACAGTGAGACTAAGACACCTCATCTCAGCTGAGTCAAGAGCAGCTTATTTGAAATCTATGAGGAATGCTGATATTTTTCTGCCGAGAAAAATTGTTCAGCATAAGTTCAGGTGAAATTCACTTTCTGAAACTTCCCCATTTATAGGAATATAATGGGCCAGCCTTCATTACACTGCCATGTTGTGGACACATTTATTTTAAAGGGTGACAGTGAACTCATTTGCAAATTCGGAGGCATACATTCTTAATCCAATGTAGATATTTACTTCAGTTCTTATGAAGATTTTTGTAGGAAGAATAGCAGGAAAGAATTCAGCATAGAGGGTAATCTCTCATAAATGAGTGCTTGGGTTCAATATATCATATAAAACTTCTCAATTTGGGGTAAGGCTTTTTTAAGTATGGCACACCATCAAATTTGTTGCAAGTCAGAGAAATTTGGCAGTTGGTAACAGCTGTCAGTGTAACACCAGGACATTTGTCGTATGCCACTTGGAACACCAGTTTTTCTCTTATGTTGAACTACCTTTATAAAAGTGGGAGAGAATGCAGAAAGGCATTTGTAGGAGAATCTCTATGACATTCAGCTACATCTAAGGGACCATCCACAATTTTTGCTGCTTGAAATTAAATGGGTAAGGATGATTTGTGTCTTGTGCATTTTTGGAAAAATGGCTTTCCATGAATGGGAAAGAATCCTATGTCTCAGATCTGAAAGAGGTTCTTTCAACAAGTTCTTCAGATTTCAATTGAACCCAGCTTGAAATCATTTCTAGAGAGCATGCTGACAACAGTGGCAGAAGTTGGAGAAGGTCTCTTCCTAACCAGGTTATTGTTCTGAATCTTAGACAATTGTCTCACCCAGGGAATCAAGTGGAACTTATGCAGCAAATTCGTGGGTCACATTGTGAGCTCTATGTTCCATGGGATCCCAAATTAATCTATGTTTTTGCCCTGAACACCCTGGGTGCCAGCTCCTCTTTGCCAGAGCCACAGCTCCTCACTTGACACAGCTTACTGGGAACATCCAATAGAAGTGTAAAGAAGATTCTTTGAATGGGTCTTCTAATTTCACTCAGATGAACCAAAACATTGACACTTGACTCATACTGGCAATGCAGTGAGTGTGGACAATGTCCTTCATCTGTGCTGTCATGCTATTGGAGTGTTTGTGTTCCTGGGAAACAAGCGTAATTATGAGCTCTGATAGGCCTTCTCACACTATCACAGCAAGAAAGCTCACTTCATCTCTGCTTCTGTTTCATATAGGCAATGGCCCACAAAGTTGGAAACATTGCCAAAAGAGTGTCTCTTGTTGAACAGGTGCTGTGCAATGCATCTTGTCGGTTTTTACCACTAGGGGGAAGATTGTGTTTGAGGAAATACCTTCTGCCTTGTTGGGATCATCAAGATTGAGGGATTGAGAAACAATCCTATGTGTTACTTGTGATTGAGTCCTTGTTTTAAAACCACAATTGTAATCTCAATCCTCACCTCACTGAAGGTGTTGATTGAGCAAACTTCCACTTGCTGAAAGGACTACTTGGACAGGAGAAATCACTTTGTATTAGATGCACCAACTCTTACACTTGCCACTAATTCACAAGGAGGGAATTTCCCACACCCCTTCTTTTCCCACCTTAGGCTCAAACAAATGTGGAAATTTTCAGTCTTCTGCCACTTTTCATATATGTAGCTTCTCTCTTTGGCACACAACCCTATCACCGTGTTCTTTAATATTTCAGTGCAAACTGCCATTCCCTCCAAATCTTCAGCCATCTTTGAATGCCTTCTCATTAACATCATTTGACTGCAAGGTCAAGAATAGTGTGGAAACGTCTCCTATATTGGACGTTCTGTGCTCCTCAGGTTTTAAAATCTTGAAACTCAGGGATAGACTTAGGGAAAGGTTAAGTTGACTGTATCCCAAACTTTGGAAGCACAAAATTTTGCCTAAGGGGAAGAATGGTCCATCCATACACTTAGAGGCTCCTGTTCATGTTTGTCCTTAGTACATCAGCTTCTCCTTGATGTTCACTGTCCACCGAGAGAATCCAAGGAAATGTGCAAAGAATACTCTTTAGAAATTCATGTTCAGTCCATGTCAGCTGCACACAAATAATTCAAATATGGTTCTCTTGTGGAGCCGAATTTACATGGGAAATTCCCTGTGGGGATTTGATGATAAAACTAGGGATTTCCATGTTTGTCCTGAGGTTACTTCATGCTATGGAGTTACATCAGGGAAGGTGACATTAAGGACCACAGTTCATCTCAGGCAACAGCAGCTCTTTATGTAGGTATTGGGGATGCTGAAATATTGGTGCACAAAATCTCTCTTCAGCGTAACTCTATTTGATATTCATCTTCAGAAACTTTCCCATTTGGAGAAATACGATTTGGGCAAATTTTCAATGCTGTGCCTTTTTGTGGACACATTGATTTTCAGGGATGGAAGTTAGCCCATCTGCACATTCTCTTAGGCCTCTGCTCCTCATTGAGTTCAGATAATTTACTTCAGCTCTCAAGAACAACTCTGTATGAAGAATAGCACAAAAGATGACTGCTTTGAGTGTACACTCTCCAGAACGAATTGAGCTTCAGTTCAATATATCCTGCAACAATTCTCAATTTTGGAGAAGGCACGTTTGATGAAAAATCACCCCATTTCCTTTGTTGTAAGACACAGAATTAAGCCGTGTGGGAAACGGGTCTATATCAGTGTTTCACAAAATCTTGGCACCTACTGCACATTTAATCACGGTTTTCTCAGATGTTGAACTGTCTTTAAAAAGTGAGAAATACTGTGGCAAGCCATTTGCAGGAAAGCCTATGTGACCTTCGGCTGCTCTGACAGAATCTTTGATCATGTTCACTTATGGAAATGAAACAGGTAAGGGTGACTTCTCTCTTGTGCCTTCATGGGACAATCAGATTCTGTGAATTGGAAAGAAGCCTATATCCTGGGTCTGAAAAAATTTCTCTCAAATTTGCCTCGAGATGTCCAATTGAACCCAGCTTGAAAATGTTCCTGGAGAACATGCCATGAGAGGTGATAGAAAGGGGAGAAGATCTCTACCTACCCAGTTCCTTGTGCCAAATCTTAGAGAATAATTCCTCCCTTGGAATGAAGTGGAAAAATTGGAGCAACTATGCAGGCCTCAGTGGAGTGGTGAGTTTCCACGGGTTCCCCAAATTGTCCTGTTTTACTGACCTGAATGGCCTTGGCTCCAACTCTTCATTGAAACACAAAGAGCCCTTCAGCAGACACAGCTCTTGTGAAACTTTCTAAGCATGGTGGAAAGAGGATTGTTTCTATGGGACATCTAATGTCTGTCAGATCAACCCTAATGATTACAGATGACGCATCCTGGGAATGAATACAATGAGAATGATAATGTTTCCTTCATCTGCCTTGTCAAGATAATAGAATATTTCTGTTGGGGAAGCAAGCCAAAATCCTGGTTCTGATAGGCCTTCTCACACACTGGCATTAAGTCCTTTCCTTCATTTCCACTTTTAGAAATGTCACCTGCAAATTTGGAATCATTGTTGACAGAATATCTCCTGAAATTGAGGGTCTGTGAAATTCTTTGTGTTATTATTTGTCACAAGATGAAAGAGTGTGTGTGGGAAACATCCTTCTGCCTTGTTGGGATCATGTATGTGGTGGGACTGAGGAGCCGTCCTATGTTTAACTTGTGAGTGAGGTCATGCATTAAAACCCCCTGGGAATTCTCAAAGTTCCCCCCACTGAATGTCTCGATCGAGCAAATTTCTGCACTATGGAAGGACTTCTTTGACAGAATGAAGCACTTTTGGTTAGTTGCACACAGCCATGGAATCTTATTCCCATCTTGGAATTGAGCACATGTGCAAGTTTTCAGTCTTCTGATAGTTTTCAAAATTGATGCATTTGTCTTTGGTGTATGAGCCTCTCTTCATGTTCTGTAAGATTTCACTGCAATATGAATTCATTCCTCAAATTCAGCCTTCTGCAAAATTATTCTAGTCTGCATAAAGTTATGGCCAAGAATTCTTCTGAGACTATCTCCTATATAGGATGCCCTGTGTTCCACAGCTTTTAGAATCTTTCACTCTTGAGAAACCATTAGGGTTTAGGCAGGTTGACATGATTCAAGATTTTGGTAGAGCACAGCATGCTGGCAGGAACTGTCCGTGCGTATTTCAAAAGGCCTTTTCACAAGTTCGGCCTCTGTATCCTATCTTCTCTAGATTTTTCAATATCCACAGAAGGCATCTGAGGGAAGAAGCACAGAATTCTGTGAGGAATCCTCTTTCAATTCAGATCTGCTTCAAACAAATGCTTGCCCTTTGTTTCATTTCAGGTACAGAAGGGCCATGGGATACTCTCTTTTGGGAATTGATGGCAAAAGCTGGGATTTTCATGTTTTTCCTTAGCTATCCTGCCATATTTTGAAGGTACATTTGGCAAAATGACATTAGTACAACTCATCTGACCTGAGTCAAGAGCACCTCATTCAAAACCTATGAAGAATGCTGATATTTTTGTGCCGATAAACATTCCTCAGCATTAGTTCAGGTGAAATTCACTTTCTGAAACTTCACCATTTGGAGGAATACAACGTGGGCCAGTCTTCATTACAGTGCCTTGTTGGGGACACATTGAATTTCAAGGATGGATGTGAGCCCATTTGCACATTTGGAGGCATACGTTCATCATCCAATGTAGATATTTACTTCAGCTCTTATGAAAATTTCTGTTGGGAGAATAGTAAGAAAGAAGACAGCTTGGAGAGTAATCTCTCCTAAATGAGTGCTTGGGTTCAATATATCCTATAATACTTCTTAATTTTGGGTAAGGCAACTTTGAGGAAATGCACACCTTCAACTTGGTTGCAAGTCAGAGAAAATTGTCAGTTGAGAATGGTTATCTATAAGTGTACCACAAGGTCTTGTCTCATATTCCACATGGAATCTCAGTTTTTCTCTTATGTTGACCTAACTTTATGAAAGATGGTGGGAATGCAGAAAGACTTTGTAGGAGTATCTCTATGACATTCTGTTACATGACAAGGAAATTCCAAAATTTTCACTGCATGACTTTAAATGGGTAAGGATTTCTCCTTTGTGTCATTTTTAGAATAATGGTTTTCTGTTAATGTGAAAGAAACCTATGTCTCTGTTCTGAAACTTATTCTCTCAACAAGATCTTGAGATGTCAAATTGAACCCATCTTGAAACCATTCCTTGAGAACATGCCAACAATGGTGGCAGAAGTGGGAGAAGATCTCTTCCTACCCAGCTTATTGTTGCAAATCTTAGGCAATTGTCCCACCCTGAGAATCAATTGGAAATTATGCAACAACTTTGTGGAACTCATCGTGACCTCTAGGTTCCACGGGATCCCAAATTCATGTATGTATCTGCATTGAACACCCAAGGCGCCTGCTTCTCTTTGCAACAGCTACAGCACCTCCCTTGACACTGCTTAATGGAGGTTTCCAAAAAAGTGCAAAAATATTCTTTGAATGGGTCTTCTAATTTCACTCAGATGAAACCAAACATTGACACTTGACTCATAATGGGAATACAATGAATGCGGAAAATATTCCTCATCTGTGCTGTCATGATATTCAAGTGTTTGTGTTGTTGGGAAGCAAACATAACTACTAGCTCTGATAGGCTTACTCACACTCTCACATCAAGGTAGCTCACTTCATCTTTACTTTGGTTTCCTGTAGACAACTGCCCGCAAATTTGGAAATATTGTTTAAAAAGTGTCTTTTGTTGAAGAGGTGTTATGCAATGCATCTTGTTTCTTTCTGTTACTAGGGGAAAGATTTTCTGTGGGAAAATTCCTTCTGCCTTGTTGGGATCACAAAGATTGATGGACAGAGAAACAATTCTATGTGTTACTTGTGATTGTGTCTGTGCTTTAAAACCACAAATGAAAACACAAACCTCACCACATAGAACATGTCAACTGAGCAAATGTCCGCTTGCTGAGATGACTACTTGTAAAGAAGAAAGCACTTCATGTTAGATGCACCCACTCTTCCTTTTGCCACTAATACACAAGGAGGGAATTTCACACAGCCCTCATTTTCCCACCGTAGGCTCAAACACATGAGAAAGTTTTCATTTTTCTGCCACTTATCGAATATGTAGCATCTCTGTTTGGCACATGACCCTATCAACATGTTCTGTAAGATCTCATTGCAAACTGCCTTCCATTCCTCAACTTCAGCCGAATTCAAACGCATTCTGTTAAACATCATTTAACCATGAGGTAAAGAATCATGTGACAACGTCTCCTAGATAGGACATTCTGTTCTACTCAGATTTTAAAATCTTGTAAACCACGGATACAATTGAAGAGGGGTTAAGTTGACTTATCCAAGACTTGGAGGCACAAAAATTTGCTTCAGGAAAACAATGGTCCATCTGTACACTGAGAAGATTCTGCTCATGTTTGTCCTTAGAATATCAGGTTCTCTTTGATGTTCACTGTCCACAGAGAATCTAAGGGAATGTGCAAAGAATGCTGTTTTGAAAGTCATCTTCATTTCGTATTAGCTGAACACAGATATATCACATATATTCCTCTTGTAGAAATGAAGTGACTTGGGAAATTCCCTTCTGGGAATTGATAAAATCAGGGATATCCATGTTTGTCCTGAGGTTCCTTCATGCTATGAATCTGTATCTGGGAAGGTGACATTAAGCACCGCATTTCAGCACAGCAAGTAGCATGTCATTTGGGATCTAAGAGGAATGCTGGAATATTGGTGCACAGAAAACCACATCAGCATAACTTTAGGTGAAATTCACCTTCAGAAACATTCCTAATTGGAGGAATATGATTTGGGCCAATTTTCACTGCAGTGCCTTTTTGGGGACACATTGGTTTCTAGGGAAGAATTTCAGACATCTGCACATTTTCATAGGCCTCAGCTCTTCATTGAATTCAGACAACTTACTTCAGCTCTCAAGAATATTTCTGTATGAAGAATAGCACAAAATGTGAAAGGTTTGAATGTACATTCCACTGAATGAATCAAACTTTGTTTCAATATATCTTGAAACAATTCTCAATTTTGGAGAAGGAAAGTTTGATGAAAAATCTCCCAATCTCTTTGTTGCAAAACACAGTATTTAGGCATGTGGGAAACGGGTCTATTTCAGTTTTTCACAAAATCTTGGCCCCTACCACAATGGAATTATGGTTTTCTCAGATGTTGAACTGTATTTACAAAAGTGAGATATACTGCGGCAATCCATTTGCAGGAAAGTCTCTGTGACTTTCAGTTACATCCACAGAAGCTTCCAACATCTTCACTTATTAAAATGAAACTGGTAAGGATGAATTCTGCCTTGTGCCTTCCTGGGGAAAATCAGTTTCTGTGATTTGGAAAGATGCCTATATCCTGGGTCTCAAACAATTCCTCTCAACTTTGCCTTCAGAAGTCATATTGAACCCAGCTTGAAAATGTCCCTGGAGAGCATGACTTTAGAGGTGATATAAGTAGGAGAAGATCTCTACCTACCCAGCATCTTGTGCCAAATCTCAAAGAAACAATCAAATCTGGGAACCAAATGGAAATATTGGAGCAAATACACATGCCTCAGGAGAGCAGTGATTTTCCACGGTTTCCCAAATTGGTGTGTTTTCCTGTCCTGAATGGCCTTGGCCCAACTCATCATACAAACACAAACAGCCCACCAGAAGAACAAGCTAATATGAACCATTCTAAGCATGATGGAAAAAGTTTTGTTTCAATGGGTCTTCTAAATTCCGTCAGATCAACCCTAAAGTTTACAGATGATGCATCTTGTTTATGAATAAAATGAGAGCAAAAATGTTTCCTTCCTCTGTGTTGTCAGGATAAGAGAATATTTCTGTTGAGGAAGCAAACCAAAATCCAACTTCTAATAGGGCTTCTAACACACTCGCTTTAAGTCAGCTGCCTTCATCTCCTTTTTTGTGAAAGTCACCTGCGAAGATGGAATCATTGTCGACAGAATGTCTCTTCAAAATTAGGGTCTGTGCAATGCATTGTTTTATTATTTGTCACTAGAGGAAAGAGTGTGTGTGGGAAACATCCTTCTGCCTTGTTGGGATCATGTAAGTTGTCGGACCATGGACACATCCTATATTTAACTTGTGAGTGAGGCCATGCATTAAAACCCCCTGTGAACTCTTGAAGTTCCCCCATTTCAATTGAGCAAATTTCCGCATGCTGAAAGGAATACTTCAACAGAATAAAGCACTTTCTTTTAGTTGCACCCAATCATGGAAACCTGGTCCCATCTTGGAATTGAGCGCATGTATAAGTTTTCAGTCTTCTGCCAGTTTTCAAAAGTAAGGCATTTGTCTTTGGCATATGAGCCTGTCTTCATGTTCTGTAAGATTTCCTTATCTGTAAGATAACCTTACTTTATTCCTCAACTTCAGCCATGTTCGAAAGCATTCTAGCTGGCATGCAGTTATGGCTAGGCAAAGATTCTTGTGAGACTATCTCCTAGATAGAACTCCCTGTGATCCAAAAATTTTAAAATCTTTCACTTTTGAGAAACAATTTGGGTTGGGTGATTTGACGTGATCCAAGATGTTGGTAGAGAATAGCACGCTGGCAAGAACTGTCTGTGCGTACTTTGAAAGGCCTTTTCACAAGTTCGGCCTCTGTATCCCAGCTTCTACAGAGTTTGAAATGTGCACAGAATGCATCCAAGTGATGAAGAATGCAATGCTGTTAGCAATCTTCTTACAATTCTTGTCTGCTTCAAACAAGTATTTGCCTTATTTTTCATTTCAAGTACAGAAGGTCCGTGGGATACTGTCTCTTGGGAATTGATGGCAAAAGCTGGGATTTTCATGTTTGGTTTGAGCTATCCCTCCATATTTTGAAGGTACATCTGGCAAAGTGACATTAAGACACCTCATCTCAGCTGAGTCAAGAGAAGCTCATTTGTAATCTATGAGAAATTTTGTAATTTTGTGCAGAGAAAATTCATCAGCATTAATTCAGTTGAAATTCACTTTCTGTAACTTCTATATTTGGAGGACTACAACGTGGGACAGTTTTCATTACACTGCTTTGTTGGAGATACATTTATTTTCATGGACAGAAGTGAGCCCATTTGCACATTTGGAGCCATACGTACATCATTCAATGTAGATATGTACTTCAGCTCTTATGATAATTTCTATAAGAAGAATAGCAATAAATAAGACAGCTTGGGGGGTAATCTCTCCTAAATGAGGGCTTGGGTTCAATATTTCCTATAATACTTCTCAATTATGGATAAGGAATTTTTGAAGGTAATTCACACTTTCAACTTGGTTGCAAGTCAGAGAATTTTGGCAGTTGGGAACGGCTGTCTGTCACTGTATCACAAGGCCTTGTCTCGTATTCCACATTGAATCACAGTTTTTCTCTTATGTTGAACTAACTTTATGTAAAAGGGAGGGAATGCAGAAAGACGTTTGTAGGAGCGTCTCTACAGCCTTAGACTACATACAAGGGACCTTCCAAAATGTTCACTGCTAGAAATTAAATGGGTAATGTTGATTTCTGTCTTGTGTCTTTTTTGGAAAAATGGTTTTCCGTGAATGGGAAAGAAACCTATGTCTCGGTTCTGAAACAGTTTCTGTCAACAAAGTCTTAAGTTGTCAAATTGAAACCAGCTTGAATCTGTTTCTGGAGAGCATGACACCAACAGTGGCAGAAGTGGGAGAAGATCTATTCCTACCCAGATTTTTGTTCCAAATCTTGGACAATCATCCCACCATGGAAATCAAGTGGAAATTATTCAGCAAATTTGCAGGCCTAATCATGATCACTATGTTCCACAGTATCCCAAATAAATCTATGTTCCTGCTTTGTATGAACTGAGTGCCAGCCCCTATTTGAATAGCCATAGCCCCTCACTTGACACTGAGTTACAAAAATAACTGCAAAAAGAATCTTTGAATTTGTCTTCTAGTTTCTCTCAGATGAAACCAAACGTAGACACTTGACTCATACTGGCAATACAATTAGTGTGGAAATTGTCCCTCATCTGTGCTATTGTGATAATGCAGATTTTATGTCATTGGTGAGTAAGCATATCTATGTGCTCAGATAGGCCTTCTCACACTGTCACAACAAAGTAGCTCACTTCATCTCTGCTTAGTTTGCCTTTAGGCAATTGCCCGCTATGTTGGAAACATTACTCAAAAAGTGTCTCCTGATGAAGAGGTGCTGGGCAATGCATCTTGTTGGTTTTTGTCACTACGGGAAAGATTCTGTGTGGGAATCTACCTTCTGCCTTGTTGGGATCACCCAGTTTGATGGATTGAGAAACAATCCTAAGACTTACTTGTGATTGAGGCCCTGCATAAAAACCCCAAGTGAAATCTCAATCTACATCTCACTGAACATATTCATTGAGATAATTTCTCCTTGCTGAAAGGATTACTTGGACAGTAGAAAGCACTTCATGTTAGATGTACCCACTGTAACTTGCCACTAACACTCAAGGAGCAAATTTCCCACAGCCCCTATTTCCGAACTTAGGCTCAAACACATGAGAAAGTTTTCAGTCTTCTGCCACTTTTCGAATATGTAGCTTCTCTCTTTGGCACATGAGCCTATCACCATGTTCTGTAAGATTTCACTGCAAACTGCCTTTGCTTCCTCAACTGCAGTCATCTTCTAATGAATTCTTTTAAGCATCAGTTGACTGCGAGATCAAGAATTGTGTGAAAATGTATCCTAGATAGGACATTCTGTGTGCCTAAGATTTTAAAATCTTGCAAAGCTGGGATACACTTGGGGAGAGGTTAGCTTGAATTTATCTCAGAATTTGGGAGCAGAGAATTTTGCATAAGGGGAAGAAAGTCCGTCTGTACAATGAGAGGATTCTGTTCATGATTGTCCTTTCTACATCAGCTTGTCCTTGATGTTTATGTCCATGGAGAGAATCCAAACAAATGTGCAAATGATGCTCTCTAGAAAGTCATCTTCTGTTCATATCAGCTGCATATAAATGCTTCATATATGGTTGTCTTTTGGAACCGAAGTGACTTTGGAAGTTCCCTTCAGGGATTTGATGATTAAACCAGGCATTTCCATGTTTTTCCTGAAGTTCCCTTCAAGCTATGAAGGTACATCTAAGGTGACATTAAGGACCACATTTCAGTTCAGTCAACAGGCTCCTTGGGGAAGCTATAAGGAATGGTGAAGTATTGTTGCACAGAAACCATCTTCAGTGTTACTTTAGGTGAAATTCAACTTCAGAAATGTTCCTATTTTGAGGAATACAATTTGGGCCAATTTTCACTGCAGTTCCTTTCTGGGGACACATTGATTTTCAGGTATGGAAGTCAGCCCATCTGCACATATTTATAGACCTCTGCTATTCATCAAGTTCAGATAATTTAATTCAGCTCTCAAGAAAGTTTCTGTATGAATAATTGAACAGAAGGAGACACTCTGAGTGTACACTGTTCTGAAAGAATTGAGCTTTGGTTCAATATATCCTGCAAGATTTCTAAAATTTGGGGAAGGTACATTTGATGAAAAATCACCATATCTCATTTGTTGCAAGATACAATATTTAGGCATGTTGGAAACGGATCTATTTCAGTGTTTCACAAAATGTTGGCCCCTAACGCACATGGAATCATGGTTTTCTTAGATGTTGAACTGTCTTTACCAATGTCAGAAATAACACGGAAAGCTGTTTGCAGTTAAGTCTCTGTGACCTTCAGCTACATGCACAGAATCTTCCAACATGTTCCCTTATGGAAATGAAATGGGTAAGGATGATTTCTTCCTTGTGCCTTCATGGGCAAAAACAGTTTATGTGACATGGAAAGAAGCCTATATCCTGAGTCTGAAACAATTTCTCTCAAATTTGCCTCGAGTTGTCAAATTGAATCCAGATTGAAAATGTTCCTGGAGATCATGACATGAGAGGTGATAGGAGTGGGAGAAGATCTCTACCTACCCAGCTCCCTATGCTGAATCTTAGAGAATCATTCCACTCTGGGAACCAAATGGAAAAATTGGAGTAATTACACAGGCCTCAGGGAAGTGATGAGTTTCCACGGTTTTCCAAATTATCCTGTTTTCCTGTCCTGACCGCCTTGATTCCTACTGATCATAGAGACACAAACAGCCCTTCAGGAGACCCAGCTGATATGAACCATTCTAAGCAAGGTGGAAAGAGGATAGTTTCAACAGGTCTTTTAATTTCTGTAAGATCAACCCTAAAGATTACAGATGATGCATATTGGGAATGAATGCAATGAGAGTGAAAATATTTCCTTCATCAGCATTCTTGGGATAAGACAATATTTCTGTTGGGGAAGCAAGCCAAAACCCAAGTTCTGATAGACCTTCTCACACACTTGCATTATTTCCGCTCAATTCATTTCCTCTTTTAGGAAAGTCACCTGCGAAGTTGGAATCATTGTCGACAGAATGTCTCTTGAAAATGAGTGTCTGAGCAAAGCATTGTGTTATTATTTGTCACAAGAGGAAAGAGTGTGTGTGGGAAACATCCTTCTGCGTTGTTGGGATCATGTATGTGGTGGGACTGAGGACCCATCCTATGTTTAACTTGTGAGTGAGGCCATGAATTAACCCCCCTGTGAATTCTCAAAGATCCCCCCACTGAACCTCTCGATCGAGCACATTTCCATACGCTGGAAGGACTACTTTGACAGAATGAATCACTTTCACTTAGTTGCACCAATTCATGGAAACCTGTTCCCATGTTGGAATTGAGCACATTTGCAATTTTTTGATCTTCTGCCAGTTTTCAAAACATAGGATTTGTCTTTGGTGTATGAGCCTGTCTTCATGTTGTGTAAAACTTCACTGAAACCTGGCTTTATTACTCAACTTCAGCCATCTTTGAATGCATTGTAGCTGGTATGAAGTTATGGCTAGACAAGTATTCTTGTGAAATTATCTCCTATGTAAGATGCCCTGTGTTCCACAAGGTTTAGAATCTTTCACTCTTGAGAAACAATTTGAGTTCTGGTGTGTTGACCTTATCCAAGATTTTGGTAGAGCACAGCACTCTGGCAAGTACTGTCCGTACATACTTTTTAAGGACTTTTCTGGAGTTTGGACTCTGTATCCCAGCTTCTCCAGACGTTGCAATGCCCACAGAAAGTATCCAAGGGAAGAAGCACATAATGCTGCTAGGAATCCTCTTGCAATTCATGTCCACTTCAAACAAATGCTTGCCCTGTTGTTCATTTCTTGAATATTATGGACGTGGGATAGTCTTTCTTGGGTATTGATGGCAAAAGCTGGGATTTTCATGTTTGGCCTGAGATATCCCTCCATAGTTTGAAGGTCAATCTAGCTAAGTGACATTAAGGCACCACATCTCAGCTGAGTCAAGAGCAGCTCATTTAAAATCTATGAGGAATTTTGACATTTTTGTGCAGAGAAAAATTCTTCAGCCTTAGTTCATGTGAAATTCACTTCTGTAACTTCTCTATTTGGAGGAATACAACATGGGCCAATTTTCATTACACTGTCTTGATGGAGACACATTGATTTCCAAGGACAGAATTGAGCGCTTTTGCATATTATAAGCGATAAGTTCATCATCCAATGTGGATATTTACTTCATATCTTATGAAGATTTTTGTAGGAAGAATAGCAAAAAGAATACAGCTTGGAATGTAATCTCTCCTAAATGTTTGCTTGGGTTCAACATATCGTATAATACTTCTCAATTTTGGTTAAGGTAATTTTGAAGGGGATGAACATCTTCAACTTGGTTGCATGTCAGAGAAATTTGGCATTTGGGAATGGCTGTCTCTCAGTGTACCACAAAGTCTTGGCTTGTATTCCACACTGAATCAGTTTTTCTCTTATTTTGAACTAACTTTATCAAAGAGGGAGGGAATGTGGAAAAACATTTGTAGGGGAGTCTCTATGACCTTAGACTACATACAAGGGACCTTCCAAAATGTTTGCTGCTTGAAATTAAATGGGTAATGATGGTTTCTCTCTTGTGCCTTTTTTGGAAAAATGGGTTTCTGTGAATGGGAAAGAAACCTATGTCTCGGTTCTGAAACAGTTTCCCTCAACAAGATCTTAAGTTGTCCAATTGAAATCAGCTTGAATCCATTTTTTGAGAACATGACACCAACAGTGGCAGAAGTGGGAGATGTCTTCCTACATAGATTCTCGTTGCAAATCTTAGAGAATCTTCCCACCCTGGGAATCAAGTGGAAATTCTGCAGCAACTTTGCAGGCCTCATCATGAGCACTATGTTCCATGGGATTAAAATTAATCCAAGTTCCAGCCCTGAACCACCTGTGTGCCAGCTCCTATTTGAAGAGCCAAAACCCCTCAGTAGACACTGCTTACTGGAAGTATCCAAATGAAGTGCAAAGAAGATTCTTTTAATTGGTCTTCTTATATCCCTCAACTGAACTGAAAAGTTGACACTTGACTCATACTGGCAAAACTATTTTTACACTTATTGTCCCTCACCTGCACTGATGTGATAATGGAGTGTTTGTGTTTTTGGGGTGAAAGCATATCTTTGAGCTCTGATAGGCCTTCTCACACTCTCACAGCAATGTAGCTCTCTTCATCTCTGCTTAGTTTACCTTTAGGCAATTGCCCACCAAGTTGGAAACATCAATCATAGAGTATCTCTTGATGAAGTGACACTGTGCAATGCATCTTGTTGGTTTTTGTCACTAGGGAAAGATTGTGTGTGAGAAAATTTCTTCTGCATTTTTGGGATCACCAAGTTTGAAGGATTGAGAAACAATCCTAAGACTTACTTGTGATTGACTCCATGCATTAAAACCAGAGTGAAATGTCAATCCTCACCTACTGAATGTGTCAATAGAACAAACTTCCACTTGCTGAAAGGTCTACTTGGACACGGGAAAGAAGTTTATGTTAGAGGCACTCACTTTTACTTTCACCACTAACACTCATGGAGGGAATATCCAAGAGCCCTTCTTTTCCCACCTTAAGTTCAAACACATTAGGATGTTTTCAGTCTTTTGCCACTTTTCGAATATGTAGCTTCTGTCTTTGACATGAGCCTATCACCATGTTCTGTAAGATTTCACTGCAAACTACCTTTCCTTCCTCAACTACAGACATTTTTGAATGCTTTCTCTTAAGCATCAGTTCACTGTTCGAACAAGAATAGTGTGAAAACATCTCATAGATAGGACGTTCTATGTTTCTCAGATTTTAAAATCTTGGAAATATGGGATACAATTTGGGAGAGGTTAAGTTGAATTTATCCCAGTTTTTGGAAGTGCAGTGTTTTGCCTAAGATGAAGAAAGGTCCACCCGTACACTGAGAGGCTTCTGCTCATATTTGTCCTTAGTACATCAGTTTCTCCTTGATTTTCAATATCCACATACAGAATCCGAGGAAATGTGCAAAAAATTCCCTTTAGAAAGTCATGTTAAGTTCATATCAGCTGCACACATATACTTCACATATGGTTCATTTGTGGAACCGAAATGACTTGGGAAATTCCCTTCTGGGAAAAGATGGTAAAACCAGGAATATCCATTCTTGTTCTTAGGTTCCATTCATGCTATGAAGGTACATCTGGGAAGGTGACATTAAGGACCGCATTTCAGCTCAGCCAACAGCAGCTCTTTGGAAAGCTATTAGGAATGCTGGAATATTGGTGAACAGAATCCCTTTTCAGCATTACATAAGTGATATTCACCTACAGAAATTTTCCTATTTGGAGGAATAGGATTTGGGTTAATTTTCACTGCAGTGTCTTTTTGGGAACACATTGATTTTCAGGGATGGAAGTCAGCACATCTGCACATTCTCATAGTCCTCTGCTCTTCATCGAGTTCAGGTAACTTACTTCAGTTCTGAAGAAATTTTCTGTACGAAGAAAAGCACAAAAGATGACAGCTTTGAGTGTACTCTCTCCTGAATGAATTGAGCTTTGGTTCAATATATCCTGCAACAAATCTCAATTTTGGAGAAAGTACATTTGATGAAATATCACCCCATCTCCTTTGTTGCATGACACAGAATTTAGGCATGTGGCAAACAGGTTTATTTCAGTGTGTCACCAAATTTTGGCCCCTACCACACATGGAATCATGATTTTCTCAGTTGTTGAGCTCTCTTTACAAAAGTGAGAAATACTGCAGCAAGGCATTTGCAGGAAAGTCTCTGTGACCTTTTACTACAAGCACAGAATCTTCCAACATATTCCCTTAAGGAAATGAAATGGGTAATGATGATTTCTTCCTTGTGACTTCATGGGGAAAATCTATTTCTGTGACATGGAAAGAAGCCTATATCCCAGGTCTCAAACAATTTCTCTTAATTTTGCCTCAAGACGTCAAATTGAACCAAGCTTGAAAATGTTCCTGGAGAGCATGCCATGACATGTGATAGAAGTGGGAGAAGATCTCTACCTACACATCTCCATGTGCTGAATCTTACAGAATCATTCCAATCTGGGAATGAAATGGTAAAACTGGAGCAACTATGCAAGCCTCAGGGGAGCATTGTGTTTCCATTGTTTCCCAAATTAGCCAGTTTTCCTGTCCTGAAAGGCCTTGGCTACAAGTCTTCATAGAAACACAAACAGCAGCTTAGCAGACCCAGCTGTTATGAACCATTCTAAGCAAGTTTAAAAGAGGAATGTTTTAATGGGCCTTATAATTTCTGTCAGATCAACTCTAACGTTTACAGATGATGCATCTTGGGAATGAATAAAATGAGAATGAAAATGTTTCCTTCACCTACGTGGTCGTGATAAGAGAATATTTCTGTTGGGGAAGCAAGTCAAAATTCAAGTTCTGATAGGCCTTCTCACACACTAGCATTAAGTCCTCTCCCTTCATATCATCTTTTAGGAAAGTCACATGCGAAGTTGGAATCATTGTTGACAGAATGTCTCTTGAAAATGTGGGGTTGTGCAAAGCATTGTGTTATTATTTGTCACTAAAGGAAAGATTGTGTGTGGGAAACATCCTTCGGCCTTCTTGGGATTATGTTAGTGGTGGGACTGAGTTCCCATCCTATGTGTAACTTGCGAGTGAGGCCATGCATTAAAACACCCTGTGAATTGTCAAAGATCCCCCACTGAACATCTCAATCAAGCAAATTTCCTCATGCTGGAAAGGCTAAGTCAACAGAATGAAGCACTTTCTGTTACTTGCACCCAGTCATGGAAATCTGTTCCCATCTTGGTATTGAGCACATGTGCAAGTTTTCAGTCTTTTGCCAGTTTTCGAAATTGAGGCTTTTGTCTTTAGCTTATGAGCCTGTCTTCATATTCTGTAATATTTGACTTCTAGTTGACTTTATTCCTCAAATTCAGCCATCTTCAAATGCATTCTTGCTGGCATGAAATTAAGGCTAGACAAAGATTCTTGTGAGACAGTCTTCTAAATAGAATGCCCTGTGTTTCACAGGTTTTAGAATCTGTCATTATTGAGAAATAATTTGGGGTCGGGTGAGTTGACGTGATCCAAGATTTTTGTAGAGCACAGCATGCTGGCAAGAAGTGCCCTTGTGTACATGGAAAGGCCTTTTTACAAGTTTATCCTCAGTATCCCAGCTTCTCCAGATTTTGCAATGTCCACAGAAGGCCTCCAAGGGAAGAAGCACAGAATGCTGCTAGCAATTTTCTTGCTATTGGGTCTGCTTCAAATAAATGCTTGCCCTCTGTTTCATTTCAGGAACAGAAGGGCTGTGATATACTCTCTGTTTGGAATTGATGGCAAAATCTGTTATTTTCATATTTGGCCTGAGTTATCCCTTCTTATTTTGAAGGTACATCTGGCAAAGTGACAAAAAGACACCTCATATCAGCTGAGTCAAGAACAGCTCATTCGAAATCTATGAGGAATTCTGGAATCTTTGTGCAAAGTAAAATTCTTTAGCATTATATCAGGTGAAATTCACTTTGTTTAACTTCCCTATTTGAAAGAATACAACGTGGCCAGTTTTCATTACACTGCCTTATTGGGGACACATTGATTTTCAAGGAGGGGTGTGAGCTCCTTTGCACAATCAGAAGCATAATTTCATCATCAAATGTAGATATTTACTTCATCCCTTATGAAGATTTATGTAAAAAGAATAGCATGAAAGAGGACAACTTAGAGGGTAATCTCTCCTAAATGTATGCTTGGGTTAAATACATCCAATTATACTTCTCAATTTTACATAAGGCATTTTTGAATGAAATTCACACCATCAGGTTGGTTGCAAGGCAGAAAAATTTCACACTTGGGAATGGCTGTCTGTCAACGTACCACAAGTTATTGGCTCGTATTCCACATGGAATCACACTTTTTCTCTTATTTTAAACTAACTTTATGAAAGAGAGTGGGAATGTAGAAAGACATTTGTAGGACAGTCTCTGCGACCATCTGCTACTTGCAAGGGACCTACGAACATGTTCACTGCTCGAAATTTTTCTGCTAAGTTCGATTTCTGTCTTGTGCCTTTTTTTGAAATATGGGTTTTCTTGAATGGGAAAGAATCCTATGTCTCAGTTCTGAAAGTTTCTCTCAACAAGAATGTGAGATATCAAATGGAACCCAGCTTGAAACTGTTTCTGAAGAGCATGCCAACAATGGTGGCAGAAGTGGGAGGAGATCTCTTTCTACCCAGCATTTTGTTCTGAAACTAGGAATGTCATTCCACTCTAGGAACCAAACAGAAAAGGTGGACATAATTCAAAGGGCTAAAGGGAGCACTGAGTTTCATCGGTTTCCCTAAGTAGCCTGTTTTCCTGACCTGAATAGCCTTGGCTTAAACTCATCATTTAAACACAAACAGCTCATCAACAAACCCAGCTGTTATGAAGCATTCTAACCAATTTGGATAGAGGATTGTTTGAATGGGTATTCTAATTTCTGTCAGAACAAACCTAATGTTTTCAGATGATGCATCTTGTGAATACAATGAGTGCAAAATAATTTCTTCAACTGCATTGTCAGTTTGAGAGAAATTTTCTCTTGTGGAAGGAAGCCAAAATGCAAGTTCTGATATGCCCAAGTGCATTTTGTCCACTCCCTTTATCTCCTCTTTTAGTGTCTTTAGGAATGTCACCTGCGAGATTGGAAAGTTGTCAACAGAATGTCTCTTGAAAATGTGTGTCTGTGAATTGCATCTTTTAGTTATTTGTTGCTAGAAGTAAGAGTGTGTGTGTGAAAACTCCTTCTGCCTTGTTGGGATCATGTAAGTGGTGGGACTGAGGACCAGTCATATGACTAACTTGTGAATGAGGCCATGAATTAAATCCACTGTGAGTTCTCGAAGTTCCTCACAATGAATGACTCAATCGAGCATATTTCCACGTGCTGGAAGGACTACTTGGACAGAATGATGAAATTTGTGTTAGCTGCACTCAGTGTTGGAAACCTGTTCCCATCTTGGAATTGAGCACATGTGGAAGTTTTCCGTCTTCTAGCAGTTTTCCAACGTGAGCATTTTGTTTGGTGTAAGAGCCTGCTTCATGTTCTCTAAGATTTCACTGCAACCTGACTTTCTTTCCTCAACTTCAGATATCTTCGAATACATTCTAGCTGGCATGAATTCATTACTAGAAAAAGATTCTTGTGAAAATATGTCCCAGTTTGGACACCCTGTTTTCCAAAGTTTTTTGAACCCATCACTCTTGGGAAAAAATTTGGGGTCGGGCAAGTTGATGTAATCCAAGATTATGGTAGAGAACAGCATGCTGACAAGAACTGTACATGCATACTTGGGAAGGCCTTTTCAGAAGTTCAGCCTCAGTACCCCAGCTTTTCTCAATATTGCAATGTCCACAGAAGGCTTCCAAGGGAAGAAACACAGAATTCTGACACAATATTCTTGCAATTCGGGTCGCTTGAAACTGATGCGTGCCCTGTGTTTTATTTCTGGAACAGAAGGGCCGTGAAATACACCCACTAGGGAATTGATGCAAAAGCTGTGGTTTTCATGTTTGGCCTAATATATCCCTCCATGTTTTCAAGGTACAGCTGGCAAAGGGATTTCAGGCATCTAATCTCAGCTGAATGAACAGCATTTCTTTCATAACCTATGAGAAATGCTGAATGTTTTGTGCAGAGAAACATTTCTCAGCATTAGTTCAGGTGAAACTCACATTGTGATACTTCCCTATACGGATGAATATGACATTGGTCAGATTTCATTGCACTGCCCTTTTGGGGACACACTGATTTTGAAGGATGGAAGTCAGCCTAATTGAACATTCAGAGACATAAGTATATCATCCAATGTAGATATTTTACTTCAGCTGTTATGTAGATTTCTGTAGGAAGAATAGAAAGAACAAAGAAAGCTTGGAGGGTAACCTCACTTAAATGTGTGATTGGGTTCAAAATATCATATAAGTATTCTCAAATTTGGATAAGGCACATATGATGGAAAAGCACACCATCAATTTGATTGAAAATCAGAGAATTTGGCAGGTGGCAAGCAGCTGTGTGTAAGTGTGTCACAAGGACTTGGCTCCTATTATACACAGAATCACAATTTTTCTCTTATGATCAACTAATTTTATGAGAGAGGGAGAGAATGTGGAAAGCCAATTATAGGGCTGTTTCCATGAACTACAGCTACATGCCCAGGACCATGCAACATGTTCATTGCTTGAATTCAACTGGGTAATTTTGATTTCTGTCTAGCACCTTTTTGGGAAAAATGGGTTTCTCTGAAAGGCAAAGAGGCCTATGTCTCTGTTCTGAAACAGTTAGTCTCAACATGAACTTGAGTTGAAAAATTGAACCCAGCATGAAACAGTTTCTGGAGAGAGTGCCAACAAAAGTGGCAGAAGTGGGAGAAGATCACTTCCTAACCAGTTTATTGTACCAAAACTTAGAAAATTGTCACAAGCTGAGAATCAAGAGGAAAATGTGCAGCAACTATGTGGGCCATGTAATGTTCATTGAGTTCCAAGATAGCCGAAATTAATCTAAGTTCCTGTCTTGAATGACCTGGGTGCCAGCTCATCTTTGTAACAGACACAGCCCCTCACTTGACACTGCTTACTGGATGCATCCAAATGAAGGTCCAAAGAAGACTGTTTGAATGGGTCTGTTAAATTTGCTCACATCAACACAAATTTTGACACTTGACTAATAATAAGAATACAATGAGTGAGGACTATGTCTATCACCTACGCTGCCATGATAAATGAGTGTTTGTGTTGTTGGAAAGCAAGCGTAGCTATGACTCTGATATGAATTTTCAAACAGTCTCAGCTGGGAAGCTTACAAAATCTCTACTTCGATTGCCTGTAGGCAATAGCCAGTGAAGTAGGAAATATTGCCGACAAAATTGTCTCTTGAGGGAAACGTGCTGTGCAATGCGCCGTGTTGGATTTTGTCACTAGAGGAAAGAATGTGTGTGGGAAAACAAATTCTGCCTTGTTGGGACATCAAGTTTGATGGGTTGAGAAACAATCCTATGTCTTACTTGAGATTGAGTCTACGCAATCAAAACCCCAGTGAAATCTCAATGTTCACTTCACTGAACATGTCAATCGAGCAATCTTCCACCTGCTGAAAGTACTACTTGGACAGGAGAAAGCACTTTGTGTTAGAAGCACGCAGTCAAACTTTTGCCACTAATTCACAAGGAGGGAAATTCCCACAGCCCTTCTTTTCCTACCCTAGGCTCAAACACATGAGGATGTTGTCAGTCTTGGGACACTTTTCTAATATGTGACTTCTCTTTTTGGCAGATGAGACTATCACCATGTTCTGTAAGACTTAACTGCAACCTGCCTTTCCTTATTCAACTTCAGCAAGCTTTGAAAGCATTCTCATTAACATCAGTTGATGGCAAGATCAAGAATCATGTGATAATGTCTCCTTGATAGGACCCTCAGTGTACCTGAAATTTTAAAGCCTTGCAAATATGGGATACACTTGGGGATAGTTTAAGCTGAATTTATCCCAGAATTCAGAAGTGCAGGCTTTGCCTGAGGGGAAGAATGGACCTTCCGTAAACTAAGAGGCTTCTGATGAAGTTCGTACTTAGTACATCCGCTTGTCCTTGATCTTCACTGTGCACAGAGAGAATCCAAGGAAACATGCAAAGAATGCTCTTTAGAAAGTCATCTTCAGTTCCTATCACCTGCACACAAATGCTTCTCATATGATTCTTTTGGGGAACACAACGTACATGTGAAATTCCCTTCTTGGGAATTGATGAAAAATGCAGGGATTTCCATGTTTGATATGAGTTTCCCTGTATGTTATAAAGGCACATCAGGGAAGTTGACACTAAGGACCACATTTAACCACTCATCCAGCATTTGCTTTTTGGAAAGCTATTAGGAATGCTAAATTATTGTTTCAGAGAAATCCTCTTCCGTGCTACTTTAGGTGAAATTCACCTTCAGAATCTTCCCTATTTGAAGGAATATTATGTGTGCCAATTTTCACTGCAGTGGTTTTAGGGAACACGTTGATTTTCAGGGACAGAAGTCAGCCCATCTGCACATTCTCTAAGGCCTAGCTACTTCATCAAAGTCGGATAATTTACCTCAGCTCTCATTAACTTTTCTGTATGAGGAATAGCACAAAGGAAGACAGCTTTGAGTGTATACTCTCCTGAAAGAGTCATGCTTCACTTCAATATATCATACAGCAATTCTGAATTTTGGAGATGGCACGTTTGAAGAAAATTTGCCCCATCTCCTCATTGCAAGAGAGACTATTAATCATTTTGGAAATGGATCTATTTCAGTGTTCCACAAAATCTTGTCCCCTACTGCACATGGAATCATGGTTTTCACAGATGTTGAACACTCTTTACAAAAATGAGAAATACTGCAGGAAGCCGTTTGCAGGAAAGACTCTCTGACCTTCAGCTACATGCACGGAATCTTCCAAAATTTTCCCTTATGGAAATGAAATTTGTAAGGATGATTTCTTCCTTTTGCCATCATGGGGAAAAACAGTTTTTGTTAGTCAGAAAAAGCTATATACCGGGTCTGAAATAATTTCTCTCAACTTTGTCTAGAGATTTCCAAATGAACCCAGCTTGAAAATGTTCCTGGACAGCATGCCAAGAGAGGTGATACAAGTGGGACTAGGTCTCTCCCTACCCAGATTCTTGAGCCGAATCTTAGTCATTCCACTCTGGGAACCAAATGGAATAGGTGGAGGAAATTTGCAGGGCTCAGGGGAGCACTGAGTTTCCACTGTTCACCTAAGTATCCTGTGTTCCTTTCCAGAACAGCCTTGGCACAAACTCATAGAAACACAAACAGCCCCTCAGCAAACTCAGCTGTTATGAAGCATTCTAAGCAATTTGGATAGAGGATTGTTTGAAAGTGTCTTCTAATTTCCATCAGATCAACCCTAACCTTCACAGATGATGCATCTTGTGAATACAATGACTGTGAAATAATTTCCTTCATCTGTGTTGTCATGATGAGATAATTTTTGGATTGGGGGAGCCAGCCAAAATCCAGGTTCTGAAAGGCCTTCTCACACACACGCATTAAGTCCTCTTCCTTTATCTTCTCTTTGATATCTTTAAGAATGTCACCTGCAAGGTTGGAAACTTGTCGACAGAATGTCTCTTGAAAACAATATGTGCAATACATATTGTTGGGATTTGTTGCTAGATGAAAAACTGTGCGTGAAACCTCCTTCTGCCTTGTTGGTATCATGTAAGACGTGTGATCTAGGAATGATCCTACATCTAACTACTGACTAAGGACACGAATTAAACCCCCTGTGAGTTCTTGAATTTCTCCACAATGAATGTCTCAATCTAGCATATTTCCACATGCTGGAAGGACTATTTGGACAGAATGAAGCACTTTGGGTTAGCTGTACCCAGTCTTGGTAACATGTTCCCATCTTGGAATTGAGCACATTTGGAAGTTTTCTCTCTTCTGGCAGTTTTTCAACGTGAGCCTTTTGTCTTTGGCATACGAGCGTGTCTTCATGTTCTCTAAGATTTCACTGCAACTTGACTTTACTTCCTCAACTTCCCCATCTTCGAATGCATTCTAACTGGCATGAATTTATTTCTAGAATAGATTCTTGTGAAAATATGTCCTAGATTGGACACCCTGTGTTCCAAAGATTTTAGAATCTTTCACTCTTGGGAAAAAATTTGAGGTTGGGCAAGTTGACGTAATCCAAGATCTTGGTTGATAACTGCACACTGATAAGAACTGTCCTTGCGTAAGTGGAAAGAACTTTTCTGAAGTTCGGCCTCAGTACCCCAGCTTCTCCAGTTTATGAAATGTCCACAGAATGTTTTCAAGGGAAGGAGCACAAAATTCTGCTAGCAATACTCTTGCAAATTAGTGCTACTGAAACTAATGCTTGCCCTGTGTTTCATTTTGGGAACAGAAGGGCCGTGGAATACACCCTCTTGGGAATTGATGGCAAAAGCAGGGATTTTCATGTTTGGACTGAATTATCCCTCCATGTTGTGAAGGTACATCTGTCAATGTGCAATTGAGACACCTCATCTCAGCTGAGTCAACAGAAGTCCTTTTGAAATCTATGAAGAATGCTGCATATTTTGTGCAGAGAATCATTGTTTGGTGTTATTCAGGTGAAATGCACCTTACGTAATTCCCTATTTGGAGGAATATGACATGGGCCAGATTGCATTGCACTGCCTTGTTGGGGATACATTGATTTTCAAGGACAGAACTGAGCCCATTTACACATTCAGAGCTTAATTACATCATATAACATAGATGTTTTATTTCAGCCATTATGAAGTTTTTTGTAGGAAGAATAGTAAGAACGAAGACAACTTGGACTATAATCTCTCCTAAATGTGTGCTTCAGTTCAATATATCATATAACTATTCTCAATTTTGGATAAGACATGTTTGATGGAAATGCACATCATCAATTTGATTGAAATTCAGAGAATTTTGGAAGTTTGGAAATGGCAGTGTTGTAAGGTTCCACAAGTTCTTGGCTGATAGTCCACATCGAATCACAGTTTTTCCATTACGTTGAACTAACTTTATGAAAGAGAGCAGGAATGCCATTAGCCATTTTTTAGAGTGACTCTACTAGTTTTGGCTACATTTACGGGAACCTCCGACATGTTTGCTGCTCAAAATGGAAGGGGAAAGGATTATTTATGTCCTTTGCCTTTTTAAAAAAAATGATTTTCTGTGAATGGGAAAGAAGCCAATGTCTGGCTTCTGAAATAGTTTGTCTAAACATGATCTTGAGATGTTAAATTGAGCCCAGCTTGAAGCCATTCCTGGAGAGCATGCCAACAATTGTGGCAGAAGTGGGAGCAATCTCTTCTTTCCAATTCTATTGTTCCAAGTCTCAGACAACTGTCCCAGCCTGGGAGTCAAGTGGAAAATATGCAACAACTTCAAGTGCCTCATCGTGAGCAATGAGTTCCACGTTTTCCCAAATTAATCTATGTTCCTGCCCTGAAAGTCCTGGGCACCAGCTCCTCTTTGCAAAAGCCAGAGCCCCTCACTTGTCACTGCTACTGGAAACATCCAAATGAAGGTGCAAAAAAGATTGTTTGAATGGGACTTGTAATTTCGCTCACATCAACCCAAATTTTGGCATTTGACACACATTGTTATTACCTTGAGTGCAGACAATGTCCCTCATCTGTGCTGTCAAAAAAATTGAGTGTTTGTGTTGTTGGGAAGCAAGTGTAATTATGAACTATGGTAGGTCTTTTCACTCTCTAGTAGTGAGGTAGCTCACTCCATCTTTGCTTAAGTTGTTTCAGGCAACTGCACGCCAAGTTTGAAATATTGTTGACATATTGTTTCTTGAGGAACAGGTACTGTGCAATATATCCTGTTGGTTTTTGTCACTAGAGGAAGAATTGTTTGTGGGAGACTTCCTTCTACCTTGTTGGGATCACCAAGTTTGAGGGATTGAGAAACAATCCTATGTCTTACTAATGATTGATGCCAGGCAAGCAATCCCCAGTGAAATCCCCACACTCACCTCACTGAACTTTTCGATTGAGCAAACTTCCACTTGTTAAAAGGACTACTTGGACGGGAGAAAACACTTCATGTTAGATGAACCCAGAATTACTTTTGCCATTAGTTGATAAATAGATAATCTTCCACAGCCCAAGTTTTCCCACTTTAGGCTCATATGCATGAAGAAATTTTCAGTCTTCTGCGATTTGTCAAATATGTGCCCTCTCTCTTTGGCACACGAACCTATTACCATGTTCTGTAAGACTTCACTGAAACCTGCCTTTCATTCCTCAACTTCAGCCATCTTTGAATGCATTCTCGTTAGCATCATTTGATGGTGAGATCGAGAATCGTGTTAAAACATTTCCTAAGTAGGATGCTCTGTGCATCTGAAATTTTAAATTCTTGCAGACATGAGATACACTTGGGGAGAGGTTAAGCTGACTTTATCCCAGACTTTGGAAGAGCAGAGTTTTGCCTAAGAGGAATAACGGTCCATCCATACTCTAAGAAGCTTCTGCTCAATTTCATCCTTAGTACATAAGCTTGTCCTTGATCTTCACTGTCCACAGAGAGAATCCAAGGAATGGTGCAAAGAATGCTGTTAGAAAGCCATCTTCACTTCATATCAGCTACACACAAATGCTTCACATATGGTGTTTTTGGGGAACAGAAAGGACTTGGGAAATTCCCTTCTTGGGATTTGATGATAAAACAGGGATTTCCATGTTTGGCCTGAGGTTCCCTGCATGTTATGAAGGTACACCTGGGAAGATGACATTAAGGACTGTATTTCAGCTCAGCCAACAGCAGCTCTTTGGAAAGCTATTAGGAGTGATGAATTATTGGTGCAAAGAGACATGGTTCAGAGTTACTTTAGGCCAAATTCTCTTTCAGATACATCCCTCTTTGGAGGAATTCAATGTGGGCCAATTTTCACTGCACTTTATCTTTGGGACACATTGATATCTGGGACGGAATTGACCCCATTTGCACAGTGTCATATGTCTCTGTTCTTCATCGAACTCAGATAACTGACTTCAGCTCTCATGAAGTATTCTGTAGGAAGAATAGCACAATAGTAGATAGCTTTTATTGTACTCTGTGCTGAACGAGTGGTGCTTTGGTTCAATATATCCTGTAACAACTCTCAATTTTGGAGAATGCACGTTTGAAGAAAATTCACCCTATCTCCTTCATTGCAAGACAGAATATTTAGGCATTTATGAAACGGGTGTTCTTCAGTGTTCACAAAACCTTGGCCCCTTTGCACATGGAATCACGGTTTCTTCATTTGTTGAACTGTCTTTACAAAAGTGGGAAAAACTGTGGCAAACAGTTTGTAGGAAAGTCTGTGTGACCTTCTGCTATGTGCATGGAATCTTCCAACATGTTCCCTTATGGAAATGAAATGGGTACGTATGATTTCTGCTTAGAGCTGTCATTGGGAAAAATGGTTTCTGTGACTTGGAAAGATGCCTATATCCCTGTTCTGAAACAATTTATCTCAACTTTGTCTCAAGTAGTCTAATTGAACCGAGCTTGAAAATGTACCTGGACACTATGCCAAGAGAGTTGATAGAAGAGGGAGATCGCAAGCTACCCAGAACCTTGTGCTGAACCTTAGACAATCATTGCACTATGGGGACCAAATGGAAAATTGGAGAAACATCATAGGCCTCAGTGGAGCCCTGAGTTTCCAAGGTTTCCCTAATAGCCTGTGTTCCTGTCCCGAATGGCCTTTTCTCCAACTCATCATGGAAACACAAACAGCACCTCAGCAGACCCAGCTGGTATGAAGCATTCAGGCAAGGTGGAAAATGGATTGTTTGCATGGGTCTTCTAATTTCTGCCAGATCCACCTAAACATTCACAGACAACACATTTTAGGAACAAAATGGTTGTGAAAAAGTTTCCTTCACCTGCATTGTCAGGATAAGAGAATTTTTGTGTTGGAGATGGAAGTCAAAATCCAAGTCCTGATAGACTTTCTCATACAATCACATTGAGCCTGCTCCCTTCATCTCCTCTTGTAGTGTCTTTAGGAAAGTCACCAGCGAAGTTGGAACATTGTTGACAGAATGTCTGTTGAAAATGAGGGTTTGTGCAATGCATCTTTTAGGTATTTGCCACTAGAGGAAACAGTGTGTGTGGGAAACTTTCTTCTGCCTTGCTGGAATTATGTAAGTGGTGGGATTGAGGACCCATCCTACGTCTAACTTGTGAGTGAAGCCATTTATTAAAACCCCCTGTGAATTATTGAAGCTGCCCCCACTGAACGTCTCAATCGAACAAATTTCCACATGCTGAAAGGACTCCATGGACAGAATGAAGCACTTTGTTTTAGCTGCACCTAGTCTTGGAAACATGTTCCCATCTTGGATTTCAGTACATGTGGAAGTTATTGGTCTTCTACCAGTTTTCATACGTGAGGAATTTGTCTTTGGTGTATGAGACTGTCTTCATGTTCCATAAGATTTCACTGAATGTGAATTTCCTTCCTCTTCTTCAGCAGTCTTGAAATGCATTCTAGCTGGCATGAAGTTATGACTAGGCAAAGATTCTGCTGAGACTATCTCCAGATAGTTCACCCTGTGTTCCACAGGGTTTAGAATCTTTCACTGTTGGAAAAGAATTTGAGGTCCAGCAACATCACATGATCCAAGATTTTCATAGAGAACAGCAAGCTGGTAAGAACTATCCGTGCATGCTTGGAAAGGCCTTTTGACAATTTTGGCCTCATTACCCCAGCTTCTACAAATTTCACAATGTCCACAGAAGGCATCCAAGGGAAGAAGCAAAGAAAGCTGCTAGAAATCCTTTGCAAAATGGGTCCACTTCAAATAAATGCTTGCCCTGCTTTTCATTTGGGGAACAGAAAGGCCATGGGATATTCACATCTTGGGAATTGATGGCAAAAGCACGGATTTTAATGTTTGGCCTGAGCTACCCTCCATGTTGTGAGGGTACATCTGGTGAAGTGACACTCAGACACCTCATTTCAGCTGATTCAACAGCAGCTCTTTTGAAATCAAATAGGAATGCTAAGTGTTTGGTCCAGAGAAATCCTCTTCACATAATATTCCTCCAAATAGGGTTGATTCTGAAGGTGAATTTTGCCTGAAGTAATGCTGAAGAAGGTTTATTTGCACCAACAATTCAGCATTCCTCATAGCTTTCCAAAGAGCTGCTGTTGGCTGAGCTGAAATATGTTCCTTTATATCACTTTCCCAGATGTTCCTTCATAACATGCATGGAACCTCAGGCTAAACATGAAAATCACTGCATTTATCATCAATTCCCAATAAGGGAATTTCTCAATTTCCTCCTGTTGTCCAAGGGAACTATATGTGAAGCTTTTGTGTGCAGCTAATACGAACTGAATATGACTTCATAAAGAGCATTCTTTGCAATTATCCTTTGTTTCTGTAGACAATGAAGATAAAGGAGAAGCTGATGTACTAAGGATGAACTTGGGCAGAAGCCTCCAGGAATACAGATGGATCATAATTCCCCTTAGGCCAAACTCTGCACATCCAAAGTCTGTCATAAAGTAAAACCCTCCCCAAATGTATCCCAGCTTTGCAAGATTTTAAAATCAGAGGTGCACAGAGCACCCTAACTAGGAGAAGTTTTCACATGATTCTTGATCTCGCCATCAAATAATGCTAACAAGAAAGCATTTGAAGATGGATAAATATGAGGAATGAAAGGCAGGTTGCAGTGTTATCTTACAGAACATGGTGATAGACTCGTGTCCCAAAGTTAGAAGCCACATATACAAAAAATGGCAGAAGCTTGAAAATGTCCTCATATGTTTGAGACTAAGGTGGGAAAAGAAAAGCTGTGGGAGATACCCTTCTTGGGAATTAGTGGCAAAAGTAACACTGGGTGCACCTAACATGAAGTGCTTTCTCCTGTACTAGTAGTCTTTTCAGCAGGTGTAACTTTGCTCACTTGACAGGCTTAGTGAGGAGAACATGGAGATTTCACTAGGGGTTTGAATGCATGGACTCAATCACAAGTAAGACTTAGGAATGTATCTCAATCCCTCAAACTTGGTGATTCCAGCAAGGCTGAAGGAAGTTTCCCACTAGCAATCTCTCCTCTAGTGACAAACACTAACAAGATGCATCAAGATGCATTGCACAGCACCTCTTCCTCAAGAGACACTCTGTTCACAATGTTTCAAACATGGCAGGCAATTGCCTAAAACAACTGAATCAGAGAAGGAGTGAGCTACCTCATGACTTGAGAGTGAAAAGGCCTATCATACTTCATATTTACACTTGCTTCCCAACAACACAAACAATTTTCTCGACAGCACAGATGAGGGACATTGTCTGCACTCAATGTAATCCCAATATGAGTCTACTGCCAAAGTTTGGGTTGATGTGTGCGAAACTACAAGTCCCATTCACACAATCTTCTTTGCACCTTCATTCGGATGTTTCCAGTAGCAGTAGCAAGTGAGGGTCTGTGGCTGTTGCAAAGAGGAGCTGGCACCCAAGTTGTTCAGGGCAGGAACATAGATTAATTTGGGAAACTGAGGAAGTCAGAGCTCACAACATGGCCCGTGAAGTTGTTGCACATTTTCCACTAAACTCCCAGGGTGTGATGAATGTCTGAGACTCGGAACAATAGGCTAGGTAAGAAGTGATCATCCCCCACTTCTGCCACTGTTGTTGGCATGCTCTCCAGTGACAGTTTCAAGGTGGTTTCAATTTGACATCTCAAGATCATGTTTAAAGAAACTGCTTCAGAAGCAAGACATTGGCTTCTTTCCTTTTCACAGAAACCCATTTTTCCCAAGAAGGCAAAATACAGAAATAATTTTTTCCCATTCCATTTTGAGCAGCAAACACGTTGGAGGATCCTGTGCATTTAGCCAAAAGAAGTAGCGACACTCCAAAAAATGGCTTACTGCATTCCCTCTCTCTTTCATAAAGTTAGTTCAACATAATGGAAAAACTGATTTGATGTGGAATAGGAGCCAAGACCTTGTGGAACCCTGACAAACTGCTGTTTCCAAACTGCCAAAATTCTCTGAATTGCAACAAAGTTTATGGAGAGAATTTTATTTAAACAAACCTTATTCAAATTTGAGAATTGTTATAGGATATATTGAACCCAAGCCACATTAAGGAGAGATTAACTTTCAAGCTGACTTCTTTCTCCCTATTCTTCCTACAGAGAACTTCATAAAGGCTGAAGTAAAATATCTACATTAGATGATGAACAGAGGCCTTTCAGAATGTGCAAATAGGCTCACATCCATCCTTGAAGATCAATGTGTCCCCAACAAGGCAGTACAATTAAAACTGACCGATGACATATTCCTCCAAATAGGGAAGATACAGAATGTGAATTTCACCTGAACTAAAGCTGAAGGAGGTACTCTTTACCAAATATTCAGCATTCCTCATAGATTTTGAATGAGCTGCTGTTGACTCCAGTGAGATAAGGTGTCTCAATGTCACTTTGCCAGATGTGCCTTCAAAACATGGAGGGACAGCTCAGGCCAAACATGAAAATCCCAGATTTTGACATCAATTCCCAAGAAGGCAGTATCCAACATACCTTCGGTCCTGAAAGGAAACAAAGGGCAAGCACTTGTTTGAAGCAGACCCACATTGTAAGAGGATTGCTAGCAGCATTCTTTGCTTTTCCCTCAGATGCCTTCTGAGGACATTGCAAAATCTGGAGAAGCTGGGGTACTGAGGCCGAACTTGTGCAAAGGCCTTTCCTAGTACACAAGGACAGTTCTTACCAGCGTGATGTTCTCTATCAAAATGTTGGAATACATCAACTGTCCTGACCCCACATTGTTTCCCAAGAGTGAAAGATTCTAAAATCTGTGGAACACAGGGCATCCTATCTAGGATATAGTCTCACAAGAATCTTTGCCTCACCATAACTTCATGACAACCTGAATGCATTTCAAGATGGCTGAAGTTGAGGAAGGAAAGGCAGGTTGTAGTTAAATCTTATGGAAAATTAACATATTCTCATATGCCAAAGACAAAAGCCTCATGTTTGAAAACTGGTAGAAGACTGAAAAATTCCACATGTGCTCAATTCCAAGATGGGAACAGGTTTCCAAGACTGGGTGCAGCTAACACAAAATGTTTCATTATATACAAGGAGTCCTTTCAGCATGTGGAAATTTGCTCAATGAAGACTTTCATTAGGGGGAGGTTCAAGAATTCACTAGGGGTTTTAATGCATGGCCTCAATTATAGGTTAGACATAGTATGGGTCGTCAATCCCCACCCTTACATGATTCCAACAAGGCAGAAAGAGGTTTCACACACACACACTTTCCTATAGTGAAAAATACCTATAAGATGTATAGCACACCCCCTTATTTTCAAGAGACATTCTGTTAAAAATTTTCCAAATTCCCAGGTGACTTTCCTAAAGCCACTACAAGAGGAGATGCAGGGATCAGACTCAATAAGTGTGTGTGAGAAGGCCTATCACAACTTAGATTTTGGCTTGCATCCCCAACACAAAATTTATCTTATCCTGACAACACAGGTGAAGGAAATTTTTTCACATGCATTGTATTTGCAATGTATCATCTGTGAACGTTTTGTATGATCTGAATGAAATTAGAAGACACGTTCAAGCAATCCTCTTTCAACCTGGCTTTCATGCTAGGTAACAGCTGGGTCTCATGAGGGACTGTGTTTCTATGATGAGATGTAGCCAAGGACATTCAGGACAGGAACACAGGCTACTTAGGGAAGCCATGGAAACTCAGGACTCCACTGAGAACTGTGAAGTTGCTCCAACCTTTCCATTTGGTTCCCAGAGTGGAATGATTGTCTAAGATTCAGCACAAGGAGCTGGGTAGGGAGAGATCTTCTTCCTCTTCTATCAACTCTCTTGGCATGCTTTCCAGGAACATTTTCTAGCTGGGTTCCTTTTGACAACTTGAGACAAAGCTGAGAGAAATTGTTTCAGAGCTGGGATATAGTCTTCTTCCAAGTCACAAAATTGTTTTTCCCATGATGGCACAAGGCAGTGATCATCTGTACCCATTTCATTTCCATAAGGGAACATATTGGTATATCCCATGCATGTAGCAGAAGGTAACAGAGACTTTCCTGAAAACGGCTTGCCACAGATATTCTCAATTTCTTAAAGGTAGTTTAACTGAGAACACTGTTATTCTATGTGCAGTTGAGGACAAAATTCTGTGGACATTGAAATAGACCATTTCCCAAATGCCTAAATACTCTGTCTTGCAATAAATGAGATGGGGTGAATTTTCTTCAAACATGCCTTCTCCAAAATTGAGAATTGTTACAGGATGTATTGAACTGAAGCACCACTCATTCAGGACAGAGAACACTCAAAGCTGTCTTCTTTGTGCTATTCTTCCTACAGAATACTTCATGATAGCTGAAGTAAATTATCTGAGTTTGATGGAATACAGAGGCATATGACAATGTGCAGATGGGCTCACTTCCATCCCTGAAAATCAATGTGTCCCCAAAAAGGCAGTGCAGTGAAAATTGGCCCACATCATATTCCTCCAAGTAGGGATGCTTCTGAAAGAGAATTTGGCCTAAAGTAACCCTGAAGTGTGTCTCTTTGCACCAATAACTCAGCATTACTAATAGCTTTACATGGAGCTGCTGCTGGCTGAGCTGAAATGCGATCCTTAATGTCACCTTCCCAGATGTACCTTCATAACATGCAGGGAACCTCAGGCCCAACATGGAAAACCCTGCTTTATTATCACATCCCAAAAGGGGAATTTCCCAAGTCATTTCATTTCCCCAAAAACACCAGATGTGAAGCATTTGTGTGCAGCTGATATGATGTGAAGATGACTTTCTAACAGCATTCTTTGCACCATTTCTTGGATTCTCTCTGTGGACAGTGAAGATCAAGGACAAGCTGATTTACTAAGGATAAAATTGAGCAGAAGCCTTTTAGAGTACGGATAGACCATTAATCCCCTTAGACAAAACTCTGCTATTCCAAAATCTGGGATAAAGTCAGCTTAACCTCTCCCCAAGTGTATCCCAGATTTGTAAGACTTTAAAATTTGAAGTGCATATAGCATCCTATCTAGGATATATTTCACATGATTCTCGATCTTGCTGTCAAATGATGCTAAAGAGAATGCATTTGAAGATGGCTGAAGTTGAGGAAAAAGAGGCAGGTTTCAGTGAAGCCTTACACAACATGGTGATAGGCTTGTGTGCCAAAGAGAGAGGCCACATATTCAACAAATGGCAGAAGACTGACAACTTCTTAATGTGTATGAGCCTAAAGTGGGAAAACATGGGCTGTGGAAGATTACCTTCTTGTTAGTGGTAAAAGTAATACTGGGTTCATCTAACATGAAGTTCTTTCTCCTGTCCAAATAGTCTTTTTAGCAAGTGGAAGTTTGCTCAATCGACATGTTCAGTGAAGTGAAAATGGAGATTTAACAGGGGATTGCATTGCCTGCATCAATCATTAGTAAGACATAGGATTGTTTCTCAATCCCTCAAACTTGGCGATCCCAACAAGGCAGAAAAAAGTTTCCCACAAACAATCCTTCCTCTAGTGACAAAAGCCAACAACATGCATTGTACAGTACCTGTTCCTCAAGAGACAATCTGTCAAAAATGTTTCAATCTTGGCGTGCAGTGGCCTGAAACAACTTAAGCATAGATGGAGTGAGCTACCTCACTACTAGAGAGTGAAAAGGCCTACCATAGTTCATAGTTACACTTGCTTCCCAACAACAAAAGCACTCAATTTTTTTGACAGCACAGATGAAGGACATTGCACTCAAGGTAATACCAATATGAGTCTTCTGCCAAAGTTTGGGTTGATGTGTGTGAAATTACAAGTCCCATTCAAACAATCTTCTTTGCACCTTCATTTGGATGTTTCCAGTAGCAGTGTCAAGTGAGAGGCTGTGGCTTTTGCAAAGAGGAGCTGGCGCCCTGGTCATTCAGGGCAGGAACATAGATTTATTTGGGAAACTTTGGAACTCTGTGCTCATGACGAGGCCTTTGAGGTTGTTGGATATTTTCCACTTGACTCCCAGGGTTGGGCAATTTTCTGAGACTTGAAACAATAGGCTGGGTAAGAAGAAGTCTTCTCCCACTTCTGCCACCATTGTTGGCATGTTCTGCAGAAATGTTTTAAAGCTGGGTTCAATTTGACATCTGAAGATCATGTTTAGACAAACTGGTTCAGAAGGAAGACATTGGCTCCTTTCCCTTTCACAGAAATCCATTTTTCCCAAAAATGCAAAAGATAGAAATAATCCTTTCCCCTTCCGTTTTGAGCAGTGAACATGTTAGAGGGTCCCATGCATGTAGACGAAAGTAGTAGAGACACTTCTACATTGGCTTACCACATTTCCTCTCTCTTTCATAAAGTTAGCTGAACATAAGTGAAAAACTGTGATTCGATGTGGAATAAGAGTCAAGACCTTGTGGAGCCCTACAACACGGCCGTTTCCAAACTTTGAAAATTCTCTGACTTGCAATCAAATTGATGGTGTGCATTTCCATCAAAGATGCCTTATGCAATATTGAGAATAGTTATATGATATATTGAACTGAAGCACACATTTAGGAGAAATTACCTTCCAAGCTCTCTTCATTTATGCTATTTTTCTTTCAGAAGTCTTCATAACAGCTGAAGTAAAATATCTAAGTTTGATGATGAACTTAAGCCTCTGAATGTTCAGATGGGCTCAATTCCGTCCTTAAAATTCAATGTATCCAAATAAGGCAGTGCAGTGAAATCTGGCCCATGTTGTATTCCTCCAAATAGGGAAGCTACATAAGGTGAATTTAACCTGAAATATTGCTTAAGAATATTTCTCTGCACAAAATGTTCAGGATTCCTCATAGATTTCAAAAGAGCTGCTGTTGACTCAGCTGAGATGAAGTGTCTTAATGTCGCTTTGCCAGATGTACCTACACAACATGGAGGGAAAGCTCATGCCAAACATTATAAACCCAGCTTTTGAAATTCAATTCCCAAGATTGCGTATTTCACTGACATTCTGTTCCCAAAATGAAACACAGGGCAAACATTAGTTTCAAGTGACCCAGAATTGCAAGAGTATTGTTACCAGAATTTTGGGCTGATTCCCTTGGAAACATTTTGTGGACATTTCAAAATCTGGAGAAGCTGGTGTCTGAGGCCAAAATTCAGAAAAGGCCTTTACAAGTACGCATGGACAGTTCTTACTAGTGTGCTGTGCTCGACCAAAATCTTGGATCACGTCAACTTGCCCAACCACTAAGTGTTTCTCAAGAGTGAAAGAGTATAAAACCTGTGTAACACAGGGCATCCTACTAGGAGATAATTTCACAATAATCTTTGACTTGTCATAACTTCATGCCAGTTAGAATGCATTCTAAGATGGCTGAATTTGAGGAGTTAGGTCAGGTTGCAGTGAAATCTTACAAAACATGAAGATAGGCTCATACACAAAAGACAAAAGCCTCACATTTGAAAACTGGGAGAAGACCAAAAACTTGCACATGTGCTCAATTCCAAGATAGGAACAGGTTTCCAAGACTGGGTGCAGCTAAAACAATGTGCTTCATTCTGTACAAGTAGCCCTTTAAGCATGTGGAAATTCCCTCAATCAAGAGTTTCAGTGTGGAGAACTTTGAGAATTCACAGTGGGTTTTAATGCATGAACTCACTCACAAGTTAGACTTTGGATGAGTCCTCAGTCCTACCACTTACATGATCCCAGCAAGGCAGAAGGAAGTTTCTAACACAAACTCTTTCCCCTAGTGACAAATACCTACAAGATGCATTGCACAGCCCCTCATTTTAAAGACACATTCTGTCGACAAATTTTCTGACATCACAGGTGACATTCCTAAAGACACTGAAAGAGAAAAGAGAGCAGACTTAATGCAAGTGTGTGAGAGGACCTATAGGATCTTGGATTTTTGTTTGTTTCCCCAAAACAAAAATTCTTTTATCCTGACAATGAAGAAGAAGGAAACTTTTTCACTCATTTTACTCCCAGGATGTGTCATCTGTGAACATTAGGGTTGATCTGACTAAAATTAGAAGATGCATTCAAACAATGCCCTTTCCACTTTCTTTAGAATGCTTCATAACAGCTGGCACTGCTGAGGAGCTGTTTGTGTTTCTATCATGAGTTGGAGCCAAGGCTGATCAGGAAAGGAACACAGGATACTTAAGAAAACCGTGGAAACACAGGACTCCCTGAGGCCTGCAAAATTTCTCCACTTTTTCTGCTTGGACCCCAGAGTGCAATGATTGTCTAAGATTTGGCACAAAAAGCTGGGTAGGGAGAGATCATCTCCCACTTCTATCACATCACCTGACATGCTGTCTGGGTACATTTTCAAGCTCGTTCAATTTGATGACTTGAGAAAAAGTTGAGAGAAATTGTTTCAGAACTGAGATATAGGCTTCTTTCCATATCACAGTAACCATTTCTCCCCATGATGGCACAAGGCAGAAATCAACATTACCAGTTTCATTTCCATAATGGAACATATTGGATGATTCTGTACATGTAGCCGAAGGTCACAGAGAATTCCCTGCAGATGGCTTACCACAGTTTTTCTCACTTTTGTAAAGAGAGTTCAACATCTGAGAAAACCATAAGTCCATGTGCAGTAGGGGCCAAGGTTTTTTGGTACACTGAATTAGACCCCTTTCCCAAATGCTTAAATATTCTGTCTTGCAATGATTGAGATGGTGCAAAATTTCTTCACACGTGAATTCTCCAAAATTGAGAATTGTTACAGGATATATTGAAACAAATAACAGTTCATTCAGGAGAGAGTACAATCAAAGCTATCTTCTTTTGTGCTATTTTTCCTACAGAAATATTCATGAGAGCTGAAGCAAATTATCTGAGTTCAATGAAGAACAGAGGCCTTTGAGAATGTGCAGATGTGCTCAACTCTGTCCCTGAAATCAATGTGTCCCAGAAGAGTCAGCACAGTGAAAATTGGCCCACAAGTTTTTCCCTCAAATTGGGAAGATTCTGAAGGTGAATTTCACCTAATGTAACGCTGAAGAGGGTTTCTTCGCACCAATAATTCAGCATTCCTAATAGCTTTCCAAACAGCTGAAGTTAGCTGAACTGAAATGCAGTCCTTAATGTCACCTTCCCAGATGTACCTTCATAACATGCAGGGAACCCCAGGCCCAAAATTGAAATCACTGCTTTTATCATCAAATCCCAAGAAGGGAATTCCACAAGTCCCTTCAGTTCCCCAAAAGAACCATATGTGAAGCATTTGTGTGCAGCTATGAACTGAAGGTGACTTCTTAAAAAGCATTATTTGCACCTTCCATTGGATTGTCTCTGTGGACAGTGAAGATCAAGGAGATGGTGATATACTAAGGATGAATGTGAGTAGAAGCCTCTCAGAGTATGATGGACCATTCTTCCCTTTAGGAAAAATCCTGCACTTCCAAAGTCTGGGATAAAGTCAACTTAAACCTCTCCCCAAGTGTATCTCAGATTTGCAAGATTTTAATATCTGAGGAACACAGAGTGTCCTACCTAGGATATATTTTCACATGATTCTTGATCTCGCTGTCAACTGATGCTAATAAGAACACATTCAAAAATAGCTGAAGTTAAGGAAAGAAAGGCAGTTTGCAGTGAAATCTTACAGAACATGGTGATAGGCTTGTGTGTCAAAGGGAGAAGCCACATATTCAAAAAATACCAGAAGCCTGAAAACTTCCTCATGTGTTTGAGCCTAATTTGTGAAAAGAAGGAGGCTGTGGCAAATACCTTCTTTAGAATTAGCATCAAAGTAAGACTGGGTGCATCTAACAAGAAGTGCATTCTCCTGTCCTAGTAGTCCTCTTAGCAAGTGGAAGTTTGCTCGATCAACATGTTCAGTGAGGTGAAGATTGAGATTTCACTGGGGGCTTAAATGCACGGCCTCAATCACAAGTAAGACATAGGATTGTTCCTCAATCCCCCAAAATTGGTGATCCCAACAAGGCAGAAGGAAGTTTCCCACATACAATATTTCCTCTAGTGACAAAAACCAACAACATGCATTGCAGAGCACTTTTTCCTCAAGAGAATCTCTGACAGCAAACTTTCCAACTTGGTGGGCAATTGCCTAAAGGCAACCGAAGCAGAGATGAAGTGAGCTATGTTACAGTGAGAGTGTTAAAAGGCCTCTCAGAGCTCGTAGTTATGCTTGTTTCCCAACAACACAAACACTCCATTATCATGACAGCACAGATGAGGTACATTGTCCACATTCATTGTATTCCCAGTGTGAGTCAAATGTCAAAGTTTGGGTTGATGTGAGCGAAATTACAAGACCCATTCAAACAATCTTCTTCGCATCTTCATTCAGATGCTTTAAGTAGGCAGTGTCAAGTGAAGGGCTGTGGCTGTTCCAAAGAGGAGCTGGCACCTAAGTTGTTCAGGGCAGGAACATAGATTAATTTGGGAAACCGTGGAATTCATTGCTCATGATGAGGCCCGCATAGTTACTGCACATTTTCCACTTGTTTCCCTGGGTGGGACAATTGCCTAAGTTTTGGAACAATAAGATGTGTAGGAAGAGGTCTCCCAATTCTGCTACTGATGACATGCACTCAAGTAACAGTTACTACCTGGGTTCAATTTGACATCTCAAGGTCATGTTGAAAGAAACTGTTTCAGAATCAAGACAAAGGCTTCTTTCCCATTCACAGGAACCCATTTTAACCAAAAAGGCACAAAACAAAAATCATCCTTACCCATTTAACTTTGAGAAGCGAACATGCTTATAGGTCCTGTGCATGTAGGCAAAGGTCATAGAGACTCTCCTTCAAATGGTTTTCTACATTCTCTCTCTCTTTCATAAAGTTAGTTCAACATAAGAGAACACTGTGACTCCATGTTGAATACAAGCCAAGACCTTGTGTTACACTGACATACAGCCATTTGCCTACTGCCAGAATTCTCTGACTTGCTACCAAGTCAGAAAATTTCCTTCAAACTTGCCTTATCAGAAATTAAGAAGTGTTATAGAATAGATTGCAAGCACTCATTTAGGAGAGATAACCTCCAAGCTGTCTTCTCTCTTGCTATTCTTCCCACAGAAATCTTCATAATGACAGAAGTAAAATATCTAATTTTACTGATGAACAGAGGCCTTTCCAAATGTGCAAATGGGCTCACTTCCATCCTTGAAAATCAATGTGTCCCCAACAAGGGGGTGCAATGAAAATTGTCCCATGTCGTATTCCTCCAAATAGGGAAGTTACAGAAAGTGAATTTTACCTGAAGAAATGCTGAAGAGGGTTTTTCTACACCAAATATTCAGCATTCCTCATAGATTTTGAAAGAGCTGCTGTTTACTCAGGTGAGATGAGGTGTCATAATGTCATTTTGCAAGAGGTACATTCACAATATATAGGTAAAGTTCAGGCCAAACATGAAAATCCTTGCTTTTAAAATCAATTCCTAAAAAGTGAGTATCCCAACGCCCTTCAGTTCCCAAAATGAAATGCAGGGCAAGCATTCATTTGAAGCGGACTCGAATTGCAAGAAGATTGCTAGCAGCATTCTTTGCCTCTTCCCTTGGATGCCGTCTGTGGGCATTGCAAAATCTGGATAAGCTGGGGTACTGAGGACGAACTTGTTAAAGGCCTTTCCAAGTACACATGGATAGTTCTTTAAAGTGTGCTGTGCTCTACTATAATCTTGGATCACATCAACTCACTCGACCCCAAGTTGTTTTCCAAGAGTGAAAGATTCTAAAACGTGTGGAACACAGGATGTCCTATCTCAGAGATAGTCTCACAAGAATCTTTGTTTTGCCATAACTTCCTGCCAGCTAGAATGCTTTTCAAGATGGCTGAAGTTGAGGAAGTAAAGTCAGGTTGCAGTGAAATCTTACAGAAAATTAAGACTTTCTTGTATGCAAAAGACAAAATCCTCACGTTTGAAAACTGGCAGAAGATGGAAAACTTCCACATGTGCTCAATTCCAAGATGGGAACAGATGTCCAACACTGGGTGCAGCTAACAATAAGTGCTTCATTCTATCCAAGTAGTCCTTTCAGCATGTGGAAATTTGCCCAATTGAGATGTTCATTGGGGGGAGTTGTGTGAATTCACATGGGATTTTAATGTGTGGCATCACTCAGAATTTAGATGGAGGATGGGTTCTCAATCCCACCAATTGCATGATCCCAACAAGTCAGAAGGAGGTTTCTCTCACACACCATTTTCTCTAGTGACAAATACCTACAAGATGCATTGCACAGCCCCTCATTTTCAAGAGACATTCTGTCACCACGTTTTCCGACTTCTCTGGTGAATTTCCTAAAGACACTAAAAGAGGACATGCAGGGTGCAGACTTAATGTGAGTGTGTTGGATGGCCTATTAGAACTTAGATTTTGGCTTGCTTCCAGAGCACAAAAATTCTCTTATCCCAACAATACAGATGAAGGAAACTTTTTTGCAATCATTGAACTCCCAAATGCATCATCTGTGAATGTTAGGGTTAATATGACAGAAATTAGAAGACCCGTTCAAACAATCCACTTTCCACCTTGCATAGAATACTTCCTAACAGCTGGGTATGCTGAGGGGCTTTCTGTGTTTCTAAGATGAGTTGGAGCCAAGGCCGTTTGGGAAATGACCACAGGCTTCTTAGGGAAAATGTGGCAACTCAGGGCTCCCCTGAGGCCTGCTAAGTTACTCCAACTTTTCCGTTTGGTTCCCAGAGTGGAATGATTGTCTAAGATTCGTCACATGAAGCTGGGTTGGCAGAGATCTTCTCCCACTTCTATCACATCTCTTGGAATGCTGTCCAGGAATATTTTCAAGCTGGAATCAATTTGACAACTTGAAGCAAATTTGAGAGAAATTGTTCCAGAATTGGGATATAGGCTTCTTTCCAAGCCAAAGAAACCATTATTCCCCATGACTGCACAAGGCAGAAGTCATCCTTACCCATTTCATTTTCATAAGGGAACACGATGGAAGATTCCATGCATGTAGCCAAAGGTCACAGATTCTTTCCTCCAAACGGCTGCCATGATATTTCTCACTTTTGTAAAGGCAATTCAACATCTTTGAAAACCGTGATTCCATGGGCAGTAGGAGACAAGATTTTGTGTAACACTGAAATAGACCTTTTTCCCAATTGCCTAAATACTCTGTCTTGCAACAAAGTAAATAGGGTGAATTTTCTTCAAACATGCCTTCTCCAAAATTGAGATTTGTTACAGGATTTATTGAACCGAAGCACAACTCCTTCAGGAGAGAGTTCATTCAAAGCTGTCTTCTTTTGTGGTATTCTTCCTGCAGATAATTCATAAGAGCTGAAGAAAATTATCTGAGTTTGATGAAAAAGAGGGGCCTATGAGAATGTGCAGATTGGCTGACTTCCATCCCTACAAATCAATGTGTCCATAAAAAAGCTGGGCAGTTAAAATTGGCCCACATCATATTCCTCCAAATAGGGATATTTCTGAAGCTGAAATTTGCCTAAAGTAATGCAGAAGAAGGTTTTTTGCACCAATAATTCAGCATTCCTATTAGCTATCCAAAGAGCTGCTGTTGGCTGAGCTGAAATGCGGTCCTTAATGTTTCCTTCCCAGATGTACCTTCATAACATGCAGGGAACCTCAGGGAAAATATGGGAATCCCTGTTTTATAGTCAATTCCCAAGAAGGGAATTTCCCAAGTCCCTTCTCTTCCCCAAAAGAACCACATGTGCAGCATTTGTGTGCAGCTGATATGAACTGAAGATGTCTTTCTAAAGAGCATTCTTTGCATCTTTCCTTGGATTCTCTTTGTGGACAGTGAAGATCAAGGACAAGCTGATGTATTAAGGATGATCATGAGTAGAAGCCTCTCAGACAACAGACGGACCGTTGTTTCCCTTAGGCAAATCCCTGTACTTCCAAATTCTGGGATAAAGTCAACTTAACCTCTCCCCAAGTGTATGCCATATTTGCAAGATTTTAAAATCTGAGGCACACAGAGCGTCTTATGTAGGATATATTTTCACACGATTCTTGATCTCACTGTCAACTGATGCTAATGAGAATGCATTCAAAGATGGCTGAAGTTGAGGAAGGAAAGGCAGTTTGCAGTGGAATCTTACAGAACATGGTGATAGGCTAGTGTGCCAATGAGAGAATCCACATACTCAAAAAGTGGCAGAAGACTGAAAACATCGTCATGTGTTTGAGCCTAAGGTGGGAAAAAATTTCTGTGGGAAATTCCCTTCTTGTGAATTAGTGGAAAATTAAGACTGGGTGCATCTTTCACCAAGTGCTTTTTCCTGTCCAAGTAGTCCTTTCAGCAAGTGGTAGTTTGCTCAACTGACACGTTCAATGTCGTGAACTTTGAGAGAAATTGTTTAACAACCGGGATATAGGCTTCTTTCCAAGTCACAGAAACTGATTTTCCCCATGACAGCACATGGCAGAAATCATCCTTACCCATTTCATTTCCAAAAGGGAACATCTTGAAAGATTCCTTGAATGTAGATGAAGTTTACAGAGAATTTCCTGCAATCGGCTCACCACAGTATTTCTCAATTTTGTGAAGACAGTTCAACATCTGTGAAAACCATGATTACATGTGCAGTAGGGGTCATGGAATTGTAGAACACTGAAATAGACCCGTTTCCCAAATATCTAAAGAGTCTGTATTGCAACGAAGCAGATGGTTTGAATTTTGTTCAAACGTGCCTTCCCCAAATTTGAGAAATGTTACACACAATATTGAAAAGAAGCATGACACATTCAGGAGAGAGAACACAAAAGCTGTCTTCTTTTGTGCTATTTTTCCTACAGAAAAGTTCATGAGAGCTGAAGAAAATTATCTGAGTTCAATGAAGAACAGAGGCTTATGAGAATGTACAAAAGGGCTGACTTCCATCCCTGAAAATAAAAGTGTCCTCAAAAAGGCAGGGCAATGAAAAGTGGCCCACGTCCTATTCCTAAAAATAGGGAAGTTACAGAATGTGAATTTCACCTGAACTAATACTGAAGAATCTTTATCTGCACAAAATATTGAGCATTCATCATAGATTTCAAATGCACTGCTGAAAACTCATATGAGATGTGACGTATTAATGTCAATTTTGACAGACATACCTTCATAACATGGAGGGATAATTCAGTCCAAACATGAAAATCCCTGCTTTTGCCATCAATTCCCAAGAGGGTGTATTCCACGGCCCTCCTGTTCCCAAAATGAAACACAGGGCAAGCATTAGTTTCAGTAGCACTAATTTGCAAGAGTATTGCTAGCAGAATTTTGTGCTCCTTCCCTTGAAAACATTCTGTGGACATTTCATAAACTGGAGAAGCTGGGGTACTGAGGCCGAACTTCAGAAAAGTTCTTTCCACTTACGCAAGGACAGTTCTTATCAGTGTGCAGTTATCAACCAAGATCTTGGATTACGTCAACTTGCCCAACCTCAAATTTTTTCCCAAGAGTGAAAGATTCTAAAATCTTTGGAACACAGGGTGTCCAATCTAGGACATATTTTCACAAGAATCTATTCTAGAAATAAATTCATGCCAGTTAGAATGCATTCGAAGATGGGGAAGTTGAGGAAGTAAAGTCAAGTTGCAGTGAAATCTTAGAGAACATGAAGACACGCTCGTATGCCAAAGACAAAAGGCTCACGTTGAAAAACTGCCAGAAGAGAGAAAACTTCCAAATGTGCTCAATTCCAAGATGGGAACATGTTACCAAGACTGGGTACAGCTAACCCAAAGTGCTTCATTCTGTCCAAATAGTCCTTCCAGCATGTGGAAATATGCTAGATTGAGACATTCATTGTGGAGAAATTCAAGAACTCACAGGGGGTTTAATTCGTGTCCTTAGTCAGTAGTTAGATGTAGGATCATTCCTAGATCACACGTCTTACATGATACCAACAAGGCAGAAGGAGGTTTCACGCACAGTTTTTCATCTAGCAACAAATCCCAACAATATGTATTGCACATATTGTTTTCAAGAGACATTCTGTCGACAAGTTTCCAACCTTGCAGGTGACATTCTTAAAGATATCAAAGAGAAGATAAAGGAAGAGGACTTAATGCGTGTGTGTGAGAAGGCCTTTCAGAACCTGGATTTTGGCTGGCTCCCCCAATCCAAAAATTATCTCATCATGACAACACAGATGAAGGAAATTATTTCACAGTCATTGTATTCACAAGATGCATCATCTGTGAAGGTTAGGGTTGATCTGATGGAAATTAGAAGACACTTTCAAACAATCCTCTATCCAAATTGCTTAGAATGCTTCATAACAGCTGAGTTTGCTGAGGGGCTGTTTGTGTTTCTATGAGTTTGTGCCAAGGCTGTTCTGGAAAGGAACACAGGATACTTAGGTGAACAGTGGAAACTCAGTGCTCCCCTGAGCCCTGCAAATTTCCTCCACCTATTCCATTTGGTTCCCAGAGTGGAATGACTAAGATTCGGCTCAAGAATCTGGGTAGGGAGAGACCTAGTCCCACTTGTATCACCTCTCTTGGCATGCTGTCCAGGAACATTTTCAAGCTGGGTTCATTTGGAAATCTCTAGACAAAGTTGAGAGAAATTATTTCAGACCCGGTATATAGCTTTTTCTGACTAACAAAAACTGTTTTTCCCCATGATGGCAAAAGGAAGAAATCATCCTTACAAATTTCATTTCCATAAGGGAAAATTTTGGAAGATTCCGTGCATGTAGCTGAAGGTCAGAGAGTCTTTCCTGCAAACGGCTTCCTGCAGTATTTCTCATTTTTGTAAAGAGTGTTCAACATCTGTGAAAACCATGATTCCATGTGCAGTAGGGGACAAGATTTTGTGGAACACTGAAATAGATCCATTTCCAAAATGATTAATAGTCTCTCTTGCAATGAGGAGATGGGGCAAATTTTCTTCAAACGTGCCATCTCCAAAATTCAGAATTGCTGTATGATATATTGAAGTGAAGCATGACTCTTTCAGGAGAGTATACACTCAAAGCTGTCTTCCTTTGTGCTATTCCTCATACAGAAAAGTTAATGAGAGCTGAGGTAAATTATCCGACTTTGATGAAGTAGCTAGGCCTTAGAGAATGTGCAGATGGGCTGACTTCTGTCCCTGAAAATCAACGTGTTCCCTAAAACCACTGCAGTGAAAATTGGCACACATAATATTCCTTCAAATAGGGAAGATTCTGAAGGTGAATTTCACCTAAAGTAGCACGGAAGAGGATTTCTCTGAAACAATAATTTAGCATTCCTAATAGCTTTCCAAAAAGCAAATGCTGGATGAGTGGTTAAATGTGGTCCTTAGTGTCAACTTCCCTGATGTGCCTTTATAACATACAGGGAAACTCATATCAAACATGGAAATCCCTGCATTTTTCATCAATTCCCAAGAAGGGAATTTCACATGTACGTTGTGTTCCCCAAAAGAATCATATGAGAAGCATTTGTGTGCAGGTGATAGGAACTGAAGATGACTTTCTAAAGAGCATTCTTTGCATGTTTCCTTGGATTCTCTCTGTGCACAGTGAAGATCAAGGACAAGCGGATGTACTAAGTACGAACTTCATCAGAAGCCTCTTAGTTTACGGAAGGTCCATTCTTCCCCTCAGGCAAAGCCTGCACTTCTGAATTCTGGGATAAATTCAGCTTAAACTATCCCCAAGTGTATCCCATATTTGCAAGGCTTTAAAATTTCAGGTACACTGAGGGTCCTATCAAGGAGACATTATCACATGATTCTTGATCTTGCCATCAACTGATGTTAATGAGAATGCTTTCAAAGCTTGCTGAAGTTGAATAAGGAAAGGCAGGTTGCAGTTAAGTCTTACAGAACATGGTGATAGTCTCATCTGCCAAAAAGAGAAGTCACATATTAGAAAAGTGTCCCAAGACTGACAACATCCTCATGTGTTTGAGCCTAGGGTAGGAAAAGAAGGGCTGTGGGAATTTCCCTCCTTGTGAATTAGTGGCAAAAGTTTGACTGCGTGCTTCTAACACAAAGTGCTTTCTCCTGTCCAAGTAGTACTTTCAGCAGGTGGAAGATTGCTCGATTGACATGTTCAGTGAAGTGAACATTGAGATTTCACTGGGGTTTTGATTGCGTAGACTCAATCTCAAGTAAGACATAGGATTGTTTCTCAACCCATCAAACTTGATGTCCCAACAAGGCAGAATTTGTTTTCCCACACACATTCTTTCCTCTAGTGACAAAATCCAACACGGCGCATTGCACAGCACGTTTCCCTCAAGAGACAATTTTGTCGGCAATATTTCCTACTTCACTGGCTATTGCCTACAGGCAATCGAAGTAGAGATTTTGTAAGCTTCCCAGCTGAGACTGTTTGAAAATTCATATCAGAGTCATAGCTACGCTTGCTTTCCAACAACACAAACACTCATTTATCATGGCAGCGTAGGTGATAGACATAGTCCTCACTCATTGTATTCTTATTATTAGTCAAGTGTCAAAATTTGTGTTGATGTGAGCAAATTTAACAGACCCATTCAAACAGTCTTCTTTGGACCTTCATTTGGATGCATCCAGTAAGCAGTGTCAAGTGAGGGGCTGTGTCTGTTACAAAGATGAGCTGGCACCCAGGTCATTCAAGACAGGAACTTAGATTAATTTCGGCTATCTTGGAACTCAATGAACATTACATGGCCCACATAGTTGCTGCACATTTTCCTCTTGATTCTCAGCTTGTGACAATTTTCTAAGTTTTGGTACAATAAACTGGTTAGGAAGTGATCTTCTCCCACTTCTGCCACTTTTGTTGGCACTCTCTCCAGAAACTGTTTCATGCTGGGTTCTATTTTTCAACTCAAGTTCTTTTTGAGAGGAACTGTTTCAGAACAGAGACATAGGCCTCTTTGCCTTTCAGAGAAACCCATTTTTCCCAAAAAGAAGCTAGACAGTAATCAAATTTACCCGGTCATTTCAAGCAGTGAACATGTTGGATGGTCCCTGGCATGTAGCTGTATTTCGTAGAGACATTCCTTCAAATATCTTTCCACTTTCTCTAGCTCTTTCATAAAATAGGTTCAACTTAAGGTAAAAACTGTGATTCTGTGTATAATAGGAGCCAAGTCCTTGTGACACACTTACACACAGCTGCTTGCCAACTACCAAATTCTCTGATTTTCAATCAAATCGATGGTGTGCATTTCCATCATATGTGCCTTATCGAAATTTGAGAATACTTATATGATATATTTAACCCAAGCACACATTTAGGAGAGATTAACCTCCAAGCTGTCTTTGTTCTTGCTATTCTTCCTACAGAAATCTACATAACAGCTGAAGTAAAATATCTACTTTGGATGATATACTTATGCCTCTGAATGTGCATTTGGGCTCACTTCTCTCCTTGAAATTCAATGTGTCCCCAAAAAGGCAGTGCAATGAAATCTGGCACACATCATATTCATCAATATAGGGAAGTTTCACAATGTGAGATTCACCTGAACTAATGCTGAGGAATGTTTCTCTGCACAAAACATTCAGCATTCCTCATAGATTATGAAAAAATGCTTTTCACTCAGCTGAGATGAGGTGCCTGAAGTCCCTTTGCCAGCTGTACCTTCAAAACATGGAGGGATAGTTCAGGCCAAACATGAAAACCACAGCTTTTGCATTAATTCCCTAGTGGGTGTATTTCACGGCCCTTCTGTTCTCGAAATATAACACAGGGCATGCATTAGTTTGAAGCGACATGAATTGCAAGAGTATTGTAGCAGAATTCTGTGTTTCTTCCCTTGGAAGCCTTCTGTGGACATTGCAATATTGAGAGAAGCTGTGGTACTGAGGCTGAACTTCTGAAAAGGCCTTCCCTAGTATGCATGGACAGTTCTTGCTTTTGTGCTCTGCTCTACCATAATCTTGGATTACATCAGCTTGCCCATCCCCAAATTTTTTCCTGATTGAAAAATTCAATATACTGTAGAACACAGGGTGTCCAATCTAGGATATATTTTCACAAGAATCTTTTTCTAGCAATAAATTCATGCCAGCTAGAATGTATTCAAAGATGGCTGAAGTTGAGGAAAGAAAGTCAGGTTGCAGTGAAATCTTAGAGAACATGGAGACAGGCTCTTATGCCAAACAAAATGCTCACATTGGAAAACTGCTAGAAGACAGAAACTTCCACATGTGCTCAATTCCAAAATGGGAACAGGTTTCCAACACTGAGTACAGCTAACACAAATTTCATCATTCTGTCCAAGTAGTCCTTCCAGAGTGTGGAAATATGCTTGATTGAGACATTCATTGTGAGGAACTTTGAGAATTCACAGGGGATTTAATTCATGGCCTCATTCACAATTTAGTCATATGACTGGTCCTCAGTCCCACCACTTACATGATCCTAGCAAGGCAGAAGGAGTTTTCACACATACACTCTTACTTCTAGTGACAAATAACTAAAAGATGCAATGCACAGCCACACATCTGAATTCGATGAAGAACCAAGGCCTATGAGAATGTGAAGTTTCGCTGACTTCCATCCCTGAAATTAAATGTGTCCTCAAAAAAGCACTGCTGTGAAACCTGGCCCAAATCATATTCCTCCAAATAGGAATATTTCTGATGGTGAATTTCACCTAAAGTAATGTTGAAGAGGGTTTCTGTGCACCAGTATTTCAGCATTCCTAAAAGCTACCCAATAGCTGCTGTTGGCTGTGCAGAAATGCAGTCATTTATGTCATCTTCCAAGATATACCTTCATAATAGGAAGGGAACCCCAGGACAAACATTGAAACCCCTGGTTTTATCATCAATTCTCAGACGGGAATTTCCCAAATCACTTCATCACTTCATTTCCACAAGAGTACCATATGCGAAGCATTTGTGTGGAGCTGATAAGAACTGAAAATGACTTTATAAAAAGCATGCTTTTTATGTTCCCTTGGAATCTCTCTGTGAACAGTGAACATCAAGGAGAAGCTGATGTTCTAAGGACAAACATGAGCAGAATCCTCTCAGTGTATGGACAGACCGTTCTTCCCCTTAGGCAAATCCCTGTGCTTCCAAATTCTAGGATAAAGTGAAATTAACCTCTTCCAAAATGTATCCCACATTTGCAAGATTTTAAAATGTGAGGCATACTGAACTTCCTATCTAGGAGACATTTTCACACCGTTCTTGACCTCTCAGTCAACTGATGCTTAAGACAATGCATTCGAAGATGGCTGAAGTTGAGGAAGGAAAGTCAGTTTGCAGTGAAATCTTACAGAATATGGTGATAGGCTCGTGTGCTAAAGAGAGAATCTACATATTCAAAAAGTGGCAGGAGACTGAAAACTTCTCATGTGTTTGACCCTAAGGCAGGAAAGAAGGGCTGTGAGAAATTCCCTCCTTGTGAATTAGTGGCAAAAGTAAGATTGGGTGCATGTAACATGAAGTGCTTTCTCCTGTCCAAGTAGTCTTTTCAGCAAGAGGAAGTTTGCTTGATTGAAACATTCAGTGAAGTGAAGGTTGAGATTTCACTGTTGTTTTAAGGCACAAACTTAATCACAAGTAACACATCAGATTGTTTCTCAATCCCTCAAACTATGTGATCCGAACAAGGCAGGAGGAATTTTCCCACACACAATCTTTACCCTAGTGACAATAACCAACAAGATGCATTGCACAGCAACTCTTCATCAAGAGACACTCTTTTGGCAAAGTTTCCAACTTGGTGGGCAATTGCCTGCAGGCAAACAGAGCAGAGATGCAGTGAGCTATCTTGCTGTGAGAGTGTGAGAAGGCCTATCTGAGCTCGTATGTATGCATGCTTCCAAACAACACAAACACTCCATTATCATGAATCACAGATGAGGGAAATTTTCTGCAATATTGCATTGCCTGTATGAGTCAAGTGTCAACGTTTGGTTTCATCTGAACGAAATTAAAAGACACATTCAAAGATTCTTCTTTGCACTTCATTTGGATGCTTCCAGCAAGCAGTGACAAGTTAGGGGCTTTGGCTGTTGCAAAGAAGAGATGGCACCCATGTCATTCAGGGAAGCAATATAGATTAATTTGGGATCCTGTGGAACCTACTGCTCACGATAAGACCTGTGAAGTTGCTGTATAATTTCCACTTGATTCCCAGGATGGGACATTTTTCTAAGATTTGGAACAATAAGCTGGGTAGGAAGAAACCTTCTCCCACTTCTGCCACTGTTGTTCCCATTCTCTCCAGAAACGGTTTATAGCTGGGTTAAATTTGACATCTCAATATATCATTGAGAGAAAAAGTTTCAGAAACAAGACAGATTTCTTCTCCAATAAGGAAGCACATATTTCCAAAAAAGTCACAAGACAATAATCATCTTTACCCATTTAATTTTAAGCATTGAATATGTTGGAAGGTCCCTTGCATGTAGCTGTAGCTCATTGAGACTCCCCTACAAATGTCTTACTACATTACTTCTCTCTTTCATAAAGTTAGTTCAACATTAGAAAAAAACTATGATTCCATTAGGAATACGAGCCAAGACCTTGTAGTACACTGACAGACAGCCGTTCCCAACTGCCAAATTTCTCTGACTTGCAACCATGTTGATGGTTAGTATTTCCTTCAAAAATGCCATATCAAAAATTGAGAAGTATAACAGGCATATTTATCCTAAGCACTCATTTAGGAGAGATTACCGTCTAAGCTGTCTTCTTCCTTGCTATTCTTCCTACAGAAATCTTCATAAGAGCTGAAGTAAATATCTACATTGGATGATGAACTTATGCCTCTGAATGTGCAAATGGGCTCACTTCCATCCTTGAAAAGCAATGTGTCCCCAAAAAGGTAGTGTAATTAAAACTATCCCACGTTATATTCCTCCAAATAGTGAAGTTACAGAAAGTGCATTTCACCTGAACTGACGTTGAAGAGTATTTCTCTGCAAAAAATATCAGAATTCCTCATAGATTTTGAATGAGTTGCTCTTGAATCACCTGAGATGAGGTGTCTTAATGTCACTTTGCAGATGTACCTTCAAAACATGGAGGGATACCTCAGGCCAAACATGAAAATCCCTGCATTATACACCAATTCCCAGGAGAGATTATCCCACGGCCCTTCTGTTCCTGAAATGAAACACAGGGCAAACATTTGTTTTAAGTGGACCTGAATTGCAAGAAGATTGCTAGCAACATTTTGTGCTTCTTCCCTTGGAGGCATTCTGTGGATATTGCAAATTTTGCAGAAGCTGGGATACAGAGGACGAACTTGTGAAAATTCCTTTCCAAGTACTCACAGACAGTTCTTGCCAGCATGCTGTTCTCTACCAAAATCTTGGATCATGTCAACTCGCCCGACCCCAAATTATTTATCAAGAGTGAATGATTGTAAAACCTGTTGAACACAGGTCGTCCTATCTAGGAGATACTCTCACAACTATCTTTTTCTAACCATAACTTCATGCCAGCAGGAATGCATTCAAAGATGGCTGAATTTGAGGAATAAATTTAGGTTGCATTTAAATCTCACAGACTATGAAGACAGGCTCATATGCCAAAGACAAAAGCCTCACTTTTGATAACTGGCAGAAAACTGAAAACTTGCACATGTGCTTCCAAGATGAGGTCTGGTTTCCATGACTGGGTGCAACTAAAATAAAGTGCTTCATTCTGTTGAAGTAGTCCTTCCAGCGTGCAGAAATTTGCTTGATCGAGATGTTCAGTGGGGGGAACACTGAGAATTCACAGAGAGTTTTAATGCATGGCCTCACTCACAATTTACACCTAGGATTGGTCCTCAGTCCCTCCACTTACATGATCCCAACAAGGATGAAGGTTGTTTCCCCCACACACTCTTTCCTCTAGTGACAAATTATAACACAATGCTTTGTACAGTCCTCCATTTTTGAGAGGCATTCTGTCAACAATGGTTCCATATTCACAGGTGACTTTCCTAAAAGAGGAGATGAAGGGAGTGGACTTAATGCGAGTGCATGAGAAGACATATCAGAACACGTATTTTGGAGTGCTTCCCCAACAAAAATATTCTCTTATCACGTCAACACAGATGAAGGAAACACTTTTCCTCTCTTGTATACCCAAGATGCATCGTCTGTAAATGTCAGATTTGATCTGACAGAAATTAGAAAGCCTGTTGAAACAATCCTCTTACCACCTTGCATAGAATGGTTCATACCTGCTTGATCTTCTGAGTGGCTGTTTGTATTTCTAAGATGAGTTGGAGCCAAGGCCATTCAGGACAGGGAAACAGGCTAATTTGGGGAAACGTGGAAAGTTACCATTCCGCTCAGGCCAGCAAAATTGCTCCAATTTTTCCATTTGTTTCCCAGAGTGGAATGATTCTCTAAGATTCAGCACAAGGAGCTGGGTAGGTAGAGATCTTCTCCCACTTCTATCACATCTCATGTCATGCTCCCCAGGAACATTTTCAATCTGGGTTCAATTTGGCTTCTCGAGGTAAAGTTGAGAGAAATTGTTTCAGACCTGGGATATAGTCATCTTTTGAAGTACCAGAAACTGTTTTTCTCCACGAAGGCACAAGGCAGAAATCATCCTTACCCATTTCATTTCCATAAGTGAACATGTTTGAAGATTCTCTTCATGTAGCCGAAGGTCACAGAGACTTTCCTAGTGCTTGCTGCAGTATTTCTCAGTTTTGTAAAGACAGTTCAACTTCTGAGAAAACCATGATTCCAAGTGTGGTAGGGACAAAAATTTTTGAAACACTGAAATAGACCAGTTTCCCACATGCCTAAATACTGTGTCTTGCAACAAAGGAGATGGGGTGATTTTTCTTCAAACATGACTTTTCCAAACTTGAGAATTGTTACAGGATATATTGAACCAAAGCTCGATTCATTCAGGAGAGTGTACACTCAAAGCTGCCATCTTTTGTGCTATTCTTCATACAGAAAAGTTCTTGAGAGCTGAAGTAAATTATCTCAACTTGATGAAGAGCAGAGGCCAATGAGAATGTGCAGATTGGCTGACTTCCATCCCTGAAAACCAATGTGTCCCCAAAAGGCACTGCAGTAAAAATGGGCCCAAATCATTGTCCTCCAAATAGGAACTTTTCTGAGGTTGAAATTCACCTAAAGTAATACTTAAGGGGTTTTCTTTGCTCCACTATTTTAGCATTCCTAATAGCTTCCCAAAGAGCTACTTTTGGCTGAGCTGAAATGCGGTCCTTAATGTCTCCTTCCCAGATGGACCTTCATAACATGAAGGGAACCTCAGGACATACATGGAAATCCCTGGTTTTATCATCAATTCCCAGAAGGTAATTTCCCAAGTCACTTCAGTTCCACAAGAGAACCATATGTGAAACATTTGTGTGCAGAGAATAAGAATTGAACATGACTTTCTAAGCAGCATTCTTTGCACCTTTCCTTGGATTCTCTCTGTGGACAGTGAACATCAAGGAGAAGCTGATGTACCAAGGAGAAACATGAACAGAGTCCTCTCAGTTTACGGATGGACCATCATTCCCCTTAGGCAAAATGCTGTGCTTCCAAAGTCTGGGATATATTCAACTTAACCTCTCCCCAATTGTATCTCTGATTTGCAAGATTTTAAAATCTTAGGTGCACAGAACGTCCTATCTAGGAGACGTTTTCACACGATTCTTGATCTCACATTTAACTGAAGCTTAAAAGAATGCATTCAAAGATGGCTGAAGTTGAAGAAGTAAAGGCAGTTTGCAGTGAAATCTTACAGAACATGGTGAATGGCTCATATGCCAAAGAGAGAAGCTACATATTCAAAAAGTGGCAGAAGTCTGAAAACTTCCTCTTGTGTTTCAGCCTATGGTGGGAAAAGAAGGGCTGTGGGAAATTCCACATTTTTGTGTTAGTGACAAAAGTAAAAGTGGGTGCATCTAACTGGAAATTCTTTCTCCTGTCCAAGTAGTCCTTTCAGCAAGTGGAAGTTTGCTTGGTCATCACATTCAGTGAGGTGAAGTTTGAGATTTCACTGTGGGTTTTAATGCATGGACTCAATCACAATTAAGACACAGGTGAACAGAGAAGATAATGGAGTAGAAGGACCCTTGCAGCTCTCCCCTCTCTGACAAATGCACCAAGATTCACATTTACAGACCTACTCAGCCAACCAGAGCACCTGCGGAACTCCAACAGAACATCGCCCTCTTCAAAATATAAAGATACCAAAAATCTTGTAGGAGAAAAGGAGAAAAGAAAGAACAAAAGGCAAAGCAGAGCTGGACGGTTCCCCCCAAGGAGGGAGTGGCAAAAGAGAAGTAGTTCTCTTTTGCTGGGTCTCCCCTATCCAACTGAGAGGCAAGCAGGATAGAGGACGTACCTCTGATGCTCGGATCTATATAAAGCAGACCTTGACTGACAGAACTAAGTTAAATGGGCACAGAGGGTCCCCCTGACACCCAGCCTGAAATGCGAGCTGGCAGCAGCAGTCAGGGCCAGGCTGCCCAAGCTGAGCAGAGGACCGGGGAAGCTGCACTGAGGCAGCCCTGGGGGACTGCAAGGGGCTGCGTGCCATGGCTGTGGGTGTACAGGGCAGAATAACATGGGCCCTCCATAAAACAACACAGTTTATGTGCCCTGGGGAGAAGGGTGCATACCCCCATCTCTGAAAACCTGCAGAAAGTTTTTGGGGGAAAATAGGTGGGGATCAGGCACAGCCACACTATCCTCTGGTGCTTAGCACCCAGGTGGAGGTGGGGGCAAAACCTGCATCTGCACCAAAGTGCTTAGCAGACTCAAAAGCCAGACGGAGACTTGTCTACAACCCGAGACAGATAGGATCCTTCCATCCTGGTCCCTCAGAGAACTTGCTCTGCCAAGACAAACAAGGAGCTGAGTTTGGCCTGGAGCAGGGGCAAGGCTGTTCCTCAGTTTTCCCTGAGCCACCTGTGTAGCACCTATCCAAAGTGAAGCACACAGCCTCACAGGTCAGCGGAGCTACTGGCACCAGGAGAGGGAAGGCAGCCCCCTGTCTTTTAGGCAGTAACACAGCCCCTGACCATGGTGCTGGGAGGACGCAAGACCCACCCTCCTACCCGGCCAGTCTGCAACATCTGTCTGCAGCATCAGGAGTTACAGTGACCCGCCCGCCCACAGCAATGGAGAGCTGCACCTGACCCAGCATTGGGAAGAGGCATGACCTGCTTGCCGACAGATACTGACAGCAGCACAGAAGAGGGCGCCAATGGAGGGCCTCTGGAAACAGCAAGCTGAGCTTCCAAAACAGGATGAAGGCCAAAAGACTTCACATTAAAAGCACACAGACTCCAGGAGAACACTGACACCACTCACCTTTTTGTTTTTAATCTGTTTTTACCTGTTCTATTTTCTATTATGCTCTTAATTTTTACTTCTTAATTCATTTCTATTTCTCTTGGGTTTTGATGTCCTGTTATTGATTAGACATAGGTTTCAGATATATTTTTTCATCTATTCCCCCTTTTATTAAAGGTTTTAAGAGGACGTCTCAACCTGATTGATATTCTGTTTCAACTCACTCTTCTATTATTCATTATACACTGTTTTCAAACCTTCTTTCTCCCTTGTTTTAAAATTCTTTCTCTCTCTTATTTTTTTTCTTTTTTTCCTGTCTTATTCCTATATAGGCATTATTTAGATAAACTCCTTAAGGACCAAACAGATAACTGATACTCCATAAACCACAGTGCCAGAGAGGTACAAACAAGATGAAGAAGCAGAGAAACATTTCCCAATTAAAAGAACATGAGAAATCCCCTGAAAGAAAGATCAATGAAATAGATATTGATAGCCTACTAGATCAAGATTTCAAAAAAGGTGTGATCAAAGTGCTGAAGGAATTAAAAGAGATAGTGTTTAGAGATATAAAATATGTCAAAAATGAAATTGAAGTCTTCAAGAAGAGCCAAGTAGAATGAGTAAACTCATTGACAGAGATGAGGAATGATCTAAAGGCTGTGCAAAGCTGACTAGATAGTGCAGAGTAATGAATTAGTGACCTAGAAGGCAGGACAATAGAAAGAACCCATTCAGAAAAGCTACAAAATAAGCAAATAAAAAATAATGAAAATAGCAAAAGGAAATTATGGGATAATATAAAACATCCCAGTCTTCACATAATAGGGGTCCCAGAAGGGGAAGAAAGATCAAAGGGGGTTGAAAAGGTTTTTGAAGAAATCATGACTGAAAACTTCCCAAACTTAAAGAAGGAATCAGATATCCAAGTACAGGAAGCTCAGAGGGTCCCAAACAGGAAGAACCCAAACAGAACCACACCAAGACATATCATAATCAAGATGGCCAGAGTCAAGGATAAAGAAATGATTCTAAAGTCAGCAAAAGAAAAGCAAAGAGTAAGTTCCAAGTGCCCCCATAAGGCTCTCAGCTGATTTCTCTACACAAACTTTACAGGCCAGAAGGGAGTGGCAAGACATATACAAATCCCTGAATGAAAAAAAGATGCAGCATAGGATACTTTATTCAGCAAGACTATCCTTTAGGATAGAAGGAGAAATAAAGAATTTCACAGACAAGAAAAAGCTGCAGGAGTTTAGCAACACTAAATCTGTGCTAAAAGAAATATTGAAAAGCCTAGTCTAAGTAGAAAAGCAACAGAATGCTACAGAAATTAGAAACTCACAACTGGAAAGATGATAACTCATGAATTACAAATAGAATAAAAACAAAATTATAAAAGAAGACATACAAATCACTGAGAGTGGGAGAGAGAGTAAGGGAAATATAGAATATATTTTTTTCTTTCTTTTTAAAAATTTTTTTAAATGTAGAATGGATTTGAGATCATGTTACTATCAGTTTAATAAAAATAGTTATAGTAATAGGCTAATAGATTTACAAAAAAGGGTAACCACAAGCCAAAAATTTACAAAGGAGTCACAAAAATTAAATAAAATCCATGATAATACAAAGGAAAATTACCAAACCACAAAAGGAAGAAGAAAGGAACAAAGAGGATATACCAATTCAACTGCAAAGATAAGTTCAAAATGGCAATAAACACACATCTATCATTAATTACTATAAATGTTAATAGACTAAATGCTCCAGTCAAAAGGCATAGAGTGGCAGATTGGATAATAAAGCAAGAACCTTCAATATGCTACATACAAGAGACCCACTTTAGGGAGAAGGACACATATAGATTGAGAGTGAAAGATGGAAAAGAGTATTCCATGCAAATGGAAAAGCCAAAAAAGCAGGCACTGCAGTACTGATTTCAGACAAAATAGACTTTAAAACAAAGGCCATAAAGAAAAAGAAGGACATTTTATAATGATTAAAGGAGTGATACAAGATGAGGATATTACACACATTAGTATATATGCACCCAATAAAGGAGCACCTAAGTACATAGAACAGATAATAACAGAGATAAAGGGGGATATTGATGGGAACACAATCATAGTTGGAGATTTTAACACTGCATTAACATCATTAAACAGATCTTCCAGACAGAAAATAAACAAGGCAACAGAGAAATTAAATACTGCAATAGAAAAACTAGATTTGGTGGATATTTTCAGAGCATTACACCCCCAAAAAATAGGATATACTTTGTTTTCAAGTGCGCATGGAACATTTTCCAGGATCGATCATGTACATGGGCACAAAATAAATCTCAACAATTTTAAGGAGATAGAAATTATCTCAAGCATCTTTACTGACCACAATGCCATGAAACTGGAAATCAACAACAGAGAAACAAAGAAGAAATAAATGAAAGTATGGAGATTAAACAATATGTTATTGAAAAACCAGTAGGTCAATGAGGAAATCAAAGCTGAAATTAAAAAATACCTTGAGACAAATGACAATGAAAGCACAACCACTCAAAATCTATTAGACACAGCAAAGGCAGTGCTAAGAGGGAAGTTTATAGCGATACAGGCCTTTCATAAAAAAGTAGAACAATCTCAAATAAACAATTTAACCCACCACCTGAATGAATTAGAAAAAGAAGACCAAAAAGCCCCAAAAAGCAGTAGAAGGAAGGAAATAATAAAGATCAGAGAGGAACTAAATACAATAGAAATTAACAACACCATAGAAAAAATCAACCAAACCAAAAGCTGGTTTTTTGAAAAAGTTAATAAAATCGACAAACCTCTGGCCAAACTCACAAAGAAGAAAAAAGAGCACAAATTAGCAAAATGAGAAAGGAAAATGGAGAAATTACAACAAATAAAATAGAAATATAGAATAGCATATGAGAATATTATGAAAAACTATATGGAACCAAACTGGATAACCTAGAGGAGATGGACAATTTTCTGGAAAAATACTGCCCACCAAGACTGAATCAAGAAGAAACTGACCACCTGAACAATCTGATCACTGGAAAGGAAATAGACATAGCAATTAAAAACCTCCCTAAAAATAAAAGTCCAGGACCGGACAGCTTCACTGGGGAATTCTACAAAACATACAAAGAAGAACTCATACCAGTCCTTCTCAAACTCTTCCAAATGATTGAAAAGGAGGGAATACTCCCAAACTCATTCTATGAAGCCACCATCACCCTGATACCAAAACCAGGCAAAAACACTACAAAAAAAAAAAAAAATAGAGGCCTATATCACTGATGAACGTAGATGTCAAAATCCTCATCAAAATATTAGCAAATAGAATCTAACCACACATAAAAAAGATTATACATCATGACCAACTGGGATTCATCCCAGGGACACAAGGGTGGTTCAACATATGCAAATCAATGAATGTAATATATCACATCAACAAGAGAAAAGACAAAAACCATATGATCATCTCAATTAATGCAGAAAAAGTGTTTGATAAAATTCAACACCCACTTATGATAAAAATGCTTGCCAAAGTGTGTATACAGGGAACATATCTCAACATAATAAAAGCTATATATGACAAACCTACAGCCAGCATAGAACACAATGGTGAAAAACTCAAAAGCTTCCCACTAAAATCTGGGACAAGACAAGGATGCCCACTATCACCACTCCTATTCAACACAGTCCTGGAATTCCTAGCCACAGCAATCAGGCAAGAGAGTGAAATAAAAGGGTTCCAAATTGGAAAAAAAGAGGTAAAAGGGTCACTATATATGGACGACATGTTACTATATATAGAAAATCTTAGAAGGTCCACACAAAAACTACTAGAGCTGATTGAAGAATTCAGCAAGGTAGCAGGTTACAAAATTAAAGTTCAGAAATCAGTTGTATTTCTTTACAGTAATGATGAATCAACAGAAAAAGAAAGTAAAGAAACAATCCCCTTTAAAATAACACCTAAATTAATAAAATATCTGCGGATAAATCTAATCAAGGAGGTGAAAGAATTATACACAGAGAACTATAAACCACTGATGAAGGAAATTAAATAAGGCTTTAAAAATTGGAAAGATATCCCATGCTCTTGGATTGAAAGAATCAATATTGTTAAAATGGTCACACTGCCCAAGGCACTCTACAGATTTAATGCAATCCCTATCAAATTACCGAGGACATATTTCACAGAACGAGAACAAATCATAATAAAATTTATATGGAACCACAATAGACCTAGAATTGCCAAAGCATTACAGAAGAGAAAGAAAGAGGCTGGAGGAATAACTCTCCCACACTTCAGGCAATACTATAGAGCTGCAGTCATCAAGACAGCATGGTATTGGTACAAAAACAGACATGAAGACCAACGGAACAGAATAGAGAGCCCAGAAATGAACCCACAAACTTTTGGTCAACTAATCTTCAACAATGGAGGCAAGAATATACAATGGAATAAAGAGAGTCTCTTCAGCAAATGGTGTTGGGAAAACTGGACAGCAGCATGTAAAACAATGAAGATAGAACACTCCCTTACACCATGTACAAAAATCAACTCAAAATGGATTAAAGACTTAAACATAAGACAAAATACAATAAACCTCCTAGAGGAAAACGTAGGCAAAATATTATCTGACATATGTTTAAAAATTTTTCTCCTAGTAGAAATAAAAGCAAGAATAAACAAATGGGACCTAAGGAAACTTACAAGCTTCTGCACCTCAAAGGAAACAAGAAGTAAAACAAGAAGACAACCTATGGAATGGGAGAAAATTTTTGCAAATGAAATGCACAAAGGCTTGATCTCCAGAATATAGAAGCAGCTCATATGACTCAATAAGAAAAAAATAAACAACCCAATCCAAAAATGTGCAGAAGACCTAAACAAGCAGTTCTCCAAGGAAGACATACAAATGATCAAAAGGCACATGAAAAAATGCTCAGTATCACTAATTATCAGAGAAATGTAAATCAAAACAACAATAAGGTATCACACCCCCACCACTCAGAATGGCTGTCATTCAAAAATCCACAAATGACAAATGTTGGAGGTGCTGTGGAGAAAGAGGAACCCTCCTACACTGCTGGTGGGAATGCAGTTTGGTGCAGCCACTATGGAAAACAGTGTGGAGATTCCTCAAAAGACTAGGAATAGACTTACTGTATGACCCAGAATCCTACTACTGGGCTTGTATCCAGAAGGAACCCTACTTCAGGATGACACCTGCACCCCAATGTTCATAGCAGCATTATTTACAATAGCCAAAATATGGAAACAACATAAATGTCCATAAACAGGTGACTGGATAATTAAGATGTGGTATATTTATACAATGGAATACTATTCAGTCATAAAAACCGACAACATGACGCCATTTGCAGCAACACAGATGCTCCTGGATAATGTCATTCTAAGCGAAGTAAGCCAGAAAGAGAAAGAAAAATACCATATGAGATCGCTCATATGTGGAATCTAATAAACAAACAAAGAAACAAAACAAAGCATAATAATAGGACAGAAAAAGATGCATAGACAGAGAATACAGACTTGTGGTTGCCAGGGGGGCAGACAGTGGGAAGGGATATACAGGGATTTCAAAATTGTAGAATAGATAAATAATATTATACTGTATAGCACAGGGAAATGTAAGCAAAACTTTATGGTAACTAACAGAGAAAAAAATGTGACAATGATTGTATATATGACCATGTATGACTGAAAAATTGTGCTGAACAACGGAATTTGATACAACATTTTAAAATGATTATAAGTAAACAAAAAAATGTTAAAAAAAAAAGTAAGACATAGGATTGTATCTCAATCCCTCAACCTTGATGATCCTAACAAGGCAGAAGGAAGTTTCCCATACAGAAACATTCCCCTAGTGACAAAAATGAACAAGATGCATTACACAGCACATCTTCATCAAAAGACACACTTTCAGCAATGTTTACAACTTGGCGGGCAATTGTCTACAGGCAAACGAAACATAGATGAAGTGAGCTACCTTGCTGTGAGAGTGTGAGAAAGCCTATCAGGACTCATAGTTACGCCTGCTTCCCAACAACACAAACACTCCAATATCATGACAGCACAGCTGAGGGACATTGTTCCCACTCATTGTATTCCCACTATGAGTCAAATGTCAACGTTAGGTTCATCTGGGCAAAATTAGAAGACTCATTCAAAGAATCTTCTTTGCACTTCATTTGGATGCTTCGAGTAAGCATTGACAAGTGAGAGGCTGTAGCTGTTGCAAAGAGGAGCTGGAGCCCATTACATTCAGGGCAGGAACATTGATTAATTTGGGATCCCATGGAACCTAGAGCTCAAGGTGAGGCCCGAGAAGCTGCTGCAAAATTTCCACTTGATTCCCAGGGTGGGACGATTTTCAAAGATTTGGAAAAATAAGCTGGGTAGGAAGAGATCTTCTCTGACATCTGCCACCATTTTTGGCATGCTCTCCAGAAACGGTTTCAAACTGGGTTCAATTAGACAACTCAACATCTTGTTGAGAGAAACTTTCAGAACCGAGACATAGGTTTCTTTCCCATTCAGAGAAACCTATTTTTCCACAAAGGCACAAGACAGAAATTATTATACCCATTTAATTTTGAGCAGTGAACATTTTGGAAGGTCCCATGCATGAAGCCAAAGGTCATAGAGACCCTCATACAAAAGTCTTTCCGCATTCCCTCCCTCTTTTATAAAGTTAGTCCAACAAAAGAGAAAAACTGTGATACCATGTGGAATATGACACAACATCTTGTGATACACTTACCAACAGCCATTCTCAACTGCCAAATTTTTCTGGCTTGCAACCAAGTTGATGGTGTGTATTTCCTTCAAAAATTCCTTACCAAAAATTGCAAAGTTTTAAAGGATAAATTGAACCCGAGCAATCATTTAGGAGATATTACACTCCAATCTGTCTTCTTTCTTGCTATTCTTCCTACAGAAATCTTCAGAAGGGCTGAAATAAATATGTTAGTTTGATGATGAATGTATGCCTCCAAATGTGCAAATGGGCTCACATTCGTCTTTGAAAATCAATGTGTCCCAAAAAAGGAAGTGAAATACAAACTGACCCATGTTGTATTCCTGCAAATGGGGAAATCACAGAAAGTGAATTTCACCTGAAATAATGCTGAATAATTTTTCTCTGCACAAAAAAGTTAGCAAACCTCAAAGATTTTGAATGAGCTGCTCTTGATTCAGCTGAAATTAGGTGTCTTAATGTCACTTTGCCAGATGTAACTTCAAAATATGGAGGGATAGCTCAGGCGAAACATGAAAATCACAGCTTTTGCCATTAATTCCCAAGAGAGACTATCCCAAGGCCATTCTTTACCTGAAATGAAACTCAGGGAAAGCAATTGTTTGAAGCGGACCTGAATTGCAAGAGGATTGCTAGCAGCATTCTGTGCTTCTTCCCTTGGATGCATTCTGTGGGCATTCAAAATCTGGAGAAGCTGGGATACAAAGGATGGACTTGTGAAAAGGCCTTTCCAAGTACGCACGGACAGTTCTTGCCAGTGTGCTTTTCTCTACCAAAATCGTGGACCTTGTCAACCTGCATGATCCCAATTTTTTCCTCAAGAGTGAAAGATTCTAAAACCTGTGGAACACTGGGCATCCTATCTAGGAGATAGTCTCACAAGGATCTTTGTCTAGCCATAACTTCATGCCAGCTAGAATGCATTCAAAGATGGCTGAATTTGAGGAATAAAGTTAGGTTGCAGTGAAATCATGCAGAACATGAATACAGGCTCATACACCAAATACAAAAGCCTCACTTTTAAAAACTGGCAGAAGACTGAAAAATTACGCATGTGCTCAATTCCAAGAAGGGAACAGGTTTCCATGACTGGGGGCAACTAAGATAAAATGCTTCATTCTGTTGAAGTAGTCCTTCCAGCATGTGGATATTTGCTCGATCAAGACGTTCATTGGGGGGAACTTTGGGAATTCACAGGGGGTTTTAATGCTTGTCCTCACTCACAAGATACACATAGGATGGAAACTCAGTCCCACCACTTACATGAACCCAACAAGGCAGAAGGATGTTATCCACACACACTCTTTCCTCTAGTGACAAATAATAGCACAATGCATTGCACAACCTCTCATTTTCAAGAGACATTCTGTCGAAAATGATTCCATCTTCATAGGTGACTTTCCTAAAAGAGGAGATGAAGGGAGCGGACTTATTGCTAGTGTGTGAGAAGGCCTATCAGAACTTGGTTTTTTGCTTGCTTCTCCAACAGAAATATTCTCTTATTCTGACAATGCATATGAAGGAAACATTTTTGCTCTCATTGTTTTCATTCTCAAGATGCGTCATTTGTAAACGTTAGGGTTGATCTGCTGGAAATTAGAAGACCCATTGAAACAATCCTCTTTCCACCTTGCTTAGAATTGTTCATAACAACTGGGTCTGCTGAGGGGCTGTTTGTGTTTCTATGAAGAGTTGTAGCCTAGACTGTTCAGGACAGGAAAACAGGTTAATTTTGGAAACCACAGAAATTCACCACTCTCTTGAGGCCTGAATAGTTGCTACAGTTTTTCAATTTTGTTCCCAGAGTGGAATGATTCACTAAGCTTTGGCACAAGGATGTGGGTAGGTAGATATTTCCTCCCACATCTATCACCTCACATGGCATGCTCTAATGGACATTTTCAAGCTGTGTTAAATTTGACAACTTGAGGAAAAGTTGAGAGAAATTATTTCAGACCCTGGATATATGATTCTTTCCAAATCACAGAAATTGTTTTTCCCCATGAAGCCAGAAGGCAGAAATCATCCTTACCCATTTATTTCCATAAGGAAATAAGAATCTTCCATGCTGGAAGATTCTGTGCATATAACCGAATGTCAAAATGAGTTTCCTGCAAATGGCTTGCTGCAGTATTTCTCACTTTTGTAAAGACAGTTCAACATCTGAGAAAACCGTGTTTCCATGTGCAGTGGGGGTGAAGTTTTTGTGAAAAACTCAAATAGATCCCCTTCCCATATGATTAAATAATCTCTCTTGCAACAAAGAGATAGGGCGATTTTTCATCAAATGTGACAACTCCAAAATTGAAAAATATTGCAGGATATATTGAACTGAAGCTCAATTCATTGAGGAGAGTTTACACTCAAAACTGTCATCTTTTGTGCTGTTTTTCTTACAGAAAATTTCCGTTGAGAGCTGAAGTAATTTATCTGCAGTTGATGAAGTGAAGTATTCTATTAGAATGTGCAGATGGACTGAATCCCATGCTTGAAAATCATTGTGTCCCCAAGAAAGTACTGCAGTGAAATTGCCCCAAATCTTACTGCACCAAATAGCAGGGTTTCTGAAGGTTAAATTCACCTAAAGTAACACTGAAGAGGTTTTCTCTGCACCAATATTACAGCATCTATTAGCTTCCCAAAGAGCTGCTGTTGGCTCAGCTGAAATTTGGTCCTTAATGGCACATTCCCAAATGTACTTTCATAGCATGAAGGGAACCCCAGGACAAACATGGAAATCCCTGTTTTGATCATCAATTCCCAGAAGGGAATTTCTCATGTCAATTCAGTTCCAAAATAAGACCATATGTGAAGCATTTGTGTGCAGCTGATATGAACTGAACATGAATTTCTAAAGAGCATTCTTTGTACCTTTCCTTGGATTCATCCTGTGGACAGTGAACATTAAGGAGAAGCTGATGTACTAAGGACAAACATAAGCAGAAGCCTCTCAGTGTATTGATGGACTGTTCTTCACCTTAGGCAAAATTCTTTGCTTCCAAATTCTGGGATAAAGTCAACTTAAGCTCTCCCCAAGTGTATTCCTGATTTGCAAGATTTTAAAATTTTAGGCATACAGAACATCCTATCTAGGAGAAGTTTCCACATGATTCTTGATCTCACAGTCAACTGATCCTAAAGAGAATGCATTCAGAGATGGCTGAAGCTGAGGAAGGAAAGACAGTTTGCTGTGAAACCTTACAGACATGGTGATAGGTTGGTGTGCTAAAGAGAGAAACTACATACTCAAAAAGTGGCAGATGACAGAAATATCCTTAAGTGCTGAGACTATGGTTGCAAAAGAAGGGCTGTGGGACATTCTCTCCTTGTGTTTTAGTGGCAAATGCTTGAGTGTGTGCATCTAACATGAAGTGCATTTTCCTGTCTCAGTAGTCTTTTCAGCAAGTGGAAGTTTGTTTGATCGACACGTTCAGTGAGGTGAAGATTGAGATTTCACTGGGGGTTTTAATGCAGTCTCATTCACAAGTAAGATGTAGGATTATTTCTCAATCCCTCAAACTTTGTGATCCCAACAAGGGAGAAGGAAGCATCCCACACACAATCTTTCCCCTAGTGACAAAAAACAACAAGATGCATTGCACAGTACCTCTTAATCAAGAGACAATCTTTTGGCAATGTTTCCAACTTGTTGGACAATTTCCTACAGTCAACCAAAGCAGACATGAAGTGAGCTACATTGGTGCAAGAGTGTGAGAAGTCCTATCAGAGCTCGTAGTTATGCATGCTTCCCAACAACACAAAAAATCTATTAACATGACAGCACAGATGAGGGAAATTTCCACAAACAATGTATTCCCAGTATGAGTCAAGTGTCAAAATTTCGGTTCATCTAAGCGAAATTAGAAGACCCATTTATAGAATCTTCTTTGCAAATAATTTTGATGCTTCCAGTAAGCAGTGTCAAGTGAAGGGCTGTTGCTATTGCCAAGAGGAGCTGGCACCAAGGTTGTTTAAGGCAATAACATCGATTATTTTGGGATCCTGTGGAACCTAGTGCTCATGATGTGGCCCACGATGTTGCTTCATAATTTCCAATTGATACCCAGGGTGGGACGGTTGTCTAAGATTCAGAACAATAAGCTGGGTAGGAAGAGATCTTCTCCCACTTCTGCCACCTTTGTTGGCATTCTCTCCAGAAATGGTTTCAAGTTGTGTTCAGTTTGAAATCTCAAGATCTTCTTGAGAGAAACTGTGTCAAAACCGAGACATAGGTTTCTTTCCCATTCACTGGAACAAATTTTCCAAAATGGCATAAGTCAGAAATTGTCCTTACCCATTTAATTTCAAGCAGCGAACATGTTGGATGTCCCCTTGCATGTAGCAAAAAGCCGTAGAGACATTCCTACAAAATTATTTAGGCATTACTTCTCTCTTTCATAAAGTTAGTTCAACATAAAGGAAGAATTGTGATTCCATGTGGATTATGAGCCAAGAATTTCAGGTACATTGACAGCCAGCTGTTGCCAACTGCCTAATTTTTTGACTTGCAACAAACTGGATGGTGAGCATTTCCTTCAAAAATGCCTTATACAAAATTGAAAATTACTATAGGATATATTGGAAACAAGGAAACTTTAGGAGAGGTTACCCTCCAAGCTGTCTACTTTCTTGCTATTCTTCCTATAGAAATCTTCATAAGAGCTGAAGTAAATATCTACATTGGATGATGAATGGGTGACTCCGAATGTACAAATGAGCTCACATCCATCCTTGAAATCAATGTGTCCTGAAGAAAGCAGTGTAATGATAACTGGCCCTCATTGTATTCCTCCAAATAGGGAAGTTACAGAAAGTGAATTTCAGCTGAACTAATGCTGAAGAACTTTTCTCTGCACATAATTGTCAACTTTCCTCATAGATTTCGAATGAGCTTATCTTAACTCAGGTGAAATAAGGTGTCTTAATGTCACTTTGCAAGATGTACCTTCAAAATATGGTGGGATAGCTCAGGCCAAACATGAAAATCCTAGCTTTTGCAATGAATTCCCAAGAGAGAGTATCCCACGACCCTTCTGTTCCCGAAATTAAACATAGGGTAAGCACTTGTTTGAAGTGGAAATGAATTGCAAGGGGATTTCTAGCAGCATTCTGGGCTTCTTCCTTTAGATGCCTTGTGTGGACTTTGCAAAATCTGGAGAAGCTGGAATACAGAGGCCAAACTTTTGAAAAGGCCTTTTGAAGTACGCATGGACAGTTCTTGCCAGCTTGCTGTGCTCTACCAAAATCTTGGATCATGTCAACATATGTGACCCAAAATTGTTTCTCAAGAGAGAAAGATTCTAAAACCTGTGGAACACAGGGCGTCCTATCTAGGGTATAGTCTCACAAGTATTTTTGTGTAGCTATAACTTCTTGCCAGCTAGAATGCATTCAAAGATGTCTGAAGTTGAGGAATAAAGTCAGGATTTAGTGAAATCTTACAGAATATGAAGACAGGCTCATATGCCAAAGACAAATGTCTCACTTTTGAAAACTGGCTGAAGACTGAAAACTTGCACATGTGCTCAATTCCAAGATGGGAACAGGTTTCCATGATTGGGTGCAACTAATATAAATTGCTTCATTCTGTGGAATTAGTCCTTACAGCGTGTGAAAATTTGCTCAATCGAGACATTAACTGGGTTGAAGTTTGGAAAATCACAAGTGGTTTTAATTCATGGTAACACTCACAAGATACACATAGGATGGCTCCTCAGTCCCACAACTTACATGATGCCAACAAGGCAGAAAGATGTTTCCCACACACACTCTTTACTCTTGTGACAAATGATAACACAATGCATTGCACAACTTATTTTCAAGAGACATTCTTTTGATAATGAATCCAAATCTGCAGTTGACTCTCCCAAAAGAGGAGATGAAGGGAGTGGACTTAAAGTGTGTATGTGAGAAGGCCTAACAGAACTTGGATTTTGTCTTGTTTCCCCAAAAGAAATATTCTCTTATCCTGACAATGAAGATTAAGGAAACATTTTTGCTCTCAATGTATTCATTCCAATGTTGCATCATCTGTTAATGTTAGGGTTGATCTCACGGAAATTAGAAAACCCATTGCAACAATCCCCTTTCCACCTGGCAGAGAATGGTTCATAAAAGCTGGCTCTTCTGAGAGGCTGTTTGTGTTTCTATGATGAGATGTTGCCAAGGCTGTTCAGGAAAGTAAAACAGGCTAATTTGGGGAACCATGAAAACTCACCGCTCCCTTGAGGCCTGCATATTTGTTCCAATTTTTCAAATTTGTTCCCAGAGTGCAATGATTCACTTAACTTCGGCACAAGGAGGTGGGTAGGCAGACATTTTCTCCCACATCTATCACCTATCATGGCATGCTCTACAGGACATTTTCAAGCTGGGTTCAATTTGACACCTCGAGGCAAATTGAGAGAATTTGTTTCAGACCCAGGATATAGGCTTCTTTCCAACTCACAGAAACTGGTTTTCCCTATGAGACAGAAAGCAGAAATCACCCTTACCCATTTATTTCCATAAGGGATTATGTTGGAATATTCTCTGCACATAACTGAAGGGCAAATTGAGTTTCCTGCAAATGGCTTGCCACAGTATTTCTCACTTTTGTAAAGATAGTTCAACATCTGATAAAAGTCATGTTTCCATGTGCAAAATGGGCCAAGAAATTGTGAGACACTGAAATAGACCTGTTTCCCACATGGCTAAATAATATGCATTGCTACAAATAGATGCAGTGGTTTTTCTTCAAACGTGCCTCCTCCAAAACTGAGAATTGCTGCAGGATATATGGAAACAAAACACGAATCATTCAGGAGAGTGTACACACAAAGCTGACAACTTATGTGCTACTCTTCATACAGAAAAGTTCTTGTGAGCTGAAGTAACTTATCTGAATTTGATGAAGAGCTGAATCCTATTAGAATGTGCTGATGGACTAACGTCCATGCCTGAAAATCATTGTGTCCCCAAAATGGCACTGCAGTGAAAATTGCCCCAAATCGTATTCCAACAACTAGGAACATTTCTGAAGGTGAATTTAACCTAAAGTAACACTAAAGGGGGTTTATGTGCACCAATATTCAGCATTCTGAATAGCTACCAAAGAGCTGCTGTTGGCTGAACTGAAATGTGGCCCTTAATGGCATATTCCCTGATGTACAATCATATCTTGAAAGGAAGGCCAAGACAAACATGGAAATCCATGATTTGATCATAAATTCCCAGCAGGAAATTTCCCATGTCACTTCGGTTCCACAATATAACCATATGAGAAGCATTTGCATGCAGCTGATATGAACTAAACATAAGTTTCTAAAGAACATTGTTTGCACCTTTCCTTGGATTATTCCTGTGGACAGTGAATATCAAGGAGAAGCTGATGTACTAAGGACAAACAGGAGCAGAAGCCTCTAAGTGTACAGATGGACCGTTCTTCCACTTAGCCAAAAGTCTTTGCTTCCAATTTCTGGGATAAAGTCAACTTAACCTCTCCCCAAGTGTATCCCATATTTGCAAGATTTTAAAATCTTAGGTGCACAGAACGTCCTATGTAGGAAATGTTTTCACACGAATCTTGATCTCTCAGTCCACTGATCCTAAAGAGAAACATTTGAAGATGACTGAAGTTGAGGAAGGAAAGGCAGGTTGCATGAAATCTTACAGAACATGGTGTTAGGCTCGTGTGACAAACAGAGAAGCTACATATTGGAAAAGTGGCAGAAGTCTGAAATTTTCCTCAGGTGTTAGAGACTATGGTGGGAAAAGAAGGGCTGTGGGAAATTCCCTCCTTGTGTTTTAGTGGCAAATGTTACAGTGAGTGCATCTAACATGAAGTGCTTTCTCCTGTCCCAGTAGTCCTTTCAGCAAGTGGAAATTTGCTTGATCAACATGTTCAGTGAGGTGAAGATTGAGATTTCACAGGATTTTAATGCATGGTCTCAATGACTGTTAAGACATAGGATTGTTTCTCAATCCCTCAAACTTGGTGATCCCAACAAGGCAGAAGGAAGTTTCCCACTCACAGTCTTTCCCCTAGTGACAAAAACCAACAGGATGCATTACACAGTACCTCTTAATAAAGAGACTCTCTTTCACCAACTTTTCCTACTTGGCAGGCCATTGCCTACAGGTAAATGAATCAGAGATGAAGTGAGACACATTGCTGTGAGAGTGTGAAAACCCATAAGAAAGCTCATACTTATGCTTGCTTCCCAACAACAGAAACACTCCATTATCATGAAAGCACATGGGGAAATTGTTCACAATCATTCTATCCCCAGTATGAGTCAAGAGCCAAAATTTGGGTTCATCTGAGCAAAATTTGAAGACTCATTCAAAGAATCTTCTTTGCAAATACTTTTGATGCTTCCATTAAGCAGTGTCGAGTGAGGGTCTGTGGCTGTTGGCAAGAGCAGCTGACACCAATGTCATTCAGGGCAGGAACATAGATTAATTTGGGATCCCATTGAACCTAGTGCTCATGATGTGGCCGGTGAAGTTGCTGCAAAATTTCCACTTGATACCCAGGGTGGGACAATTGTCTAAGTTTCAGAACAATAATCTGGGTAGGAAGAGATATTCTCCCACTTTTGCCACTGTTGTTGGCATGCTCTCCAGAAAAGGATTCAAGCTGGGTTAATTTGACACCTCAAGATATTTTGGGAGATTCTGTTTTAGAACCAAGACATAGGTTTCTTTCCCATTCACAGGAACCAATTTTTCCAAAATGGCACATCATAAATTGTCCTTATCCATTTAATTTCAAGGAGTGAACATGCTGAAAATTCCCTTGCATGTAGCCGAAGGTTGTAGAGGCACTCCTACAAAAGTCTTTCTGCATTATTTCTCTCTTTCATAAAGTTAGCTCAACATAAGTGAAAAACTGATTTCATGTGGAATAGGAGCCAAGAAATTTGGCTACACTGACAGACAGCCATTCCCAACTGCATATTATTTTGACTTGCAACAAACCTGATGGTTTGCATTTCCTTCAAAAATTCCTTATCCAAAATTGACAATTATTAAAGGATATATTGAACACAAGCACTCATTTAGAAGTTACCTCCAAGCTGTCTTCTTTCTTGCTATTCTTCCTACAGTAATCTTCATAAGAACTGAGGTTAATATCTGCACTTGATGATGAATGTATGAGTGGGAATATGCAAATGGTCTCACATCCATCCTTGAAAATCAATGTTTCCTGAAGAATCAGTGTAATGATTAATGGCCCACATTGTATTCCTCCAAATAGTGAAGTTACAGAAAGTGAAATTCAGATTAAATAATGGTGAAGAATTATTCTCTGGAAAAAATGTCAGCATTCCTCCCAAATTTCGAATGAGATGCTCTTGACTCTCCTGAGTTGAGGTGTCTTAATATCTCTTTGTCACATATGGCTTCAAAATATGGAGGGATATTTCAGGCCAAACATGGAAATCCCAGGTTTTGCCATCAATTCCCAAGAGACAGTATCCCACGGCCCTTTCATTCCTGAATGAAACAGAGGGCAAGGATCTTTTTAAAGTGGAGTTGAATTGCAAGAACATTGCTGCCAGTATGCTGTGCTTTTTCCCGTGGATGCCATCATTGGCTTTGGAAAATCAGGAGAAGCTGGCATACAGAGGCCAATCTTGTGAAAAGGCTTTTCCAATTACACATGGACAGTCCTTGCCAGTGTGCTGTGCTCTACCAAATATGTCAGCTAGCCCGACCCAAAATTTTTTCTAAACAGTGAAAGATTCTAAAATCTGTGGCACACAGGGCGTACTATCTAGGAGACAGTCTCACAGGAATCTTTGTTTAGCCATAACTTCATGATAGCTTGAATGCTTTCGAAGATGTCTGAAGTAGAGGAATAAAGTCAGGTTGCAGTGAAATCTTACAGAATATGAAGACAGGCTCGTACACAAAAGAGAAAATCATCACTTTTGAAAACTTGCAGAAGAACGAAAACTTGCACATGTGCTCAATTACAAGTTGGAAACAGGTTTCCATGACTGGGTGCAACTAACAGAAAGTGCTTCATTCTGTCGAAGTAGTTATTCCAGCATGCGAAAATTTGCTTGATCGAGATGTTCAGTAGGAGGAACTTCGAGAATTCACAGGGGGGTTTAATGTATAGTCTCACTAACAAGTCACAGATAGGATGGTTTGTCAGTCTCATCAATTACATGATCCCCAAAAGGCAGAAGGATGTTTCCCCCACACACTCTTTCCTCTAGTGACAAATAATGACACAATGCATTGCACAGCCACTAATTTTCAAGAGACTTTCTGTCAATAATGATACCAACTTCGCAAGTGACTTTCCCAAAGAATAGATGAAGGGAGCAGACTTAATTTGAGTGTGTGAGAAGGCCTATCAGAACTTGGATTTTGGCTTGCTTCCCCATCAGAAATATTCTCTTATCCTAACACAGATGAAGGAAACATTTTCGCTCTCATTGTATTCATTCCCAAGATGCGTCATCTGTAAACTTTAGGGCTGATCTGACGGAAATTAGAAGACCCGTTTAAACAATACTCTTTCAACCTTGCTTAGAATGGTTCATAACAGCTGGGTCTGCTGAGGGTCTGTTGGTGTTTCTAAGATGAGTTGGAGCCAAGGCCATTCAGGACAGGAAAACAGGCTAATTTGGGAAAACTTGGAAATTCACCGCTCCCCTGAGGCCTGCATATTTGCTCCAATTATTCAATTTTGTTCCCAGAGTGGAATGATTCACTAAGCTTCAGCTTAAGGAGGTGGGTAGGTAGACATTTTCTCCCACTTCTATCACCTCTCATGGCATGCACTCCAGGACATTTTCAAGCTGGTTTCAATATGACATCTCGAGGAAAGTTGAGAGAAATTGTTTCAGACCCAGGATATAGGCTTCTTTCCTTCTCACTGAAACAGATTTTCCCCATGAAGACAGAAGGCAGAAATCATCCTTACATGTTTATTTCCATAAGAGGTAATGTTGGAAAATTCTGTGCACATAGCCGTAGGTCAAAGTGAGTTTTCTGCAAACAGCTTTCTGCAGTATTTCTCACTTTTGTAAAGAAAGTTCATCATCTTGGAAAACTCGTGATTCCATGTGCAGAGGGGCCAAGATTTTGTGAAAGACTGAAATAGACCAGTTTCCCACATGGCTAAATACTTTGTCTTGCAACAAAGGAAATGGGATACTTTTTCTTCCAACGTGCCTACTGCAAAATTGACAATTGTTGCAGGATACATGGAACCAAAGCTTGATTATTTCAGGAGAGAGTACACTCAAAACTGTCATCTTTTGTGCTATTCTTCATACAGAAAAGTTCTTGAGAGCTGAAGTAATTTATTTGAACTCAATGAAGAGCCAAATCCTATTAGAATGTGCAGATGGACTAACTTCCATGCCTGAATATCATTGAGTCCCCAAAATGGCACTGCAGTGAAAATTGGCCCAAATCATGTTCCTCCAAATAGGAATGTTTCTGAAGGTGAATTTCATCAAAAGTAACACTGAAGAGGGTTTCTGTGCACCAATATTTCAGCATCGCTAATAGCTTCCCAAAGAGCTGCTGTTGGATGAACTGAAATGTGGTCCTTAATGGCACCTTCCCTGATGTACATTCATCGCATGAAGTGAACTCCAGGACAGACATGGAAATCCCTGATTTGATAATTAATTCCCAGAAGGGAATTTTCCAAGTCACTTTGGTTCCAAAAGAGAACAATATTTTAAGCATTTCTGTGCATCTGATATGAAATGATCATGAGTTTCTAAAGAGAATTCTTTGTGCCTTTCCTTGGATTCTCCCTGTGGACAATGAACATCAAGAAGAAGGTAATGTACTAAGGACAAACATGACCAGAAGCCTCTCAGTGTATGGACGGTCCGTTCTTACACTCAGGCAAAACGCTTTTATTCCAAAATCTGGGATAAAGTCAACTTAATCTCTCCCCAAGTGTATCCCAGATTTGCAAGATTTTAAAATTTGCAGGATTTTAAAATTTGCAAGGAACGTCCTATCTAGAAGTTTTCACACAATTCTTGATCTCGCAGTCAATTGATACTAAAAAGAATGCATTCAAAAATGGCTGAAATTGAGGAAGGAAGAACAGTCTGCTGTGAAATCTTACAGAACATGGTTATAGGCTCGTGTGCCAAAGAGAGAAGCTACATATTGGAAAAATGGCAGAAGTCTAAACACTTCCTCAGGTGTTTGAGCTTATGTTGGGAAAAGAAAGGCTGTGGGAATTTCCCTTCTTGTGTTTTACTGGCAAATGTTAGAGTGGGCACATCTAACATGAAGTGATTTCTCCTGTCCCAGTAATCCTTTCAGCAAGTGGGAGTTTGCTCGCTTGACATGTTCAGTGAGGTGATGATTGAGATTTCACTGGGGGTTTTAATGCTTGGTCTCAGTCACAAGTAAGATATGATTGTTTCTCAATCCCTCAAACTTGGTGATCCCAAAAAGTCAGAAGGAAATTTCCCACACACAATATTTCCCCTAGTGATGAAAACCAACAAGATGCATTGAAGAGTACCTCTTAATCAAGAGACACTGTTTTGGCAATGTTCCCAACTTGTAGGAAAATTGCCTGGAGGCAACCAAAGCAGACATGAAGTGAGCAATGTTGTTGTGAGAGTGTGTGAGAAGTCCTATCAGAGCTCATATTTATGCTTGTTTCCCAACAGCAAAACACACCATTATCATGACAGTGTAGATGAGGGATTGTCCACAATCATTGTATTCCCAGTTTGAGTCAAGAGTCAAAATTTGGGTTCATCTGAGAGAAATTATAAGACCCATTTAAAGAATCTTCTTCACACTTCATTTGGATGATTCCAGTAAATATTGTCAAGTGAGGGGCTGTGGCTGTTTCAAAGAGGACCTGGCACCCATGGTGTTCAGGGCAGGAACATAGATTAATTTGGGATCCCGTTGAACCTAGTGCTCATGATGTGTCCCGTGAAGTTTCTGCATAATTTCCACTTGATACCCAGGGTGCGACGATTGTCTATGATTCAGAACAGTAAGCTGGGTAGGAAGAGATATTCTCCCACTTCTGCCACAGTTGTTGGCATGCACACAATAAACTGTTTCAAGCAGGGATCAATTAAAACCTCAAGATCTTTTGAGAGAAACTGTTTCAGAACCATGAATTAGGTTTCTTTCCCATTGAAGAGAACCGATTTTTCCAAAAAAGGCACAAGTCAGAAATCATATTTACCCGTTTAATTTCAAGCAGCAAACATGTTGGAAGGTCCCTTGCATGTAGCTGAAGGTCATAAAGACACTCCTAAAAAATCTTTCTGCATTACTTTTCTCTTTCATAAAGTTAGTACAAAATAAGAGAAAAACTGTGATTCCATGTGGCATACGAGACATTGCCTTCTGTTACACTGACAGACAGCTGTTCCCAGCTGCCTAATTTTTTCACTTGCTAGAAACTTGATGGTGGTCATTTTCTTCAAAAATGCCTTATCCAAAATTGACAATTATAGGATATATTGAACACAAGCACTCATTTAGGAGAGATTACCCTTCAAGCTTTCTTCTTTCTTGCTATTCTTCCTACAGAAATCTTTATAACAGCTGAAGTATATATCTATGTTGGATGATGAATGTATGGCTCAGAATGTGCAAATGGGCTCACATTCGCCCTTGAAAGTCAATCTGTCCTGAAGAAGGTAGTGTAATGACAACTGGCCGACATTGTATTCCTCCAAATAGTGAAGTTTCAGAAAGTGAATTTCACCTGAACTAATGCTGAAGAATTATTCTCTGCACAAAAATGTCAGCATTCCTTATAAATTTTGAATGAGCTGCTCTTCACTCAGCTGAGATGAGGTGTCTTAATGTCACTTTGCCATATATAACTTCAAAATATGGAGGGATAGCTCATGCCAAATATGAAAATCCCAGCTTTTACATCAATTCCCAAGAGAGAGTATCCCACGGCCCATCTGTTCCCAAAATGAAACAGAGGGCAAGCATTTTTTTAAGTGGACCTGAATTGTAAGAATATTGCTATCAGTATGCTGTGTTTCTTCCCTTGGATGCCTTCTTTGGACATTGGGAAATCTGGAGAGGCTTGCATACAGAGGCTGAACTTGTGAAAAGTCCTTTCGAAGTACACATGATCAGTTCTAGCCAGTGTGCTCTGATCTACCAAAATCTTCAAATATGTCATCAAAAATCGACCTGAAATTGTTCTCTAGAGTGAAAGATTTTAAAAACTGTGGAACACAGGGCATCCTATGTCAGAGATAGTCTCACAAGAAACTTTGTCTAGTCTTAATTTCATGCAAGTAACAATGCATTTGAAGATGGCTGAAGTTGAAGAATAATGTCAGGTTCCAGTGAAATCTTACAGAACATGAAGACAGGCTCCTCAGCCAAAGACAAATTCTTCACTTATGAAAACTGGCAGAAGACTTAAAACTTGCTCATGTGCTCAATTCCAAGATGGGAACATGTTTCCATGACTGGGTGCAACTAACAAAAAGTGCTTCATTCTAATGAAGTAGTCCTTCTAGCTTGGGGAAATTTGCTCAATCAAGAGGTTCAGTGAGGGGAATTTTGAGAATTCACAGGGGTTTTTGCATGGCCTCATTCACAAATTATACTCAGGATTGGTCCTCAGTCCCACCACCTACATGATCCCAACAAGGCATAAGTATTTTTCCCACAGACACTCTTTCCTCTAGTGACAAATAATAAACCAATGCATTGCACAGCCTCTCATATTCAAGAGAAATTCTGTCGAAAATTATTCCAAATTCACAGGTGACTTTCCTAAAGGAGGGGATGAAGGGAGTGGACTTAATGCGAATGTGAGAATGTATATCATAACTTGGATTTTGGCTTGCTTCCCCAACACCAATATTCTTTTATCCTGAAAATGCAATTGAAGGAAATATTTTTGCTCTCATTGTATTCATTCCCAAAATGCATGTTCTGTAACGTTAGGGTTTATCTGATGGAAATTCGAAGACCCATTGAAACAATCCTCTTTCCAACTTGCTTAGAAAGATTTCTAACAGCTGTGTCTGCTGAGGGGTATGTGTGTTTCTATGATGAGTTGGAGACAAAGCCATTCAGGATAGGAAAAGAGGATAATTTGGGAAATCCTATGAACTCACCGATCACCTGAGCCCTGAGTAGTTGCTCCAATTTTTCCTTTTGTTTCCCAGAGTGGAATGATTCTTTTAGATTCGACACAAGGTGCTGGGTTGGAAGAGATCCTCTCTCACTTCTGTCACTTCTCATGGATTTCTCTCCAGGAACATTTTCAAGCTGGGTTCAACTTGACATCTTGAGGCAAAGCTGAGAGGAACTGTTTCAGACCCATGATATAGGCTTCATTCCAAGGCACAGAAACTGTTTTTCCCCATGAAGGCACAAGATAGAGATCATCCTTACTCACTTCATTCACATAAGAGAAAATGTTGGAAGATTATGTGCATATAGCTGAAGGTCACAGTGACTTTACTGCAAACAGCTTGCTGCAGTATTTCTCACTTTTGTAAAGACAGTTCAACATCTGAGAAAACCGTGATTCCATGTGCAGTAGCACCAAGATTTTGTGAAACACTGAAATATACCCGTTTCCCACATGGCTAAATACTGTGACTTCCAACCAAGGTCATGGAGCGGTTTTTCTTCTAATGAGTCTATTCCAAAATTGAGAATTGTTGAAGGATATATTGAACCAAACCTCAAATCAATCAGGAGAGTGTACACTCAAAGCTGTCATCTTTTGTACTATTCTTCATACAGAAAAGTTCTTGAAAGCTGAAGTAAATTATCTGAACTCGATGAAGTGCAGAAACTTCTTAGAATGTGCTTATCTGGCTAACTTCCATGCCTGAAAATCAATGTGTCCACAAAAAGACACTCCAATAAAAATTGCCAAAAATCGTATTCCTCCTTAGGAACACTTCTTAAGGTGAATTTCACCTAAGGTAATGCTGAGGAGGGTTTCTGTGCACCATTACAGCATTCTTAATAGCTTCCCAAAAAGCTGCTGTTGGCTGAACTGAAATGCGATATTTAATGGCACCTTCCCAGATCTACCTTCATAGCATGAAGGGAACCCCAGGACAAACATGGAAATACCTGGTTTGATCATCAAATTCCCAGAAGGGAATTTCCCAAGTAACTTCGTTTCCACAAGATAACCATATGTGAAACATTTGTGTGCTGCTGATATGAACTGAACATGAGTTTCTAAAGAGCATTCTTTGCACCTTTCCTTGGATTCTCCCTGTGGACAGTGAACATCAAGGAGAAGCTGATGTACTAAGGAAAAACATGAGAAGAAGCCTCTCAGTGTATGGACGGACCGTTCTGCCCATTATGCAAAATGCTTTGATTCCAAAGTCTGGGATAAAGTCAACTTAACCTCTCCCAATGTGTATCCCAGATTTGCAAGATTTTGAAATCTGAGGCCCACAGGACGTACTATCTAGGAGAAGTTTTCACACGATTCTTGATCTTGCAGTCAACACATGCTAAAGAGAATGCATTTGAAAATGGCTGACGTTGAGGAAGATAAGGTAGTTTGCAGTGAAATCTTACAGAACATGGTGATACGATCGTGTTCCAAAGAGAGAAGCTACATATTCGAAAATGGCAGAAGACTGAAAACTTCCACAGTTGTTTGATCCCAAGGTGGGAAAAGAAAGGATGTGGGAATTTCCCTCATTGTGTGTTAATGGTAAGTGAAAGATTGGGTGCATCTAAAATGAAGTGGTTTCTCCTGTCCCTGTAGTCCTTTCAGCAAGTTGAAGTTTGCTTAATCGACACTTTCAGTGAGGTGAAAATTGAGATTTCACTGGGGGTGTTAATGCATGGCCTCAATCACAAGTAAGACATAGGATAGTTTCTCAATCCCTCACACTTGCTGATCCCAACAAGGCAGAAGGAAGTATCCCACAAACAATCTTTCCCCTAGTGACAAAAACAAACAAGATGAATTGCTCAATATCTTTTCATCAAGAGACACTGTTTCAGCAGTTTGTCCAACTTGGAGGGCAATTGCCTACAGGCAACCGAAGCAGGGATGAAGAGAGCTGCATTGCTGTGAGAGTGTGAGAAAGCCTATCAGAGCTCGTAGTTACACTTGCTTCCCAACAACAGAAACACTCCATAATCACAACAGGGCAGATGAGGGAAATTGTCTGCAAACATTGTATTCCCAGTATGAGTCAAGTGTCAAAGTTTGAGTTCTTGTGAGCGAAACTATAAGATCCATTCAAAGAATCTTCTTTGCACTTCATTTGGATGCTTCCAGTAAGCAGTGTCAAAAGAGGGGCTGTGGCTTTTGCAAAGAGGAGCTGGTGCACAGTTCATTCAGGGCATGAACTTAGACTAATTTGTCATCCTGTGGAACCTGGTGTTCACTATGAGACCTGTGAAGTTGTTGCATAATTTCCACTTGATACCCAGGGTGGGACAATTGTCTAAGCTTTGGGAACAATAAGCTGGGTAGGAAGAGATCTTCTCCCACTTCTGCCACCATTGTTGGCATGATCTCCAGAAACGGTTTCAAGCAGGGTTCAATTGACAACTAAAGATCTTGTTGAGAGAAACTGTTTCTGAACAGAGACATAGGTTTATTTCCCATTCAATGGAACACATTTTTTCAAAAAAGCACAATTCAGAAATCATCCTTATCCATTTAATCTTGAGTAGCAAACATGTTGGAATGTCACTTGCATATAGCTGAAGGTCGTAGAGACACTCCTACAAAAGTCTTTCTGCATTGCTTCTCTCTTTCATAAATTTAGTTCAACATAAAAGAAAAAGTGTGATTCCATGTGGAATACGGGACAAGACATTGTGGTACACTGACAGACAACCATTCCCAACTGCTGAATATCTCTGATTTTGAACCAAGTAGATAGTGTGCATTTACTTCAAAATGCCTTATCCAAAATTTAAAGGTATTATAAGATATATTGATCCCAAGCAGTCATGTAGGAGAGATTACCCTACAAGCTGACTTCTTTCTTGCAATTCATCCTACATAAATTTTCATAAGAGCTGAAATAAATATCTATACTGGATTATGAATGTATGACTCCAAATGTGCAAATGGGCTCACTTCCGTCCTTGAAAATCAATGTGTTCTGGATAAGGCAGTGTACTGAAAACTGGCCCATGTTGTATTCCTCCAAATACGGAAGTTACAGAAAGTGAATTTCACCTGAAATAATGCTGAAGAATTTTTCTTTGCACAAAAATGTCAGCATTCCTCATAGATTTCAGATGAGCTGCTCTTGACTCAGCTGAGATGAGGTGTCTTAATGTCACTTTGCCAGATGTACCTTCAAAATATAGTGGGATAGCTCAGGCCAAACATGAAAATCCCAGCTTTTGCCATCAACTCCCAAGAAAGAATATCCCATGGCCCTTCTGTTCCCGAAATGAAACATAGGGCAATCACTTGTTTGAAGTGGACAAGAATTGTAAGGGGATTTCTAGCAGCATTCTGTGCTACTTCCCTTGGATACTTTCTGTGGACATTGTAAAATCTGGAGAAGCTGGGATATAGAGGCTGAACTTTTGAAAAGGCCTTTACAAGTACACACAGACAGTTCTTGCCAGCATGCTGTGCTCTACCAAAATCTTGGATAATGTCAAATTGCCCGACCCAAAATTTTTCCTCAAGAGTGAAAGATTCTAAAACCTGTGGAACACAGGACGTCTTATCTAGGAGATAGTCTCACAAGAATCTTGGTCTAGCCATAACTTCATGCCAGCTAGAATGCATTTTAAGTTGGTAGATGTTCAGGAATAAAGTCATGTTGCAGTGAAAACTTACAGAACATGAAGACAGGCTCATAAGCCGAAGACAAATGAATCAATTTTGAAAAGTTTCAGAAGACTGAAAACTTGTACATGTGCTCAATTCCAAGATTGGAACAGGTTTCCATGACTGGATGCAACTAACAGAAAGTACTTCATTCTTTGGAAGTAGCCTTTCCAGCGTGTGAAAATTTGCTCGATTGAGACGTTCAGCGGGGGGAACTTCGGGAATTCACAGGGGGTTTAATTCATTGCTGCACTCACAAGTTACACATAGAATGGCTCCTCAGTCCCACCAATTACATGATCCCAACAAGGCAGAAGGATGTCCCACAGACACACTCTTTCCTCTAGTGACAAGTAATAACACAATGCTTTGCACAGCAACTCATATTCAAGAAACGTTTTGTCGAAAATGATACCACCTTCACAGCTGAATTTCCTAAAAGAGGAGATGAAGGGAACAGACTTAATGCGAGTGTGTGAGAAGCCCTATTGGAACTTGGATTTTGGCTTGCTCCCCCAACAGAAATATTTTCTTATCCCGACAATGCAGATGAAGGAAACATTTTCACTCTCACTGTATTCATTCCCAAGATGAGTCATCTGTAAACGTTAGGGTTGATCTGATGGAAATTAGAAGACCCGTTGAAACAATCCTCTTTACACCTGATTTAGTATGGTTTTTAACAGATGGGTCTGCTTAGGGTCTGTTGGTGTTTCTATGATGAGTTGGAGCCAAGGCCATTCAGGACAAGAAAACAGGCTAATTTGGGAAACCATGGAAACTCACAACTCCCCTGAGGCCTGCATTGTTTTTCCAATTTTTCAATTTCATTCCCAGAGTGGAATGATTCACTAAGATTCAGCACAAGGAAGTAGGTAGGTATACATTTTCTCCCACATCTATCACCTCTCATGGCATACTCTACAGGAACATTTTCAAGCTGGGTACAATTTGGCATCTCGAGTCACAGTAGAGAGAAATTTTTTCATACCCGGTACATAGGCTTCTTTCCAACTCACAGAAACTGTCTTTTCCCATGAAGGCACAAGGCAGAAATCATCATTAAACGTTTATTTCCATAAAGTATCATTTTGGAGGATTCTCTGCATGTAGCCGAAGGTCACACAGAGTTTCCTGCAAATGGCTTGCTGCAGTATTTCTCACTTTTGTAAAGGCAGTTCAACGTCTGAGAAAAGCATGATTCCTTGTGTGGAAGGGGCAAAGATATTGTGAAACACTGAAGTAGACCAGTTTCCCACATGGGTAAATACTGTGTCTTGAAAAAATAAGATGGGGAAAAATTTCTTCAAAAGTACTTTCTCCAAAATTGAGAAATGTTGCAGGTTATGTTGAACTGAATCTCGATTTGTTCACGAGAGCTTACACACAAACTGTCATCTTTTGTGCTATTCTTCGTACAGAAAATTTCTTGAGAGCTAAAGTAATTTATCTGAACTCAATGAAGAGCAGAATCCAAATAGAATGTGCAGATGAACTAATTTCCATTCCTGCAAATAATTGTGTCCCCAAAAGGCACTAGAGTGAAAATTAGCCTAAATCATATCCATCCAATTAGGAACGTATCTGAAGGCGAATTTCACTTAATGCTGAAGAGGGTTTCTGTGCAACAATATTTCAGTCATTCCTAATAGCTTCCCTAAGAGCTGCTGTGGGCTTAACTGAAATGCGGCCCTTAATGGCACCTTCCCAGATGTACCTTCATAGAATGAAGGGAAACCAAGGACAAACATGGAAATCCCTGATTTGATCATCAATTCCCAAAAGGGAATTTCCCAACTCACTTCAGTTTCACAAGAGGACCATATGAGAAACATTTGTGTGCATCTGATATGAACTGAACATGAGTATCTAAAGAGCATACTTTGCACCTTTCCTTGGATTCTTCCTATGGACAGTGAACATCAAGGAGAAGCTTATGTACTAAGGACTAACACGAACAGAAGCTTCTTATTTTTTGGACAGACAGTTCTTCCCCTTAAGCAAGACACTTTGTTTCCAAAATCTGGGATAAAGTCAACTTAAACTCTCCCGAAGTGTATCCCATATTTGCAAGATTTTGAAATCTGAAGTGCACAGAATGTCCTATCTAGGAGAAGATTTCACAAGATTCTTGATCTTGCAGTCAACATATGCTAAAGAGAATGCATTCAAAGATGGCTGAAGTTGAGGGAGGAAAGGCAGTTTGCTGTGAAATTTAACAGAAGATGTTGATAGACTCATTTGCCAAAGATAGAAGCTACATATTCAAAAAGTGGCAGAAGTCTGAAAACTGCCTAATGTGTTTGAGACTATGTTGGGAAAAGAAGGGCTGTGGGAAATTCCCTCCTTGTGTTTTAGTGGCTAAGGTTAGAGGGGTGCATCTAACACGAAGTGCTTTTTCCTGTCCCAGTAGTCCTTTCAGCAAGTGGAAGTTTGCTCATCGACACTTTCAGTTAGGTGCAGATTGAGATTTCACTGGGGGTTCTAATGCACGGTCTCAGTCACAAGTAAGACATAGGATTGTTTCTCAATCCCTCAAAATTCGTGATCCCAACAAGTCAAAAGGAAGTTTCCCACACACAGTCTTTCCCCTTGTGACAAAAACCAACAAAATGCATTGCACACTACCTCTTAATCAAGAGACACTGTTTCAGCAATGTTTCCAACTTGGCGGGCAACTGCCTACAGGCAACCAAAGCAGAGATGAAGTGAGATACCTAGCTGCAAGAGTGTGAGAAGTCCTATCAGAGCTCATAGTTATGCCTGCTTTCCAACAACACAAACACACCATTATCACAACACTGCAGATGAGGGAAATTTTCCACAATCATTGTACTCCCAGTATGAGTCAAGTGTCAAAATTTGGGTTCATCTGACGGAAATTAGAAGACCCATTCAAAGAATCTTCTTTGCACATAATTTGGATGCTTCCAGTATGCAGTGTCAAGAGAGGGGCTGTGGCTGTTACAAAGAGGACCTGGCACCCAGGTAGTTCAGGGCAGGAAGATGGATTTATTTGGGATCCTGTGGAACGCAGTCCTCATGATATGACCCACAAAGTTGCTGCATAATTTCCACTTGATACCCAGGATGGGACGATTGTCTTAGTTTCACAACAATAAGCTTCATAGGAAGAGATATTTTCCCACTTCTGCCATCCTTGTTGGCAGACTCACCAGAAACGGTTTCAAGCTGGTTTCAATTGACTCCTCAAGATGTTTTGAGAGAAACTGTTTCAAAACCGAGATATAGGTTTCTTTCCTATTCACAGGAACCCGTTATTCCAAAAATGACACAAGTAAGAAATCATTCTTACCCAATTAATTTTGAGCAGCAAACAGTTTGGATGTTCCCTTGCATGTAGCCAAAGGTCGTAGATACACTCCTACAAAAGTCTTTCCACATTTCTTCTCTCTTTAATAAAGTTAGATCAAAATAAGAGAAAAACTGTGATTCCATGTGGAATACGAGCCAAGAACACCTGGCACACTGACAGCAGTTCCCTACTGCCTAATTTCTCTGACTTGCAAACAACTTGATGGTGTGCATTTCCTTCAAAAATGCCTTATACAAAATTGACAATTATTGTAGGATATATTGAAAACAAGCACTCATTAAGGAGAGATTTCCCTTCAAGATATCTTGTTTCTTGTTATTCTTCCTAAACAAATCTTCATAAGAGCTGAAATAAATATCTATGTTGGATGATGAACGTATGCCACCAAATTTGCAAATGGGCTCCCATCCATCCTTGAAAATCTAAGTGTCCTGAAGAAGGCAGTGTAATGAGAACTGGCCAATGTTGTACTCCTCCAAAAAGTGAAATTTCAGAAAGTGAATTTCACCTGAAGTAATGCTGAAGAATTATTCTCTGCACAAAAATGCCAGCATTCCTCAAAGTTTTCAAATGAGCTGCACTTGACTCAACTAAGATGAGGTGTCTTAATGTCACTTTGCCATATGTACTTTCAAAATATGGAGGGATAATTCAGGCCAAACATGAAAATCCCAGCTTTTGCCATCAATTCACAAAAGAGAGTATCCCACGGCCTTTCTGTTCCCAAAATGAAAGAAAGGGCAAGCACTTGTTTGAAGCAGACATGAATTGCAACTGGATTGATAACAGCATTGTGTGCTTCTTCCCTTGAATGCCTTCTGTGGACATTGCAAAATCTGGAGTAGCTCAGATAAGGAGGCCGAACTTGTGAAATGCCCTTTCCAAGTATGCACTGACAGTCCTTGCCAGTGTGCTGTGCTCCACCAAAATCTTGGACCAAGTCAACTCACATGATCCCAGTTTGTTTCTCAAGAGTTAAAGATTCTAGAAATTGTGGAACACAGGACGTCCTATCTAGGAGATAGTCTCACAAGAATCTTTGTCTAGCCATAATTTCATGCCAGCTAGAAAGCTTTCAAATACAGTTGAATTTGAGTAATAAAGTCAGGTTGCATTTAAATCTTTCAGAACATGAAGACAGGCTAATAAACTAAAGACAGAAGCATCACTTTTGAAAACTGGCAGAAGACCAAAAACTTGCACATGTGCTCAATTCCAAGTTGGGAACAGGTTACCATGACTGGGTGCAAATAACAGAAAGTGCTTCATTCTTTCAAAGTAGTCCTTCTATGGTACAGAAATTTGCTTGATCAAGATGTTCAGAAGGGGGAACTATGGGAATTCATATGGGGTTTTAATGCATGGTCTCACTCACAAGTTACACATAGGATTGTTCCTCTGTCCTACCACTTACATGATTCCAAAAAGGCTGAAGGATGTTTCCCACACACATTCTTTCCTTTAGTGAAAAATAATCATGCAATACATTGCACAGCCCATCAATTTCAAGAGATATTCTGTCCACAATGATTCTGACTTCACAGGTGACTTTTCTAAAAGAGGAGATGAAGGGAGTGGACTTAATGTGAGTGTTTGAGACCGCCTATCAGAACTTCGATTTTGGCTTGCTTCCCCAACATAAATATTCTCTTATCCCAACAATGCAGATGAAGGAAACATTTTCACTCACATTGTATTCATTCCCAAGCTGCATCATCTGTAAATGTTAGAGTTGATATGATGGAAAATTGAAGACCTGTTGAAACACTCCACTTCCCACCTTGCTTAGAATGGTTCATAACAGCTGGGTCTGCTGAGGGGCTATTTCTGTTTCTATGATTAGTTGTGGCCAAGGCCATTCAGGACAGGAAAAGAGGCTAATTTGGGAAACCATGGAAACTGAACTCTCACTTTAGGCCTGCGTATATTTTCCAATTTTTCCATTTGATTCCCACTGTGGTATGATTATCTAAGATTCGGCACAAGGAGCTGGGTAGGTAGAGATCTTCTCCCACTTCTGTCACCTCTCATGGCATGCTTTCCAGGAACATTTTCAAGCTGGGTTCAACTTGACATCTCGAGGCAAAGCTGAGAGAAATTGTTTCAGTCCCTGGATATAGGTTTCTTTCCAAGTCACAGAATCTGATTTTCCCCATGAAGACACACAAAGCAGAATTCATCTTTACCCATTTCATTTCCTTAAGGGAACATGGTGGAAGATCCTTGGTATGTAGCCAAAGGTCACAGAGAATTTCCTGCAAATGGCTTGCCACAGTATTTCTCACTTTTGTAAAGACAGTTCAACATCTGAGAAAACCGTGATTCCATGTGTGGTAGGGGTCAAGATTTTGTGAAACACTAAAATAGACCCATTTCCCACATACCTAAATACTGTGTCTTGCAACAAACTAAATGGGACAATTTTTCATCCAACGTGCCTTCTCCAAAATTGAGAATTGTTGAAGGATATATTGAACTGAAGCTCGATTCATTCAAGAGAGTGTAAACTCAAAGCTGTCATCTTATGTGCGATTTTTCATACAGAAAATTTCTTGAGAGCTGAGGTAAATTACCTGAACTCGATGAAGAGAAGAGGACTATGAGAATGTGCAGATGGGCTGACTTCCATCCCTGAAAATCAATGTGTCCCAAAATTGCACTGCAGTGAAAATTGTCCCAAATCATATTCTTCCAAATAAGATCATTTCTGAAGTTGAAATTCACCTAAAGCTTCACTCAAGGGGTTTCTTTGCCCCAATATTTCAGCATTCATAAAAGCTACCCAAAGAGCTGCTATTAGCTGAGCTGAAATGTGGTACTTAATGTCACCTTCCCAGATGCACCTTCATAGCATGAAGGAAACCTCAGGACAAACATGAGTATCACTGGCTTTACCATCATTTCCCAGAATGGAATGTCCCCAGTCACTTCGGTTCCACAAGAGAATCATATGTGCAGTATTTGTGTGCAGCTGACATGAACTGGACATGACTTTCTAAAAAGCATTCTTTTCACATTTCCTTGGATTCTTTTTGTGGACAGTGAAAATCAAGGAGAAGCTGATGTACAAAGAACAAACATGAGCAAAAGCCTCTCAGTGTATGGAGGTACCGTTCTTCCCCTTAGGCAAAATTCTGTGCTTCTGAAGACTTGGTTAAGGTCAACTGAACCTCTCACCAAGTGTATCCCATATTTGCAAGGATTTAAAATCTAAGGCACACAGAACGTCTTATCTAGGAGGCATTTTCACACAATTTTTGATCTCATAGTCAACTAATGCTAATGAGAATGCATTCGAAGGCTGAATTTGAGGAAGGAAAGGCAGTTTGCAGTGAAATATTACAGAAAATGGTTATTGTTTCATGTGCCAAAGAGAGAAGCTACATATTAGGAAAGTGGCAGAAGACTGAAAACTTCTTCATGTGTTTGAGCCTAAGGTGGGAAAGAAGGTCTGAGGGATATTCCGTCTATGTGAATTACTGGCAAATGTAAGAGTGCCTACATCTAAAATGAAGTGCTTTCTTTTGTACAAGAAGTCCTTTCAGCAAGTGGAAGTTTGCTCGATCGACATGGTCAGTGAGGTGAGGATTGAGTTTTCACTTGTGCTATTAAAGCACGGATTCAATCACAAGGAACACATAGGATTGTTGCTCAATCCCTCAATCTTGATGATCCTAACAAGGCCAGAAGGAATTTCCCCACACATAATCTCTCCCCTAGTGGCAACAACCAATAAGATACATTACACAGCACATCTTCATCAAGAGATAGTCTTTTGGCAATATTTCCAACTTGGCAGGCAATTGCCTACAGGCAACCAAAGCAGAGATTAAGTGAGCTAAATTGCTGCAAGAGAGTGAGAAGTCCTATCAGAGCTTGTAGTTTCACTTGCATCCCAACAACAGAAACACTCCAATATCACAACAGAGCAGATGAGGGTAATTTTCCGCACTCATTGTATTACCAGTATGAGTCAAGAGTCAACATCTGGGTTCATCTGAGTGAAATTAGAAGACCTATTCAAAGAAACTTCTTTGCACTTTATTTGAATGCTTCCAGTAAGCAGTGACAAGTGAGGGGTTGTGGCTGTTGCAAAGAGGATCTGGTGCCCAGGACGTTCAGGACAGGAACAGAGATTAATTTGGGATCCCGTGGATCCTAGAGTTCACGATGAGGCCCGTGAAGTTGCTGCATTATTTCCACTTCATTCCCAGGGTGGGACGATTGTCTAAGATACGGAATAATAAACTGGGTAGGAAGAGATATTCTCCCACTTCTTCCAACATTGTTGGCATGCTCTACAGAAACGGTTTCAAGCTGGATTCTATTTGACAACTCAAGATCTTGTTGAGCGAAAATGTTTCAGTACCGAGATATAGGTTTCCTTCCAGCTCACGGAAACATACTTTTCCAAAAAGGCAAAAGACAGAAATCATCTTTACCCATTTAATTTCGAGCAGCAAACATTTTGGAAGGTCCCTTGCATGCAGCTGTAGGTCATAGAGACTCTCCTACAAATGCCTTTACGCATTCCCCCCTTCTGAATGTGAAAATGGGCTCACTTCTTTCCTTGATAATCAATGTGTCCCAAAAAGGCTGTGTAATGAAAACTGGCCCATGTTATATTCCTCCAAATGGGGAAGTTTCAGAAAGTGAATTTCACCTGAACTAATGCTGAAGAAATTTTTCTGCACAAAAATGTTACCATTCCTAATTGATTTTGAAAGAGATGCCATTCACTCAGCTGGATGAGGTGTCCTAATGTCACTTTGCCAGATGTACCTTCAAATTATGGAGGGATAGCTCAGGCCAAACATGAAAATCCCAGCTTTTGCCATAAATTCCCAAGAGAGTATCCCATGATCCTGCTGTACACGATATGTAATACAGGGCAAGCATTTGTTTGAAGTGGACCTGAATTGCAAGAGGTTTGCTAGCAGCATTCTGAGCTTCTTCCCTTGGATGCCTTCTGTGGACATTGCAAAATCTGGATAAGCTGGGATACAGAGGCCGAACTTGTGAAAAGTCCTTTCCAAGTATGCAAGGACAGATATAACCAGCATGCTGTGCTCATCCAAAAACTTGGATCATGTCAAGACGCCTGATCCCAATTTGTTTCTGAAGAGTGAAAGATTCTAAAACCTGTGGAACACAGGGCGTCCTATCTAAGAGGTAGTCTCACAAGAATATTTGTTGAGGTAAAACTTCATGCCAGTTAGAATGCATTTGAAGATGGTTGAAGTTGAGGAATAAAGTCAGGTTGCAGTGAATTCTTACAGAACATGAAGACAGGCTTGTATGTAAAAGACAAAAGCCTCACTTTTGAAAACTGGCAGAAGACAAAAACTTGCACATGTGCTCAATTCCAAGTAGAGAACGGGTTTCCATGACAGGGTGCAATTAACAGAAAGTGCTTCATTCAGTTGAAGTGGTCCATCCAGTGTGCAGAAATTTGCTCGATAGAGACGTTCAGTTGGAGAACTTCAAGAATTCACAGGGGGTGTTAATGCATGGCTTCACTCACAAGTTACACATAGGATTCATCCTCAGTGCCACCAATTAAATGATCCCAACAAGGCAGAAGGATGTTTCCCACACACACTCATTCCTCTAGTGATAAATAATAACACAATGCATTGCACAGCCCCTCATTTTCAAGGGACATTCTGTCGACAATGATTCCAAACTTGCAGGTGACTTTCCTAAAAGAGGAAATGAAGGGAGCAGATTTAATCCGAGAGTGTGAGAAGGCCTATCAGAACTTGGATTTTGGCTTGCTTCCCCAAAAGAAATATTTTCTTATCCCGACAATGCAGATGAAGGAAACATTTTTGCTCTCATTGTATTCATTCCCAGGGTGTGTCACCTGTAATCATTAGGGTTTATCTGACAGAAATTATGAGACCCGTTTCAATAATCCTCTTTCCACCTTGCTTAGAATGGTTCATAACAGCTGGGCCTGCTTAGGGGTTGTTTGTGTTTCTATGATGAGTTGGAGCCAAGGCCATTCAGGACAGGAAAACAGGCTAATTTGGGAAACCATGGAAACTCACCACTTCATTGAGTCCTGTGTAGTTGCTCCAATTTTTCCATTTGGTTCCCAGAGTAGAATGATTCTTTATGATTCAGCACAAGGAGCTGGGAAGGTAGATATCTTCTCCCACTTCTATCACCTTTCATGGCATGATCTCCAGGAATATTTTCAAGCTGGGTTCAATTTGACATCTTGAGGCAAAGTTGAGAGAAATTGTCTCAGACTCGGGATATATGCTTGTTTCCATGTCACAGAAAATGTTTTCCCCATAAAGGCACAAGGAAGAAATCATCCTTACCCATTTCATTTCCATAAGGGATCATGTTGGAAGATTCTGTGCATGTAGCCAAAGTTCAGATATTTTCCTGCAAATGGCTTGCCACAGTATTTCTCACTTTTGTAAAGAAAGTTCACCATCTGAGAAAACTGTGATTCCATTTATGGTAGGGGCCAAGATTTTGTGAATCTCTGAAATAGACCCGTTTCCCAAATGCCTAAATACTGTGTCTTGCAACATAGTAGATGCAGTGATTTTTCATCAAACGTGCATTCTCCAAAATTGAAAATTGTTGCAGGATATAATGAACCAAGGCTCTATACTTTCAGGAGATTATACACTCAAAGCTGTCATCTTTTGTGCTATCCTTTGTACAGACTACTTCTTGAGGCAAGAAGTAAATTATTAGACCTCGATGTACAGCAGAGGCCTATGAAAATGTGCAGATGGGCTGACTTCCATCCCAGAAAATTAATGTGTCCCAAAAGGTAGTGCAGTGAAAATTGGCCCAAATCATTTTCCTCCAAATAGTAATGTTTCTGAAGGTGAATTTCACCTAAAATAATGCTGAAGATTGTTTCTGTGAACCATATTTCAGGATTCCTAATAGCTTCCCAAAGAGCTGCTGTTAGCTCAACTGAAATGTGGTCATTAATGGCACCTTCCCAGATGTAACTTCATAGCATGAAGGGAACCTCAGGACAAACATGGAAATCCCTGTTTTGATCATCATTTCCCAGAAGGGAATTTCCAAAGTCACTTCGGTTCCAAAAGAGGGTCATATGTGAAACAATTGTTTGCATCTGATATGAACTGAACATGACTTTCTAAAGAGCATTCTTTGCACCTTTCCTTGGACTCTCCCTGTGGACAGTGAACATCAAGGAGAAGCTGATGTAATAAGGACAAACTTGAGCAGAAGCCTTTCAGTGTACAGACTGTTCTTCACCTTATTCAAAATTCTGTGCTTCCAAATTCTGGAATAAAATCAACTTAACCTCTCCCCAATTGTATCCCAGATATGGAAGAATTTAAAATCTGAGACACACAGAACATCCTATCTAGGCAACTTTTTCACATGATTCTTGATCTTGCAGTCAACTGATCCTAGAGAGAATGCATTCAAAGATGGCTGAAGTTGAGGAAGGAAAGGCAGTCTGCTATGAAATCTTACAGAACATTATGATAGGCTCATGTGCCAATAATAGAAGCAACATATTCTAAAAGTTGCAGAAGACTGAAAACTTCATCAAGTGGTTGAGCCTATGGTGGGAAAAGAAGGGTTGTGAAATTTCTTCCCTGTGTTTTAGTGGCAAATGTTAGAGTGGGTGCACCTAACATGAAGTGATTTCTAATATACCAGTAGCCCTTTCAGCAAGTGGAAGTTTGCTCGATTGACACATACAGTGAGGTGAAGTTTGGGATTTCACTGGGGGTTTTAATGCACCATCTCAAACACAAGTAAGACAAAGGACTTTTCACTATTGCTCAAACTTTGTGATCCCAATAAGGCAGAGGGAAGTTTACCAAACACAATCTTTTCCCAAGTGACAAAACCAACAAGATACATTGCACAGCACCTCTTCATCAAGAGACTCTCTTTCAGCAATGTTTCCAAATTGGCGGGAAATTGCCTACAGGCAACAGTAGCAGCGATGATGTAAGCTATGTTGCTGCGAGTGTGAGAAGGCCTATCAGAGGTCGTAATTACACTTGCTCCCAACAACACAAACACTCCAGTATCATGACAGCGCTGATTTGGGAAATTGTCCACAAACATTTTATTCACAGTATGAGTTAAGTTTCAAAGTTTGGGTTCGTTTGAGCGAAGATAGAGGACCCATGCAAAGAATCTTTTTGCACTTCATTTGGATGTTTCCAGTAAGCACTGTCAAATGAGGGGTTGTGGCTGTTGCAAAGAGGAGCTGGCGCCAGGTCATTCAGGGCAGGAACATAATTTAATTTGGGATATTATGGAACCTAGTACTTACGATGAGGCCCACGAAGTTGCTGCATAATTTCCACTTGATACCAATGGTGGGATGATTGTCTAAGATTTGGAACAATTAGCTGGATAGGAAGAGATCTTCTCTCACTTCTGCCACAGTTGTTGGCATGCTCTCCAGAAATGGTTTGAAGCTGGATTCAATTGACACCTCTAGATCTTGTTGAGAGAAATTGTTTCAGAACCATGACATAGGTTTCTTTCCCATTCAAAGAAACCCATTTTTCCAAAAAAAGCACAAGTCAGAAATCAACCAAACCCAGTTAATTTCAAGCAGCGAAAATGTTGGAAGTTCCCTTGCATGTAGCTGAAGTTCGTAGAGACACTCCTACAAATGTGTTTCCACATTCATTCTCTCTTTCATAAAGTTAGTTCAACATAAGGGAAAAACTGTGAATCCATGTGAAATACGAGCCAAGAGCTTGTGGTACACTGACAGACAGCCATTCCCTACTGCCTAATTTCTTTGACTTGCAAGCAACTTGATGGTGTGCATTTCTTTCAAATATGCCTTACACAAAATTGAAAATTATTATAGGATATGTTGAACACAAGCACTCATTTATAGACATTACCCACCAAGCTATCTTCTTTAATGGTATTCTTCTTAGAGTAATCTTCATAAGAGCTGAAGAAAATATCTACATTTGATGATGAACATATGACTCTGAATGTGCAAATGGACTCAAATCCGTCCTTGAAATTCAATGGGTTCCCAACAAGGCAGTGTAATGAAAAGTGGCCCAAGTTGTATTCCTCCAAATAGGGAAGTTACAGAAAGTGAATTTCACCTGAACTAACACTGAAGAATTATTCTCAGCAGAGTAATCTCAATATTCGTCATTGATTTGGAATGAGCTGATCTTGACTCAGCTGAGATGAGGTGTCTTAATGTCACTTTGCCAGATGTATCTTCAAATAATGGAGGGATAGCTCAGGCTAAACATGAAAAATCCCATTTTTTGCCATGAATTCACAAGAGAGAGTATCCCACGGCCCTTTTGCTCCCAATATGAAAAAGAGGGTAAGCATTTGTTTGAAGTGAACCTGAATTTCAAGGGGATTGCTAGCAGCATTCTGTGCTTCTTCCCTTGGATGCCATCTGTGGACATTTCCAAATCTGCAGAAGCTGGGATAGAGATGCCGAATTTGTGAAAAGGCCTTTCCAAGTACACATGGATAGTTCTTGACAGCATGCTGGGCTCTACCAAAATATTGGATCATGTCAACACAATCAATTGGAAATTGTTTCTCAATAGTGAAAGATTATAAAACCTGTGGAACACAGGGCATCCTACCTAGGAGATAGTCTCACAAGAATCTTTGCCTAGCCTTAACTTCATGCCAGCTAGAATGCATTCAAAGATGGCTGAAGTTGAGGAATAAAGTCAGGTTGTAGTGAAATCTTACAGAATATGAAGACAGGCTTGTATGCCATAGACAAAAGCCTCACTTTTGAAAAATGGCAGAAGACAAAAAACTTGCTCATGTGCTTAATTCCAAGTTGGGAATAAGTTTCCATGACTGGGTGCCACTAAAATCAAGTGATTCATGCTGTTGAAGAAGTCCTTCCAGCATGCAGAAATTTGCTTGATCGAGACATTAAGTGAGGGATCTTTGAGTATTCACTGAAGGTTTTAATGCATGGCCTCACTCACAAGTCTATTTAGGATGGGTCCTCAATAGCACCACTTACAATTTCCCAACAAAGCAGAAGGATGTTTCCCACACACACTCTTTACTCTAGTGACAAATAGTAACACAATGCATTGCACAGCACCTCATATTCTAGAGACATTCTTTTGAAAATGTTCCAAATTTGCAGGTGACTTCCCAAAGGTGGAGATGAATGGAGCAGAATTAATGAGAGTGTATGAGAAGGCACATCAGAACTTGGATTTTGGCTTGCTTCCCCAACAGAATTACTGTCTTATCCCAAAAATGCAGATGAAGGAAACATTTTTGTTCTCATTGCATTCATTCTTAACATGAATCATCTGTAAACGTTAGGTTTGGTCTGATGGAAATTAGAACTCCCATTGGAACAATCCTCTTTCCACCTTGTTTAGAATGGTTCATAACAGCTGGGTCTGCTGAGGGGCTGTTTCTGTTTCTTTGATGAGTTGGAGCCAAGGCCATTCAGGACAGGAAAACAGGCTAATTTGGGAAACTGGAAAATAACCGTGCCCCTGAGGCCTGAGTATTTGCTCCAATTTTTCCATTTGGTCTCTAGAGTGGAATGATTCTCTAAGATTAGGCACAAAGAGCTGGGTAGGTAGAGGTCTTCTCCCACATCTATCACCTCTCATGGCATGCTCTCTAGGGACATTTTGAAGCTGGGTTCAATTTGACATCTCGAGGCAAAGTTGAGAGAAATTGTTTGAGACCCAGGATATAGGCTTCTTTCTAAGTCACAGAAATTGTTTTTCCCCATGAAGGCACAAGGCAGAAATCATCCTTACCCATTTCACTCACATAAGAGAACATGTTGGAAGATACGTACATGTAGCCGAAGGTCACAGAGACTTTCCTGCAAACGGCTTTCTTCACGAATTCTCGCTTTTGTAAAGACAGTTCAACATCTGAGAAAACCATGATTCCATGTGCAGTAGGGGCCAAGATTTTGTGAAACACTGAAATAGACCCGTTTCCCACATGGCTAAATACTGTGCCTTACAAGAAAGCAGATGGGGCGATTTTTCTTCAAACGTGTCTTCTCCAATATTGAGAATTGTTGCAGGATATATGGAACCAAAGTTCAACAGTTTCAGGTGAGTGTACACTCAAAGCTGTCATCTTTTGTGCTATTCTTCATACAGAAAAGTTCTTGAGAGCTGAAGTAAATTATCTGAAATCAATGAATAGCAGAACCCTATTAGAATGTGCAGATGGGCTAACTTCCATCCCTGAAATTCAATGTGTCCCCAAAAATGCACTCCAGTGAAAATTGCCCCAAATTGTTTTCCTCATAAGAGGAACGCTTCTGAAAGTTAATTTCACATAAACTTATGCTGATGAGGGTTTCTGTGCACCAATATTTCAGTATTCCTAATACCTTCCAATGAGCTGATGTTGGGTGAACTGAAATGCAGTCCTAAATGGCACTTTCACAGATGTACCTTCATTTCATGAATGGAACCTCAGGACAAACCTGGAAATCCCTGATTTGATCATCGGTTCCCAGAAGGGAATTTCCCAAGTCACTTCGGTTCCACAAGACAACCCTATGTGAAGCATTTGTGTGCATCTGATATGAACTCAACATGTTTCTACAGAGCATTCTTTGCACATTTCATTGGATTCTCCCTGTTTACTGTGAACATAAAGGAGAAGATGGTGTACTAAGGACAAACATGAGCAGAAGCCTCTCATTGTACGGATGGACCATTCTTTCCCTTAGGCAAAACTCTTTGCTTCCAAACTCAGAGATAAATTCAACTTAACCTCTCCCCAAGTGTATCTCATATTTGCAAGATTTTAAAATCTGAGGTGCACAGAATGTACTATCTAGGAGAAGTTTTCACACGATTCTTGATCTCACAGTCAACACATGCTAAAGAGAATGCACTCAAGATGGCTGAAGCTGAGGAAGGAAAGGCAGTTTGCAGTGTGTTCTTACAGAACATGGTGATAGGCTCATGTGCCAAACAGACAAGCTACATATTCAAAAAGTGGCAGAAGACTGAAAAGTTCCTCAGGTATTTGAGCCTATGGTGGGAAAAGAAGGGCTGTGGAAATTCCCTCCTTATGTTTTAGTGGCAAATGATATAGTGTGTGCATCTAACATGAAGTGATTTCTCCTGTCCCAGTAGTCCTTTCAGCAAGTGGAAGTTTGCTCGATCGACATGTTCTGTGTGGTGAAGATTGAGATTTCACTTGGGGTTTTAATGCATGGTTTCAATCACAAGTCTGACAGGTTTGTTTCTCAGTCACTCAAACTTGTTGATCCAATATATCAGAAGGAAATTTCCCACACACAATCATTCCCCTAGTGTCAATAACTAACAAGATGCAATTCACAGCATCTCTTCAACAAGAGACACTGTTTCATCAATGTTTCAAACTTGGTGGGCAATTGCATACAGGCAACCGAAGCAGAGATTAAGTGACCTAACTTGTTATGTGAGTGTGAGAATGCCTATCAGAGTTTGTAGTACGCTTGTTCCCCAACAATACAAACACTCCATTATCACAACAGCACAGATGAAGGTAATTGTCTACAATCACTATGTTCCCAGTATGAGTCGTGTCAAAATTTGGGTTCATCTGAGCGAAATTAGAAATCTCATTCAAAGAATCTTCTTGCACTTCATTTGGATGCATCCAGTAAGCAATGTCATGTGAGGGGCTGTGGCTGTTGCAAAAAGGAGCTGGCATAAAGGTCATTCACTGCAGAAAAATATATTAATTTGGGATCCCATGGAACCTAGTGCTAATGATGAGGCCCATGAAGTTGCTGAATATTTTCCACTTTATTCCCATGGTGGGACAACTGTCTAAGATTTGGAACAATAAGCTTGGTAGGAAGACATATTCTCCAACTTCTGCCACCACTGTTGGCATGCTCTCCAGAAACTGTTTCAAGCTGGGTTCAATTGACAACTCAAGATCTTGTTGAAAGAAACTGCTTCAAAACCGAGATATAGGATTCTTTCACATTCACGGGAACCCATTTTTCCAAAGAGGCAGAAGGCAGAAATCATCATTACCATTTACTTTTGAGCAGTGAACATTTGGATGGTAACTTGCATGAGGCTGAATTTTGTAGTGAAACTACTACAAATGTCTTTCTGTATTCCCTCTTTCATAAACTTAGTTCAACACAAGAGAAAAAGTGTGATCCCATGTGGAATATGAGCCAAGAACTTCTGATACACTGACAGACAGCTGTTCCTAACTGCCTAATTTCTTTCAAATGCATCCAAATTGATGGTGTGTATTTCCTTCAAATATGCCTTATCCAAAAATAAAGTTATTACATGGTACATTGAACACAAGCACTCATTTAGGAGAGATTACCCTCCAAGCTGTCTTCTTTCATGTTATTCTTCCTACAGAAATCTTCTTAGGAGATGAAGTAAATATCTACATTGGATAATGAAAGTATGACCACGAATGTACAAATGGGCTCACATCCGTCCTTGAAAATCAATGTGTCCCAAATAAGGCAGTGTAATGAAAACTGGCCCATGTTGTATTCCTTCAAATAGGGAAGTTACAGAAAGTGAATTTCACATGAAGTAATGCTGAAGAATAATTATCTGCACAAAAATGTCAGTATTCCTCATAGATTTGAAATCAGCTGCTCTTGACTAAGCTGAGATGACATGTCTTTATGTCACTTTGCCAGATGTACCTTCAATAAATGGTGGGATAGCTCAGGCCAAACATGAAAGCCCAAGATTTTGCCATCAACTCCCAAGAGAGAGTATCCCATGACCCTTCTGTTCCTGAAATGAAAAATAGGGCAAGCACTTGTTTGAAGTGGACCTGCATTGCAAGAGGATTGTTAGCAGCATTCTGTGCTTCTTCCATTTGATGCCATCTGTGGACATTTCAAAATCTGCAGAAGCTGGGATACAGTGGCCAAACTTGTGAAAAAGCCTTATGAAGAATGCATGGACAGTTCTTGCCAGCATGCTGTGCTCTACCAAAATCTTTGGTCAAGTCAAGTCACCCAACCCCAAATTGTTTCTCAAGAGTTAAAGATTCTAAAATCTGTGGAATACAGGGCGTCCTATCTAAGTGATAGTCTCACCAGAATCTTTGTCTAGCCATAACTTTATGCCAGCTAGAATGCATTCAAAGATGGCTGAAGTTGAGGAATAAAGTCAGATTGCAATGAAATCTTACAGAATATGAAGACAGGCTCATATGCCAAAGACAAAAGCATCACTTTTCAAAACTGCCAGAAGACCAAAGACTTGCACATTTGCTCAATTCCAATTTGGGAACAGGTTTCCATGAATAGGTGCAACTAAAAGAAAGCCCTTCATACTGTCGAAGTAGTCCTTCCAGGGTGCAGAAATTTGCTCGATTGAGATGTTCAGTGGAGGGACCTTTGAGAATTCATATGGGGTTTTAATGCACTGCCTCACTCACTAGTTACACATAGGATGGGTCCTCAGTCCCACCAATTACACGATCCCAGCAACGCAGAAGGATGTTTGCCACACACACTCTTTCCTCTAGTGACAAATAATAACACAATGCATTGTAAAGAACATCATTTTGAAGAGACATTTTATTGACAATGATTCCAAATTCACAGGTGACTTTGCTAATAGAGGAGATGAAGGGATTGGACATAATGCGAGTGTGTGAGAAGGCCTAACAGAAGTTGGATTTTGGCTTGCTTACCCAACAGAATTATTCTCTTATCCTGAAAATGAAGATGAAGGAAACATTTTCACTCTCATTCTATTCATTCCCAAGATGTGTCCTCTGAAAACATTAGGGTTGATCTGACGGAAATTAGAAGACCCATTGAAACAATCCTCTTTCCACCTTTCTTAGAATGGTTCATAGCAACTGGGTCTACTGATGGGCTGTTTTTGTTTCTATGATGAGTTGGAGTCTAGAACATACAGGGCAGGAATTCAGTCTAATTTTGGAAAATGTGGAAACTCCCAACTCCCCTGAGGCCTGCATAGTTGCTGCAATTTTTCCATTTGTTTCCCAGAGTGGAATGAGTTACTAAGATTCACCACAAGGAGCTGGGTATGAAGAGATCTACTCCCATTTCTATCACATCTCATGGCATGATCTCCAGGAACATTTTCTAGCTGGGTCCAATTTGACATCTCAAAGCAAAGTTGAGAGAAATTTTTTCAGACCCAGGATATTGGTATCTTTACAAGTCACAGAAAATGTTTTTCCCTATGAAGGCACAAGGCAGAAATCATCCTTACCCATTTCATTTCCATAGGGGATTATTTTGGAAGATTATGTGCATTTAGACGAAGGTCACAGAGTCTTTCCTGCAAACAGCTCCCATAGTATTTCTCACTTTTGTAAAGACAGTTCTGCATCTGAAGAAACTGTGATTCCATGTGTGGTAGGGGCCAAGATTTTGTTAAAAACTGAAATAGACCCGTATCCCACATGACTAAATAGTCTCTCTTGCAACAATTTAGATGGGGCAATTTTTCATCAAACGTGCCTTCTCCAAAATTGAGAATTGTTGCAGGATATATTGAACTGAAGCTCAATTCATTCAGGAAAGTGTACACTGAAAGCTGTCATCTTTTCTGCTATTCTTCATAGAGAATACTTGTTGAGAGCTGAAGTAAATTATCTGAACTCAATGAAGTGCAGAGGCCTATAAAAATGTGCAGATGGGCTGACTACCATTCTTGAAAATCAATGTGTCCCCAAAAATACACTGCAGTGAAAATTGGCCCAAATTGTATTCCTCCAAATAGGAAAGTTTCTGAAGGTGAATTTCACCTAAAGTAACAATAAAGATTGTTTTTGAACACCAATATTTCATCATTCCTAATAGCTTTCCAAATAGCTGTTGTCAGCTGATCTGAAATGCAGTCCTTAATGGCACCTTCCCAGATGAAACTTCAGAGTATGAATGAAACCTCAGGACAAACATGGAAGTCACTGTTTTTATCATCAATTCCCAGAAGGGAACTACACAAGTAACTTCGGTTGCAAAAGAGTATCATATGTGAAGCATTTATTTGCATCTGATAAAAACTGAACATGAGTTTCTAAAACGCATTCTTTGCACCTTTCCTTGGATTCTACTGGTGGACAGTGAACATCAAGGAAAAGCTGATGTACTAAGGACAAATTTGAGCAGAAGCCTCTCATTATACAAATGGACCGTTCTTAACCTTAGGCAATATTCTCTGCTTCCAAATTCTGGGATAAAGTCAACTTAAGCTCTCCCCAAGTGTATTCCTGATTTGCAAGATTTTAAAATCTTAGGCATACAGAACATCCTATCTAGGAGAAGTTTCCCCATGATTCTTGATCTCACAGTCAACTGATCCTAAAGAGAATGCATTCAGAGATGGCTTAAGTTGAGGAAGGAAAGGCAGTTTGCTCTGAAACCTTACAGAACATGGTGATAGTTTGGTGTGCTAAAGAGAGAAGCTACATATTCAAAAAGTGGCAGATGACAGAAATATCCTTAAGTGCTGAGACTATGGTTGCAAAAGAAGGGCTGTAGAAAATTCCCTCTTTGTGTTTTAGTGGCAAGAGTAAGAGTGGGTGCATCTAACATGAAATGATTTCTGCTGTCCAAGTAGACCTTTCAGCAAGTAGAACATAGCTCGATTGACACGTTCAGTGAGGTGAAGTTTGAGATTTCACTGGGGGTTTTAATGCATGGCCTCAATCACAAGTAATTAATAGGATTGTTCCTCAATCCTTCAAACTTGGTGATCCAAAAGAGGCAGGAGGAAGTTTCCTATATGCAATATTTCCCTTAGTGACAAAACCCAACAAGATGCATTTCACTGCACCTCTTAATCAACAATCTTTTGGCAATGTTTCCAACTTGGTGGGCAAAGCCTTCAGGCAACTGAAGCGGAGATTAAGTGAGCTACCTTGCTGCGAGAGTGTGAGAAGGCCTATCAGAGCTTGTAGTTATGCTTACTTCCCAACAACACAAACAGCCCATTATCATGATGGGGCAGATGAGGGACAATATCAGCACTCATTGTATTGCCAATATGAGTCGAGTGTCAATGTTTGGGTTCATTTGAGCAGAATAAAAGACCCATTCAAAGAATCTTCTTTGCACTTCATTTGGGTACATCCAGTAAGCAGTGTCAATTGAAGGACTGTGGCTGTTGCAAAGAGGAGCAGGCACCAAGGTCTTTCAGGGCAGGAACATAGATTATTATGGGATCTAGTGGAACCTAGTGCTTACAATTAGGACCTGGATGTTACTGCATAATTTCCACTTGATTCTGACTGTAGGATGATTGTCTAAGATTCAGAAAAATAAGCTGGGTAGGAAGAGAACATCTCCCATTTCTGCCACCATTGTTAGCATGATTTACAGATACTGTTTCAAACTGGATTCAATTTGACATCTCAAGATCATGTGGAAAGAAACTGTTTCAGAACTGAGACATGAGTTTCTTTTGCATTAATGGAAACCCATTTTTTAAAAAAGACATGAGAAAGACATCATCCTTGCCCATTTAATTTCAAGCAGCAAACAAATAGGTTGGTCCCTTGCATGTAGCTGAAGGTCGTGGAGACTCTCCTACAAATGTCTTTGCACATTCCCTCTCTTTTTCAAAAAGTTAGTTCAAGATAAGAGAAAACTGTGATTCCATGTTGAATACGAGACAAGACCTTATGGTACACTGACAGACAGCTGTTTTCAACTGCCAATTTTCTCTGTCTTGCAACAATTTGATGGTGTTCATTCCCTTGAAAAATACTTTATCCAAAATTGAGAAGTATTATAGTATATATTGAACCCAAGCAATAATTTAGGGGGGATTACATTCCAAGCTGTCTTCTTTCTTGCTAATCTTCCTACAGAAATCTTTATAAGAGCTGAAGTAAATATCTACATTGAATGATGAAGGTATGCCTCTGATTGTGCAAATGGGATGATATCTGTCATTGAAAATTAATGTGCCTTAACAAGGCAGTGTAATGAAAACTGACCCACGTTGTATTCCTCCAAATAGGGAAGTTACAGAAAGTGAATTTCACCTGAACTAACGCTGAAGAATTTTTCTCTGCACAAAAATGTCAGCATTCCTCAGAGATTATGAATGAGCTGCTCTTGACTCAACTGAGATGAGGTGTCTTAATGTCACTTTGCCAGATGTACCTTCAAAATATGGTTGATAGCTCAGACTAGATATGAAAATGCCAGGTTTTGCCATCAATGCCCAAGATAGAGTCTCCCATGTCCCCTCTGTTCCAGAAATGAAACACAGGTCAAGCATTAATTTGAAGTGAACCTAAATTGCAAGAGGATTGCTAGCATCATTCTGTGCTACTTCCATTGTGTGCCTTCTGTGGACATTGCAAAATCTGGATAAGCTGGGATACAGAGGCCGAACTTGTGAAAAGGCCTTTCCAACTATGCACGGACAGTTCTTGCCAACGTGCTGTGCCCTACCAAAATCTTGGATCACGTTTGCTCACCCGATCCCAAGTTGTTTCTAAGGAGTGAAAGATTCTAAAACCTGTGGAACACAGGGCATCCAATCTATGATGTAATCTCACAAGAATCTTTGTCTAGCCATAATTTCATGCCAGGTAGAACGTATTCACAGTTGGGTGAATTTGAGGAATAAAGTTAGGTTGCAGTGAAATCATGCAGAAAATGAAGACAGGCTCGTACACCAAATACAAAAGCCTCACTTTTGAAAACTGGCAGAAGACCGAAAACTTGCTCATGTGCTCAACACCAAGATGGGAACAAGTTTCCATGACTCGGTGCAACTAACAGAAAGTGCTTCATTCTGTTGAAGTAGTCCTTCCAGCATGCAGAAATTTGCTTGATCGAGACGTTCAGTGGGGGTAACTTTGAGAAATCACAGGGAGTTTTAATGCATGGCCTCACTCACTAGTTTCACATAAGTTGTGTACTCAGTCCCACCACTTACATGATTCCAACAAGGCAGAAGGATGTTTCCCGCACACACTCTTTCCACTAGTGACAAATAATAACACAATCCATTACACAGCACCTCATTTACAAAAGACATTCTGTCGACAATGATTCCAACTTCATAGGTGACTTTCCTAAAAGAGGAGATGAATGGAATGGACGTAATGCAGGTGTGTGAGAAGGCCTATCAAAACTTGGATTTTGGCTTACTTCCCCAAAAGAAATATTCTCTTATCCTGACAAGGCAGATGAAGGAAACATTTTTGGTCTCAAATTATTCATTCCTAGGATGCGTCATCTGTTAGGGTTGATCTGATGGAAATTAGAAGACCCATTGAAACAATCCTCTTTCCACCTTGCTTAGAATGGTTCATAACAGCTGGGTCTGCTGAGGGGCTGTTTGGGTTTCTATGATGAGTTGTAGCCAAGGCCGTTGATGGCAGGAAAACTGGCAAACTTGGGAAAGCGTGGAAACTGACCACTCCCCTGAGGCCTGCATAGTTGCTGAAATTTTTACATTTTGTTCCCAGAGTGAAATGATTCTCTAAGATACTGCACAAGGAGCTGAGTAGGTAGAGATCTTCTCCCACTTCTACCACCTATCATGGCATGCTCTCCAGGAACTTTTTCAAGCTGTTTTCAATTTGACATCTCGAGGCAAATTTGAGAGATATTGTTTCAGACCCAGGAAATAGGCTTCTTTCTATTAGTCTTTCTTTCTATAAATCTCAGAAACTGCTTTTCCCCATGAAGGCATAAGTCGTAATTCATCCTTACCTGTTTCATTTCCATAAATGAACATGATGGAAGATTCTGTGCATGTAGCCAAAGACCACAGAGACTTTATTGCAAACGGCTTGCTGCAGTATCACTCACTTATTTAAAGACAGCTCAACATCAGAGAAAACCGTGATTCCATGTGTGGTAGGGGCCAAGATTTTCTGAAACACTGGAATAGACCCGTTTACCACATGCCTAAATACTGTGTATTGTAACAAATTAGATGGGGCAATTTTTCATCAAACTTAACTGCTCCAAAATTGAGAATTGTTGCAGGATACATTGAACTGAGGCTCAATTCATTCAGGAGAGTGTACACTCAAAGCTGTCATCTTTTGTGCTTTTCTTCATACAGAAAACATTTTGAGCACTGAAGTAAATTATCTGAACTCGATGAAGAGAAGAGGCCTCTGAGAATGTGCAGATAGGCTGACTTCCACCCTTGAAAATAAATGTGCCTTAACAAGCAGTGTAACGAAAACTGGCCCATGTTGTATTCTTCCAATTATGGAAGTTACAGAAAGTGAATTTCACCTGAACTAATGCTGAAGAATTTTTCTCTGCACAAAAATGTCAGCATTCCTCAGAGATAATGAATGAGCTGCTCTTGACTCAGCTGAGATGAGGTGTCTTAAAGTCACTTTGCCAGATGTACCTTCAAAATATGGTGGATAGCTCTGCCCAGACATGAAAATCCCAGGTTTGGCCAATTCCTAATAGAAAGTCTCCCATGTCCCTGTGTTCCAGAAATGAGACACAGGTCAAGCATTTATTTGAAGCAGACCTGAATTGCAAGAGGATTGCTAGCACAATTCTGTGCTTCTTCCATTGGATGCCTTCTGTGAACATTGCAAAATCTGAAGAACCTGGGATACAGAGTTTGAACTTGTGAAAAGGCCTTTCCAAGTACGCATGGACTGTTCTTGCCAGCTTGCTCTGCTCTACCAAAATCTTGGATCACTTCAACTGGACTGACCACAAATGTTTTCTCAAAAGTGAAAGATTCTAAAACTTGTGGAAAACAGGGCGTCCTATCTAGGATATATTCTCACAAGAATCTTTGTCTAGCTATAACTTCATGCCAGCTAGAATGCTTTTGAAGATAGGTGAAGTTGAGGAATAAAATCAGGATGCAGTGAAATTTTACAAAACATGAAGACATACTCATACACCAAAGACAAAAGCCTCACTTTTGAAAACTGGCAGAACGCCAAAAACTTGCACATGTGCTCAATTCCAAGAAGGGAACAGGTTTCCATGACTCAGTGCAACTAACAGAAAGTGCTTAATTCTGTCGAAGTAGTCCTTCCAGGGTGCAGAAATTTGCTCGATCGAGACGCTCAGTGGGGTGAAATTTGAGAATTCACAATGGGTTTTATTGCATGGCCTCTCTCACAAGTTACACATAGGATGGATCCACAGTCCCACCACTTACATGATCCCAACAGGGCAGAAGGATGTTTCCCACACACACTCTTTCCTCTAATGACATATAATAACACATTGCATTGCACAGCCCCTCATTTTCAGGAGACATTCTTTCAACAATTATTCCAAATTCACAGGTGAGTTTCTTAAAAGAGGAGATGAAGGGAGCAGAGTTAATACGAGTTTGTTAGAAGGCCTATCAGAACTTGGATTTTGATGTTGCTCCCCCAACAGAAATATTCTCTTATCCTGACAATGCAGATGAAGGAAACATTTTTGCTCTCATTGTATTCATTCCCACGTTGTGTAATCTGTAAATGTTAAGGTTGTTCTGACTAAAATTAGAAGACCCATTGAAGCAATCCTCTTTCCAACTTGCTTAGAATGTTTAGCAATAAATTGGTCTGCTCAGGGGCTGTTTGTGTTTCTATGATAAGTTGAAGCCAAGGCCGTTAAGACAGGAAAATAGGGTAGTTTGTGTAACCGTGGAAACTCACCACTCCCCTGAGGCCTGTGTAGTTGCTCCAATTTTTCAATTTTGTTCCCACAGTGGAATGATTCAAAATATTCAACACAAGGATGTGGGTAGGTAGACATTTTCTCCCAGTTCTATCACCTCTCATAGCATGCTCTCCAGGAATATTTTGAAGCTGGTTTCAATATGACATCTCAAAGCAAATTTGAGAGAAATTGTTTTAGACCCTGGATGTAGGCTTCTTTCAAAGTCACAGAAACTGTTTTTCCAATGAAGACAGAAGGCAGAAATCATCCTTACTTGTTTATTTCCATAAGGGATCATGTTGGAAGATTCTGTGCATGTAGCTGAATGTCACAGATGGTTTTCTGCAAACAGCTTGCTGCAGAATCCCTAACTTTTGTAAAGACAGTTCAGCACCTGAGAAAAACATGATTCCATGTGCAGTAGGGGCCAAGATTTTGTGAAACACTGAAATACACCAGTTTCCCACATGGCTAAATACTGTGTCTTGCACAAAAGGAGATGGGGTGATTTTTCTTCAAACGTGCCTTCTCCAAAATTGAGAATTGTTGCAGGATATTTTGAACAAAACCTCGATTCGTTCAGGAGAGTGTACACTCAAACCTGAAATCTTTTGTGCTACTCTTTGTATAGAAATTTTCTTGAGAGCTGAAGTAACTTATCTGTACTCATAAAAGAGCAGAATCCTAACAGAATGTGCAGATGGACTAACTTCCATGCCTCAAAATCATTGTGTCTCCAAAAATGCACTTCAGTTTAAATTGGCACAAATCATATTTCTCCAAATAGGAATGTTTCTGAAGTTGAATTTCACCTAAACTATCGCTGAAGAGGGCTTCTGTGCACCAATATTTCTGCATTCCTAAAGTCTTCCCAAAGAGCTGATGTTGGCTGAACTGAAATGTGGTCCTTAATGGCACTTTCCCAGTTGTACCTTCATAGCATGAAGGGAACCCCAGGAAAAACATGGAAATCCGTCTTTGATCATCAATTCCCACAGGGGAATTTCCCAAGTCACTTCAGTTTTACAAGAGAACCATATGTGAAGCATTTGTGTGCATCTGATATGAATTGAACATGAAGTTCTTGGGAGCATTCTTTGCACTTTCTTTGATTCTTCCTGTGGACAGTGAACATCAAGGGGAATCTGATGTAGTAAGGACAAACATGAGCAGAAGCCTCTCATTGTACAGACGGACCATACTTCCCCTTAGGTAAAACACTTTGCTTCAAATCTCTGGGATAAAGTCAACTTCACCTCTCCCCAATTGTATCCCAGATTTGCAAGATTTTAAAATCTGAGGTGCACAGAATGTCCTATCTTGATGAAGTCTTCACATGATTCTTGATCTCGCAGTTAACTGATCCTAATGACAATACATTCAAAAATCTCGGAACTTGAGGAAAGAATGGCAGTTTGCTGTGAAATCTTACACAACATGGTGATAGGCTCCTTGTGAAAGAGAGACGCTTCATATTTGAAAAGTGGCAGAAGACTGAAAATTCCTCAGGTGTTTGAGCCTATGGTGGAAAAGAAGGTCAGTGGGAAAGTCCCTCCTTGAGTCTTAGTGGCAAATGTTTGAGTGGGTGCATCTAAAATGAAGTCTTTTATCCTGTCCCAGTAGTCCTTTCAGCAACTGAATGTTTGCTCGAAGACACATTCAGTGAGGTGAAGGTTGAGATTTCACTGGGGTTTTAATGCACAGCCCCAATCACAAGTAAGAGATAGGATTATTTCTCAATCCCTCAAATTTTGTGATCCCAATAATGCAGAAGGAAGTTTCCCACATACAATTGTTCCCCTAGTAACTAAAACCAACAAGATGCATTGCACACTACCTCTTAAACAAGAGACACTCTTTCAACAATGTTTCCAACTTGGTGGGAAATTGCCTACAAGTAACCAAACAGGGATGAAGTGAACAACATTGCTGCGAGAGTGTGAGAAGTCCTATCAGAGCTCATAGTTACACTTGCTTCCCAACAACACAAACACTCCATTGTCACTACAGCACAGATGTGGGAAATTGTCCACAAACATTGTATTCCCATTATGAGTCGATTGTCAACATTTGGGTTCATCTGAGTGAAATTAGAAGACCCATTCAAAGAATCTTCTTTGCACATCATTTGGATGCTTTCAGAAAGCAGTGTAAAGTGAGGGGCTGTGGTTGTTGCAAAGAGGAGCTGGTACCCAGGTCGTTCAGGGCAGGAACATATATTAATTAAAGATCCCATGGAACCTAGTGATCATGATGTGTCCCGTGATATTTGTGCATTTTTTCCACTTGATACCCAGGGTGGGACGATTGTCTAAGATTCAGAACAATAAGCTTGGTAGGAAGATGTCTTCTCCCACTTCTGCCACCTTGGTTGGCATGCTCTCCAGAAAGGTTTCAAGCTGGGTTCAATTGACACCTCAAGATCGTTTGAGAGAAACTGTTTCAGAACCGACAGTTAGGTTTCTTTCCCATTCACAGGAACCCATTTTTCCAAAAATGGCACAAGTCATATATCATACTTGCCCATTTAATTTTGAGCAGTGAACATATTGGAAGGTTCCTTGCATGTAGCCATAGGTCGTAGAGACTGTATTACAAATGTCTTTCCACATTCCTTCCCCCTTTCATAAAATTAGTTCAACATAAGAGAAAAACTATGATTCCATGTGGAATACAACCCAAGACTTTGTGGTACACTGAGAGACAGCTGTTCTGAACTGCCTAATTTTTCTGACTTGCAACCAAATTGATAATGTGCATTTCCTTCAAAAGTGCCTTATCCATAATTAGAGAATTATTATAGGATATATTGAACACAAGCACTCATTTAGGAGAGATTACACTCCAAGCTGTCTTCTTTCTTGCTATTCTTCTTACAGAAATCTTCAAAAGATCTGCCATAAATATCTATGTTGGATGATGAACGTATAGCTCTGAATGTGCAAATGTTCTCACATCTCTCCTTGAATATCAATGGGTCCCCAACAAGGCAGTGTAATGAAAAGTGGCCCAAGTTGTATTCCTCCAAAAAGGGAAGATACAGAAAATGAATTTCAGCTGAACTAACGCTGATGAATTATTCTCTGTACAAAAATGTCAGCATTCCTCATAGTATTTGTTTGAGCTGCTACTGACTCAGCTGAGATGAGGTGTATTTATGTCATTTTGCCAGATGTACCATCAAAATATGGTGGGATAGCTCAGGCCAAACATGAAAATCCCAGATTTGCCATCAATTCCCAAGACAGAGTATCCCATGACCCTTCTTTTCCCAAAAAGAAACATAGGGAATGCACTTATTTGAAGCACAAATGAATTTCAAGGGGATTGCTAGCAGCATTCTGTGCTTCTTTCCATGGATGTCTTCTGTGGGCATTGCAAAATCTGGAGAAGCTGAGATACAGAGGCCAAATATGTGAAAAGCCCTTTCCAAGTATGCATGGACAGTTCTTGCCAGCATGCTGTTCTCCACCAAAATCTTGGTTCATGTCAACATGCATGACATGAAATTATTTCTCAAGAGTGAAAGATTCTAAAATCTGTGGAACAGAAGGCGTCTTATGTAGGAGATAGTCTCACAAGAATCTTTGTCTAACCAGAACTTCATGCCAGCTAGAATGCATTCGAAGATGACTGAAGTTGAGCAATACTTTCAGTTTGCAGTGAAATATTACAGAACAGGAAGACACACACATATGACAAAGATAAATGCCTCACTTTTGAAAACTGGTAGAAGACCGAAACTTGCACATGTGCTCAATAGCAAGATGGCACAGGTTTCCATGATTGGGTGCAACTAAGAGAAAGTACTTCATTCTTTTGAAGTATTCTTTCCAGCGTGCAGAAATTTGCTCAATCTTGACGTTCAGTTGGGGGAATTTCAGTAATTCACAGGGGGTTTTAATTCATGGGTACACTCACAAGTTACAAATAGGATGGGTTTTCAGTCCCACCACTTACAAGAAACCAACAAGGCAGAAGGATTTTTCCCACAAACACTCTTTCCTCTAGTGACAAATTATAACACAATGCATAGCACAGCAACTCATTTTCAAGAGAAATTCTGTCTATAATGATTCCAAATTTGCAGGTGACTTTCCTAAAAGTGGAGATGAAGGGAGTGGACTTATGGTAAGTGTGTGAGAAGGCCTATCAGAACTTTGATTTTGGCTTGCTTCCCCAACATAAATATTCTCTTATTCTGACAACGCAGATGAAGGAAACATTTTCTCTCTCATGTATTCATTCCCAAGATGCGTCGTCTGAAAACGTTAGGGTTGATCTCATGGAAATTAAAAGACCCATTGAAACAATCCTCTTTCCACCTTGCTTTGAATGGTTCATAACTGCTTGGTCTGTGGAGGGGCTGTTTGTGTTTCTGTGATGAGTTGGAGCCAAGGCGATTCAGGACAGGCAAACAGGTTAATTTGGGGAATCCATGGAAACTCACCACTCTCCTGAGGCCTGCATACTTGCTCCAATTTATCTAATTTGTTCCCAGAGTGGAATAATTCACTAAGATTCAGCACAATGAGGTGGGTAGGTAGAGATTTCCTCCCACTTCTATCACCTCTCATGTCATGCTCTCCAGGAACATTTTCAAGCTGGTTTCAATTTGAAATCTCGAGGCTAATTTGATAGCAACTCTTTCAGACCCGGGATATAGTCTTCTTTCCAACTCACAGAAACTGTTTTTCCCCATGAAGGCAAAAGGCAGAATTTATCCTTACCCTTTTCATTCACATAAGTGTAAATGTTGGAAGATTATGTGCATTTAGACGAAGGTCACAGAGCCTTTCCTGCAAACAGCTTCCGCAGTATTTCTCACTTTTTTAAAGACAGTTCAACATCTGTGAAAACAGTGATTCCATGTGTGGTACGGGCCAAGCTTTTGTAAAACACTGAAATAGACCCGTTTCCCAAATGACTAAATAATTTCTCTTGAAATAATGGAGATAGAGCGATTTCCTTCAAATGTGTCTTCTCCAAAACTGAGAATTGTTGCAGGATATATTGAACTGAACCTCAATAGTTTCAGGAGAGCGTACACTGAAAGCTGTCATCTTTTGTGCTATTCTTTGTACAGAACAGTTCTTGAGAGCAGAACAAAATTTTCTGGATTCGATGAAGAGAATAATCTTATTAGAATGTGCAGATGGGCTAACTTCCATCTCTAAAAATTAATGTGTCCCCCAAAATGCACTCCAGTGAAATTGGCCCAAATCATATTCCTCCAAATAGGAAATCTTCTGAAGGTGAATTTCTCCTACAGTAATGCTGAAGGGGGTTTCTGTGTACCAATAATTCAGCATTCCTAATACCTTCCCAAAGAACTGCTGTTGGTTGAACTGAAATACTGTCCTTAATGGCACATTCCCAGATGTACCTTCACGGCTTGAAGGGAACCTCCAGACAAACATGGATATCCCTGGTTTGACCATCAATTCCCAGAAGGGAAATTCCCAAGTCATTTCGGGTTCAAAACATAACCATATGTGAAGAATTTGTATGCATCTGATATGATCTGAACATGAATTTCTAAAGAACATTCTTTGCACATTTCCTTGGATCTTCCCTGTGGACAGTAAATATCAAGAAGCTGGTGTCCTAAGGAAAAACATGAGTAGAAACCTTTCAGTGTACAGATGACCATTTTTCCACTTAGGCAAAACTCAGTGTTTCCAAAGTCTGGGATAAAGTCAACTTAACTTCTCCCCAAATGGATCCCAGATTTGCACGATTTAAAATCTGAGGCACACAGAACATACTATTAGGAGATATTTTCACATGATTGTTGATCTCGCAGTCAACACATGTTAAAGAGAATGCATTCAAAGATGGCTGAAGTTGAGAAAGGAAAGGTAGTTGGCAGTGAAATCTTATAGAACATGGTGATACGATCTTGTTCTAAAAAGAGAAGCTACATATGCAAGAATGACAGAAGACTGAAAACTTCCTCAGTTGTTTGAGCCTAAGGTAGGAAAAGAAGGGCTGTGGGAAATTCCCTTCTTGTGTGTTAGTGGCAAGTGTAACAGTGGGTGCTTCTAACATGAAATGCTTTCTCCTGTACAAGTAGTCCTTTCAGCAAGTCGAATTTTGCTCAATCATCAAGTTCAGTGAGGGGAAGATTGAGATTTCACTGGGGGTTTTAATGAATGGACTCAATCACAAATATGACATAGGATTTTTCTTCAATCCCTCAAACTTGGTAATCCCAACAAGGCAGAAGGAAGTTTCCCACACACAATCTTTCCCATAGTGACAAAAACCAACAAGATGCATTGCACAATTCCTCTTCATGAAGAGACAATCATTCGGCAATAATTCAAACTTAGTGAGCAATTGCCTACAGGCAACTGAGGAAGAGATGAAGTGACCTAACTTGCTGTTTGAGTGTGAGAATGCCTATCAGAGCTTGTAGTTACACTTGTTTCCCAACAATGCAAACACTCCCTTATCACAGCAACACAGATGAGGGACATTGTCTCCACTCATTGTATTTCCAATATTAGTCAAATGTCAACGTTTGGGTTCATCTGAACCAAATTAGAAGACCCATTCAAAGAATCTTCTTTGCACTTCATTTGGATGCATCCAGTAAGCAGTGTCAAGTGAGGGACTGTGGCTGTTGCAAAGAGTAGCTGGTGCCCAGGTAGTTCAGGGCAGGAACATTGATTAATTTGGGAAACCATGGAACTCAGTATTCATGATGAGTCCTGTGAGTTTGTTGCTTATTTTCCACTTGATTCCCAGTGTGGGATGATTGTCTAAGATTCGGGTCAATATGCTGGGTTGGAAGAGTTCTTCTCCCACTACTGCCACCATTGTTGCCATGATCACAATGAACGGTTTCAAGCTGGGTTAAATTTGATATATCAAGTTCATGTTTAGAGAAATTGCTTCAGAACCGAGACATAGGCTTCTTTCCCATTCATGGAAACCAATTATTCTGTAAAAGGCACAAGACAGAAATCCCTACCCTTTCCATTTTGAGCAGCAAACATGATGGAACGTCCCCTGCATGTAGCCGAAGGTTGTAGAGACTCTCATACAAGTGGATTTCTGCATTCACTCTCTCTTTCATAAAGTTAAATCAACATAAGGGAAAAACTGTAATTCCATTTCAAATAGGAGCCAAGAACTTGTGGAACACTGACACACAGCCGTTTCCCAACTGCCAGAATTCTCTGACTTGCAAACAAGTTGATGGAGTGAATTTCCTTCAAATACACCTTATCGAAAATTGAGAATTGTTATAGGATATATGGAACCCCAGCACTCATTTAGGAGACCTTACACTCCAAGCTGTCTTTTTTCTTGCTAGTCTTCCTACAGAAATCTTCATAATGACTGAAGTAAAATATCTACGTTGAATGATTGACAGAGGCCTTTCCAAATGTGCAAATTGTCTCACTTCCGTCCTTGAAGATCAATGTGTCCCAAAAATGCAGTCCAATTAAAACTGGCCCACGTCATATTCCTCCAAATAGGGAATTTAAAGAAGGTGAATCTCACCAGAACTAATGTAAAGAGGTGTTCTCTGTACCAAACATTCATCATTCCTCATAGATTTCGAAAGTGCTGCTGTTGACTAAGCTGAGATGAGGTGTCTTAATATCTGCCAGATGTACCTTCACAACATGGATGAATAGCTCAGGCCAAACATGAAAATCCCTGCTTGACATCCATTCCCAAGAATGCATTATCTTATGGTCTTTCTTATCCCGAACTGAAATGCAGAGCTATCATTTGTTTGAAGTGGACCCAAATTACAAGAGGATTGCTAGCAGCATTCTTTTCTTCTTCCCTAGGAAGTCTTCTGTGGACATCGCAAAATCTAGAGAAGCTGGTGTACTGAGGCAGAACTTGTGAAAAGGCATTTCCAAATACGCACAGACTCTTCTTGCCAGCGTCCTGTTCTCTAACAAAATCTTGGATCAGGTCAACTCGCCCGACCCAAAATTTTTCCCAGGAGTGAAAGATTCTAAAACCTGTGTAAAACAGGGCATCCTATCTAGGATAGAGTCTCACAAGTATCTATGTCTCCCCATAATTTCATGCCAGCTAGAAAACTTTTCAAAATGGCTGAAATTGAGGAAAGAAAGTCAGGTTGCAGTGAAATCTTATGGCACATGAAGGAAGCCTCATAAGCCAAAGACAAAAGCCTCACTTTTGAAAACTGGCAGAAGACCAAAAACTTCCAAATGTGCTCAATTCCAAGATGGGAACAGGTTTCCAAGACTGGGTGCAGCTAAAACAATGTGCTTCATTCTGTCCAAGTAGTCCTCACTGCATGTGGAAATTTGCTGGATCGAGATGTTTAGAGGTGGGAGCTTTGAGAATTCACTGGGCATTTTGATGCATGATTTCTCTCACTAGTTAGACATAAGGTGGGTCCTCAATCACACCACTTTCATGATCCCAAGGCAAAAATAAGTTTCCCACTCACAGTCTTTCCTCTGGTGACAAATACCTACAAGATGCATCGCACAACCCCTCATTTTCAGGAGACATTCTGTTGATAAAGTTTCCAACTTTGCAGGTTACTTTCCTAAAGGCACTACAAGAGGAGATAAAGGGAGCAGACTAAATGTGAGTGTGTGAGAAGGCTATCTGAACTTGGATTTTGGCTTCCTTCCCCAGCACAAAAATTCTCTTATCCCAAAAACGCAGGTGAAGGAAATTTTTTGGCACTCATTGTACTGCAAAGCTGTGTCAACTTTGAACATTCGGTTTGATCTGATGGAAATTAGAAGACCCATTCAAACAATCCTCTTTCCACCTTGCTTAGAATGTTTTGTAAAAGCTGGGTTTCCTGAGGGGTTGTTTGTGTTTCTATGATGAGTTGGAGCCAGAGATGTCCAGGACAGGAACACAGGCTACCTAGGGAAACCATGGAAAATCAGGGCTCCATTGAGGCCTGTATATTTGCTGCTCCTTTTCCATTTGGTTCCCAGAGTGGAATGATTGTCTAAGATTTGGCAAAAGGAACTGAGTAGGGAGATATCTTCCAATTCTATCACCTCTCTTTGAATGCTGTCCAGGAATATTTTCAAGCTGGGTTCTATTTGACATATCGGGACAAATTTGGGTACAGAGTAACTGTATCAGACCCGGCATATAGGCTTCTTTCCAAGTCACTAAAAGTTTTTTTCCCATGATGGCACAAGGCAGAAATCATCCTTACCCGTTTCATTTCCATAAGGGGACATGTTGGAATATTCCGTTCATATAGCTGAAAGTAACAGAGACTTTCCTGCAAACGGCTTGCCACATATATTCTGTTCTGTAAATGGAATTCAACATCTGTGAAAACTATGATTCCATATACAGTACAGGCCAATGTTTTGTGGACCACTGAAATAGACCCATTTCCAAAATGCCTAAATACTCTGTATTGCAATGAAGTAGATGGGGAGAATTTTCTTCAAATGTGCCTTCTCCAAAATTGAGAATTGTTACAGGATATAATAAGCTGAAGCACGTCTCATTCAGGAGACATTACACTCAAAGCTGTCTTCTTTTGTGCTATTTTTCCTACAGAATATTTCATGAGAGCTGAAGTAAATTATCTGAGTTCAATGAAGAACAGAGGCCTATGAGAATGTGAAGATCAGCTCACTTCCATCGCTGACAATCAATGTTTCCCAAAGAGGCAGTGCAGTGACAATTGGCCCACATTATATTCCTCCAAGTAGGGACGTTTCTGAAGGTGAATTTCACCTAAAGTAACACTGAAGAGGGTTTCTTTGCACCAATAACTCAGTATTCCTAATAGCTTTCCAAAGAGTTGCTGTTGGCTGATCTGAAATGCAGTCCTTAATGTCAACTTCCCATATATTCCTTCATTACATGCAGGGAACCTCAGGTCAAAATAGAAAATCCCTGCTTTTATCATGAATTCCAAAGAAGGGAGATTCCCAAGTCCTTTCTGTTCCCCAAAAGAACCATAAGTGAAGCATTTGTGTGCAGCTGATATGAACTGAAGTTAACTTTCTAAAGAGCATTTTTTGCAAAATTCTTTGGATTCTATTTGTGGACAGGTAAGATCAAGGAGAAGCTGATGTAATAGGGATGAACATGACCAGAAGCCTCTCAGAGTATGGAGGGACCATTCTTCACCTGAGGCAAAACTCTGCACTTCCAAAGTCTGGTATAATGTAAATATAACCCCTCCCCAAGTGTATCCCTAATTTGCATGACTTTAAATACTATGGCACACAGAGCATCCTAAGAGACGTCTTCACATGATTCTTGACCTCGCTGTCAACTGAAGCTAATGAGAATTCATTCGAAGATGGCTGAAGTTGAGGAACAAAAGGCAGGTTGCAGTGAAATCTTACAGAACATGGTGATAGGCGTGTGTGCCAAACAGAGAAGCCACATATTCAAAAAATGGTAGAAGACTGAAATTTTCCTAATGTGGTTGAGCCTAAATTGTGAAAAGAAGAGCAGTGGGAGATTCCCTTTTTGTGATTTAATGACAAAAGTAAGAATGTGTACATTTAACAAGAAGTGCTTTCTCCTGTACACGTAGCCCTTTCAGCAAGAGGAAGTTTGCTCAATTGACACGTTCAGAGACATGAACATGAAGAATTCACTGGGGTTTTGAATGCACGGTGTCAATCAATAGTAAGAAAGAGGATTGTTTCTCAATCTCTCAAACATAGTGATCCCAACAAGGCAGAAGTAAGTTTCACACACAATCTTTCATCTAGTGACAAAAACCAGCAAGATGCATTGCACAGCACCTCTTCCTCAAGAGACATTCTGTTGGCAATGTTTCCAACTTCATGGGCAATTGCATAAAGACAACCGAGACAGAGATGAAGTGACCTACCTCACTGTAAGAGTGTGAGAAAGCCCATCAGAGCTCATAGTTACGCTTGCTTCCCAACAACACAAACACTCCATTATCACAAAAGCACAGATGAGAGACATGGTTCACAAGAATTTTATTACCTGTATGATTCAAATTCCAAAGTTTGGGTTGATGTGAGCGAAATTACAAGACCCACTCAAACGATCTTCTTTGCACCTTCATTTGGATGCAGTGTTAAGTGAAGGGCTGTGGCTATTCCAAAGAGGAGCTGTTGCCCAGGTCATTCACTGCAGGAACATAGATTAAATAGGGAAACTTTGGAACTCAGTGTTCACGACGAGGTCTGCAATGTTGCTGAATATTTTCCACTTGATTCTCAGAGTGGGAAGATTGTCTGAGATTTGATAATGAACAGAGGATTTTAAGAATGTGCAGATGGGCTCACTTCCATCCTTGAAGATCACTCTGTCCCCAAAAAGGAAGTGCAATGAAAATTGGCCCATGTCATATTCCTCCAAAAAAGGAAGTTACAGAAGGTGAATTTTACATGAACTAATGATGAAGAAGGTCTCTCTGAAGCATACATTCAGCATTCCTCATAGATTTTGAAACACCAGTTGTTGAATCAGCTGAGATGTGGTGTCTTAATGTCACTTTGCCGGTTGTACATTCACAACATGGAGGGATAGCTCAGTCCAAACATGAAAATCCCTGTTTACCATCAATACAAAACAAGGGAGTATCACACGGACCTATGGTTCCAGAATGAAACACATAGAAACCATTCATTTCAAGTGGACCCAAATTGCAAGAGGATTGCTTGCAGCATTCTTTGCCTCTTCCCTTGGATGCCTTCTGTAGACATTGCAAAATCTGGAGAAGCTGGGGTACTGAGGCTGAACTTGTTAAAAGGCCTTTCCACATACACACAGACAGTTCTTGAAAATGTGCTGTGCTCTAACAAATTCTTGGATCATTTCAACTCGCCTGACCACAAATTTTTCCCAAGAGTGAAATATTCTAAAACCTGAGGAACACAGCACGTCCTAACTAGAAGATACTCTCACAAGAATCTTTGTCTCACCAAAACTTCTTGCCAGCTGGAATGCATTTCAAGACAGCTGAAGTTGAGGAAGGAAAGTCAGGTTGCAGTGAAATCTTACACAACATTAAGAAAGGCTTGTAAACCAAGGACAAAATTCTCAAGTTTGAAAACTGTCAGAAGCCCGAAAAATTCCACATGTGCTCAATTCCAAGATGGGAACAGGTTTCCAAATTGGGTGCCTCTAACAGAAAATGCTTCATTCTGTCCATGTAGCCCTTTCAGCATGTGGAAATTTCATCGATCGAGACGTTCAGTGGAGGGAGATTAGAAAATTCACAGGGGGTTTTAAAGTATGTCTTCACTCACAGTTTAGATGTAGGATGGGTCCTCATTACCACCAGTTATGTGATTCCATCAAGGCAGAAGGAGGTTTTACACACACACTCTTTCTTCTAGTGACAAATACATACAAGTTGCATTGCACAGCCCCTCATTTTCATGAGGCACTTTGTTGACAAATATTCCAAATTTGAAGTTGGCTTTTCTAAAGACTCTACAAGAGGAGATGAAGAGAACAGAATCATTGCTTATGTGTAAGAAGTCCGGGATTTGGCTTGCTTCCCCAAAATGAAAATTCTCTTATCTTGACAAAGCAGGTGTGTGAAATATTTATACGCTCATTAAATTCCCAAGATGCATCATTTGTGAACGTTAGGGTTCATATGACAGAAATTGGAAGTCCTGTTCAAACAATCCTCTTTCCTCCTTGCTTGGATACTTCATAACAGCTGGATCTGCTAAGGGGCTGTTTGGGTTTCTATGATGAGTTTGAGCCAAGGCCATTCAGGACAGACACACAGGCTACTTATGGAAACCGTGGAATCTCAAGGCAAAGCTGAGGCCTGCAAAGTTGCTCCAACTTTTTCATTTGGTTCACAGAGTGGAATGATTTTCTAAGATTGGCACAAGACACCGTGTTGGCAGAGATCTTCTCCAGCTTCTATCACCACTGTTGGGATTCTGTCCAGGAACTTTTTCAAGCTGGGTTCCGTTTGACATCTTGAAACAAAGTTGAGATTAATTTTTTCATAACCAGGTTATAGGTTTATTTCCAAGTCAAAAAAGAGCTTTCTATGATGGTACAAGGCAGAAATCATCCTTACCCATTCTATTTCCATAAGGGAACATGCTGGAAGATTCCTTGCATGTATCCAAAGTCACAGAGACTTTCTTGCAAACGGCTTGCCACAGAGTTTCTCTTATTTAAAGGCAGTTCAACATCTGTGAAAATCGTTATTCCATGTGCGATAGAGGCCAAGGTTTGTGGACCACTGAAATAGACCCTGTTCCCAAATGCCTAAATACTCTGTATTGCAATGAATGAGATGGGGAGAATATTCTTCAAATGTGCCTTCCCCAAATTTGAGAAATGTTACAGGATATATTCAACAGATGCACGGCACTTTCAGGGGATATTAAAGCCAAAGCTGACTTCTTTTGTGCTATTCTTTCTACAAAATTGATCATCAGAGCTGAAGTAAATTATCTGAGTTTGATTAAGAACGGAGGCCTATGAAAATGTCAGATAGGCTTATTTTGGTCCCTGAAAATCAATGTGTCCCCAAAGAGGCAGTGCAGTAAATATTGGCCCACAAGGTATTCCTCCAGTTAGGGACAACTCTGAAGGAAAATTTCACCTGAAGTAACACTGAAGAGGGTTCTTTGCACCAGTAACTTAGAATTCCTAGTAGCTTTCGAAAGAGCTGCTGTTGGCTGAGCTGAAATGCGGTCCTTAATGTCACCTTCCCTGATGTACCTTCATTACATGCAGGGAACTTCAGGCCAACCATGGAAATCCCTGTTTTTATCATCAATTCCCAAGAAGTGAATTTCCCAAGTCCCTTCTTTTCCCCAAAAGAACAGTATGTGAAAGAGTTGTATGCAGCTGATATGAACTGAAACTGTCTTTCTAAAGAGTACTCTTTGCAATTTTCCATGGATATTCTCTGTGGACAGTGAAGATAAAGGAGAAGCTGATGTACTGAGGATGAAATTGACCAGAAGCCTCTCAGACTACAGATGGACCATTCTTCCCCTTAGGCAAAACTCTGCACTTCCAAAGTCTGGGATAAAGTCGTATTAACCTCTCCCTAAGTGTATCCCAGATTTGCATGATTTTAAAATCTCAGGCACACAGAGTATCCTATCTAGGAGTTGTTTTCACTCGATTTTTGATCTCACTGTCAACTGATGCTAACGAGAATGCATTCAAATATGGCTGAAGTTGAGGAATGATAGGCAGGTTGCAGTGAAATTTTGCAGAACATGGTAATATTCCCATGTGACAATGAGAGAAGCCACATATTCAAAAAATTGCAGAAGACTGACAACTTCCTTGTGTGGTTGAGTCTAAAGTGTGAAAAGAAGGGATGTGGGAGATTCCCTTCTTGTGATTTAGTGGGAAAAGTAAGACAGGGTGCATCTAATATGAAGTGCTTTCTCTTGTACAAGTAGTCCTTTCAGCAAGTGGAAATTTGCTCGATCGACATGTTCAGAGAGGTGAACATGGAGATTTCACTGGGGGTTTGAATGCATGGCCTCAATCACTAGTATAAATAAGATTGTTTCTCAAGCCCTCAAACTTGGTGATCCCACCAAGGAAGAAGCAAGTTTCCCACACACATTCTTTCCTCTAGTGGCAAAAACCTACAAGATGCATTGCACAACACCACTTCCTCAAGAGACATTCTGTCGGGAATGTTTCCAACTTCACAGAAAATTGCCTAAAGACAACTAAAACAGAGATGAAGTGTTCAAAGTCACTGTGAGGGTGTGTGAAACACTGACAGATCTCATAGTTATGCTTGCTTCCCAACAACACAAACACTCCATTATCACAACAGCACAGATGAGGGACATTTTCTGCACTCTTTGTATTCCCAGTATGAGTGAAGTTCCAACGTTTGGGTTCATGTGAGCAAAATTACAAGAGCCATTCAAACGACCTTCTTTGCACCTTAATTCAGATGCTTCCAGTAAGCCGTGTCAAGTGAGGGGCTGTTGCTGATCCAAAGAGGAGCTGTTGCCCAGGTCATTCAGGGCAGGAACATAGATTAATTAGGGAAACCATGGAACTCAAGTGCTCTTAATGAGGCATACGAGGTTGT